>NC_079288.1:9234571-9859571 GCF_023638135.1 Falco biarmicus | reverse complement strand
TATTGACAACAATTAAATTGGCCTCCAGAAAGTAATGTAACTAGTTGCTTTTGACACCATGAAGAATGAAATCTTTATAAGGACATTCTACATGTTGAGCTTCTCCCATTTCATGATTGCTGATCCTATCACACTCTGTACAAGTGTAAACAGAGGTGAGGAGCTGGAAGCCGTACTCCATTAAGAATGTGCCATAATCAGTAAACTTTCCTTCCCATCTTCTTGGACCCCTGCCCAAATATTGCAACTCAGTCTATGCTCTGCTTTCATCACTATCAGCTTCCTTTCTTTGCTTCCCAGTTGACTTTCCTGACCTTAAAATTAGGCAAAAATATACTGAAACAAAGGTTCACTGGTTTATTCCTAGTATTTATGACCAGGAACAGTAAACGCCACCGGTGACCACTGGCCACAGCCTCCATGAAATGCCATGGGACACAGGCTTTGCAAAGCTAAAAGTCACTCTTGCAATCTTGTCGTGGAAAACTACCAGCTCAGCTTACAGACACTTGAGAATAAAGGTGATACTGGAGAAGTCATGGTTAACTTCTCCTGGATCAGTCCCTGAGCATGTAATGGATAGCTCAGCTGACATCCAGATGTGCAGCTTTCAGAGACCTTGCAAGACCCTGGCTGGGGAAAGTGGGAGCAGTTAGCAGCAGAAGATACTGCTCAAGTCTCTGAAAACCTAGTTGATTAATGTTCTGGTTTAGGCATCTAAATCCTGAAAGGGTTAGCTGGTCACCTTTTATTGTCTTGTCTCAAGCTCTGCTCAGTCAGGGTCGAGGAATACTCTGCAGGTCTGCCTTCCCATTTCTTTCAGCAGTGTTTTTCTGCATGAGCCGGCGCAGCTTCCCCTTCACAACATTCTTATCCGCAGGGTATTCCCCCCTTCTGGGGTATGCCGGGGGTGTTTGCTGGTGGCTTTCAGCAAGAGATTTTTTCTAGATTGAAAGGCAGCAGGAAGGTTTGGCTCATGTTGAAGATCTGAAGACAGCTTTTACTGTTGGCTGCAAACAACCTTCATCATTGGTGCAGTCCCTGTTCCTTCTGGCACGTCAGCCGTGTGTGTGCGCAGCTTGGGAATTCAGTGGGTCTTGCCTCAGTTCCTCTTCTCTGAAGCTTTATTACCCTCACACCATCTTACTTGTTGCAGGTACCTAAAAAGACTCCCATGTGGCTATTTATATGAGCACACCTAAGAAGGAATGATGCCCTCCTCCATAAAAGGACAATTCTAACTGCTCTTTCTGTTTGATTTAAAATATTTGAGGAGGAAGGAAAAGGGAGTACATCTGTCACAATCTCACTTACAATCAGAAAAGTTAATGGAAAGATTCCTTCTGACTCTCCAGGGCTTTGGACAAGGCTCTGTACTGCGACATTAGCAAATAATGAAGTTCACATCTCATCAAATCATTCTCAGGAAAATAATTCTAATATATGTGGATGGCCTTTCGCAGCTCTCTCCCCGAATCTGTCCCTGCTTTGTCAGTTGTGCCAACACCTCTATCTTCTAGTGTTAAATCACCTCTGTGTATAACTGTTGCTCTCTAAACCAACCCTATGCAAGATCTTTGTTGCCTGTCACGGAGCAGTGCCCCAATGCTCGGAATGACCCCTCTGAAAAGGGAGTAAGATAAATATTAATTCTCAAATCTGTAGCTTTCTACCCAATGGCTCCCAACTGCAGTAATGCCACCTCTGTGGCACTTCAGTTCACTTTTCCCCTCCTTGGATCCACAGCTTTTCCTGAGAAGGATTCCTCAGCAAGCTCCGCCGGCTGGGTGCAGTTATGCTGCCAGCACCATGCCTGCCAGAGGGACCTGAAGCCCTGCTCATTCCTGGGGCCGTGTGCCACATCCCTGTATTGTTCCCGTAGGCAGCCTGAACTCAAGATTCAGGTACCTATACATCCCACCTTTCCTGCAGCAAGCAGTGCTATGGCCCTTATAGGAAGGATCTTTGGGGAACCCTGCAAGGAATTAGCCTTTGTGATGGCTGGAGGATGCAAGAAAGGTGTGGAGATGTGTCCCTGCTGTAGGTTAAGTGCAGCGTTAAGTAAACCGAACTGCTGCAGGCTGCCCGAGATGGTGAGTATGGCATCCAGGTTGTACAGCTCAGCAGAAAAAGGTTTTTTATTGAATCCTACTTAAATATTAATATATTCAGTGATCAGGAAGCAGGGCGGGGGAAGGGAAGTTGGAAGGGCCCTTGATGCACAGGCTACAGTCAGGTAGCTCTGATTACCTCCATCTCTGAAGCATCCTACTGCTGCCTTGGGGTTGGTCAATGTGGATGTCAGAGGTTCTCATCTCAAGCTTCCAGGTTTCTGACTGCCCTGATTGCATCACTTCAGTGCCTGGCACTGGCAGAACCGTGCAGCAGAGTTAGCTGGTGTCCTCTTGCTTCTGAGGCTACTTGCTGTGTGTGGGTTGTCCTTCCTGATGAGCATTTAAGAGGTACAAGAATGACCCCAAAGGACTTCAGGTGTGACATGGCTGGAGGAGCTAAGGTGGAAGAGGAGCCTTCCTGTCACACCTACCTTACTGTCCTTTCTTTTTTGTCCTCAATCCCTCTGCTATGGCAGAGGGCAACACTAGGACCTGGACTAATGATTCCACTTACCTCTCCACTTGTCTCCTTTCTCCACTGGCCTAACATGGTTCTGAATGGGCTTGTCCATCAAATGATTCAGGTAGATAAGCATGGGTTCTAATCAGGACTTGCTGTTCTCATGACTCATGGGTGGAAGAGTAGTAATGAGGGGTTGGACAAGTCACCATGAGTTGTTGTGAGGCATTCTGACAAGCGAGAGAGGGATTGTATAGCTTATGGCTGTCACTTGACATCTTTGAGGTCACAGAGGTGGCCCTGTCCTGGAGGACACTGTCAGTAACCAAAGGCAGAGCCTTGTGCCAGCCCTAAAGAGGCAGCACCAGCTCCCATATCCTCCAAGACAGCCTGGGGACCCTGCGAGGCTTTGCCATGGGTAGCTGGCAGGTGCTGAAGCTGGATTGTACCCATCTGAGCTGGGCAATAAGTTCTTGACTGACAAAAGAGGAGAACAGCCCTGTCTACCTGTGGCTGGAGGAGGCAAATGGTTGCCCCCAGACTACATCCTGCAGCTCTGTAGCCCCTGGCATGGCTGGGGGGCTGGTCTGTGTGGAGTCAGCCTGTGAAATGCCCCACTGCAGCTGTCTGGAGATACAGGGCAAGGCAGCAGCAGAACATCGCCTGGAGTCTTCTACAAATGTAGTTGCAGCTTCCCAATCAAAGCACAGTTGCTTCTCCAAGGATCCTGGACTTTTTTTTTATGAGGCAAAGAGTCACACATCTAAAATAGGGACAAACCTTGATTTTGGACAGTATCATGGGATGTTTGTCACAGCCAAGACCTTCAGTTTGGTTTGGTTTGATAGTCTTAGTCTCAAGATTTGAGGCAATTCTATGTTTCCCAGCATTCAAATTCTGAGCCCTTTGGACCATTTGTGTCCAAGACTGTCTCCTTAGTTTAATCTTTGTTTTTGTCTTCTGCAGTCAAGTTACACCTGAATTCTTGCTGCAGTCTCTTTAGAAGGCCTGCATTCTGCAACCCAGCTCCAGTCCCAGGCAGCATGAGCCCTAGGCCTCCCGACTGATGGAGGAATGCGTCAGCTGTTACATGCAGAAATAACTGGGCTTTCCTACTAGCAGTGGTATTATTTCTTTGGTCTGGAGGTGGGAGTTAAACTCTTCCACAATGACGCACTTTCTCAGTGGTATATGACTGAGAATATCACAATGATTTCTGTAGAAACCTGTGCCTCGCTGTGCAGGTTTGCAGAAAGCTTCAGGTCCTGTGGTAGCCTTCTTTCTAACACCTCCGTAACTATTTCACCCATGGATTTTGAGCAGAATTTCCCCCCCTTAAATCCAGGCTAGCATTTTTTATTGATTTGCTTTTGCTCTATCCAAGTTGTCAAACTGAATGTTCCCTCCCCACCTGGCACTCTGTGCCACTTACAGCCTTCTCGCTGCCTGTGCTGAGGAGCACACAGCTTTTTGTGCCTCATTTCCCAGCGGTGTGGCTGCTGCAGACTCCCTGGTACCCCTGCAGGGTCCGGTTGCACAACCTCTACCACGGTTCAGGTTCTGCTTTCTTTTACCCAAGGGTCCGGGCAAAACCATTTCTGTCAGTTACTCCTGACTATACCCCATGGCTTTTCAGCCCTGGCACACTTCTAATAGCTCGTATCTAATAAAGATTCTATTTTTGATATATAGTTTATATAAAATATATAATATATTAAATATATATATTATTTTGATTTATATTCTATTCCTAAAGATTCATGTGGACATGCCTCTGCATCCTCCTTTTGTGCATTCTACATTTCACTGCTTTTCCTCATGTGCTATTTGTGTCAGCTCCTCTGTCTGCCTCGGTTTCTCTAAATTAATTTTGGATGGGTGCAAAATGGAAAAAATCAACATTTTGTGCAATGTCCCCAGAATCTTCAGCCAGAACCTCGTGGGGGTGAGCACCACAACGAGCACCTGACAGATTTAGGGTCAATATGACTGGAAAGCAAGGAACACAGGTGCCTGAGGCAGAGCAAGTGATGAACACCAGCAGCAGTATAGTTGACCTAGAGGAGTGAGCAACTGAGAAAACGATCAGGGCCCTCCTCCTCTCAAGTTATGCAATTTAATAGACAGAAGAGCAAGGGTTCTGCACTGCAGATCTAGTTCCTCCTCTGCAGGAGAACCCAATGGTCTTGAGACATTCGGTCCTTCCATGCTTGGCCGCCTTTAGTGTTCACGAGTTCAATGTGCAGAGTTGCTTTCCTGCCCTTGGCAGATCCTGTGGCAGCTTGGGGAGTGCCGGTTTCTTCACAGAAGTACAAATGTTGCTTTTTGAACTCCTCACCTTTCTGCTGTCATGCCGTGCCCCCATGGCCACATGTGTCCAGGCTCACAGGTGTGCATGCTCCTTCAGGAGCTGACAGCCCCAACTGACCGGTCGCTCAGGTAGGGATTTAGCTCTGCTCAGGCAGACGTGGTCCCAGCGTTGTATTAAGTTGCAGGGTGACACCTGTGAACATCAGTTTAACATAATTGTCAGAATGATACTTGGTGGAGCTAATGAAATATTTACCTTTGAGCAGCTGTAAGATCATTAATGTTTCACTGTCTTGCTGCCAGCCAGCCCTTTCCTGATTTACATTCTTGAATTGTTTATGAGGCTAATTGCACTGCCCTTCATAAATCAGGGACTCAGGCTTTTCTGGGGCACTTTCAATTAGCGATAACTCCTTTGCCCTGCTGGTGAGTGTATCCATGGCAAGAAACCAGGAGACGGAGGCTGGCACAAGCACTAACCTCCCAGATTCCTCCCGTCCCACCTGCCCCGGCATGTACTGGGGTCTTTAAGGACACCCTGCTGCATGAAGGGGTCCCAGAGCGCTGTGGCACTGGCATGATGCTATGGCCTTTTGCACTTCCCATGCAGCTTGGAGGCACTGCCTGCATTCAAAGGGTGACTCCTTTCATCCTGGCATTGACATCCTGGCACCTTTAGCATTGGCACGTAAGTGCCCAACTGAGGGATGTTGGCTTAGATCAGGGGTAGGCAGGAGACATGGGGCAAAGTCCAGATATTACCATGGCTTTGGAGAAGGTGAATCCTCTCCAAAACAAGGACAAATTGGGAAGGGAGGTTGGATCTTCCTCTCAAGGGAATGTCCATGTGCTTTCCAGCAACTCATTAAAGACCACAGCTAACTTCAGTCAGGGCTGGCATGCAGTCTTCTCCTTTCCCAGGAGGAAGCATGTGCAATGAAATATCTGGCTTTGATAGGTTTTGGGATTCTTTTTGCTTTTGATCTTGGTTTTCTGTTGGTGATTTATGCCAATTCCTTTATTATAGCTAAAGAAATAGATTTACATAAAAATTTTCCTTCCTACTATCAGAGTTGCAGAGGCTTAAATCCAGAATTGCCCTCAGTTTTGGGGATGGGAATTTCCCCTGTGCTAAATGAAAGGAGATTTTGCAACAGAAAAATGTTATCTTTTTTTCTTGTGCAATGTCATGTCTTGATATAAAGGAGGGAAATTTTTTAGCAGAGATTGCCAGGAAATTGTGACAATGTGCATCCTCAAAATATGAAGGTACTTAAAACCACTGACATTTTAACCTTTGCACCATTAACCTCTGTAGCAGGGGAGGACAGGAGATTCCCACATGCAGTGTAGGGGCTGTTTTTGATGATCTCCCTAAAACTGCAGAATCAGTGAAGTTTTGTATAAAATAAATGGAATGGTAAAAAATAATCTGGACTAGACAACATTCACTCCAGGGACTTTAAAGGAGAGCTGCTGAGTTACCCTGAAGTTCAGTCTGACTATTTAATCAGCCTTTGTGCAGGGTGAGTGGTCGGTGGCAATGCTTGTCTTTAGAAAGGCTTTAGAGATGATGCTGGGAGTGTGAAAGACGGGCTGGTAGAGCAGGTGCAGAGAGGGATTACAATAAAATGAAATAGAAGAGTCAAGATGGCTTTTGTGAAAGGAGAGCACGCATTATGAGTCTGCTAGCTCTCCATGAAGGAATCGACTGACATGTGGATGGAAGTGATTCTGTCAAGGCAATGTAGTCATTTCTTTTTGGAAATTGTCAGTGAGGTCTTTCATCAACAGTGCTTGAGAATACCATGGGATAAGCGGGGAGGTCTTCTCAAGAATTAATAACAGATTAAATGACAGAAAGCAATGGATGAGAACAAACACTCAGATTTTGCGCTGGGTACATGATTAGAGTCCTAGAAGATCTGCTTTGGGACACGTGCTACTCAGTGTATCTTTGAATAATCTAGAGAAGATGTAGAGTGAGGTAACAAAAAGGTTGTATGTGATGTGGAATTATTCTGAAATCTCAAATCTGAGGCTGACACAGGAACTTAACAGTATGAAGATTATAATCTAGTGAAAAGATTTCCAACATCAGCAAGAGGGAAGCCAGCAAGCTGTCCATTGGGCAGGGAGCTAGCTGGGGATGCTGAACACCTAGCTGGGGTTTTAAGTCTCAGTAGTGCCTGCTACATCTTTGTATTTAGTTGTTTAAAATATGAAGTTTTTGAGAAAATCTATTCTGTGCTTGCAATGTTTTAGACTACCCAAATCCCTATCTGATCTCACCCTTCCAAGAATCCAGGACTGTTTCTATCAACCAGGTTTCCTCTAAGACCTCTGGGTACCAAAGCTGATGGTCAGATCTATTCAGAGACTAAGGGCATCTCCTTAAAAGCCATGTGCTCCTGGAAGACTGAGCAACAAGGAGTGCTGCCTGAATCGGGTCTGTGCTACACAAAGTCCTCCTAGGAGATGTGTGTTTTAGCACCACCAGTGCATAGAACACCCAAAAGGGCAGTCTTGGTTGGACTGTTTGCACTTCAAACATGCCTTGGACTGCAGCCCGGTCCCTCTGGGGCATCCCCAATGTTCCTTCGAGGCAGCCAGCTCTGCAGATGCTCAGGGAAGTGGCTCCTGCTTATAAGGCACATTGCTCTCCTTGACCTATTTGCTCATTACCTCCACAAATGTGATTTTGATTAAGGAATTTTCCTAAGTAATTACTATGGCATTAGCAATTCAGCCAAACAGAAAATAGTCCAAAAAGCAACGTGGCATGTTATCTGCCTTGAAGGCCAGCTCGCTGACTGCCAGCGGACTATCAGGGAGGGAGAGCGAACACCAGCACCACAAGGCAGAGGGACAAGGCTTTGTCCTGCCCTGGGGGCACAGGGTCCTCCAGGTCATGTACCAGGGCTGTGTGTGTCTTCTGCTACTCATCATCGTCTTACCCTGGAGTCAGGGAGGAGTTCTGACACCAGCTGCAGATTCACGGGTTAAAACCACTCTTGCTTGTTAAAATTAAGATGCCTGCTGAGCTCTTGTTTTGAGCAGTGGGAGAGAAAGTTAATACACCTCTTATGAAGAACAGGCTAAAATCAAGAGGGTGGTTCAACGGTGGTAGTCGTGCATCCCAGCCTGGTTCTCCGGGGACAGACTCACGCTGGTCACATCCCTGCTGATACACCTGGCTCAGGGGCAGGGTGCATCGCACAGACCGAGCTGCTGGACGGAGCCTGACTCGGAGACCTGCTACAGTAGCCCCCACTTTACCAGCCGACCTTGGCATCCTTCCACATGGCATTGCGATGATTTTACTGAGCTAGCGCATACTTTCTTGTTAAGAGTTTGCGGTCAAGGAAATGTGACAGAGTTCTTCCTGACTGAAGGCAACCAAGATCATGTGCAAATCTGGCCCAGGACTAGAAAAAGAAAGGCTGAGTGACTCAGCCCAACAAAATCGTTGTCCCCAAGCAAAACTGCTTGAAAAAGGGGCCAAAGCAGAGCTCACTTTCACTCAAGAAAGGCAGAAAAATAATGGTGTCACCTTTAAGATCAAAGTGACTGGCTGAATTCCCCCCTGTGAGAGTAACTACCTAGTAAACAAAGCCAGCACTCACTTTCTGCAAGCATCTGCCTTAGCCTTCAGCAGCTTTCTAATGCAGTTCTGGGGGAGTGCTGCCAAACAAAAAGGGACTCATTCCAAGGCTTCGGCAGTGAACGTATAAATATCCCTCCTGTTAATTTTGGGTGCCATAATCCATCAGTGGCTGTCTTGTGCAATTTAGCTCCATGACATCTCCTGACAGCATGGGCAGTAAAGTATTCCCATGCTAATGTAAAACAGGCAGGTGCTGGGGCATTTTTTCAGCTGCCCATTAAGCTGAACAGAAGGATGCAGGGGTGGTGGGATGCTCTGGGTGTGTGGAGCACAGCTGTGTAGGAGACAGATGTTACCTGGTGCAGTCACCACTGTGGCTGGTGGTGTGTGGTCAGAGGTGCAGGCACTGAAAGGCACAGCACATGAAGAGCTACAGGGCATGCACAGCTCTGGACAGCATGTCCTGATGGCTGGGCACAGTGGTCCAGAAAAGTGTTGGTCATAAAAATGGAGCCTGACTTACACTGTACAGCTGTGCCACATGTTCTCCTCCAGTAAATCCCGCCGAAGGTTCATTTAACACTGCCCTAAGTGGTTTTTAATTGTGATGCCACTCTCATGGAGTTTGGTATCACGTGGGGCAGACTGGCATATCCTGCAGCACCGCAAAGGGAGGAGATCCCCAACGGCCAGAGAGAAAGGGACTCCTCTGTACGGAGAGAGAGCTTGCAGCGGAGAGCTCGCTTGCTTGAACCAAAGGCAAAGCTGTGCCGTTGCTCACAGCAGCTCATGATCTTCGGCTTATGACAGCGTAGGTATAGAACAACAACTCCCCTGGACCTGCAGGGATCTCAGAGAAGAAATCTAGTGCTGAAATCCCATGTTTCAACTTGACTTAATGGATGTGAGCCCTTCTGTGTCCATACTCTAGGGCTGCACTTTGGAAGGACAAGAGAGAGGCAAAGATATAATAGCTGTGCCGTGTTACTCCTCCAAAAAGAGATTTTAGGTGTCTGGAGGAAGAGCACCTATGGTACCTCAAGGTAAGCCAGGAGCTGTAGGACCTGTCCTCCAACAATTTGCAGACAGTAATACCTGTTCTTGGCATTGGCAGTATAAGGCTCAGCACACCGGCCCTTCACAGCCAGGACATCTCCCAGACACTTTGCCTCCCTTAAACACCCCTGGAGTGCTAGACTCCTCCAGTTGTCTACACATACTGATTTACTAGTATTTTGTTATTTTAGTAGAAGACGCTCATCTGTCAGGTCTCTCCAGCCTCTTCATTCAGTACCAGCATACATGAAAACACCTCCAGGAAGCTTTCCCAGTTCTTTCTCTTCTTCTCATTAACCTTTTAACTTACTCTTCTTTTCCTCTTATTCACTAAAATTTTATTTAGAACATTACCCTTGTCTTTTAGGCTTGGTTGTAGACCTTTGTTCCCTTTGTTTCTGTTCAGCCATTTCCAGCCCAGTCTGGACTTCTCTACTTACAACCCCAAACCCTCTTGGAACAAATAAAGTCAAGCACAAAGTGCACACGAGACATAGATGTGACATTCAGCCTGTTAGACTTGAGATCTTAAGTGTGTTACCAGCTCTCCACTGGGACACATGCTGCACATTCACATTAGCAATTAAAATACGCAACAGGCCTGGCAGCAAGTTGCTTTGTGAAAACCACCTCCCACTCTTGTGGAGCTGGGGATTCCTTAGGGATGTCTACTTCGGGATCCTGGTGGGGATCCCACTGCTAGAAAGCACCTCAGCTACTGCAGCACACACAGTGTGTGCCGATGCAAGGTTCTGCCATGATCACCCATTGCTCGGTAGCACGAGGTGTCACAGTAAAGGATGGAGCCATCTTCAGGGGCCAGCTGCAGAGCAGTCCAGGTCTAGGAATTCAGGGAAGCATGAAATTACAATCAGTTCATAATCAAT
This sequence comes from Falco biarmicus, assembly GCF_023638135.1. Classification (NCBI taxonomy): domain Eukaryota; kingdom Metazoa; phylum Chordata; class Aves; order Falconiformes; family Falconidae; genus Falco; species Falco biarmicus. Next base: position 9,849,137 of record NC_079288.1, on the reverse strand, counting down.
AAAAGACTCTCTGATCATCATGCAGGACCAGCATCCCTGTTGTTCCAAAGCCATTTTTAAAGCAGGATTTTCCTTCCCTCCAGAGCAACCCTCCCTTGCTTTGAAGTGATACTTTTAGTGTGTTTCTGAGTCTTTAATGGTGGAGAGAATCAACATCCACAATTCATGGGGAAAGTGATTTAGAAGGAGTTATGAAGCATTTTCCCAAAGTCAGCTAGCCATCATGGAGTCAAGCCAGAAGTACTAGACAGGTCTTCTGAGCCCTGTTGTCCATCTCTGCCTTCTAGGAAGTTCTAGGTGTTCAGAAGCAGCACGCTTACTCTGCTTAGATCCAGGGCTTGCATTATGTCTGGGTTATTGCAGGTGGGTGAATGAGCAAACAAGATACTGAAAACACTGCTCAGGTCAACTCCCTTCAAAGAAGAGTTAGTCTTCTCATCTCTATGAAACTGCAATAGCTTTGGTAGAAGTAGTGAGGGGTGCCATGGAAGGGCCGTCACTGGATTCAGAGTTTAGGCAATAATAGCAGGAGGCATTGATGCCCAGGGAGCTCCACCATTACATGAGCACTGGGTTTATTAGAAATGTGTACTAGCAGTTTACAGCTGAGCTGGAGACAAGGACAAGGTCAAGGACAACTGCTTATTAGGGAAAAGGGGGATATGAGGATGCAAAAAGACAATTCCCAGAAGGTCCCCAAAGGTAATCTACTATGGATGTCACAGGAAAGTAAGTGGGTGATAAGATCCCAAATACTTTTGAGTGTCTGAGCATGATGTCCTCTCTCAAATTGATTTAAGAAAGGATCTAGACACTTCAGCACTTCTATAAACTTCAACAGGCACCTATCTACATCTTTAGGCACATGAAGTACCTACAGGAGTTTTTCCCAGTCTTTCCTAATGTCAGCAGGATTTGCCTCCTAAGTACTGACTTTTCTTTCTTAATTGGGGCTCAGTTTGAGATGTGAGTTTTTGAAGTAGTTGTTCCCAACCTCTTTGCTTCCAAATGAATGCAGAAACCAGAAATGACTATATTTGTGTGAAATAGAACAACTTGCATCCTTAGACTGTCAATTCCATATACCCATTTATTTACTTACAATTATAAACAGAGCACTTCATAAATATTTATAAGGATGCTCCCAAAGCCCAGCTGAGAAAATAAGTATTATCACCATTTACCAGTTGTCAAACTGAAGCACAGGCGGATATATGACTTGTCCAAAGAGACCAAGCAGTCTAACATCACAACCAAGTCCAGGCTGTCAGCTTTCCTTGCATCACTGCTGCAACTCCTTCCATCATACTCCTACATTTGGCAGTGCCTCCACCCACCATGCTCACATACATAAAAAGTTAAACATTTTCTTCATACCACTGACTTTAAACTTCCTCCTTGTAGGAGAAGTCTGAAGTATCCTGGATTTGATGGCAAACCAGGATGGGGAGCATTTCAGTTATGTTTGTTATAGCCAGCTGAGGAGAGTTAAATAAGCAAAGTCTTCCTAACCAGGTCTTGGAGCAACTGACAGCCATCACATCCCCATGGTGCTTGGGCCATTAGACAAGGGTTGAGAGCTGCCTCTCCCACCTCAAGAGACAGTCACATCCAAGAATCTCCTCTCTGACAGACAAATTCAGAGGTCTAGGTCTGAGCAGGTCACAAGGGCTCCTGTTGAAGGGAAACCTTTGAGACAGTTTCATCTGAGCTACCTTGGAATGAAGATGTTAATTTCTTTTCCACTGGATGCAGAAAGGAGCAGCCAGGTGAAGGCTTAGATATCTTGAGGGAAAACTGAGGGCAAATGAATGCCTTCTGTACCAGGTGAACCTTGTTTATCTGACAGTAAATATAATGGGAGATTTAATTCTTCAGCTGACAGTGCCTCTGTGTCCCCTCCTGTGCCAGGCACACCGAGCCATTGCGTAGCTCAGCCTGCAGCCAGCTCCAGGTTGGATGGCATAACTGCTTTTGCACCACTCTTTCAGGAGTTAAACCATGCCCTGAAACTATCCCAGCCTCTTGCCCTCCAAACTATTCCTATTTAACCCAACCAGAATCTTGTTTCCAGCTCAGAAGAACAAAAGGCTTCTCTCGCGAGGTCTCCCCACTTGGTACCTTCCCCCAGTTCACCACTGGTGCTTGGCAGAGCAGGTGCTGCTGTGGCATGTGGCAACAGGGAAAATCCCTGAGCCCAAACAGCCCTGGCACAGGCAGGGAGTCGGGCAATGGAGTGGGGCTTCCTTCCCCAGCGGGATGTGCAAGGAGGGCTTTCCACCCAGGCACATCTGGAGTTTCTCGTAGCAAATTTGATTCACCAGAGGCACCCTCAGCAGCTGGCGTCTGTCAAGATATGGCGTTCATTTGGAAATGATAAATCGTTCCTGCTCTCCTTGAGGGCTAGATCTTCAGCATACAGATGTCTGGTCAGAGGGCTCACTTGCCTCACGTATAGTCCCTTCAGAGCTGGATTAGATCACTCATCACGGAAGGTGACATTAGACTGCAGAGGCAAGACCTGAGCAGGGTGTTACAGTTTGCCTTCTCTTAATGCTTGAGCTACAGGGTGAGCATCACTTCAGGAATGTAATGGAAACTGTGACTCCCTTCATGATGACATTTTGGGATCCTTTGGAAATTGTCAGGTGTCCTTCTGGACTTCCAGAGAGAGTTGAGTTGAATTTTGAGCAGCTTGAATGATAGCACAGAAGATCCAGAGGCAGACAGTGTGACTCAGTGTCCCCATTATCACAGGTGTGAGGCACCTGTGGGCTTCCCTGTGCCAGCTTCATATTGGTCTGAAAGAAATCAACACTGCAAACAGAGCTGACTGCTTGCGAAACTGAGAGAAACGTGTGCCAGGACGAATTGCTAGAAGAAACTGCCAGCATCCTGTTAAAAAGTCTGTTGTTTCCTAAAGACAGAAGGAAAAAGGATCACTGTGTCTGAGGTGGAATAGTTTGGCTCCAAACACCTGTCCCACATGCAAAGCGGTGCAGGCTGCCATGGGCTTTGAAAAAGCTCGGTAAGTTACACATGGACGTTGAATTGCTTGACTCCTGGAGAAATACCTGCTTTCATCTTGCTCCTACCAGCATAAAAAAAGAAATCTCTGACAGCCTGATCTTCTGACCAACCCAAACCACTCCCACAGGCACAAAGCTCAGGATAAGGATGGGAAAAGTTTGTGTTTGGGTGTGTGACACTTTCCGTAACCTGTCATCTTTGCCCAATTCTGTTGATGCACCTTTCACATCTGTGAGCTGTAAGATTTCCATTTCCCATGCCCTGTTCTCTTCAGCACCTGCCTGGGGCAGTCTGTACCCTGGTATGAGTGGATAGAGGTGATCCTGTTAAGGGGTTTTAGTTAAATTACACTGATCTCTTCCTCTTCCTTGCTGTCATCTCTTCTTCACCTTTTTTCTTTCTCAGGTCTCTCCGATGTCTCTCCATGCTCTCCATTCTGTCTTTCCTGCTGCTTCATAGCTATGTGCTAGGAAAGGGAGGAGAGAATCATCCAGATCTGCTGTTTGATCTGATGAGATCAAGTCTGAAAAGTCAGTCTTACTGACATTTTGTACGGTCCAGGTTTGAACGTGAGGAAAGGGGGAAGGGAGGAGTTGGGAGAGAACAGGAGAGGAGCCCTGAGGCTCAGCACAGGCCACCACACTGCCAACCCCCGTTGGACTGAGCCCAGGAACAATGGCACTGGGGCAAACCAGCACGGGTAATTCGCCTCCCCAGCTCCATCCAGCTTTCCTTGTTGGGTCCGTGTTGTTCCGTGTTCATTGCATGTCTTGAAATTAACTGATTCCTGGAAGCAGAGTGCCCGAGAAGTGCAAGAAGCTTTGTCCCTGGGAAGGGAACGTTGTTTTCATTAGTGTATCTGAACAGCACACTTTGTTACTGGCTGATTTTCATTAAAGGACTAAAGCTCCCGAAGGACTCATTTGCTTCCTCCTGCAGCAGCAGGGGTGGAGAGCATGGGGGGGGGGGGGGGGGGGGGGGGGGGGGGCGGCTCATCGCTGCGCAGCGTGTTGCAGGGGCTGCAGCGGTGCAGGGAAGGAAGCAGCCCACAGTCCTCAGCTACTTCTTTGCTTTTAAGACACAGTTGTGATCATGATGCCATATCTACAGCTCTAATTATTTCATTTTGAGAGGCTAATCAATGGCTTGCACCAACAGCCTATCAGTATCACAGGGTCTGATCCCACAAAGCTTTGTGATGTGTGTAAGCCAGGCTCTGTCCCTGCTATCTTGTCACTTACAGCTGAGCAGCGTTTGCATATTAAGGCCTGGATTGCCCACTTCCATGCCTTTCCTCTCCTTCAAGTAACATACAGAAATCAAGAGACACAAATTTAAACAGTTCAGCAACACCAAAAACTCCCACTGGGAAGTGTGGGGGATAGAGGATCTCCTGCAGCGTCCTATTTGTGATGCCCATTAGCAATATATTGCCTTGGATTTAGAGCAGTGCAGCCCTTTAGAGCCAGCACAAGAGGCAGTCGTCCTCTGTGAAGAGTCTATAACTCTGTGACAGAATCTGTAGACTGTGGAAGAGTCTATGACAGAGCTACAGATCAATTTAGGTTTCCCTGTCTGTACTCCCAAAGCACGAGGGGACCGTTGGCACCTCCAGCCTACTCAGATCTGCTCTCCCAGCTCGTGTTTGGCTCTGGCAATGGCCAGCTTCTTCACAGGAAGATGTAAAGCCAACCAGTCACAGATGGATGATAATCTGTCCTCTTAGGAAGATTATCTCCCTGTCCCATAGTTAAATTTTATAAAACACTAGTTCTTCTATACTTCTAAAATCTTTGGTTAATGTCCAGTATTACCAGGATCCTCTGGGACACCAAGGGCAGTTTTCCTTATCATTTTAGGCTTGTTGCACTCCCCAAATCCCAGCTGTGGAGCACTGTGACATGTCTATGCTGGCTTCTGCCTTTCAGGTTGGACCAGAAGATGACAATCCCTGTAAGGCTGCAGACAGTTTGGTTCTATTTTTCAGTGTGTATTTTTCCTTGAGTTTCTTTTTCAACACACTGATGCATTTAATGTTGACTTTCTCCCAACAAAAAAAGACAAGATTTCCTGCTCTTAATCAAGCTGTAACTTCAACAAGCTCTCACCTAAAAATAGTATAAAAATAATAGAAGTCCAGAGTGAAGTGTTTGATTGGCCTGATAGATTCTCTTATTTTTTGTCTAATGATCAGACAATTTATTCTTGTGCAATTCCAGCCCCAGTTTCCAGCCAGCTTTGCCTGAGATCTCCCAAGCTAGAAGCCTGTGCTGAATTAAAGTCTTCTTGATGTCTTCTGGTTCGTTTTAACTTGTGGGTCAGGCACAGAGAGGTAAATCTCACACATTTAGCAGCTGAATGTTACTTAAATCCATAATAGATGCAGAAACATTAGTCTCCGGATACCTTGTGTTTTATTTTGTTCATGCTGCCAGTTCTCTGAGCATGGAGAGGATGTTGATCTGGGATGATGTGGTGTGGGTGCTGTTGCACAGTACCCTGCACTCAGGTTTATCTTTGTCCCTGGTCCTAGTTATGGAGGAAGGCTGCCAGACAGGGCTGTGGTACCTTCTGAGAAGGCTGCCTGGCTGTATACCATGTCTCTCCTGCTTTGGGAGTCCTAGTTCCAGATGCAGACAACTACAAAATAGGAGGAATTGCATTTGGTGTGTGGGCTGCAGGAGCACAGAAAAGTCACAGTACTGCACTGGGTAGAAAAAAAAAAAAAAAAGCCCTAAGAACCAGTGACAGTACACAACTTACCATAAGCCACCTAAGAAATCTTTGTTTTCCTCCTAAAACATGCCATAACACTAGTGAAAAAATTTCCCAAACCAAACTGGAATCTATATTGCTTTCCCTTCCAAAGCTTGTTCCTGTTTCACTTCATACTATCACTCACCTTTTTAAAAGCTATTTAGCAAAAAAGGCCAGCATGCCGATGTACTGCTTAATCACAAGAGACCATTGCTGGTCATTATCATCACCACTGTCAGGGTTGTGTCAGAATTGTCATGTTGTTGAGGTCAACAGCCATAAAACTGTAAAATGAACAAAACAAACAAAAACTGGGAAGCAGCAAAACAAATGTATAGCTCAGACTAGACAGTTTAACGTAGCATTAGCAACCTACCAAATCTAGCTTTTTAAATTAGTGCATGATTTCTTTCATTTCTGAATCCACTCAGTGCTTTTTCTTCTCAGGCTTCCCACTTTGCCACATTCTCTCCACTTCACACCTCCCTCCCTGGATAGCAAGTTCATTACATTAAAATCTTGTGCACACATCTAAAACCCTTTCAAATACTGGAAAGGGCCAAACTGGTACATGCTGCAGGGTAAAATCAGAGAAGCCATTGAACTAGGCTTTGAGTACAGAGTGAAAAATAGCATAGGATGCATTCTGCTAGCAGGGAATTGGTGCCTGACACTGTCCTTCTGGGACCTGAGACCCAGCGGTGTCAGAAGACTTTGCAAAGCTGTGTCTTACTTATTTCTGGTTTCTCATTGTGACACTCACATGCAAACCCAGCTCTTCGAGAGCATTTCATTTTGCTCTTGAGCTCAGGAAGGACTCACTCACACCATCCTCCAAGCTGGCAGCACCAGGCTCTGCAGCAGCCAAACCTCCCAGTCCAAAGTGCTCAGCGTCTCGAGCAGCACCAGCACCAGCAGCTCGGTGCGTCAGGAGGCAGGAGCATCCCAGGCACATCCGCCTGTGCAGGCTGTCTGGGAGCCACCAGCTGGCTGCAAACAGAGATAGTGGGTGAGTTGTGAAGCATCTCATATGCGTGGCTGTTTTCATAGCAGCTTCTAACCCTCTCTCATACAAATCTGGGAGCGTTTACTGCAGGCTCTCGTGGACTATGTGGCTGTGCTTAATGAGGCTGTGCTCAGCAGGTGGGGTAGCTTTGACCCCTCTGCTGGCTGAGATGATATGTGTGTGGGAGCGTACAGCCCTGGACTTGTCTACTTCTCAGCTCAGAGGTAGGATAGCAGGTCCTCTTACTGTGTCCAGCTGGTTGGAATAAGAGCAGCAGTACAGCTGCAGCAGCATGATACTCCTGAAGGCTTGTGGGAGTCGAGAGAGATAGTTTATTGATAAATCACAGGTGGTTTTGGGAGACAGTCTTCTGTTTTACAATAGGATGGGCGCTGAGTCACCCCCATCAGCTTCTCAATCAGACAAACGATATCGCTGACAGTCAGGGACAGTCTGACAAGACTGATATTTGTGAGACATTGCTCAGGCAGGAACGCGTTTGCTGCACACCACAGAAGTGCTAATGTTCTGCTCAGGGGTCCTCACTCAGCAGGGAAGTCCTTTTTCTCTGTCACTGCCCTAAGGTGCTCATTAGCATAGGGACTTTTCTTAAGCAGCTACTGCTAATCACTAAACAGACAGGGACTGGGTGCTCCACCATGGCAGGTCTCAAAGTATTAGATGTAGTCTCATGAGCTTCCTTGTCATTGTCCCTGGAGCTGGTGCCTCCTCTGGCACCAGAGCTGGGAGCAAAAGCAGCTTCTGCACTGCTTCCCCTGACCCCTTGCTGCCCAACTCCCAAGTGAGGATGCGTGTTTCCTAAGTAGAACAAGACTTGTGTATCGGGTCTGAAAAAAATCTTTCCTCATATCTGACAGGCTGCTAAGTACTAGTGCTTTAACCAGCTTGTTTAAAGCAAAATAGTTTGACAGCATTTTCTTCCATTTCCATTTATTTTAGGACTTGCCTGAATGCTGCCATTAGGGTAAGAATATACAGCCCAGGAGATCTCCTCCAGGAAGATCCCTGTACATGCACCCCTTCCTGCACCCCTGATGTGCCTTCACGGGAGGGTCCTGCCTGCCTGGGAGCAGAGGCACCTTCTGTGTCACCTTCCTGACACTGACCTGCCTTTAAAGTCACTCACTTGGCCTGTTCCTGGGCCAGCGCAGAGCCCCAGGAGGCTGCAGCCACCCTTGCCCTGGGAAACCCTCCCTCACTGATGGGGGTTATTACTTTGGGTGTCTTTGGCTTCCTGGACACCTTGGATCCCAGATCGCCTCTCCCCACCGTTTCAGAACCCAGCTCCTTATAGGAGGGGCTGGCACATGATGCCTGAACATCAGCGCTATTCAAGTACCTTAAAATGCAGGCTGTGCCTGGGGAGGTCCGCACTTGGTGCCTTTTACAGCCTGGTGGTCACTCAGCACTGAATGCCTTCAGCCGTGTGACTGTAAGCAGTTTATAGGAGTCGAACCAAACAGCTTCTTGTGATCAGGCATACTTACTTGCCCCGGTTCTTCCTCTCCCCTCTTTTCTTCACTTTGCTATTTCATTCCTTAGCCACCCTTTCATGTAATTCCATGACTTTTCTCTGAATAAGAGTTATTCTTATGGCATGAACTAGAGATTGGCATGGCTGTGGTGACCAGGCACAGGTGGAACTGTGCAATTTTGCAGATTTTCTGTAGAAGTTAGGCTTAAGAGCCCCTACTTCTGGATCCCTCTGCATTTAGCATCTTGGGTAACTCGGTTCTCCCACTGAGAACTGGGAAATGTGGTCTAGGGCCTCCCAGGCTCTGGGACAAGCTGGCCCTGGCAGAGATCAGAGCAAGCACCTTTGTGTTCAGCTCCTTGGCAGATCCTTCTCTTGCGGCCTGATCTCCCTGTTAGGGAAGCACACAGCTCCCAAGGGGATTAAAGAGCATCAGAATCGAGATCTGCTGCACAAGGCCAAGGGTGATGCACAGACCTAATTTCACTGCAATGGTATCTAAGACAGATCTGAACAGCTCTAGCAATACGCATCTGACCCTTGCAAAGGCATTCAGATATCAAAGAATGTTTATCTCTAACCTTAAAGTTCCTACTGGAGACAATCACTCCTCAGAATTCTCCCTCCAGCTGAGAAGAAGCGGCCTCTACCTTCCCTTCTGCTAATACCCTTGAAGCATGTGTGTGGTGTGATCAGCCCTCCCTTTGCCCTTAATCACTTTCTCCCAGCCTATATAATTAAATTCCATCAGGTATTGCATCTAATTTTTGAGGAGCTCCCAAAGAACAAAAGCCAGTTCAGTCACAGGCGAACAGAACAAATTAATTAGAAGGGGAATATTAGGCCCTCTCTAAATTAGATCAGCAAATCTCTTGCAGAAGAAGCATAGCTTGACTGGCTATGATGCTGTTCGCTTCCTGAGCAGCTGCTCAGTTCCAGAGACTGCATACAGCGTTCAGAGACACAGCGTCGCTAGAAAGTGGATTAGGCTTGGAGCAAGCCATGCTAAAAGGCACTCCAGGGCACAATTTCAAAGCACAACACAGGGAATCGGTGGCCTTGTGTCTGTCATTAATGATGGTACAAGTTGTGCCATCGGATGCTTCACTGTACTTTGGGAATGTCTCCTTGTCATATTCCTGCATATCTAACCCAAATAAAAGTGGATGCTACTCAAGTGGAGAGCTTGAGCATAGTGCTATTTACCAACATTCCTCCTAGCTATGGAGATCTTTATGAGTAAGTGTTGGATTTATCATATTAAACCAGATAAAATACCCAGAAGCCACTCTTCATAAGCATTTAAACAAGTAAACAGGCAGCACCAGTGCAACTTACAGCTACCTCTAGGAATGTGCAGCCTTGGGGAGCTGTGCGCATAGCCTCCCGGGACGCAGTGCCAGGAGCACGCAGATCGTGCTGGGAGCTATGGAACGGCACTCCACGCAGAGCTGTCCGTGCCCTCTGCCCATGATCCAGCGTGGAGGGCACCAGCATGGGCTCCATTCTCAAGCAACACACTGTTACTTGTATATATGTAGATATATATGCTTATAATACACCGTTACATGTGCTGCAGGACCAAACAGAGGTAACGGAAGCCCGACAGAGATAATGAGGAGCTTGCAGGGGGAGGTGGGGGTGGATACAGACTGCTGAAACAATTCTTCTTAATTCAGTACAAAGAAGAGGTTTTAAAAATGAAACCAGTCTCATCTATCCCTCCCTCGCTTGTGGCAGAAGTGTCTGGTTGTTAATGCACCTGCAACTCTACCAGGTGCTCGCTTCTCCCCAGTTTCCCGGCTGGAAGGCACCTGCTGAGCTTATGAGGTTTCTACATGTCTGCACAGGGCAGCCCTGGATGCACTGTGGGATGCTCAGGACCTGTCCAGATGGCCCCCTCCTGTGCAGCTGGACGCAGCCGTGGTCCTGCAGCTTCAGTGCAACACTGCTGATGACAGGAGCACAGCAGGAGGGGTGACAGCCAGCAGCGGCAAGATTAATAAACAGACAACTACTAATGATTCTGTATTGGATCCTGTGGCTCATTCTCCTTCTGCTCTAAAGAAAGCAGCAATGGAACAGTTTAATGACAGAGCCATATTAGACCAGGAGTCTATAGGAACTTGCTGTCCTCATCGCACGTAATGTACCGTACCATTTGCCATTCTCCTTTTACCCAGGATGTTTTTCTCTATAGCTTTAAAAGTATGATTGCATTTAGAAAAGATCCAGGACAAATAGTTGATCTCTCTATAGCCATACCCTGAATGGACAGGAGCAGACTAAGGGCCGTTCTTGCGTTAGTGAGGACTGCTTAATAACAGTGAGAAAATCAGTTCTGGGGCTGCACATAAAAAGATAGGATAGGGCTTGGAAAGCAGAACATCTTTGAGGGGTAGTCTACATGCACATTTACACCTGAGGCAGACGTATCCCCTAGCACTCGGGAGCAGGAACATTCACAGCCTGCTGTGAATTCACGGGCTCAGCACATAGGCAGGGACTGCCTGAAGCCATTTTCCTTTTCTTGTACACCTGGGAAAAGCGGAGTGCTCCATCACTCATGCCACGTGGCCAACCATTTTGTCTCCCCTCATAAATTCTCCTTGTTTCAATTTCCGATAAGGTTCCTTAGTAAGTTGTATGCTATTGCATCTTTCAAATGAAGCTTTTCTCCTGCCTTAAGCAGAAGCAGCCCCAAACTGTAATATCAAAATCTCATTCTTCAATGTCAAATCTGTGGTCTGCCCTTTCTGTTCTTAGTGATAGGACCAGGTCCTGCAGAAGATGATTAGGACATACATACAGTTATTTCCTCTCCTTTTAGCCCTGGTCTCCGAAAGATGTCCTGAGATCATGTACTTTAAGGATTCAAAGTTAGCTGGGAGAGCAGCAGGTACATTCCCTTTTACTGCCTTACTCAGAAGGAAAACTTAGTCATCATCATCCTTTTCCCCTGAAAGTCATTGCACAACTTGCAGGCTGCAGTGTTAATGCACATGTGAGCCAAGTATTTCTAAAAATTCTGTTTGTGGAGAAATAACTTCATAAGCCAAATGCATTTGGGGACCGTATCTGAAGTTTTGTAGCTTCTTCATTCAAGAAGATAATTGTAAATGCAGATATTTTAAACATTTCTGAAATTACTGTCTTCATATGAAATTAAAACTGCTGTTTTCAAGTCAGTTAAGCTTGCAAGCATAAACCAGTTTCTCTTAGTTATCTCAAGAGATGTTATTACTTCGAAATGAAGGGCTGAAGTTGCAGGAACCCATGCAACACAAAATCCCAACACAAGGCTAAAAGGTCTTGCAGTTTGATTCAAAGATTGTGCCGTTCTCTTGTCCTCTGGAGACTTCCCATTTCCAGTGTAATTTTGTAACAACATATTCATCTCCTTTGCAGAAGTGGGTTTCTCTAGTGTATAGGTTCTTGACATCATTTTCTGAGCACCTGTTGTAACAGAGCAGCAACTCTGCTTCCTTCTGCTTCCACTTGCTAAATCAGATTACAGAGAATTGGAAAGGCACTCGACATTTCCCTCAGGTTACTTTTCCATGTAGGTAATTGCTGCTGTTCCAGTAGGAAGGCTGTGAAAGTGTGGTTCAAGAAAGGGGGCTGTAGGAAATACAGCAAACAGGAGAAGCCTTGGCTGCAGAACAGTGGCTGGAAGTGGAGGTGCCCACTGTAATCTGCAAGTTAAAATAAAAGCTAAATGTCCAGCTGTGTCTTGTCCGTACCCTGGCCACTGAAACCCTCTGGAGAATAAAAGTGAAAGGCAAATTATATAAATAATTATGTAACTTATAGAATAATAACGCAGGAGCAGTGGGCCCAGGTCAGAATCGGACCCTGAATCAGGAGGACACCTATGTGCAAGGTCTTCTTCGAGCCCTTGCTTATTCACCAAGGCAGGTGTTGCCATCAGTCCTCCATTATTTCAAATTTCTACATGAGCTGCCAGTGCACATGGGTTGTCCTCAGGAAGCAGGGATTCATCCCTTTCTCTTAACACAGCAAAATGTCCAAGCCACAAGTACCTCCAGCATCCAGGTCACCTGAGATACCTGGAGTTACCTGAGGTCACCTGGGGTTAACTGCAGCAGCTCTGCCACCTCTGCTGGTCACCTCAATTAAAAGCAGAGAAGCAGAGCACAAGATACATTCTTTGAAGCTATGACTTCTTAATAACACCAATTTATTGTGAGAAGCTTAAAGGTATGATAACTTCAGCGCTTGGTGCTGCACCGACAGGCTAAAATCCAATGTAGCTTTGACCAGGAACTGGGCAAGAGACAGCCAGTTTCCTACAGAGAGGAGGAGGAGGAGTACTAAACTTGTCACAGACAGCGAAGCTTTTAGCTCTGACAGCAATTAAGAAATGCAGCTTGTGCATAAGAAAATGGGCACGCTTTGCCCCTGTGCTGCATTGCCTACGACACTCAGCAACGAGGGGCAGTGGGAGCAAACAGCAAAGTACAAGCAAGTGGTGAAGCCCGGTGCTGTGCTACCAGCAGGACGTTCTGTGGGGCTGAGGTTCATGGAACCAGCCTTCACCTGCCCCACGCTGCTGGGGAGAGCTCATGTGCCATGGAATTTAACACTGTTACAGGGAAAGCAGCCAAGATATTTATGAGATACTTAATTAAGATGGTTTCTCTAAATGTGTCAACCAAAAGACTTTATGTGCATCTAAGCAGGCATTTTCTCTGGCTGGAAACTTTTGAATTTCTTCCATACTGATCTGGGTATTAGTACTGGGAGAAGGGAGAAGATTTATGACCACACTTCATGGATACAGCGTTACACTCAAAATCCTACATAGCCAAAGGGAGCTCACTTCCTATGCGGAGCTGAAAGTGTATTGTTAGTTATTTAACATTTGAACACTAATCAAAACGCAAGAAACAGTTACAACAGAACTAGTGCTCATAATTCAAATGAATACAGGCCCATTTATTCTGCCCTTAAAATGGATACATAAAACTTATCTACAGGGACCTGGCTTTGTCAGGCTGTTGCCGCAGGCTGGTCCCAGCGCAGGGCCAGCCCGGGGTGGGTGACAGACACCGTGTTGCTCTCACAGCTCAAACGAGCCCAAGGCAGCTGGGGGCCGGCCAGCCCAGCCCTGGGACCCCCGCGCTGCCGGGGCAGCACAAACCCCAGGGACTTTCACTGGTAACAGCAAGTCATAGCTACTGGGCTGCAACCACCACAGCACGCAGACAGCGAAGGGCAAATGCCTGGCAGTCAGCAGAGCCACAGCATTTGCACCAGCCGCCACCAGGTCCATGATGCTAAAGAAAGGCCTTGGAGACAGTGGCTGGTGTGATGATGCATCTCCCACCGTCTGTTCCTTCACCCCACTGCAACTGTCCCTGGAGAGTTCTGCCAGGGAAGCGCTGTTTTTCCTCTTTTTTTTTTTTTTTCTTTTTTAATTTTCCTTTTTCTTTTTTACTGTTGTTAAGGAGGTGGAAACAGGGGGGATTGGCAAAGTCTAGCCATCTCCCAACAGACTAACAGAGATTCGTGCGCTGAAGCCTGGAGATACTCAGTCCTCCCTCAGGTGGGACTGGGGTTACGTACAAAGGAATACTTCTGGATAGCACCAAATTCCCCTGGTTCACAGACCTGCCAGCGTGGAGGGATCTGGGGACACAGCACTCAGTTGTTGGTGCAATGTGGATAAAGGATGGACTGTAAGTCCCACCTGGAACAGATCAGAAAAGCCATAGCCTTGCGTTGAGGTGCTTGCCAGAAGGGAATAAGCATGGCCTGGAGGGCTTCTTGGCAGGGAGAGAAATTAAAGCTGCTGCTTCTGAGAGCTGGGTGAGCAGGCTAAGCACTAAGCTAGATAAAGCTGTATACACATTACTGTGAAAACCTACAGCGTTTAATCATGACTCATATTCTCTGTATGGAGTAGTTTAAATCAACCTGCGGTAATTGTTTCCTCGCTACAGAATTCAGCAGGATGATAAAACAGTCCTCAGTCTCTCTCATGTTTCCCTGGGAGCATGAATGTGTGAGTACTAGGAGAAGTGAACTGAATCGTGGCCTGGTAAAAAAAAAAAACGAAAAAACAGAAAAACCCAGAAGGAAACTTTTTCTCCTTCCCCTGAGTCATACAAAAACTTGAGCTCCTTCTCACTGGCTGTACAATTATAGGGTGTGCTTAAGGATGCAGAAGAAAGATGAAGGGCTGACTTGCCATTAATGTTTGACAGCCTGAGCTGCAAGGATCCCCTTGACACACGGCTGCCCTAGAGCACCTCTTTGGAAGCCGGTCGTGCCTCCTGCTCTGCTCAGGTCTGACCTGGCACCAGCCCTGCGTGGGGCTGGAGCTGTAACCTCACCGCTGCGAGTGCCGCGGTGCAGCAGCACGGCTCTTCCTCATCCTGGTGGGAACAACCGATGTGCAGTCACGCCAGGCTTTTCAGTATCTGAGACGCCTCTGAAGAGGAGCCCCAAGCCTGTTTGGTTTCTTAAAGGTTTAGTCGTGGCTTTCTCGTACTCACTGGGTAAGGACTGTGACTGGGTGAGATTTTTATAGAGACTGTCTTGATTTGCTTGTGCTTTCACTGTATTTTACGTGATGGCATTGCTGTAAATTGCACACGTGATGAAAAGGGGTCCTTATGTCCTCAAGGGAAAAGAATCAGAGTCTCTCTTCCTTCCTTCTTTTCTTCCATGCAGAGAAGGACAGCTTCAGCAGAGGGAATGGGGGGTACAGTTATCCAGGAAGCCTGTTTGTGTGAGCCCCTCGTCCCTGATTGCATAAAGGGCAACATCTGTGGGGTCTCTACCCTCTGCTGTACTGCTGAGGAAGGGAGTGTCCTTTCTTGGCTTTGGGGGGCTTAAATGTTTGCTCTTTGTGGGGCTTCAGAGCATGCTTGAGGACATGTGTATGTAACCTGGCACAGCCGTGTGTTGATGAGAAGCAGACCGTGAGGGCAGAGCTGGTTCCTGCACAGGTACTTCAGTAGGTTTTCTGCTCACCAGCATGTGCATTTAGAGCCCTGGAGAGGTGCTGTATTTTATTTTCCTATCAATTTAATCCTCTTTCTTTGACAGTGTTTTTATTTATACATCTCAATAGAATATGATATCATCACTGTTTTTGTCATCCCTGTTGCATGTTGCCAGCGAGACCCTCTAGCACTGCAGTCATGTATCTTACTTTCACATAATCTTTTTTTTTTTTTTTTTTTATAAGTTAACAGAACCTAAAAATGATGTTTCATGAAGCCTCTTTCAGGTTGTTACACCTTGCAGGGGAGCTGCAATATCAAAGACAACTGCTGTAGTTAACAGAGTAAATGATTAACAACAGGAGGTGTTCTCTTGGTCACTGCCGAGGAAAGCCAGCACAGCTTTTAGCTTCACTTTCTACATCTTTTCCAATGCCAGAAAGATACATGAGCACGACCTGGACCCATGCAGCTCCCTGCACTGATTTGGCTTGGTCTGCTGTGCAGTAAGTGGGCATATTTTTGGCAGGGTTGCTAGTTTGGACTGATCCAAACCCCATGCCAGGGAACGGTTCCCCATTCTTGTGATGTTGTGGGAAATCTTCCAGTATGCATCATTTTCCATAAAGCCCCATTCCTGGCCAATAATTTTACTTGAGAGCTCCAGCATTCAGTTGTGAGTAGTAAGCTTTTACCCCTCCTGGTTGTAAAGAAGGCTGGAAGCTGTGATGCAAATGTGCTCTGAAAGCTGATAGTGCAGAAGTCACAACGAAATAAATCAAAAGGAAAAATACAGGTCTCGCAAGTTTCAGTTGGAATGATCCTCTTCTCTTTTGACCCCAAAGTCCCCCCTTGGCTTGGGAGTGATCCCATGTTTTCTGATGTATGGGCAGTCCGTTACACAAGAGCCATGTCCTTGCTGGATGGAGCCCAGGGCAGCTGGTTGAGCAGCCCCAGAGACGGGACCACCTGGCTCATAGTGGGTGAGACTTGGCTCTGTCTGCTCAGGTTCACTTTCAGAAACATCACAAAAGCCTTGGGGACCTTGGGGATCACAGAAACCCTGACCTAGAAAACCATTCCTGCTGTGCCATGGACAGGGAGCCAGGTGAGAAAATGGACAAGACCATCCCCTGTTTAGCACAGTCTGTGGCCAGATGGTCCCGTGGGGGCTGGTTTGAGGAGGGTCTCTGTGGTCAGCAGTCATGTGCGATGGAGAGGAAGAGGGATGAAGCAGGAAAGATCTGACAAAGGCTTAGCATGAGGAAAAGGAGGTAAAGAAAGAAGAGGCAGTTATTTTGAAAGAGGATGAAATTATGGATAGGTTGTCATGTTATTAGGACAGACTGAGTGGAACTCAGCTCTCAGACCACCCGTGTAATTTAAAGCAAGGAATATCTGTAGGGCATAGAAAACCCTATTATTCCCTGCATTGATTTGGACTACATCTTGTCCATATCTGGCTGCCCAATGCTGACAGCTCACCTTAAGTACCACTGAACTCTTTCCAGCTGTTGGTTGTTGGGTTTTTTTGTATGTCTGTTTACATGTTCAGGATAGACAGTGATTCCAGAACTACAGAATTAAACCAGAAAACACATGGTGGTGGTCATTGCTGTGCCTTTATTCAGACAAGTGTCAGAAGACTTCTGTTTGTTTGGGGTTTTTTTTTTTAGAAAAAGAAAATGGTATTGTTTCAGTGACATCCCTTGGGTGCCCCTTCTTGTGATTGTAATTTCTGTTAATCTGCAGCCCATGCTGTGGTACGATACTGAGGAGCCCAGCTGCCTGCACATGGTGTAGCCCCCAGCCATGTCCCATACCTGCCAATTTCTGCAATTAGACTTTTCTCAAATTGAGATGGCTTGTGTGCTTGCTGGCTGCCCTGCGCAGCTCTGGACGCAGGAATTCCTCGTTTCGGGTCTGGAGCCGTGCCTCCCCTAGCACTAGTTTGTATTTGATTGACAGGATAGACGGAGCGATGCAGAGCAGTCTGCCATGTGCTCAGCAAACACTTTACAGTCATTTTGGCAGCTCATGCCCTGTGTCTTGGTCTGTTGATATGTGTAAAATGGCTCCAAAAGAATCACTCCAGCAGAAATGAGCAGCATCAGAGGCAAGCAGGTTGTAGGGGTTCTCTTCCTTCCCAAAATGTTTGTGGGGTTTTTTTTCCCACAGAGATCTGTCTGAGAATAATGCTTGCGCTTACGAGTTTGGATGTGGGGACTCCTCTCTGGGTGTAGGTTTTTTTCCAACAAATTTTGTGACAAGGATAAGGTCAGAATCCCACAGTGTATCATGCAAAAGGCTGTCCACAACAGTCCCTGTCTGCCCTTCTCAGGGTGATGTAATCTGCACTCAGTAATAATGTTTCCAAGAGGTGGATAACAGCGTTTTAGTTCAGCTCTAATAATTCTGTTAAATCAGAGCTGGGGTTGTAATTGCTGTTTGTGACTGAGTTTGTTCCATATGTGTGTTATGCAGGATGCCATTGTAATGAAATGTTCCCTCTTTGAGCTGTATGCCCTGAAGAATATGCCTTTATTCCGTGGCAGGCAAAATGCTCATCTGCTCTTTGCCTTTGCTGTGCCTTATAACTGAAGGAGAGGGGGGGGGGGAAAGTCATGTTTCGCCTTGTTTCAATTTCTTCTGGAAATTTTAAGTTGTGTAAGTGTTAATCTTCATTTGCTTTAGTAACACACAGCCTTGCTGGAGTCCTGTTCATTTCTTTTAATGAAAAAGCCTGAGAGCTTGTGTGCATCTGAGGGCTTACATGCATTAGAGCACACGGATATGAGTGTGAGCGAGAGCAGGGAGTGAGGGATCAGCAGAAGCCTCTTCCAGGGAGTCAGACACAGTGCTCTGAAGCAGCATTTTAAATTTTACCCTAACCACGAGAAACAGACCTTAGAGATGCAAAATCTCTAGAGGAACACTGTATTAAAAGATTGCATGTTCCGTGCCATGAGATCAGGTATGTGGGTGGTTGCTTTGCTTTGGAAGTAGTGCGTGTTGTGAGACTCCATCGTAATCAAAT
This sequence comes from Falco biarmicus, assembly GCF_023638135.1. NCBI lineage: Eukaryota > Metazoa > Chordata > Aves > Falconiformes > Falconidae > Falco > Falco biarmicus. The sequence goes on along the minus strand of NC_079288.1, from coordinate 9,830,838 downwards.
CTGGCTTCTGCACGGCGTGTTTCATTCACAGACCGCCAGTGCTGTGCAGGCTCCCGTTGCAGACAGGGACACAGCTCCCGTTTTTATGGGGACACAGGGGCACGTGGAGGGGACGGAGCCACGCTGCTGGCTTGCTCGGTGGCTGCTCAAAGGATGACACTGGTTGTGATCTCATGCAGCTACCAGCAAGACCCAGAGAGAATTAACATGTCCTAGCTGGGTAGGACACCTGGATACGGAAAACTAGCAGACGGCAGCTAATTTGACCCAAAGCGGGAGCTGTAAAAGAGGGAAAGTACATGCTGGGAGCCCGAGGACATGAGTGCTGGGCTGGGCTGCCTTGCCTTGCTCGCAACGCTGGCCTGCTGCTCTTGCTCCATTTGACTTCTTTGAGGTCTTGGGTGCTGCCTCTGGGTCCTGGATTTCAGGTCCCTGGTGGCTGCAGCCCATGGAATGTCTCGTGTGTGCTCCCAGGGAAGCACAGCGCCAAAAGGCACCTTTGCTCCGAGGGAGAGCGATGTGTGTAATGCCTGCAGGCAGCAGGTACAAGGGAGCCACCAAACTGCCCCACCTTGTTCACAGGGCAGATTTAGCTCGGAGATGTCCATCTTACGGTGTGCTTGTGCTGCAGCCCCATGGCTCTATGCTGGCCGCACTGGGCAGCCCCAGGAGCTCGCAGCCCACTGGCTGGTGCAACCGAGGTGGTCTCAGGGCAACCCTGCGGGGTGGCAAAGAGATGCCCCTCTGCCTGGGATGGCAGGGTTTGTTAGCTGGGGGTTGATGGGCAGTAAAAATCCCCGAAGTCAAACGAAATGAAAATCAGTCTGTTTTTCTTTCTTTCTTTTTTTTTTTATTATTATTTTTAATTACACTGTTTTTTCAAGGAATTAGGCCATTTTTAGCTTCCTCGCCGTAGGGCAGAGGGAAACACCCAGCTTCAGCCTGCTAAAAGCCAACACCTTGGGTCAGTGCCAGGGGCTCCTTAGCCCATGAGACAGGCATGGACATCAGCAGCTCGGCTCAGCGGGGGCTGAAGCCCCTTTCGGCAGAGCCAGTCCCTCCCCACCAGCGGTGGAAGGACCCCTGGCAGCTGGGTGAAGGACGCCGCTGAAGGGCAGCAGGAGAAGAGCCCCATGGCACAGGGAGGTTTTGTGGTCCGGCATGGCCCTGCCTGCGCTCCCATCGCTCGGCAGCCTTGTCTGCTCACTCTTGCCTTTATTTAGATCTGCTGTGGCTACTGGGCAGATGCATCTTGGTAAGGTGCAAGGGAGCATTCATTTCTCGGGTGAAACATCTCAGTCAAGCAGTGCTTACGGCAGCCCCCAAGGCGCTTCTAAAAGTAAAAGCTGCGTACCCTCATTTTTACACTGTGAAGCCAAAAGAAATGATCACAAGTGAGCAGGAATAAAAAAAAACCCAAAAACATATAAAACAAATGTAACATCCTATAATGTATCCATAAAAAGGGAAAACTCGGGCTACTTGAAGTCTACAAATTCAAGTTTCTCATGGGAAAACATAACTCCTGTTCAAATGCTAATACATTGTTATCACAGGGATGTTTTAATTTAACTGCTGCCTACTCTAAGAAGGGGCAGAGCAAGGTTCAGAGAGCAAATGGCTGATGAATGATCTTCAATCTGCCAGTAAATGTTTACTTTTTTTTATATATATATATACTTCCCCTTCTTGATCTCTGTCTTAAACAGAATCTCCAAGGGGACATATAAAAGAGCTGATTTCAGCTAGAGGTGATAGCACTTATTTGTGTGTTTCTTTTATTCTTGTTTAAAACGGTAAATTTATGGCACTGATAGAGCATCAAGTCACCAGAGTAGCTAGCCCTGAGAGCATAGAAATTGATGGCACATGAGCAAAAATTGGCTTACTGGAAAGAAAATAATGCAGCACATTTCAGAAAAGTGATAGAGAAAAAGAAAGCAAATTGGGTATTGTAGCCACAAACCATCTCTGCAGGCTTCTCAGGACAAGAACAAACATCTCATGAAGCACAAATCTCTTCCAGGGACTCAGAGGCAAAGGTCTGCCACCCTTTTCCAGGAACACCACAGCCAGAGCTTGCAGGAGCTAGGTAGGAAGAAGAGAGAATGAGCCCATGATCTTTGCTGTGGAAGCAGAAAATCCTTCTTTCTTTCTTTTCTTTTCTTTTTTTTTTTTTTTTCCTGGAAACTCTTGGCCAATGTATGGGTTTTTTTAAGGTTTTTACTACCACTTTGCGTTACTATAACTGTAAAAAGAAAACTGTCTAACACTCCCAAACCTGTAGAAACACCTTATAAGTGTTTTGAGAAGTGTACAGGGAACATTTGACTGACCTTGACCGGAAAAAATGTGAGAGGAAAGGGAGTGGGATGCTTTTTCTGTTCGATAGGAATAAATATTTCTCAGAAGTCTCAGCATCTTCTGCCTGCTGTACATAAGCCTCCTCTGAGAACCCTCAAGATGCTCATGTGATGGCAAAAGTTGTGCTGGGCTGTCCTGGCTGGGCAGAATCTGGTGTCCTCCCTGAATGGGGAGTGGGCTTCAGAGCCGCTGGGATCCATTGCAGGGCAGAACAGCTGCACATTTTGGGACAATTCACACCCTGCGGCGGTGCTCACCCTCAGCCCACTCATATGCAGGGTGACAGCAGTAATGGCCTGCAAAACCACTAGTAGCTGCTGGGATACTGGGGCAGGAATGACTGACTAAAATGGAAAGAACAAAACTTTGCAGACTGATGAGATTTTAAAGTCTCTGTTCTTAGTAGTTTTCACAGTGTTGCCAGAGAGCCTGGAAATGGATGAGGACAAACGGCATTTGGTCTCAGTGTTTGAAAAATAGTAAAGGGCTGTAACATCTGTCAGGAGCAATGTGAGCCAGCCAGAATATAGCCCCAGGCTGCATTTCCACCTGGATCCCTGATGCCCATTTGTCGTGCCCCACCCCCCCACCCCCCCCAGTTTCCTGATTCAGCTGTCCTGCCCGGGTGCCCTGCACTGGACCATCTGCCGTGCTGGACTTGCAGCCACCACAGCTCAGGAGAACAGTGATGCATCACGGGCTCGTGCAGAAAGGCATGGAGAAGATGGAGACTTAACAGGGAGGGAGCTGCACTCCCAGCCCCTGAGGCTGGCTGCCTTCCCTCCCCCCACACCTATCTTATCTTTGCCTCTTTCAAAAATAAAAGGAACAGAAAAAATTAACAACATGAAAAAGGGAGGAGAAGATAAAGAGTATCTGAAAAATTATCTATGTCCTCATTTCAGAGCTTTGCATGGAAACAGGGAGGCAGAAGGCCTTTTTCTTTATTAATATATTAAAATATTAAAAAGCTGGGTGTCTCCTGAACCTGCTCTGTTGTCACGGACTGAGAAAAATCCTAGGAAGCGTTCTGCAAAAGACAAGTTGCACTTGAGAAACTATCCAGGGATGCCATTCAGGACCAGAGCAAATCAAGGCTAAAAGGCAAAGTTTGCGATCATACCGTTAACGGGGACCTGGTCCAGCCTGGACAAGAGTGGTACTCGCACCTTTGCTTTTGTGCTGAGATAAAACCTCTACCAACAGGACGTGGTGGTGTCAGGGGCCTGGCTGGAATCGGGAGGAATCAAAGCCACATCTCTTCTGCTTTCCTTTAGCTCCTTAGTCTTGTAGGTCTGAGCAGGACCAATTCCTCCGGCGCACTGCTCCCGGCAGCGATGATCAAGTTTCCCGGAGACTGAGGTGCCTGGTTTGGCATGTTGGTTGGTTCGCCTATCAGAATCTGTTTGTTCCTTGGCAGTTACCAAAATATGCAATTGTTCTTCTTCCTATCTTTGCCAATAAGGCAATAAGACTTTGACGCTCTTCTATCTGTTCTGCTCTGTTATAGCCTCTGCTTGCCATTAGTAATGTAACCATGTGGTGGGACCTTGGTGCTCATATATGAGGGTGACAGCTGGACTGTATAGCTTATATGTGTGTATATACATACACACTTACACACTGAGTAAAGGTTTCTTTGTTTTATTTTCCTCGGCAGGTCACTACGGAAAGGATGTTTATCGAAGTGGAGGGCCAGATCTCCATAATTTCATCTCCTCCGGGTTTGTCACATTAGGAAGAGGACACACGAAGGGTACAGTGGAAACAATTTTTTGCTAAATAAAAAGATTGTTTTAAATAAACAAGCTATAACTCAGAAGCTGGGTTCTAAGTGCTATGAGATAACAGTATTGGACTGCAGTCAGTAGATTTAGTCTAGCGAATATCGCTGCAGGTAAAATACTGTGCTCCTGGCAGAAGCTTTTAAATCCTAGCAAGGGAGACAGTGGGAGAGTGTCGAGTCAGACAGCCAGGCTCCAGACTCCACTCTGACTTTACAGGTCAACAATTTATACTGCTTTGTGTTTTCTTGGGTGCATGGTTGCAAACCACCATTGTGCTGCTGTACTTACAAAGGGAAGGGGAGGGAGTGCGATGCTGTCTCAGGGCAGGCAGCTGACACTTCACGAGCGCGTTTCTGGATTTCTTTTGTTTGACTACTGGGCTTTTTTTTGGAGGGGGGAGGTATTATGAATATTTTATAAAATTATTTCTTTTTAGGTCCTAAAACGTATATTTTATGTGTTCATATAATCTGTGATATAATGTACAAACATGAAAACACAAAAATATACATATACTGCTCTGTGTATGTTCTGTGTATATGTACTGTATATAAAATATATGTTGAGAGACAGTTGTAGCTATATTAGATAAGTAACCATATATCCCAGGAGTTGTGGTGACACAAAAGCTGTGAGATCTGACTCAAAGTAGCTGGTCACCAGAACCCCAGATGAATGTTCATTTTATGACGTTGTTGCGTATTTGGTGAGTTTTTATAGTGTACAGTGAGCCTATGTTTGGAGCATCTTTCTGTTCACACCCGCACCCTGACCGAGTCACACTGGTGCACTGGCAGTGGGTTGCGACACTGGGAGTGCAAGCATGTGCCATGCCAGTACTCGTCTGGTTTTGTGTCCTGCTGACTTCTGAGACTGTTGTACATTTATATAGACACAATGTATATGGAGATACCTATATAGACACAATGTACTGTATGTGGAGATGTGTCCATGTGCTCGCCTGGTTGAATGCACCTGTGTTGTTTCTGTGGATGACCATGACTCTCAAATTATTAAAAGACCTTTATTTTTTTCCTACATTTCCTGCACTTTTTCAAAATCTCCACGAGTGTCATCCAAAGCAGTGTTGGTCCTGTAGAACTGTCAGAGAAGAAACAAATATATGTATATTGTCTGTGTATGTCTGTGTGTGCTTAAATAAAGTTTACTGAGGCTGAGGCAGCACCCGTGGGACTTGTAATACAATAACCTGCAATTCCAGCCTGGCCCGGCGCTGGTGGGAGGAAAGCAGAGAAAACCACCATGAACCTTCAGGCGGGCTGGGAACTGAAGTGGTTCAAGGAAAAACTCGTGGATGGCATGTCACACAAGGTCACCCTTTCTCCTCTCCATCCAAAAGGCGTTTGACAGTCATATCACATCAGGCCTGACAGTATATTTAGGGTGAGATAGGAAGCGTACCCCCGTAGAGGTGCGGTGTGTCCTGATAGCCTTCATCAAGCACATGGATAACCCCGGGCAGGGCCATAAATCCTGCCTCTGTTGTAGACATTTGAACTATTTTCAAGTAGTTTTCTGTACGATATACTTTCCCGGTTCCTTCCAAACTAATATAAAACCTGCTTTCCTTCTGTAACTGAAAATTCTCGGTGGCTCTGATCTTCTGTAGACGGGCCAGTGGTTTTTCCCCACCTTTCCCGCTGGCTTTGCTGGAAGCCCCACAGAGCACATCTCCTATCCCTGGGAAGGTGGGAGAATGGGCGGTGGGAATCCAGACTGTTTGCGTGCCACCTCTACCAACAGCCTCCAGATAGGGTGGTGCTTTCCAAAGTGAATAAAAAGCTTTTATTATCAGAAGAAATGAAACTATATGTTGGCTGTTTATGGACATAAAAGTGTGGATTGGCCTGGCTTTTGAATTGACTTTTCAGCTACCTGTAAATTCGCACTTTATTTTAATAGTACTTTAATGTTAATTTCTAACTTCTCAGTCGTGACTCTCATGACTGGTGCAAGGGAATAACATCTCCATGCATTCTGCAGGCAAACTGTCTTGTTTGCGTGTGCAAATGCAAATGTGTAGATTTGTCTTTGTCTGCGATATGATTTGATTGCCTACTTGTGCTGTGAAAGCAGGGCCTGTGGATATAACAAATGACTGACTTAGGGGCTCTGTCATAAGGATTGTGCCCTACATCATTTGTTGATGATTATTGGAAACGTTACATGATAGATTTCCTGTGTTTACTGTGCACTGGCCACACAGCTGTATACGTAGGTGGGAGAGATGGCAGCAAGGGCTGCAGCCCTGAGCTTCAGCTGAGCAGCTTCATGCTCAGATTTTGTCCTATTTCAGTTCCAGTGCATGTGTTAAAATCTCCGCCTCAACTACCATTAGCCAAATAACCTCGCCCTGCCTTGTTGTTACACCGCCATGGAAAACAGTTCTGCTTTCAGACTGAACAAAGCCAATGAAGTTTATTTCTTTGCACTGGAAGACACATTTTTGGTGTTTTCTCAACTGTCTTCTGTGCTGTGGCAGAACTCCAAGCGCTGAGTAATGTTTAAGAGCTAATCTATTTGGGGCAGAAGACAAAGATGTGAGACATGCCAAACTACCATGGATACGAAATCAGCATATTCACATGTCTGACATCCACAAGCTCCTGCAAGATTGTGATTTATGATTCTCATATGACACTCCATTGGGCAATGCATCACTGCCTGGCATTTAAGTCTATAAAATCACTACAGAGTACGTTCTTCAAACCATGGTAAAAGACTTCACTGTCAGTCTGTCATGATGATCTTAGGAATGAATCCAAAGTCTTTAGGTCGTAGAAAGTCTCCATGGTGAGAAACATGGCAGGGCTAATCTCATCTAATATTAGGCAGGTAGAAGTTAGACATTTTATTCTGAGGTAGCAGCCTGCAATTCCATGTAGAGACACCTGGGAGACACCAGCACATCTAAAGGAGCGTTCACTGGTGTCACGAGACACTTCTTTCCCCCTCTAGCAAGAGAGAAGCCCTGGTCTTAGGTCTTTTAGCCACCAGGAAGGCAGATGAGTCCTGCCTGCCCTGGCTTGTGTAGGAGTAGCTACTATTGCTCCAGTTGCTGTGGTAGTTGCTATGAGAGTGCAGTGCTCCAGTGAAACAAGTAGGAGCGTTGGAGACAGGAGCTATCACATCCCTCTGTGCATCCCTCTTTTTAACCTGACTTAAAAAGCTGCTTCTTCAACCTGTTCTCTCTCCGAGCATCTTGCTACTCTCAGATGTTCCAGGTGGAGACTACCCTGACATGGGCTGTACTCGCTGTCCTGCCAGGGCTCTGTGGAGCTCTGCTCAGCCACACAGGCGGGTGTAGGAACTTACACAGCTGCAAGACAACATGGAGCAAGCACCCACATGGATATTCAACCACAGCGGGTGAACAAGTCTAAAAGAGCAGTAAATTAACTCCACATTGACTACTGCAGATCATGATTGTTGAGTTTTCAGGTAACAATGATTTTTATTTTGGTGTGGTTTCTTTTACTACCAGCCTCAGAGCTTGCAAACAGTTTCTGAATGGAGCTGGGCTCCTTGTATTTCACCAGTCTGTGACAAGAGTAGAAATTCTTTAGAGCAGATGATAAGCTTGCTTCGTCAATAAACAACTTCTTTGTTTTCCTGGTAACTCTGCAACAGTATTAAAAACAGTGAGGTTTTTGCTGGGAAAGCATAATTTCCCAGAAGAATGGAGTGCCAGGGGTCAGGGAACAGTGAGGCAGGAGGAACGTGGGATTTTAGATCCTGTACTGCGGGGTCATCTTAAAGGGAAAACCAGGACTTTTCCTACCATCTGCTAGATTCTTGTAAGTCTAGGCCAGATCCTTGAGAAGGTGCAGAGGCAGGGCAACAACTTGAAAAGCATGTCTGGAAAACTCAGGGAGAGTCAAGTGTCCCCACAGCCTGCCCAGTAACACCTTCAGAAATGGAACCTCTCACTTGTGGTTCAAGGCTGCAAATCTTCGCTGTTCCTGGGTTCACTGGGAGACGTGCTCTGTCAGAGCACATGCAGGAGTCTCTTCAAGCATCCTGCTAAAATTGACACCTAGGATGTTCTCCAGCAGCACCAGTAGGCAGGGGAGGAAAAATGAACCATGCGTCTAAGTCAGTGTGATGTGGCTGTTCAAGCCCAACTACGTTGCTGCTGGTATCTCTGGGGGGCTGCACCAGCGTCCTGCGGTGTGGGCAATGTAAAAAATGATGTTGGTGCAGAGAAGCCAGCCTGGGGAGTAAGCAATAAAAGCTACCCGCAGTCCCATTTTATCTTGTGCTATTGGGTATGGATATGGCAAGATTTACAGCCTACATGTGGGATTTGTCTGTCTGGGCCTCTGTTCTCACTGTCCTGCAGCATGGTTGTATCTCATGCATCTGCAAAGTGGGTCAGGAGACTATTTCGATGGTACAATGCTTCATGTAAGGCACAGCTGTCCAGTCTGAGCTAGTTTTGTGCCTGGTGTGTGTGGGAACATAGTATGTGTCCTTCAGCCTGACCTCACACCCAACTAGACATCACACGCCCCAGATACAGCCTCACCCATTGCTGACTGATAAATATTCCTCCCCCTGTTACCCAAACTGATGCACAGCATCCAAATACAAGCAGAGGGGAAAGCGAGAGGTCAGCTGGTGCTGACTCTTGCTTTTTCACAGATATTTGGCAAAATCTCCCTCAAATCAGCTTTTTTGGTGCGTATTCAAAAGAAGCAAATTGTTTTTGATCTAGTCCCACCTTAGTAAATGATCACCTTCCCCGCCCAGACCATGTGCATGAGTTGTTCTGAGGACAGACAGACCATGCATCCCATGGTGCCAGAGCAGTGGGAGACGGCAACCACATGGGTTTGAGGTTTGGAAGCTGCAGGGGTTTGTAAGAGTGAGAGGAGACAAAGTAATGTCAGGATGGGAGGGAAAGCTGACAAGCTTCAGGTGGCAGCTAAGTCTTATGGCCCCTCCTCACCTGCTTGTCATCTCACCACTGGGCTGGCACCTTGTGCTGCTGGTTCACGGACAGACCCTCACCCACCAGTAGCACCCCGCAGCCTCCTGGAGACTCAGCCCACTCCGGGGAGTGCACGGTGCTCCCACAGGCGGGAGCTGGGGGCTGGGGTCAGCAGGGTCACTCAGGCTTATTGCAGGACAAGTTTCAAGAGTAAAGCAACAGCTTGCTTTATCTGACAGTTTCACATTTGTGTTTGTTTACAAGAGAACCTCCTACAAAGGCAAACATGGAAGAGGACAAACGCAGCTTTAGATTGTACTTAGCAACCAAGATCTTCCTGAGCTGCTTCAGTGTCTCAGCAGCTGAGGTGGGCGGCAGCTCCATGTTCTCCTCTTCTTCTCCCCTGGGAGTTCCAGAGCTTTCCCAGCACCACGTCTCTCCTGCTCCCACGGCAAGGTGATGCGTTCCTTCTGCACAGAGAGAGGAAGTGCAGAGTAAATTACTCATGACTAAGTCTATGTTTGCTAAAGACATCATTGCCAAGTTCGTGTTTGTGTGACTCTTGCCGATGATGATTGGGCTGTGGGACATCCTGTGTCAATACGAGGATCAGGTTTCCTTCCTGAAATGTCTTGATCTGCCCATCCATTGTGTTCCCTCATTTGCACATTCTTCCCACCTGCACTGGTTTTTCTGCAAGCTGAAGGATGTCTGTGACAAGCTCTGTATTTCATAAATGACATATCTGTATGCAAACTAATCTCTGTGCAGACACCTCAGTGGATTTATAATATTCAGCATGCTGCAGGCTTTGCATACAGACTAAACGTGATACGACATGATAAAATGGGACCAGGTGTTCATACTGGATGACACCACCTCCTCCTCTTGTACACACATTGTACCCATTCCGCTTTTACACACACAGATGTTCCTTTTGGAGACCCCAAACTGAGCCTCTTTTACAAGCATCATCTCAGGAACCAGCAGTTTTACTGGTCTTTTGGCATGTAAATATGATTCAGAGATGAATAGGAGGAAAGAGATTCATTAATGTTATCATCATTAGCAGTTTGAGGATTCTGATTCCTCTCTCCAACACTGCCCTGGTTCCCTGCTGCCGTGGATGGTTCCCTGTTGCTTGGTTGGCAGCCTTGTGTCCCAGTTCCTTTCCCAAAGTGCTGCTTCATACCCTTAATTTGTTATTTTGGGGTCTTGGATTACATCTGTTGCAACCAGCATTGGGCCAATGCAGCTACAAAACATGCAATGAATCAGCTCCAAGATGGAATTTACTACCTCCCCCCCTCATTAGTAATCTGAACTTGCAGTAGACTCATTAATACAGGGAAAGAGAGAAGTTTAAGGGTCATTTTTTTTCCTACCTGCATCTATAACACTCCACGAATAGATTACGAAGAAACCGAGGGTTAGGTATGTTGAGTCCTTTTGCTCATTAAACACTTGTTAAACATTTTGCATCAATGGAGAGATGTCAAGCCAGAGCCTGCTGCATCCCAATGAATCATTTTATGTTCATCCTGGATAATATCTAATGATCTTGATGGTGTCTTGCAGCGTGTGTGATAAAGATCACTTGCATTCTGATTCCAGATTAATTTCAACTATTGCATATTACGACACTTAATTGTATTGACTTGAAAATAGGATCATTGGGATGTGGAAACTGCTTCACAGCTTTGCAGATAGATTCCATTACACAATAGGGCATTTCAATCCGCTCTGAATTATTTAATCAACTTCAGACGCGACCGTCCATTTCTCAGCAGAGTCTGGACAGCTCTTTTTTTTTATAGCCCTCTGAATAGCTGGGTGGGAGGAGAGCTGGGTGGGAGGTCATGGGAACCATACTGATGCCTGCAGCGGTTGTGCAGCATGCCGGTGTTGTAGGCAAGGAATGGGGTGAACGTGACCAAAACCATATCAACCCCTGGGCTCACCTTCTGCAAAGTATGTTAAAATAACTAAGGTGATGGGTTCGTACCTTTCTGTCTTCAGACAAACTGGCCACAAACCTGGCTTAAAGCACAACCTGGAGAGGCTGTTTTGGAACGTGGCTTTCCGAGCTAGTGTGCCCTGTGCCATGAGCAATGAGCAGGAGGAGGATTGGCAGCTAATCTCAGACCGAGCCTTCCTCAAGCTTATTAAAGAAACAGCAGAAAAATTACCCCAAGCAGGGCATGAAGCACATCTATCGTTGCTAAACCTGGAGATTGAGCTTCTCGTGGCAAGAAGCCCACGGCTGCTCCGTAGTCAGCCAGCCAGTGGTGCCTGCTGCTTGTGGAGAGGAAGCGAGCTGGCCCCATGGGCAGCCTGGCTGGTGCGTGGGCAGAGATCCTCGTGGTCGCTTGGGATCTTATTGTCCCTGGTCAATGGCATTTGTAACTCAACCTGATCCAACATGCTTCCTGGCAGACACAGGCAGCACTGACGTGGGAAGAGAAGATGCCAGTCAGGTTGGGTTGCCTCTTCTACCCACTGAGGGATGGGTAAACCCCAAATCTCACGTCCAAGCCAGGGAAAGGCCACCCTGTGCCCTTCTGCACGCACACAGGCAGGCAGGGTTTAGCCATGTGTTTTGGCAGCTAGCACTGAAACTTGCGGTATTGGAGCTAAACTTGCACCTGACACTTTCCAAAAGGCCATGAGGCACCTCTGGCTTTCGACTTCAGCATGTGGCCCCCTTTACAGACCCAGGCATGCACAGGAGTTTGGGATTAGCCTTCACCACTGCCACTGCTGAGGACCTTATGTTTCCATGCCGATGTAAATCACGGAAGTTAGCACTCAGCTTGTTCTCCATCTGTGGTCACTGAATTATTTTGCTGCCCACTTCCTTGTCCTACAAACTCCATTGCATCCAGCACTCTGCTGAGTTCCTGTGGATGGTTTTCAGTAATCTATATTCTAGAATGGATTCCTTTTCTTTCTGCTGTGTGTTAACAGTATATCAAAATAAATTACAATAGCTGAGAGGAGAAGAAAAAAGCCCTGCCTATTATCGGATGCCCTTTCACAGAAAGTCTGTCAACTCTCCATGATGCTTTGGCAGGTGCCTTTGAAAACTGAGCTGAAGGCTGGTGAAAAGCTGGCAGTTGCAGCCCAGCTATCTATGAAACAGAAAGCTTCAGGTGCATGCCACAAAGTTCCCTTTGAAGAGTGTCTTTTTCTATATTTGTTATCAAGAACTGATGTATAAAAAGCCTTATGATTTCCTTCTAGTGTCACTGAGCATCTCAGACTGGTTACCTTCCCAAAGAGGGATTTAAACTGACATTAAGAATCACCCTTAGAGTTGGCATACTGTTTCTTCAGCAGGTCAACACTCAGTCCTAATGATCTTTGCAGACTGTAAATAAGAAATTCATATATTATGAAAAATTGGAGATTCCTGGGTGCAGGTAGGGGACTTTGCAGAGGGATCTGTAATTCTTTAAGCACCAGTGATCTCACCAGAATGACTGAATCCCGTGGTCAGAGTTTGACAGATGAAGAGCTTGGGCATGCCCAAAAATCTACTGCTATAGCAAAACCACTGTGTTATATAGGGTTTATCTTCTACGCTTCCTTGGGAGAAACATGGGCTCATCATCAGAGAAGTGTCTTTGGAGACACAGGTCCCACATTTGCTTTCCAGATTTATTTTCTAGATACGGTACTTACTCGTATGGAAATTATTTGGTCTTAGGAGCTTCAGTTTGTGCTTTAATAGACCGTGTAAATCTGTGGACAGTTGCAGAGGGTTTATACAACAGATGCCACATTGCAAACAGTCCTTGAGAGACAGACTTGAACTTACTGATTGCCTTTTTCTACTCTTTTGAAACAGATTCACCTTCATCTCTTGACAGCATGTGGGCCCCTGGCTGTGACCAGTTTATGTTGTGCTAGTGGCTAAAGGCCACAGGTTGAAGATGGGAACCATGATTCCTAGATGGGGACAAACCAGAGGGAGACATGCCCCAGATGTCTCATTCCTTCTTGTCCTGGCTTTATAGGTGCGCAACAATCTCTCTTGAGGCTGGAACCTTAACTTTCACAGTGTACAACACCACTTTGCTGTCCCAGATCTGCTGTTACACAGCTATGGTTCTGTAGTCATGTAGTTGCTGTTCTGTTCCTCAGCTGGAGGAATTCTTCCTCATATTATCAAAAGTCCGTTTTGTTTAATTCTGTCGTGACTTTGCCGCAGGTCTGGTGTCCGTGCTCCAAGAGGCATACAGCAAAGCAGCCAAATGAGGGCTTTCCTACCGCAGTTGTTTTGCAGTCAAAAGGATAATAAAATCTTCTTCGCCTAAGCACAAAATCTCTGACTTTTAGTGTCTTGGGCCCTTAATCTAGCTTTGGCTGAAATAACAGAAGCTGAACTGTAATCTGCTGGTGTGTAAGACCTGCTGCTGTTCGTGTTGCTCTGTTGGTTCAGAGGCAGCAGGTGTAGATGGTTTTGCCCTTTCCTGCAGCTGCCGTTGCATTCAGGCAGGGCAGGTTTCCTCTTCCAGGACAGGGCAGATCCCACAGGCCAAGAACCTCTTTCCGTTTAGACTGTCTCGTAGTGACTAATGCTGGTGACATTTGTCAGTGAGCCATTAATCTTCCATCCATGGGCTGCAAGGACACTTTAGAGGGCTGTAGTGAAGCTAGACAGTTCCTACCCTCTCTGGCTTAAAGTCAGGCTTGTACTTTCAGCTAGGCACCAAAATCCTCAGTGGAGAGAGCCTGCACCTGTCATCCAGCCTGATGCCACAGGCTGAGGTCACCAGCAGGACTAGGACGACTGTTGCCCTGCCAGGATGCAATGTGGACTGCTGGCAGCCTTGGGCTTGTGGGAGACAGGGTCCTTACAAGGGTAAGACCTCTGCTTCCACAGGCTGGCACAGCAGATGCTGGAGGAAGTGCTGAGAAGTTTGCACAGTTACACCCAGGTCTTAGAAAGCAGAAACTTCTTTTTTGCTCCAGAGAAGGAGCAGTTTCCCTCTGGCATGTATGTGAAAGGTCTTGCTTTAGCTGGAAGAAAATTCTGGCTGTTGAGTTTGTCTTTGTGTGCTCAGGGAGAGACGGAGCTCAGCAATTCCCCACCTGCTCGAATGGCATTGCTGGGACTGAGTTCGGGTCATGAAATCAGGCTGTGGCACACCTTTGTCACAGGTGAGGGAAGTCCGTGCAGTGCAAAATTTGCTCATGCTTTCCATGAACAAAAAGCACAGGGCTCCCAAGGAGCAGGGAGGAGATAAGGGGAGCAACTGCACTACCTTGTCCTTTGTCACTGCCTTGAGGCTGAGATGAATTCACAGTCCCCTGAGGCTGGAATTGCTCCTGCTGCCACAGCAGTGGGTGGGCGGTCGAGTCAAGGTGCCACCGTCCTCTCAGGGCTTGAGGAGAAGGAATGGGTAGCCCTCATCTGTCATTTTGCTGCAGATGGAGGTGACTTGCTACCTAGAGGTTCTCAGGATGCTGTAGAGCCAGGAGGTTCCAAGAAACCCTAACAGAAGAGCAGATCACATTGGGAAGCGAGAGAGTGCTATGGACTGAAAAGGATGATCACGGTATTTTCTCCTTGCTTGAGCTTCCCAAAGCAAACCTTGCACTCTTCTGCTACCTCTCTTTTAGGGCATCAGCAAGTGCCCTAAAGGTTATAATCTGTTGGGAAGAAGCGCTCATGGTCCCACACTGGGTGGGAGAGGCGGGATTGCACTGAATCCCCCAGCAGCTGTCCCAGAAAGCACCGCTTTTAGAGGGCTGAGCCCCTTCCCACTGCTCGGCTCCTGACTGTTCCTGAGACAGCTGTTTCCCTTCTGACAGCACCTCCAGTTCTCCTCAGAACTGGAGCAAACCCATTCTGTCATCCACAGCCCTCAGGTAGTGGCTTTAAAACTTCTCAGGGTCCTGAAATCCCTCATACAGGGGCCATCGCATCCTGAAAACAGATGCCCACAATCACTTATTGCAGCAGTGTGCCCTTATTTCCTTATATAAAGGCAGTCGTGATGATTTCTACAAAGGTTTTCCTGCATGAGGCATCATTTCCATGCTGCTGGTACTCTCGTGCATTTGGGCTGCTGCTGGTACTCTCATGGAGTAAAGCTGCCACAACCCAGGTCTGTGGCAGTTTCTGGGACTGGTGGTTAGACTGAAGACATGATTTTTTTCTCTGACAGGTGAAAAGCAAGGTTCACCTCTTTTTCACTGACACTCCTAATTTAGTGGCTGCAGAACAGAGAGCAGTGCTTCAGCTGGAGGCAAATGATGGGACAATGCCCATAGCCAGAAGACACACGGAGCAAGAAGCCTTCACCCAGTAGCAGATCTCTTCATGACCTGTTTTCTGACTCTTGGATAGTCCTAGCATCCAATGAATCAACAGAGAAACTGGGGGTTTTGCCAGTAATTCGTATAGCTGACATACAGTTCCTGGATGACAGCCTAGTTCCTCAACTAAAGAGCTGATTCCAAGCCCACTTTCTGCCAATGACTGGTATTTTTTAATTGATTTCAATGGCCTGCTGCAGAAAATAAGCTTATGTATGCTAGTGCAGACCATAGCATGCTGCTGTTGCACACCTGCCCCTTAAGAAAAGGGCGGGTTTGTTCCCAGTGTGCATTTCCCCTTCTGAACAAGAAAGGAATTAAAGAGATGTTACAGCCCTTAAAAAAATAAAATAAAATAAATTGATGTTCCTGGAATAAATATGCCTATAATATGAACAAAAAGGAGTTTGCTGGTCAGGCTGAAAATTGATCCCTGACTCTAGGAGTCAAACTGGATTTTGCTGTGGGAGTTTGTTCAAATGTTGTGATCAATGCGTGAGACAGATTGAGCTCACCCGCTTGTCTTCCTGACTATGACACGAGAAATGTTAGTGCAGGCAGCAAGATGCAGATCTGCTGAGTGAAAAGCCTCATCCTGCACCATCATATTTCTGAGTAGATCGCCTCTGTGTGAGGCCATATCTGTGCACACAACTCAGATTTCTCTTTGGAAACACAGCCCTTCACATCTTTATTAAGGTACTGTACTCATCTGTTCTTGTTATGTCATCACCCTGCCTCAATTGTTTAAAGTATAGCACAAGTTTTATTCCAAAGTATACGTTGCTGTTATTAATTTAAGATATACTCAGATACCAAGAGTGTACCAGTCTATAAAAGGCATGTCCTCATATTCATTTTAAACCAGGAAACTAAAAATAGAGCCAGTACAAATATAGGTGATGAGAATAACCTGAGGTTCATATTAGGAGATATAATATGAATAAAGACTTTAGAAGTGCCTGGCAAAGTGTCTATGCTTGGAGGGAGCTGCAGATAAAAGTCTGCAGAGTAGATTTGGGTCAGAGAAGGTAGTTTGGCAACTACTACTGATACCGTCTGTATGGCAACTGAAAGGCATTGAATTAAAAATGCTGAGTTCAGAACGGACAGCAAGAAATACTTTTTGACTCAGTGTGAGCTTTAGCCTGTGGTCTCACTGTCACAAGGTGCTATTGAGATCAAGCGTGTGCAGGACACAGAACACAGATCATGATACTTCTGCGGTTAGTGAGATAGGCAAAGCTACTGCAGGCGTTAAAAGATGGAAATAAGAATGTTCAGGTCTGAGGCTTAACTGCTCAAACTATTGGGACTGGAGAAAACCTCCTCGAGTTCATGCTGTCCCGTAAGTGTCCAGGGCAGGGGTTCATCTTGTAACACAGTTAATGCTGTGTACCCACAGAGTACCAGAAATACCTTCCATTCGTTCCAGTTTGGTATGACCCGAATGGAAAATAGGACACTCCAACTAAGGGGAGCAAGAACTGATCAGCCCCTGCATGGAAAGAGGTTGGCTCACAGCTGAAAAGTCAACTCGCTGTGGCATGCCTGTAGATGGCATGAGGTGGGGGGGCCACAGCTGACCCTCACTGCTTCGTAGTGGTCTTGGGACGCAGGCAAGGGGACACAGCTTTGGTGCTGTGCTTGGTGACACCTCAACCTTTTTTTTTCTTAGGGTTCCTCAGCCTGCTCGGACCTCAGGCTCCTGGCTCAGGACCACCCAGCCTGTGGGGTGTCCAGCTTTGTCCTGTTCCCCAGACGAAGCCTCCTGAGCTCTTCTGGCTGCTGCATGGAAACAGAGCACAAGCAAAACACAGATCTCATGTGGTGGTTGAGCTGACCCCAGTTTAAGCCCTTGGTGGGTCGTTGATAGTCCCAGGGGGTGGCAGGGAGGTGTTTTGCCTCCTGCAGGCTCCAAATCACCAAGAGCGAGCTTCATCAGCTGTAGCTCTGTCTAGGCAAGTGCAGGGCTGGCACAAGTCAGCAAACGATTGAATCTAAGCAGTGCAGAGGAAAGATGAGTGGGAAAAGATAAATGTGTGACCTACCCTCCAGTGCCACCACACCAGAGTGCAGCCCAAAAGGACACATGGCATTGAAGCCCACAAAACCACAGCACTTTGTTCGCATCACCCACTGTTTATCTCTGTCTCGCACATTCAAGCTCAGTGAAGGCTCTGACCCCTGCCTACTGGAAATGAAATATCTTACTGGGGGCGCAGTACCCACAGCGTGCCAAGCTGCTCTCTTCCCATCCCTGCCCTCCAAAAGCAAAGCAGAGAGAGAGACAGGTCCTGTCAGCAGCTTGGCAGTTTCCAGCCCCATTCTGTGCCCTGTGGCACTTCCTGACACAGGCTCTGCCACGTAAGCACACACACAGCCCAGCGACTCCCTATCTCGCTGATGCTGAAGCATCCTCCCCTGGCTCATCAGGGCAACACCTGATGCCAGTATGGTCAGCTCTGACCTGTATGTTGGTGAGTGAAAGGAAGAGGCTGTGCAAAATGCTCCACATTCTGGTGGCTTTTCCCACCTCTGGTGAGGTCTCTGGGCTCCCCTGCAGCGTCTTTCATGTGCAGAGCTGGCAGATGTATGGTGACACTTTGTCACCCATGCACAGAATTGCATGTTCGAGTGCACTGCGTGAAGACCTGACTTTCCCTGACCTGATCCTGAGATTCAGGTCTTATTTTTCAGGATCCCTGAAGCGCCTTGCGGTCCTTTGAAATTCTTCAAGTAAGCAGCAGCGAGGCAGAGCCCGACAGCACGTGAGGGATGCAGGCAGCCACAGCCGGCACGTGGCAGGAGGCCGCTGGGACAGCGTGTCCACAGCCTCCGTCACGCATCTCCCTCCAACCTGCCACAGAAGAGAGCTCTTCCTCCCGTTGTCAAGGGGATTGTACATTGTCATGATCATGCTCATTACAGAGCTTTCACCCCCTTAGATGTGAATAAGGATTTGTACAAGACAAGTGAAAACAAAAGACATAGCTGCTGTTAGATTTTCTAAAAAAGCCTTTCAGAGCTGCTGTCTTCTTTCTCATATGCAGATAAGGTGGAAGTACCTTGAAATATTTAGGTGGAACCACACAAGAGACACAGAACTGGGGAAGGCAATCACAACACAGTATATTTTTACCATTTTCAAAGCCTTTTCCTGTACCAATATTTCCCAAGGCAGTCATCAAATAAATTGGGATGACTATCTTAATTTTGAAGTTGAGGAAGGAGAGACAGGAACAGGACTGGAACGTGGATCAAACATGATGCATAGTTTGGTGGAGATAAACAGAAGATTGAGTGTGAGAAGGAGATACAGTCACTACATCTACCTTGGACTGCGGCATTAGTTGTGGCTGCTGTACACAGCTGAGGTGACATTCAGAGCATACCAGAAAGGGGGTTCAGGTCTGTGGTATCCTCAGGATGACCCAGGCAGCATGGATGGGACAGAAACGGGACCTGTTCAGTCTGTCCTTGCACCAAAACAACAGGGTCTGGATTATCCTCATGTCTTGATGGTGTCAGGGTTCTGCCTTGGTCACTTGCTTATGCAGAAATAAATATATTTTCTTCAGAAGGATGCTGAGGTACCCAGGTTGAGGTGCTGTTCAGGCTTTAGGACAGTCTAATCCAGAAAGCCTTCTGTTCCAGGTCTCTGGGATCTGGGAGCAGTGCTGGCGAAAATGAGATTTGGCGATAACGGCCTTTTCTTCCATGGATTCTACAGCAAACCCTGAGCAGCATTTGAGAAGAAATGAGAAGGCATAAGCAGGGTTAACTTGTCCTGTTCAGGTTCCCTTTTGCCATCCTGCAGTGTGAGGACTGGCTGTTAGTTGAGAGATAATACCCAGCAAAAGCCCCATGTCTGTACAAATGCCAATTCAGACATTCCTATCAGCAGAAATTTAGGGGTGTCAATATCTTCTTCAGAGTTTGCAATGAACCTTGTGATGGAGCTGTGATTTGTGGTCCCTTTTGGTGCATCAGCTGATGGGAATAGGACCAGGTTGCATTGCTGCCTAGGAGAAAGGCACACATTTGTGGTTACGTGTTTGCTCATACCAGTTTGCCAGGCCTATATGAGTTACAGCAGATATTCCTCTTTTCTTTCTGAAACAGGCAGCACAGACAAAACAGAGTCAATATGGCATCTCCGTCTGACTTTGCTACTCTCTCTGCTTTGGTACTACCTAGGAAGAAAGAGGCCCTGCTATGGAGGGCATCCCAAATCACTCATTCAGAGCAGGCCAGAGGAGCCTCATCTTAACCATGCCTGATCTCTCCAGTGGCTACCCAGGGTGACTGACTCAAAAAGAGACATCTCTAGTACATCTGTCTGGGGGATCCCCACCTTCTGGTAAACGCGTAGTCCTTACACAGAGCAGATACCCTGATCCTCAGGATGGATATAGGCCATCCACTAGGAAACAGAACGAAGGCACCAAAAAATGATGCCTTTGAGCTATTATCTAGTCCTCTCTACACAGGAAATCACCCACAGAAGGTGCAGGAGCCACTGAGCAGCTTCTTTTTGTCTGCTGTGTTCAAGGATGATTAATTCATACTGGAGCAGGCAAAAAACTGTGCTGCAAAGGGGGTTTTCGGGGAAGCAGTTGTCCTGCTAGGCAAGGTGAGACTAAAGTTTAGCTTGTTTAGCCTGGAAAAGGAAGACTGGGAGACATGGGATCATCCTGCATCACCAGCTGTGGCTTAATAGCTGGGAGGGAAAATCACGTGTAACCTGAAGGACAATACCAGGGTGAAGATTGTAGAGAGATTTAGCGCAAGATTTTTAAAGGTCAGAGCTGTGCAGTTCTCCAACAGTCACCCAGTTAGTGTGTTGGTGTGCACTGGGACAAGAACACAAACTCTGTAGCTTGGAGCTTCGTCGATTCTCTGAGGAACACTGCCCCAGCATTCATAGTCCAAGGCTTCGAGGATGGTTCCCTTTTTCTCACTTGGGAGCACTCTGAGAGGTTTGGAGCCCAGCAGGGGCAATGTTTCTGTAATAACCCCGTGCCAACAAGCCAAAGTGCCTGGTGGGGAGCAGGATAAAGGACAATTTCCCAGAGAAGGGTGGATTATTTGGATCTTTATATCTCTTTTCTGAAAGGACAAATAATATCCCTCAAGAAAGAGCTGCTGTACCTCTGTGTACATCAGCTTCCAGCTGCTCAGACTTTCACAAGAGTGGTATCTATTCACAACCTTGCTCTGCAGGAACTGAATGCATCAGAAATAAATCACATCAGGCTACGACATTCCTCTCTTGTATGCCCACTGGTTTTCTTGCAAAGATAGGTCACATGCCTCAAACATCAAGCCTCCAGACCTCTCCAACAAGAGGAGGAAATGCAGTTCCATGGACAGGAGGGGCAGCCCTGCAGCTGGTACCTAGGACCGCTCCTGCCCCGTTACACTGCAGTCCACCCTCCTCCTCAGGTGACCCCATGCTTTACAAGGCTTACAGTAGCTGTGGAGGCTTACACATTGCTCCTGGAGACGGGATTTATGTCATCTTACTTATACCATCTAAAAATGGGGCTTTTAGTCTAAACTGGTCATGTAGGCTCACTGGGATGAGAGGTGGGCATGTTTGCAGCAGTTCAGCTCATCCTAGGACAGGTGAGTTTGTGTACATAAGAGCCTAGATGACCAGCTAGAATTTGTGTACAAGATTTGCAGCTAAAACCAGGGGGATTGGGTGTAGCTTAAAATGACATGCCCTAAAACTACAGCTAGGAGAGGCATTTGCCCCTGCCTGTTCATTCCCTCCCCCTCAGTTCATCTTCCTTTGCTCCAGGATGAGCACTGGTGTGACCATGCAATGAGCCAGGTTAGAGAATTCAGGCTGGATGAAACCAAACCCGGACTGCTTTGAACCCGAATCAGTTCACTATGTATCCTCATGGATGCTGTGCTGGTTTGAAGACAGGCGTGGCAGGGAGCAAGCTGCAAAGGGCAGGGGAGGAGTGATGTGACTGTTTCAGCAGCATTGCTCCTTAAAACGAGCAGGAAACTCCAGCATGAGCTGAAGCCCACTCTGCAGAGTCACAACACAGTGCATCACAGTTAAAAAGCATGGCATTATAGAAAAAAAATTTGAAGCTGCCATCACATTTTAAGATTTGTGTTATGAAGTACAAGAGCTCCTGCTAGCACAAGCTGTATTTATCTTGCTTGTATTGATCCTTGCTCTGCCACTGTAATTTCTTGTCTTTAAGGATTCTCAGGTGTTTCAATGTAAGTCTTCACTGACTTAAAAGATAAGACAGCAAAATCACCGGTTGCTATGCATAAGCAGGAGAATTCATGTTGGGGAGCCAGAAGGCTGCAGCCACCCAGAGAACGGGCTTAGGAGGGTGCTGGTGCTAGAGCACTCTGGAGCTGAGATTTCTTTATCTGCATATGTCAGCATGAGACACTCTCACAAAAGGGTCTCCCTCGAAATACACCCTCATTCTCTGGCACAGAGGGCCGGACTAGAACGCTGCAGCCCAGCAGCTTCTCCTGTGAACGGAGTTCACACAGCCACGCTCCCAACAGACCCCGCAGCAGCAGAGGCTTCGGGGCTGCCTCAGTAGCATCTTTTTTTCTCTAGGATGCTTTTTCCTTAAGGAAGATGGCAGTGTGAATGTGGCTGGAGGCAGGTTTGTCTGAACCATAAAGATTTTAACACGCCTGTACTTCTCCGCCCCCCCCACACCTTAAGCCAGCTACTGATATCATGCCAGGGCTGCATGCAGACTTACAAACCATATGCTGCTAAATTAGTCTCACCACCTAGTGAGAGAAAAGTTCAGAAGAAACCCAGACTTCTGCTTTGCATATTTATTACATAGAGCTGAGCCCTTTGATGGATTCTTCTGATGTCCAGAAACTGTGAATGTTCGAGATGTCAACACCAAAACAAGGTTGGAGAAAACAACAGAAAATTGTCCCATCATCACCACGAGAGCAATGATTTTTCCCTGGCAAAGGCTGACGTGACAACAAAGCATAACTATTACTTTCTGAATGGGCTGAGGCCAACACAGACATTTATGCTGTCACGAACAGCCCTGGCCAGGTAGAAATAAGGTCAAACAGGCTCCAGCTCTGTAGGTGATGGGGAGACCCATCCTCCAGGCTCCTGCCAACAGTGTGCTGCTTTGAACCATGGAAGCGAGAGCAAGGGCAAATATGAGGATGAACTGGACAAGACTATGAGCTGCAGGGTTTGGCTTAGTTGGAAATACTTTTTTTTTTTTTTTTTTTTTTTTTTTGGTCACCAGGGAAACAGAAGCAGAAATGACAAATGCTTTCAATTTGTCAACATTTTCTGCAGATATTTTTGGTCTTCTGATGAAAAACAAAGCATACATATTTCTCAGTCCAAAACTATCTGATTCCTTTCCCAAACTGAAAGCTGTCAGAGGGCTGAAGGCACAGGTGGGGTTCCTCAGATGTCACTTGTCACTTTGGACCACCATCTCCTCTCGCTCCTTTCCTGGCCTCCATCCCAGGAGGTGTCACCATTCTTGGGCAGAGCCACCAGTGTGTGTCACAGCAGGCTTTGCCTGCCTGAGGTGGCATGTGGCAGCAGCAGGGCACGGACCCAGAAAGGGAACGTGAAACACCTGAGCTGCAACTCCAACCTTCACTGAAGGCAAACTTACCCAGTGCATCTTATAAAAGTGCCTTATTCCTGGCTAGGAAACAGCTGCCTTTGTGTGGGAAAAGGGTTTAGTAAACAAATACATTTTTTTAATATTTTTTTAGGAAGAAAAAGACAGATTTTCCTTCCTGTAAAACTCTCTCAGTACAATCTTTTGATTTGTGAAGTTAATCTGAGAGACATTGTAGGAAGTGAACTGAGGAGCTACGACCTGCTAGGACTTTGCTCAGCTAAGAGCCATGTCTCTGCAGATTATGTTGAGCTGGACCGATAAATCCTGCTGAGAGTTCTATGCAAGTGTCTCACGGAGAGCAAAGCTCTTTGATTATTCTGTTGCTACTTGTCAAATGCAAAGGACCATGTAAAAAAAAATCATTTTTAGCCTTCAGAATTACTATACTTTTCCTCTGCTTTTGATGTCTGAGGAGAAAATAGCCCTCTGAAGAAACTTGATTTTTTCAGAGCTATTAACAAGTCTTTCAGGGTCCCAGGGTGACATAACAGGTCTGGTCTGACTCATTCCATTTAAGAGTGTCTCCTTCCAGCCAGAAATAGCTCTGTATGCAGCCATAAAAAACATGAATCAATTAATGTCTTTTATTAACTAGACATACAGATAAATCCCCTCAGTCAGGGGCACACAAATTACCAGCTCCTGTTTCTTCTCCCTCCTCCTTCTCTTTGTATCTGGCAGCTTCTTTATTAGACCTTTTTGGATGTTGACTCCAGGTTCTCATGGCTACTTTTGCAGCTGAGTCTCAGGTGTTCCGGGTTCAAGAAGGATATGTCGAGAAGATACTGGACCATGCTCGAGGAGATCATTAGCTTGCTGGGAGAACAAGGAATGTAAAAATTATCTTGGACAGGGAGCACCAAGTTAAATAGGCGCGTAGGCTGGACTGGGAGAATGAGGCAGAGGTAATGGCTTCACATGGAGTACGTGGGTGTGTAGTACATGGGGAATTCAATGAAAATGCATGTACGTTAGTGGTATTTATATTAAAGCAGGTGGTGCACTGCTCCTGGCTTAACTGTGACTACAGCTCCCTCCCTTGCCACGATCCGATCCGCTGGGTCCCAGCACGCATTTCCCTAGAACTGGAGGAAGAAGAGTTTCGCTCTCTTCATCACCCTGGCGGGCGCACCGTATCCCCACAACAGGTGGGCGAGCTGCGGCTCCACGTCCCCCGCTGCCCCCCATCCCGCTCCACTGCCACCAGTGACCACCAGCTCTGGGGCCCCTTCCCACCAGCATCAGGCCTGTGCTCAGGGCCGGTTGAAGCTGGTGAGCTCAGGCGTGAGGATGTGTGGGAATGCCCTGCTCCAGCTCTACTGTATCATTTTGGTTTAATATCTAATACTTAAAGGCCTGAAAATACCATGGTTCAGATCCCTCTTTCCATTGCAGCCCCTTCTGCAGTAGGCAAGCACAGGCAGCAAGCGTTAGCAAGGGCGTTTTAGCATCTGTTCTTTTCGCTAGGCTGGGCACCAACGACTGGCCAGACTCACAGGCGTAGTCCAAAAACCTGCTGGCTGCTATTTTTAAAGGGGGAAAAAAAAACCCAACCAAAAAACAAAAAAAACACCCAACCTTCTCTAAATAATCTCTACATGAAAATAGGTACATGAGTCAGAATGCACACTGAGAAGCAGGAAAGGCTTTAAATAATAGGATTCATTCAGCTACAGCATCTAATCACCCCTGAAAGTGACAGATTAGTTAAAACAAAAGAGTTATTATCTAGGAAAGTAAAAAGGAAACCTGAATTTGTTCATTCCCTCACACAGTGCGTACAGGGAGCCTGCATTTCATTAGGCACCAACCTGAAGGGCTTCAATAGCCCCCCCAGTGGAAACAGAAGTACAATTTATGAATGCCTGCGAAAAAGTCTCCCTGCACCATTGCTTCGTTTTAACCTGCTTTCCAGGAGGGTGGCTCGAGAGGGAGCAGCAGAGGCAGGTCTAGCCAGGCTTGTGTCTGGGAGCATGTAGAAAAAAATAATGCAACCCACAAAGAGTGGCTCAGTGTAAGGCTTTTGAATCAAACGCAAACAGACTCCACCGCACTGTGTGTACAGTGCATTGAAATGGAAGTTCTAGGCAGGAGAAAATGTTTAAAAAGTTTTATTTTACTACTTACAAAAAAAAAATCCAAACCTGCTGTGCAATAAAAAGAAATAATAGTCAAGGAAATTGATTTTAATTAAAAACAAAACCTCAAACTTGGTTATTACTAAGAATTTGCTCTGCTTTAAAAGCTTAAATTTTTGCTCCAATCTTTTCCTTCAAACTTGAGATTTAGTCTGGTACGTTTTCATATGATGAATTTGAATTACTTGAACTTTCAGACTTCATTTATTATCTGCCCATGCTAAAGATGTTACTGTAGCCTCTGATCTATGCTGACACTCAGTGGAAAAATCAGCTTTTTTTTTTTTTTTTTTTCTCAAGCGTGTGAACTTTGAGAACAGCATGATGCTGCATATCTGAGAGGTAGGAGGAAGAAAGGAGGAGAAAGCAAGCTGATACTACTAACGATTTACATGCAATGCCAGCATCTAACTGCCCTGCACTTCAGTGTCTGGAAGTTTCATACAGCTGTGCAAAAGCTAGTTGGAGTGCCCCTTTATAGGCAGGGAGGCAGGCATGGAGAAATAAGGACATTTACACATGGTTATACAGCTCAGTGGGAAGGCTGGGACTGGGAACCTGTTTGACTTTGATGTGCTGAGGCTGGATGAATCAAACAACACAGGCATTGCGGAGCAGAGGCAAACACCAACTGACATACCAACCTGCCAGCACAACGCACGTGCAGCATCCTTGAGACCCTGGAGTTCTTCATTCAGTTTGCCAAATCAAGAGTTCCAGCAAGCTGCATCCTTTTTATTCATGAGCCCTAACGTAAGACTGTATTCAAAGAAAGATATTCCTTTTGTTGTTGTTATTGTTGCTGCTGTTATTATTCTCATCATCATTTTTGTCATCATCATCATTATTTTCATTATCATCAAAAAGATAAGGAGACTGTCTCTTCTGGTTTGGGCAGGTGGCGAGACGTTAGTTGAGAAAGTGGCATTTGGTTTGATAAGATTCTGTTCCTTGGGGAAAGAAACAATTAATAGTCATAGTTGTATTTATTCAGTAGATCTGGATAACATCCACTTAATGTGTCAACAGAGTTAGCTAATAAATATTCCACACCTCCGCCAACTCTGTTGGAAAGCCATGGGGAACAGCAAGGTACAGGGAGCAGTCACATGCAGTCCCAGTCTTTGAGAAAGGGATGAACAGTTGTCCTGGCCATGGTCATCTGGTAAACCTGATTTAATCCTCAGCGCAGGCTTCGTTACTGCAACCAGGAACTATAAGCACCATGTGCATGAAACCAGAATTTACAGTAAAAATGGTAGAAATTTCGTGTTTGTAAAGAGAGTATGGAACATCCTTAGAGGACAAAGAAAGGGCTTCAGAAAACAAACTGCACCCATCAGATACGTGTTCTGCTGGTAAGATGCTGGCCCTGTGGCACAAAGAGGTGCAGATGCAGGCTTTTCCCTCCCTTGAGATGAAAAGCAGCCATAAAACCCCAGCAGCGCTTTGCAGCTCTGCCCATATGAAACCATGTGGGATCAGAATCAGACCCACTCTATCTTGATTTCAGTGGAAGGTTTCTGAATATTCCAGTCTTGTGAAATCCTTCACACAATTAATTCAAATCGTCTTGGAGATGAGAGCTGACTGGGCAAGAGCAAAAACTGGGCAAAAGACTGCAATCAACAGATAATGATACACTGCAGCGTTTCAGCGAACAGAAGCTGCAAAAGAGTGCTAAAAAAGGCCAGTATTTGCTCCCGTCTGTTCTCACCCTCCTATTAACCACCCCGCAGAGAGCAGGCCATGTGTTAATTACATCCACACCAAACGCTGGGTGCAAAAATTCGACTTTGGCCTCATGCCTGGGGTAAAGACTCAACTAGTCTCTTTTCTCATCACACTTTGAAGGAGCCTGTCAAATCTTCCTTTAATTTCCTGGAGGAGCTTTCTCCTGTGGCTGGATAAGGTCCTTTGCCAGGGAAAGAGAGAGGCAGGTCCTACCAGAGGTGCTGCTGTGGGCAGAGCTTAGCCTTGCCCCAGTTGTCCTCGCAACTGTGGGGCTCTGAGCATAACTCCAACGTTTGATTCAGATGCTAAAGCTGCTAAACTGTCTCTGCCTTCATGCCACCTAGTGAGGCACGACCTGGGCAGCTGGCTGCCCCTGGTGACACCAGAGTCAAATGTGGATTTAGTAGTGCTGGTACAAAGGCAGCTGCAACTTTGACACTTTGCAAAGTGCCTTCAACTTAGTAAGTGCATCAATTCCCAGGAGACCTTGCAGGGTTCAGGACACTGCTAGTTTTTGTGGTCTCCATGCACAGGCAGAGAACTAGCTTGTTGCATGGGCAGGAGCTGGAAGAACAGATTGCAATATCTGCTCACTATCAGCAGGGCTTCTGCAGATGCCACCAACAAAGCCATGCTCACTCCTGTGCAGCAGGGGGAAATCTAGTGGAAATTGCACTCAAGACAAGTCTACAAAGCCTTCATCTGATCCCAAGAGAGATAATCTAGGACGTTTTCAGTGGCAGTATTGGAAATGGAGACCAGGAGAAGGCCACATGAGAAGACATCCTACAAGTCTTGCCCAAAGAAGGTGGTAGAAACCCCCTGTTAGGCAATGCTGATAGGAATCTGAGACCCCTCTTCATCTTATATATTTTTGCAGCAGGTCTCAAGAGCTCGAGCTGCACTTTAAAAAGCTTATGGGAAAAACAGAGCCTCCAGAATGTCTGGAGAAGTAATCAGTGCCATTGAAGGGCAAAGGAAAGGTCAATAGGGCTCAGGCCATCTGTCTTCCATCTGTTTGAGCCCTGTTCAAAAGCACTTCCATTTTGTGGAGAAGGCATGTAGCTCTTTAGTGACCACAGAACAGGCCTTATGGCTCACAGGGTAAAAAAAGGTTGAATATCACTGATATAATTACAGAGCTGAAAGAACAGCAGCAGCTTACAAATTCTAGTTAGCCTCTCATTAGTATGGTTGAGTGATGACTGTATATATGAGCAGGGCTTATTTAACAATAAATGTCATATTTACATAACATATAGGATACAGGCAAATGTAACTGGGAAATATATTCAATTAAGAAAGAAAAATTTGGGTTGAAACCCAGGAAAATAACGGATTGCTGGTGCATGCCGTAGGCAAAAGCAGTGTGGAAGCATTTAGAAAAATTTCTGTTATTTCGATCCTTGTGGTATGGCTGGTAGTCAGGGTGTTTAAATCCCCTAGATGCCGCTGGAATTACTAACCTTTAAGCAAAATTGATACCAGCTATAATATTGAGGCTGCTTTATTTTAGTGGAGGCAAAAGGAATGGAGTAGTACTGATGTAGCTTTGGGATTTGTTTTAAAGAATAAATATTGTGTGAGTGCAAAATCCCTTGTCCCAGGAGAACAAAGATGCTCCATCCTGGGTACTGCCATGGACCGTTATCCCAACACTCCAATCAATGTCTTCAATCCATTGCCTCAGATCAACAAACCTTCTGTATATATAAATCATGTGAGGTTATCCATTAAGCAAACCAGTTAGAAAGGCTCCCAACAAAATTACCAAAGATCGAGCAGCTATTCTAGCTAATAAAGCCTATTGGAGTGGCTATGCAGTTAAAACATGTTCCAACAGCAGCTTCACCTCATTATGGAGTTGATTTATTACCGGTTTCATCAGACCAAAGGGGCTAAATAAGCACAGTCCGGATGGGATTGCCAGAGTAACTCGGTGACTAGCTGTAAAAGTGATGAGTCTGGGCTGAGGACCTGCAGCAGTAACCACACATGACGCACCAGCTCCAGCTGGAATTATATATCTGGTCCTCCTCCACGGGGCTTTGGCTAATTGGCACAAATGAGAGCCAAAGATGACATTAACAATTCCATGAGACGGAAAACAAAGACATTCCACTTTATAGATTTCTCAGCTCAATGTCACTTTGCTACATCACTTAGCTACCTACAACCTGTACGGATGAAAATCAAACCTGACTCACGCAGGAGCTGTAGTGCTCTGCATTAGGCTTACAGCAGACCATACATTACTGGACAGTAGCCATGTGTTTAGTGAAACCCGTGAGCAAACTCAGTAGTTACATGTGGTTGGGTGTGCAGGCAGCAGCAGGACCGTATGGCCAGGCAATGCTGTGGAGATGGAAGGGCAGCTGTGCACAGAGCAGTGTCCTTTGGGTGAGATGGGTATCCAAAGGTCTTCCACCCCTTTCTGCAAGCAGTACCACCAGGCAAGAAAACCTGCTCCCAGGAACCCTGTATCGAAAGATGAAAGAACAAAAGAAAACCCTTACCCACACCCACCTGCCTGTCGAGCCACGTGAGCCCAGCAGCAGTGACCAGCAGCTTAGCTTGCCAGAGACAGCTTTGAAAAGCGTAGGTGTGAGATTCCACGTATGTACCTCTTTGGCACACCCTGCGTGAAACCCCCTGATGGCACACACTGCAGCGGTGGCCTTGGTTTTGGACTGATAGGTGCAACACAACTTCGGGTACACACAGAAGAGAATCACAGTGCTGTTAAAGTAATGTCTCAGTAATGTTAAAGCATGTCCCTGGAGCTGGTCGTGGCCTCACAGTGGTGTAGGAGAGTCCTCTCCCTTATCTCAGCTTCAGAAATGTCAAATACCTGGGCTTAACAGCAATAAATAGAGTTGGTTTAAAGCACTCGCATTTTTAAGACGTTTGGGAGCTGAAAGTGCAAAGAGCATATGGCTGCATTTTCAGAGCACTATAAAAAATTTCACTGGGTGCTTTTCAGTTACTTAGGACCTGCCAAAATCTGTCTGTAATTACATTTGATGTCTCAATCAACATTATTTCTGCTAATATCATCATTCAAAATGAGCAATAAGATGACAGCCAGGGTAGTCTGAAAGCCAAGGTGCTTGGAGAGCACTGCTGGGTCAGGGTAAGCAAACCTGGACCGTGCTCTCCCTTCTACATGGAGATAATGCTGAAACTGGGCTGTATAATTAGGCATCCCCTTTGATGCCAGTTGCCACCTTCACTGATAATTTAAGCAAAGGCAAGAGGTGGTAAAGGAACAGCAGCCTAAGGACCTTTTTTTTTTTTTTTCCTGTTCTTTCATGATACCACCAGCGTGGCCACTCATAATTACTACTAAGTTTTCTCAAAAAGAAAAGAATTGCCAAATTGAAATCTTACTCCGGGCAAATGCAATTACTGACTAATAAGTCCTAGAGAAGTTCAGAGCACATCAATAGGGGAGGCATTTCTTCCTCTGAGGACTTTCCTGGTGGATTGTACTTTCATGGCTGGTATCACACAAAAAGCAGGACACAGTTTATTTTCACACTTCCTTTCCATCCTCTGAAGAGGGGGAAAACTTCACACCACTTTTGCTGTGCAATGAGACATTCACCCCCAGAAGGCAAAGTCAAAGTCAAAATCCTCTTTGAGATCTTCTTCCTGCTCCCCTAATATCATGCGTGGTGGAGACAGTTTGCTGCAGAAGGCCAGCCAGACTTGTGCTTGGGCTGGCTGAGGGTAAGAAGGGGCAGTGAAGAGCAGCAGGTAGTGCTTGGAAGCAGTTATTGTATGTTTTAAATGCAAAGGAGAGGTACCAGCAAGCTATAGCAGTGCTGGGGATCCAGGAGAATTATAGGCTGACAGCAGTTTGGGAACTCAGATGTAAGTGGTTCCTAAAAACAAAACCTGAATCTAAAAGATGTGTAGATGGGGTGACTGAGGGCATGTTTTAGTGGTGGACTTGGCAGTGTTAGGCTTGTGGTTGGACTCGATGATCTTAAGGGTCTTTTCCAGACGAAATGATTCTATGATTATCAGCTTTTAAAAGCAGCCAGCATCAGACTCATCCAATCTATGTGGTGAAACCAAGCAAAGGTGCACAGTGGCTTGAGCATGTAAATTTTTTCACCCCAAAATCACTGCATTAAAAGAACATCAAGGTCATCATTCCAAGTGAGGGTGACAGAACCAAGATAACTCTAAGTTGGGCTCATTTTTATGTACATATTCTGATTGAGGTTTTACATGATTGCACACGGAGCTCTGGTCTCGTCCTGGGCACCAGGCAGATGTTATTTTTGATTGGGTACCTGCTCAATATTTCATTAAGATCTCCATGCGCTTGCTGTGCCAGGTATGCTTCCCTGCATGCTGGCCAAGGTCTGCTCTGAACACAGTTTGGATAAGACTAAATGAGACACTTTGCCACCCTGAGTGCCCTACTGCACTTCAAAACAAATAGGTAAAGTTATTAAAATTCATAGGCAGTTTTCTTTCCTTGCTCTGTCTTACTTGGAAAAGGATAAACCTTTTTTTTTTTTTCCTTAAAATTGAAAAAGAAAAAAAAATTCAACCATGAGAGATACATCAAGCATAGAAGGGTTCAGCTCATTAATTCAATTTTTCAAGTCATTATCACCTAGAAACAGGTTTTCACAATAAAAGATGCTAGACAAACTTATATTTAAGCCTTGGTATTTAAACTGACCGTAATGATCACTGAAATCTTCTCGTCAAGAATTCCCACCCAGCACATGGGGAAGCATGGAGCTGTATGCAATGTTTTCTCACAAGTGTTTTGTGCCATGGGCTGAATTCTGCACTGCAGTACTGCTCAAGCCATTACACTATTTTCTGTAAATGTCACTGGGATTCTGTTTTTCCAGTTCTAGCTAAGATATATGTAAACACTTACTAGTTCCATGGATTCCTTGCAAATAGCAGGAATTTGTGAAGCACCTTGCAGGTGTAACTTGGCAGTATCGGTGAATTTTGTAAACTTTCTCTAGGTCTGGATGGTTCATTCCCTTGGGGTTATAATTGTCCAAAACCAGTTAAAACCATGACTTGAAAAACACACGTTGAAAACTGAAACAAAAGCCTGAATGTGAACACCCAGCCAAATATGGGCTGTAAGGAGAACCTGAAAATTATCGGTGACTGGCTGAGACCCGAGACCAGAGCAGGTTTTACAGGAGACAGGGCTGTGAAGCCCCAAACAAAGCTTGGCTAATTTATCAGAAGTGGTAAATACAGCGTGTTTGTGTCAGCGTTCCGGCTGCAGGTGAAGCAGGCATCTCCCTGGTGGGTGCATGCTTGCATGGTGAAGGATTGCTTGGGGAAGGAAAGGAGGATTGATGGGGTGGTTTTATTGGGAGATCCATGGCTTGGCTACATCTGACAGCAGCATTTTTTTTTTGTGGTCACTGTTGTCTGTGGTTTGAGTAGTATACCTGGCTATGGCTGTCTTTATCCCCCATTTGCGATCTTATTTGACAATTTTCTTTAGGTTGACAGGGACAAGCTAATTAAACCTGATTTTTTTTTTCTAACCTATGTATCAAAATGCCATCCTTGGAGCCGGTTCTACTCCCTGAGGGTTTGCATACTTGAGATACTGTTCAAGTAGTCTGAATCACGATCTCATCAGAGACAATAAGATGCTGAAGATGGTTTTTAAGTGCTTGGTATAAGCTCCTGTCAGGGAATCTGTCCACTGACATAACTAACACATTCTCCATTTCCAGAGGCATCATTCAATTTAGTCCCAAAGTTACCCTTGGTCCATACTAATCTGAGGTCAACTCAACTTAGCATTGAGGGAAAACATATTTATGACAAAATTATAGGAATGCAAAGGAGGTTGACAGTAATGAACAATCTCACTTAGAAAACATCTATTATCCACACATGCACGTGTGCGCGCACACACACACACACATACACAAAACAAATACAATTTTCTGAATAAAAAAACGAAGCCAGAAAACATGGGGAAGAAAACCCACTGAAAAAGGAACAAGTTCAGACTAAAAAAAATCCTATTTTTCATTGAAAATATAATTTGCATAAAAAAATGTGTGGCTTTCATCTAAGCCTCGATTTTCTGTTACAGGAAAAAATGCCTATCTGTAGTGTTCCCTGTATCATAAACAATTTGATTTTCCCAGGCTACCAGTGAATCCCATCTTACAGAGCCCCACCATAACCTGCTAGTTTACCCCAATTCCCCTCTTCTTGTGCAGCCAGGGAGGGAAGGGGCTATCGGAAATACCAGCATAGCTTCATTAGGTTTAACTGTTAATGGTCTTCAAAGAAATGCTGTGACTGGTGCATTGACCTAGAGTCAGTGGGGTTTACCTGAGACAGGGACAGACAAGGGAAAGGGTCCGAGGAAAATCTCAACTGTGCACCCATGTGCGCATCTCCTCCGCAGTAAGTACTGGGTGATGGGCTACTTAACGGAGGAGTCAGAACTTTTAAATGAAGACTCACGCCTGCTTTGTGGAGGACAAATGTGCTATTGCCAGCAAGGGGTACAGTCCAGTTGATTTGAAGTCCCATTCCCCGCATGAAAGAGCCATCACCTGAACCTAGGCGAGTTTCTCTGAGTAAAAATGATTGAAAATCTGGCCCCTAAAAACACATGCTTTAAAGAAATTTACAGGTCAGGACTATGTTAGCTTTGTCCTTGGTGTCTAGTAAGTTTTGTACAGGGAAAGCTGCTAGTGATAAATACCCCACAGCCAAGCTGAGAGGATTCCATCCAAGTGCAACATCTTTAATGCTGCTTCACCAGGCACATTCCTCCAGTGACAGTGGCACTTGGCAGTGAAGCGCCTTCAGGCTCTTGGTGAGGAGACTATTCTACCTCCAGCCACTCCCATTTTGTCCAGTAAAGTGCTAGTGCTAAAGCAAGATTTTGGAAGGTCTGGTCTGAAGAAGCAAATGCCATGTGCCCACCCTCACACACTGCACTGCATGCACCTGACTGATTTCTCTTGCAAGGAGAGCGAGGAGTGCAAAGCCATCTCGAGAGTGCCATGAGTCACTAGGTAGAGTCTTCTGGATCACTCTGATGGTCTCCAGTCTTACAAGATAATCTCTTTTCAGCTAAAAATCCCAAACAAAGTTAACAGCAGTAAAGCTATGGCTGGCTGTGAGTTGTACAGGAAGATATTCCTACCTGGCACTTCTTTGTTGCCAGTAGTTCGCCACAGTTCAGCAGCTCACAGCCTCTTCAGAAGGGGCAGTATCTCAGGATACTTCCCATCACCGTTCCCTGTGTTGGTGACACCACAGGATGCCGACGCAGGAGCAGAAAGGTGATTGCCACCACTACGGGTTGCATGGGAGGCATTTTAGAAAGCTGCTCTCAATTCCAAACTTACCAGCTGTGCCAGGTTTAGTGCCTGTATCAGTAGTGGGGCTCAGTGTCAACTGATACATAGTATATACCTATGCTGATAGGTATAAATTGCAGCTGAGGGCTCACAGATGGGTAGCAGAGTATTATCTGCCACCTACCTAAAGCTTGGAAGACATTATTCATCAGAAACCAGACAGCAGGATTACTCAGTACTTATCTAAGGAAGACTTGTAATTTGTAATTATTGTTACTGTTGACTAATGGTACTTCAGTAGGACCTACAGAACCCGGGTAAGATCAGGACTGTCTTGCACTGGTGCTGTATGGCTGCAGGAAAAGAAAGAGTTGCTCCCCAGAGTGCTGACAATTTCAATGAAGTCTTGAGAGTATAAATTGCCAAAAAGTTAGGCATGCAGTCCAAGTTCAGACACGTCTCTTAGGATGGAGCGAAGTGCCCATTTCTCTTCACTACAACCACAGCACCAGCAATAACTGCTTTAGGTGGGGCTCCTCCGTGTCAGAGAGGTAACCTGGGCAGAGAAATTCTCCCCACATGACCTGTTTCAGTGACTCCTCTATTCCAGACACTGGTACCTGTCCCCATCTCCAGGTTCCTATCTTCCCATCCAGAACCGTAACGCTAAACCATCCAACTGCCTACTGAGGTGTCCAGAGCCAAACCGTGCCGAGAAGGAACCACTGCAGCCACCAGCTCCTCCCCGGGGCTCCTCTCGCACAGATTTGGGCATGTTCCCCTTCTGAACTCAGCCCTCTGATCAGGTCTGCTAAAGACCGTCAGATAATTATAACTAGTACCATGGATATAATTATTGCTATTATCATATTACTAGTATTACTTCTTGTTCCATCATATCATTTTCATCTTATTATTATGCTATTTATGTTTTGGCCATTATTCAGATAATAAAGCCAGATTCTCTGCCTTGCTTCAGAGCTTCATTGTACTGGATGTGGTAGTGTCCCCTGTGAAAAGTCAGTCCTCACCCTGAAGCACTTAAAAATCTAATTAGAGAAGACATACCAGCATTATCTTCGTCTATCAGAAGCTTCACTAGCAAACCCCCACTCTTTAGGATATTCAAGGTCACTTTACTAGACTTCCTGAAGAATTGGTAGGACTCCCAATATTCTTGATGCCTGTGCCAACACCGGCTCCTACACAGGTCTAGAAGCCACCTCATTTCAGCATCACTTCCCTAATTCCTGCCGAGCCACACACACAGACCCATGCAGACATTTACCCTGACTCACTTATTCCTTTACACTCTACACATTGTCTCCCTGACAGATATATTCTTTCACATACAAACAATTTTTAAAAATCCCAAGCTGTAAATGAATGGCTTAAACTACTGCTGAAGAAGGAAGGCTGTTACTGGCATTACAGTTTCTGGGAACTGCTTGGGTACCGCAGTGTGGGAGCGGTACGATCACAGGGATGCAGAGGCTGGCTGCTCTCACCGGGGAGCAGCCCCGCTGGCCACTGGCACCCCTCCTCTGGCCATGGGGTGCAGCTCCCCGCTGGCTCACCCTCAGTAAGCAGAGGAGCAGCAGCCAGGGTGTCCAAGCCCCTGCCTCCAACCATTCCCAGATGCTTTCACCTTCAGCACATGCTCATCCAGAAGGGCTTTAAAATTTGTTGGTAATTGGCTATTTTGCCCAGGCACAGCCTAGGCTCGCTGTCTGATTTCTCTGAATGTTCATGTAATAACTTAATGTGGGTAAAACACCAGGATTAAAGCCTTCATTTGTTTTGCTGTTTCCCATCTTTTCCAAAAGGTGAATGCTTAAAATGATGTATGAGCCGTGAGCTGTAGTGCTCAATTATGGCTCTGGCGAAGCTTTCCCCGTGACTGGAAAACAGTGGACATTCAAATCAATAAGAATCCTCTGAACAGCCCTGTCCCCAGTTTCATTAGGAGGTTGTCACAAAGTTATTTCAAAACCTTGCTCAAGTAAATTGGCTGCAAGCAGCAACTGCTCAGTCTGCCGCTGCCTGACACTCAGCTCGGAGGAGCGAAGTTCCAGAAAGGATTTGTTTCACCTCAATATTAAATTCTGACATGCAATAAGGCTGCTAAAACACTGACTAGGAGAGGTCTGTAATTACCTCCTGCAAGTATCACATGTAAATACCTACCGCGTGGCTTTGCAATGCAATCCCTGATGGAGAGCTGCGAAACTGGTGCCTTTCCGATGTGCTGTCACTCACAGCTTACCGTGGGGGACAAAAGGTTCTGATCTGGTAATGCTAACGTTCCAGCACATCATTCTTG
The DNA here is from genome assembly GCF_023638135.1 of Falco biarmicus. Taxonomy (NCBI): domain Eukaryota; kingdom Metazoa; phylum Chordata; class Aves; order Falconiformes; family Falconidae; genus Falco; species Falco biarmicus. The sequence continues at coordinate 9,794,198 of NC_079288.1, read as the reverse complement.
TGTGAGATCCTCTTAATACTAGGCCTAATTTTTTCCTGCTGAAGTCATCAATACAGTTACTACTGGTTTTACTGAGAGCAGAATTAGGCTGAATTATTAAAGACACCATCTGATTCTCAATCTGAACCTTTTTGGAGGAGATCCAGCATACGGAGTGGCCATTTGCATTCTAATAAAACACAGAAGGAATTATTGTTCCCTGAAATCCATACATATTCTCGAAATCTGCCACTTCCTATTAGAATGATGCAGAAGCCCTGGGAGAATGACGACTCTTTTAATCCTAAAGGTTATGTAAAAAATAATAAATGGAAAATAATAGCTCTGACAGAACTGAAACAGTAATTTTTAAGTTTTAAAAAACACCCAGACACTTCAGGCTTTTTGAAGGAACTTGAAACGTTTTGTGAAATACATTTGGTACGTGAACACTGAAATACACTTTTTAAATTGCAAGCCAAGTAACCTTTTCAAAATATTCCACAAGCATTAAAAAAAAAAAAAAAAAGTAAGTCCATTGTGTCTGAAACACAGTCCTTCAAAATAAAAATTTGAAAAATTTTGTTGGCCTGTAGCAAAAAAGGCGAAGAGCAATACGGTGAGAGCAGCTGCCAGCTGCCAGCTCTGTCTCCAGGTTAGCCATTTACAGATGTCTTTGGAAAACCCTGGGAGGGCTTCGACCATGCCCCTAACGTCTGGTTTCCTTTCAGAACATGATGAGGATTAGTGGCTCCTAGGACGGATGTAGGTGGGCGATCATAACCAGCTCCCAAGAGATGTTTCTTCATAAACTCACAGCTCTCCCTTTGCTGTGGGAGGTCATTTCCTTTCCAAGCAGTTGCTGGGGCAACAGTGAATATCCTTCATCTGGGTTTTCTTAGATATTACATCCTGCGCATTTCTAAGCTTCTTCTTCTGAAGGGGGCATTTCATGTAATCTTATCAACAGCTCTTCAAAATTCACTTTCCTGTATTTCAAGGAGAAAAAAAAAAAAAACCCAACAAAACAGTTTGGGGGGCTTGATAAGAAGGCAGGAGGCAGGCTGCCACTTGTTTTCGCTTTGCAGTCAGAGGAAGAAGGTTCATTCCTCCTACCACAGGACCATTATTTCAACAATTCGAATTTGAACTGATGAAAATTGAAATGGCTTTTCTATGTGAAAGCTTCAATGTTGCTCATATAGGGAAATCACATGTCTGAATTGCAGAGATGATATGGAGAAGTCTGTAGCTTGCTCTGGGGAATGTGGGGATTTTTCACATGACATGCAAATGTTGCAGATCAGCTGGGTCAGAATTCACGCAGATTTTCTCTGACTTTCTCCATTGAGCATCCTTTCCAGAGGAGCAGATTATTTAATTTTGTCCTTCCTTTAGATGCAGGTCTGGCATGGGCTACTGCCCTGCTGTTATGCCTGTATTGTCTGTCTTATGTGGAAGCAAACAGATTCTTGGAAAGAAGCACAAAGAGGAGACTGTGGAGCTTGTTGGTGGGTGATGCTGTTCAACCATCTCCTCAGTGTGTCTACAAGTGCCTCTTCGCCAAGGCTTGGAAAGAGGGAGCAGCCAAGATGATGATAGGTGCCTGTTCTACAGCTTCTCAAAAACCTTAGCCTTAGTGAAGTTTGAGTATTGACTTGGGGGTGGCACACATGCAGATGTGATGAATCAAGTTACCAAGAATGAAATCTTCCTCCAAAATTAGGGGGAAGTTTGCCGTTAACTCCTGCTGTACTCTAAGTCTCCCAGGTAGCCTGCTAGATTCTGCTGGAGAGGTTTTAGAGAATGTAGACCACGTGATGAAGTGGTCTTAGAAGTCAGGACATGCCCAAGAAATACTTGCTGCTTGACATTTTCACCTTATTCCTCCATTCACTTTAGCACCTGAGGGAAGAAGGTCATCTCACTTAACCTCAGCCATCCAGGAATCATCTAGTCTCCTCACTAGTTACTAGGAGAAAGCCACTTAAAATGCCTGAAACACACAGAATGACTCTGAGAGATTCCTCTTTCCTCCAAATAAGGGAGTCCAGGCAACTAGTTGAGTGCAGACATCCAACTTTTAATATTTTTTTTTTTATTTAAATTAAATTTTTAATTTAATGTTTGAATTAGAGGGAAGAAAGAATCCCAGTACAGCAACCAGAAAAGGCTGCACATGTTGTGATTAGCCTCGAATTTCACCCCTAGCTAGTCAGGATTCTTGCTCCTGTTTACAGGAGTCTCAGGGCATAAATGTGGCAGCAGCCGTGCAATAATTGTCTCTTCATATCCCAGAGTCACCGACCTGCTGCAAAAGTTGAAGGAGGGATGGTAAATTTGCCTGAGCTGCAGCATCTCCTAGCTGCAGGATGGGAAGTCTGTATGACTGCAGCCCCAGAACCCAATCTTGAGGGCAACAAATTGTTCCAGAAATAAACCTGGTGCCCATGGAGGTGCCTTGCTGCCATAGTACTGCCTATTGCCATGAGCTTTGACAGCACTTGACAGAGGTGCCCTGTGAAACTGGCCCAGAGAGCGATGCTGATGCAACAGAATACTCGCTGTTCTTGTTTTGAAGTCATCGTTCTGTATAATTGCTCCAGAGACCTGCCCTAAGCTTACGACAAAGAACTGTCATTTGATCCATCTTTACCCCTCCACATGGCCTTACAGGACAAGTTACAAAGGACAGCTCTGTGTGACCTGTGCTCATCCCTGGCCTGCCTTTTCCCAACAAAGCACCTGCTGATCCCACTCGGATTTGAATGTCCTTAAATGCTCTATCCTCAGACCTCGGTTATCAGCAGATACACAGAGTATGACCAGATACAGCTGCTCAGAGCTGGAGGCAGCAACCAGTTGCTGTTTCTTCCACTGTCCCTACTTTCTATAGGCAAATGTTTGCTGTAGCACCCCAGAAAAACTCTGCTTGTGCCAGCCTTAGCAGGGACTGAGGGAAGAGCCCTGTGCCGGTGGCACCACAGACCTGTGCGTTGCCCATTTGGCCAGTTAGGTGAAGGAACGGGTCGGTCTGGTCAGAAAAGCCTGATGGGATTTTGCATGGAAGCTAATACATGATCAGCAATCAAAATAGCAGATGGACTTGTACGGCAGCAGAACCTAGCTAACACAGTGGTATTTGCCAGGATAACTGGAGGGAAGGAGGGATGTCCAGTAGCCCTTCTCCTTGCAGCTTCCGTGTATCTGCTGTGCTTGCTGATGGGAACACACAGCACCACAAGCATCCCTCATCCAGACCTAGGAAGCGAGCTGATGAACTCAGCTCCTACTGATCTCACAGGAGAGAGCACCTCAAATGTTTTGTTGGTCAAGATACAGCTCTGTCCTTTACACCATACGTTCTCACAGAAACGGCACTTTGTGACAGGTTTTGCTCCAGGAGAGTAGGTGCAACCAGGTGACACATGGGTCCCAAGCCCAGCAGTGAGCAGAAGCTCTTTCACAAGGTCCACAAGAGGACCCAGCTGAGATCCCCTTGGATCCGCTTTGCCCACCAGTACAGCCAGGAGCAGCCAGTTTCTGCACTGCACAGGCTACCAGGGAGCGCTCAGTAACACAGCGACAGCACCGCATCTGTCCACACCTTCCCTTTCAGTTTCTTGTTTTTCACTTAGGGTGAATGCCTCAGTAGAAGTGCCCCAGATCCAACAGAGTCATGTGGCTCAGGCTTTATTTGCTGTTATTGCTGCTTTCAAGTGGAAAATTGATATAATAGCAGTCCTTTCTCAACACACAGCAGTCTGCACATTTGTACAATGTTCTTTGAGGATGATCAGCATCCACTGGCATAGAAAAGTGACAGATGCTGTCTGCAAATAATGAGCTGAAGCAGTTTCCTTTGGAAGGGAACTTAAGCAAAGTCCCTTTGAGTTTGAAAAGCCACTGAGGTTCCCATGTGGCCTCAGAAGATGCTCGTAAGCCTCTGCTGGAAAAGGTACATTCTATTAGCTCAAACGACATAATTATTTTTTAACTGTTTCTCTTACACAGACTTCTCTGAGGAGAGGAAATGACCGATTTTGTATTTACTGAGCATTTTTTACTGGGAACAAGCACGAAAAAGAATGTTTATGGCTTCTTCTGTTCACTCCTCTAGTGTTCCATATGGCTTCTGCACAAGACAGTGATAAGGTATAACTGTATGATACATAATCATGGGATAAAGCATATCACATGCCTTTGTGATCCTCATCTTTGTTCTCTGCGTCTCACACAAAAATCATTTTAACCATCTAGGCTTGTAAGGAGTCTCACACTTGTGAGATTGAAAGAAGACCTCTGAGACATTTCCTCCTGAGCCTTTGATCCTCTCTCCTTCCTTTGTGCTTTTATCTAATGCAGACACAGTCGTGTGCCAATGGCAGCTTTTGCAGATGTAGCAATATCAGGTGTTCAAAGTCATCCCATTACCTCATAGTGCTACAAGAAGTAAGTCCAACCTATTGAAAATTAAGGACTCCAAGCTTCCTAGCCAGATATTTCCAAACCTGTTAATGGACTAGAGACACAGATTTCCATTAATGATGCAAATCTTGTTTCAATGTAGTATATACAACATACATAGTAATATGTGCATTTCAGAGTTTTGTAATTCGTGATTATTATGATTATTGCCATAGTCCTGGATCCTGATAAGAAAATAAAGCCTATTTCTCTGGCAGCCTTAGCTCTTGAGGTCTTAGAAAGAGAGATGCAATATTTGTAACTTTACACGCTTATGTAGATAACTGAATTGACAAAAGGGTACTAAATGCATGGGGCTTCCTTACAGTAAAAGTAGCTCTTGATTTACTATCGCTCTTATTAAAGGCTTTAGAAAGTCTATAAGAATTGATTTTCTTCCAGCATGACCTGTTCTCTTGAGCCTCTTTACTAGTGAAAGTCCAAGCAAACCCAAAACAGGATTCTGTACTTTACCACACACTACCTGGTATGAATAATGGAAGGTGTATTGCACAGCACATTAAACTGACACACAAATGTATCCAAATAATGAGACATCATCCTTTAAGGCATCAGGAAGTAGAGCTAAGCACCACCTCAATCCTGATTCTGGTTTTTATTTTTAAAAGCATGATTTCTAAATCTTTATGTGACATTTGTCCAGGTTGGACAGGGCTTGGAGCAAGCTGGTCTAGTGGAAGGTGTCCCTGGTGGTACTAGATGGTCTTTAAGGTCTCTTCCAACCCAAACCATTGTATGATTCTGTGATTCTTGGATTTCTCCCAGCATTCATTTTACATCTTTACTGTCCACCTCTGTGTACTCTTCTTTCTACACCTTGACAGATGAAAGCATATTTGGACAAATTTAGAAATGTGCAATGTTGTGATAAATGAGTCAATGTTAATAATTACTGATGGATTCTACAAATGAAACATATAACAAAGGAAACCAAAAGAAGGGGGTCCTGTATTGTCTTACAATAATAATGCCCTGTAGACCACAGCTTAGGGTTACTGCATAATGTGTCTGTAGCGTTGAGACTAGCTGCTGATTAACAACAAATCAAACATGAGCTCTGCTCATAGAACATTTGATTCACATGAGCTGCAGTTCTGTTGCCTTTAAAATCTTCCAGCTCTGGACCTGAATGCTGAACATCCTTTTTGTCCAGGTTTGTGGTTGTGGGGTTTTTGTGGTTTCAGTTGGTTTGTTGGTTTGGTTTTTTGCTGTTGGTGGTTGTTGGGTTTTTTTTGTTTGTGTTGCTCAGTGAACTGTAATCTGTGGGAATGAAAACCCTGGCATTGAAAGGATAATCATTTAGTGAGAGAAAAGGACAATAAGGTTGAGAGCATGGAAAGTAAAAGATCCCCATCCCTAAGCTGATATACCAGGTAGGATTTCTCTTGCTGCCTTAGCTGTCTGGTAGTTAGTTGTTTGACTTGGGTAGGCAGCCTGTATGGTTACTGGGGAAAAAATAGCACCTCCAAGAAGAAAATTTATCCTATCCTGGGTCTAGAACAGTTAGGGTGAAAACAAAGCCTCACACAATGGAGACAGAGCTATGAGTACCAAGGACTTTGCAAATGAATCTGTAGATGCCAAAAGCTGAAAAGGGTGAAAACAAGTGACCATGCGGTGACAGGGTGAGGATTCATCTGACATCACACAGGAACGCTGACACCTCCTTAAACACAAACCCATCTTTCTCTGCAGTCTCTGCATCTGTTATTATCCTACTTCAAACTTTCACCACAAATGAAAAAGACATCTCCTAGCCACAGCTGACCCCAAGCACTGTGAGGACCCAGAACAGTGTTCTATGAAAGGGTATTATGTGCCCACGGAATTAAAACCTGCTTTCTACAGCAGCTGCATGGAGTCCTCAGGACCTGGACATGCAGGTCACATGTTTCCCCCAGAAGAAATTATATGAAACCATATGAGAATAGGAGGAGCCTGATTCAGTCAGAAAGCTGTTTAACCCTTACTTGAGCAAAAAGAGAGGAGTGGAAGCTCTGGTGAGGCTCTGGAGGCCAGCAGGACATGGATAACAAGCTACAGGCCATTCTTGCCGGTAGGGAATGAGATCAAAGTGACAAGGATGGACCCTGAAGGAAGATTGAAGGTCAAGGGCATAGCTGGAGGAGCCTGTGAAGCTCTAAAAAAGGGCTCTGAGGGCTTCACAGTGCAGGGAGCAAAGGCTTAGCCACAGCCTTAGGCATGGACAGAGAGACACTCTGCAGTGTCTTGGTTTATTTTTATCTCTGTTCTGGTGTTTCTAAAGGAAGGCAGGAGCAGTGCTGCTGTCACAGGAACTATGATTTGCTTTCTACTTCCCTTCTCTGTACAGTTTCCCAGATGAAAGATCAAAAGGGGACTTTAGGAAGAGGATTCCCATGGGAAAAGCTGGTGGGCAGCCTCCAGAAGTTGTCTCTCCCTGTGCTGCTTTCCATCTGAAGGGCTTCAGCAGAGGCTGAAGGCCATTTGGTGCTTTTGGCAACTGGTAGGCCAAGGACCTCCATGCCGGTGGGTCTCGGAATGGATGTGTCCTGCTGCTGCCCTCCCCTGATCGCCGTGCCGCTGGGACTTGTGGATGGGTTCCTGGAGGATGATGTCCAGGGGCAATCTGGGGTCCACCATCGCCTTCTGCCAGGACCTTTGGCTTCCTGATTCAGGCAGGCAGATGGGGCAGAGGTTTGAGAGCATTGCTGAGGGCATCTAGATTAGGGCGATGACTGAAGGGAAATGGGGGCTGGGAGGGAGCGTGCGGCGTGCAAACCCGAAGGAGTTTGGGCTGAGACAGGGAACAGCATGAAGAGGCCGACAAAACAGTGGAAGGTAAATTGCCTGGCATCCCCCATTCTCCTTAAAGCCTCCCTGCCCACATCAGCATTGCTCCGTGCCTACAAGCTGCAGGCAGCCCCGTGCTGCTGCTTCCCCTGCCTGCAGCAGTCTGTCTGGGGTGGGCAGAGGCCTCCGCTTTCTCTGGCGCAGAAGCCACCTCATTCTGCCTAATTGCACAGACAAGAATTAATGTGAAATGTTGTCTTACCTTGCACGCCATATGCTTTGTGAATCGTGGAGCAGAGCCCAAATGAAGCAGAGGCTCTGCACATTTGGGCCCTTCGGCCAGGGCAGCTCTGGAGTCCTGACGCTTCCTGCAGCACTGACACTGCTTCTCTGCCTCTGTGCAGCAGGTTGCAGACACACAGCAATACGTCTGCTGGACAGGGTCCACCATCTAGAAACCACAGGCACCGTGAGCAACATCAGACTAGCACAGGTGATGCTGGGACAAGCACAGTTTCTCCTTAGGAATAAAACCCACCCGGTCCAGGCTCCTCTGTTTCCTCCTCATTATCTTGTGTCTGACTGCAGCAAAGCCCTTGTGAGACTGCTGCCAGAACAGCTGGTTGCCAGCGATGTACGGAGTGATCGATATGTTTGGCTTTTCATGTTCATCCATTGTGTGAATCTGCTTTCATGCTTTCATTATGTGAATGAGATTTAAAGGAAGCTCTGAACTTTGTTCTCATGTCATTTACTGTCTTTGGCCTGAATCCAGAGTCCGTGCAATTCCTGCTGCTCACCTGGCACTCAAGAAAGCAGGGTTAATTACAACCCCTCTTCATCTCCCCCCTAAAAAAGCACCAGGTTTAGAATCCAAAAAATTCTGCCCAGCACAGCCGGGCACTCTCCTCCACAGACAGACAAGGCTGTGGAATGAAAGCCAGAGGAAAAACAGAGCTCCCAGTTTGTTTACTACCTCTTGGCACACATCCATACCCAGCTTTTTATATACCACTTCCCAGACTTTGCAGCCTCCTGAAAAAGATGCAGTTCTGCCCTAGCTATCAGCACACCAGTGCTTACCAGTAGTATTTTCTGCTGCTCCAGCAACAGCACTCAGGACCCTGCTGTGCTGAGATTTGTGTGTGCATGTATGCAGCTCATGCCTGTGAAGAACATTTGTCATCTGTAAATACAAGAATGTGAGCATGTGCGTGTGATGGTGGGGGATAAGGGATTTCAGTCCAAGCTGCACTGTAAAAAGCTCTTTACGGGTTTCTGAGCTGTCATGGGGAGGAAAGCTGATGTCAGAGGAGTATTTCTGAACAGGGAAATTTGTGGAGGTTTCTGGATAGTGGAATAAGAGAAAAACTAATCCAGAGATACTGATGGACAGGACCACGTCTCCTAGATATAACCCAAGGCTCCCAGCAAGTGGTATTTTGGAAAAGACCTTCATTGCCTGGATTAAGGGAGCAGCCAATTAAAAATATTTTTTTCTGTAACCCTTTTGTACCTGTGACAGTAGGGAAAATGTCACCATGCTTTTTTTAAATAAGCATGTAATTTTAAAGTAAATAACAATAAAAAGAAGAAAAAAAAACCCCACTCATTAATTTAAAACCAATTTCACCAAGGACCTGATTCCAGCCCTTTCCTAGGGCTGGCAGTCCTGGACACTGGTTTCCAGGCTTGCCACCACGTCCCTTTCAAAGTGTTAGCCCCCAGGGTTTCTCCTGTGTAACAGAAACCTCTTTTTCCTTTGGAAGCATGATGGGACCACTCATCCACCCCTGCTCTCCACGTTTTTCTCCTTTGATCCTCAGAGGTCTGCAGAAAGCCGTGCTGCCTGTGCAGGGTGCGAGAAGGGTAAGTGCCATCAGTAGGTGACAATCCCAAAACTGCAAGTGGTTCCTGCTTCTGTGCCATGTTCCCCAGACAGGCATGACAAGTGGGAGTGGTAGCTGTTTTTCTACTACTTGCTTAATTATTTCAAGTGAAGATGGCAAAAACATGGCATTTTATGGTGGACTTTTTAATTAGGTTGTGATTGAGGTTAACGACTTAACATTCAAAGCAGTTACCATAATAAGTGGAGTAAAGAGTCAGGGGCTGGAAGGAAACAAAGCCAATTAAAATAATCAGCTTGACTTTGATGGGAACTGGCCTGGATCCTGCAGCACTCATTGAGGCTCAATGCTGTAAGCACCAGCCACAGCCTGGCCGTGGGTGTGTGTTGCATTAGCAGGAACAGTGGCAGAGACACCGCGCAGGAAGGCACGTTCACGTGGCGGCTTGTTTCTTGCAATGTTTTCATTTCCTTGCCTTTCTTTCTTTACCAGGAACAGGGGAAAAAATATCCTTGAAGTCCTTTTTAAAGACTTTCAGGCAGCCTCCAAGTGAGGTATCTGCTCTATTGTTAGAGCAGCCTCAAGGACAAACTTAAAGGTCAAGTACAGTCAAAGCCTGTCCACCCTGTTGCCCTCCAGAGCACCTCTGGGATGGCTCAGAGGTGACCCAGAAGGCAATTGCACATGGACTGGCCCGGGTACCCTGTAGTTGGCACAGCTGCCTCCATCCATCCTGCCTGGCCTTGAAATGATAAAATGTGGCAGGTATCAACAAACGCCACATCTCGGGGTGGTTCTGAAAGATGCCCCCATGGTGGTTACGGTAAGACCTGGTCTATTTGAGTCACCATGAAGATAAGCCGCGAGGTCTTTGGTTTTAGAGGACTCCTGGTAGAGGATGGATGGCAGGCTTTTAGCTGGCCCCCAACAGCCTCCTGCACAATAGCTGCTATAACATCCATTAAGGGTTTCTTAATGTTCCTCACCCTGACAGCCATTATAAGAGCAATGTATGGCATTCTTAAGAAATAGTTTTAAAACATTAACATATTTATAAGTAATGCCCTAATTTGAAGGGAAACTGAGTTCTCTTAGATGTAAGTACTTACTAATTACAATGCAACAGGAAAATTCATTAGGGGATAGAATCAAACTTTCAATTAATGTCATTTTTATCCAGGAACATTAGATGAGCTTTTTTCTTTTTTTGCCTTTAACAAGGATCTGGAAACATTTGCTAATTTCCAACTATTATAGTTACTTCTATGAAATAATGTGATCTCTCATTTGCATATAAGAAAACATTTTCTGTATTCACTCTGACTCTGAGCTGCCCTGTTTGTATCAGTAAATTGAGCTGAAGGCTGCCTGTGCATTTAAAGAGGAGTCTTTTCTTATGCAGAACAGCAACACATTTTACCAGTCCCATGGTGAACATCTAGCATTATTTCTGGGGTTTATTTAACCTAGTCTCTAATATTGGGCTCTGCATGAGTCTTAGCAGTGAGGCTGAGCAAAAAGCCAAGTGGTGTCTCTTGCCGACTGTTACACAAACGTTTTCTTCAGTCATTTTTCAAATGCTCTCTGTGCTTCTTGTTCCAAATATTTTACTTTCAATTTCATTTTCAGTCTCAAAGCAAAACCTGCTTGAAATAACAGGGAGTCTTCAGGTGCCAGGCCTGAATTCTGTATCATTTCAAGTTGAACAAATCAGCCACCTCCAGACTCATTTGGTACTGGGTTTAGTTTTCTTCCTGGTCCGTGAACATTTTGTTCAGGTTTGGAGTTTGGTTTGCTCTGTTGCATATAAACCTAAGAGGGCCGTTCCACGGCATCCCTAATCTGTAAGTCCCTGGAAACCTGATCTTTAACAGAGTAATATTCCAAGTATTATTCCATGTCTAGCTAAGCTCTGAATGGACATTTTTGGTTATATATGTGTTTTTCTGATGAATCCTAAACCACCACACTTAAAGTAAAAAAAAAAAAAAAAAGTTTGCTTGCAAAAACTTCCTTGAACCCTACTTGAGAGGATCTCATGCAAATCTCCCAGATTTGCATGTTCATTGTTGTTGCAAACATCAGATAAATCAGCTGTATACCCCCCCCACCCCCCAGAAATAGTAGTAATAATTTTATTAGTGATCTTGGCAAGGGAACACAAAAAGGGAGAGCAAGCCAGATAGCAACCTGGCTTCTGCAAGGAGTCAAGAAATCTCTGCAGTGAGGTTTACCAGCAGTGGGAAATTAGCTGTCCTAACTCAGAAGTTGTGGTGCCCACCAGAGTTATATTCTCCTTCCAGTCCTGCTTCGTTCAATGCCTCTGCAGAGCCCGTAGCTGCACTCCTCTGCCTGTCACTGCAAACAGATCCCCCAGACAGATCACCTTGATCTCATGTCTTGGATGTCAGCTCCTGGCTCCTCTGATGTGCCTCTCCAGGAGCTATCTCCGTGTGCTTTGGCAGATGTAGTAGGGAAGGTGCCCATTTCCTGGGAGCTCTCCCTAGATGTGTGGAGTTGATATTTAAACATTGTGGAAAAAAAATTAAAAAATGAACATAGGATTATTCTCTGCTCATGATTCTCCTAGAGAATGGATGACCTGTCCTGAAGTTGTCCTAAATTCTTTTGAAGAGCTGGGAAAACTGCTTTGTGCAAACCTGTTTTAATGGAGAAAAATGGCACTGGTCAGGCAAAACATCCTGGTAGACTGGGGCAGGAGGGAGCGAAGCATTAAGAAAAATAGGTCAAAACGTTTCATTTTCCAGATTTGAATGCAAATATTTCAATTTTTCCATTTGAAATGTGTTTCCATTTGAAACGCTTCAATCCCAAGTTAATTTCAAATTTTAAAACAGAGAAATCCATAAATGTTTCATTTACCCTAGACATTTTTGTGGGGTGTTTTGTTTGTTCTTGATTTTAAACACAGTTTCAGATCATAGCAAAATAACTTCATTGTTATGTTTTTTCCTGAACTTTCTCCAGTGGCAAAATATTCCACAGCTCAAAACCCCCTCTTCATTAGCACCATTATATTGGTGAGGAGGGGTGGCCCAGGCCACGGAATAAATGAGAACTGAAAGAAAAGGATCCAACACCCCTGCAGGTAAGGCTAGGGCTATCAACCAGGGACCAGGGCTTCTCTGAGAGACCTCTGGTTTTTATGGAACCTCTTGATATCTAAGCCTGGAGTTCAGCTGTCAGACTCATCGCTGTTTCACACTGATGTCATTCGAATGAGCTCAAAAAGGCAGCAACCAGAGTTGCTGTGACCTTGACAAAGTGTTCTTTGACCCGGCAGTTAGAGAAAATGAAATGTCAGGGAGGAAATGTCCTGTTGGTTTTTGGGGGGTGGTTTGAGAGGGATGGACAGGGTCTCATGGGCACATCACTGCAGGTCCACATCCATCTCGCCCAGCGCTGAGGTCCCCTGGGACATGGTGGGACTGTTGCATCACCAGAGGGTCTCAGGCCCTCATTACATGGTTGATTTCTGCAGGATTAGGGCCACAGGCTCACTGTGTGACCTGGGAAGCTGTGTTCTCTTTCCATGCCTTTCTCTTGCCCTTCAACTTGGATCCAGTTACTTCTCTTTCTCCTGCTGCTCCTGGTGCAAGCCTGTTTCAGGATTTTGTTCCTTTCATGGCTGAAAACTTCCTTCAATTTTCCAGTCTGAATTTATTCATGGCTAGTGTATACTTTTTGTTCTTGTGCCAAGTTTGTCTGTTAGATCTTCTCCCTCCCCAGCATTTTCCCTGCCCACATTTATTTATAGAAAGCAATCTTCTTTTTTCTCTTCTTCTTTTTTTTTTTTTTTTTTTTTTCACAGAACCTTTTAAGTTCCTACTTACTTTTCCAAAACCCAACTTTTGAATGGTTGTCCAACCTTCTAGCTGTCTTTTAGAGGTGTGGACCTCATCTCTTTTTGGGCTTCTGAGGTTCATTTGTACAACCCTGGGTCAAGATGATGTATGTCACAAGCTTATTTTTCTTGGTGAGACTTAAAAGTGCCTTTCAGCTGTCTCTGAGCCCTGTATTTTTCTTGTCAGTTTAATATGCTTAGTAATAACACCTACCACTTTTATATGTCACATTGTGCACTCCTTAGTCAACTACACATTGACTGGCAAAGCAACAGAAAGAAATTGGATTTAACCAGAAATGAAAAAGGTTTCTTTCCTAAATAACCTTTGCCTCCTCCAGGTACTTTTGCAGGTCACAGGATTAGAGTGCCTTGGTGACTCACAGCTCTCCTGCCTGGGAATTATTAGTCTGTGGAACTCAAAGCAATTACTGAAGCCTTAAACCAACCTTTTCTGGGTGCAGGAACCTTGGTGACACTATTAGCATCCTGCCAGTGAGTGCAAGTCTGCTGGAATCACTGCTGGGGAATGTGCAGTAGGGCTGGTAAAAGTGCCGTTTGCTTTAAGTGTGAAAAGTATAAATAGATATTTTAAATAACTCAGTAATACATATCTTCACTGATATTTTGGAAACAAGAATGGCTAATATATTGTAATTATAAACAGTTCCTGGGAAAAGTGTATTTTTGGACGAAAAGTGAGAAAAAACCTGTTTTGAGAATTGAAAAATGTTTCAAGTTTCCAAAACATGAAACCTACCAAGAGATTATTTCAAAAGGAATTAAATTGTTCAAGGGAAATGTTTGTTGTTTTTGAAAAGATGATTTCCCTTCAAAAACTGGTTTTGGCCAATCCTGTTCAGATGGTTGTGTCTGAAAGAAAAACCAAAGGAAACTCAGAATGAGGAGCTATGGCTGATCCCAAGCACGGCACGATCTATACGAGTGTTTCTGTTTGAAGCAAGCTGTGCATATGTTCCCATTGTGGTTTAATGTTAAAACTGCATCAGGTGGGTACAGAAATGGAGCCACGCATCTGGTGCATCCCTGGCTGTGTGCTTTATGCTCTCAGCTTGGCACTCCTGAAATGCTGACCATGTTCTCCTGGATCTGGGAAGTGCAAAGGTATTGCAGGTTTAGGGATTTTGCTAGAAATGTAGTGCTGGGGAGAGTCTGGGAGCCAAACAGAACCTGAACTGCAGACATGGGAGGTGACACTGGGGCAAGGGAGTGGGGTGGAGAAGAGTTCAGTGTCTCCCTTAGTGTCACCCAGGGAGTTGCAGGAAGGGCTCAGCACACATCCCAGCTCTCTCCTCCCCTTTAAGTCAGCCAACACAGGCTCGTATTGATGGCGGTTGCGCTCTTCAGCATGCCTGCTTGAGTATGAAATGTGCAAGAGGGGGAACACGCTGCACACGAAGCACAAAAGGAGGGAAGGTGCTCCATCTAAGTCCCTTAAAATATCTTTTTGCAGCAAAGTTTGCAAATCCAGTGAAGAGGTTTCCCATGACACTATGATGGGCTATCCATGCAGGATGCAAACTGGCACACAGATAAGCAGCCCCAATTACTACCTACCTTGTAAATGTCATATTTTGTCAAACAGGAGGTAAAATGTATCATCCTAGCTAAGCTAGAGGAATACTGTGAGGTGTTAGCACAGAGATTTTAATGCTCAACTAATTAAAAAAAGTCATCTCACGCTCCCGGGGGATTTGATTACCTTTTTTATGAAGGCTGGAGGTATCACACCATTTTCAGATGATGTAATTAACCTGACCTATTTGGTGGCTCCATATTAACGTTTCTTTCTGATGGATTTACAATAAAGCTTCATTATTAAAGACTTTAGAACAAGATTTATTATGATCTTGTTTCTTTCCATTAATGATTTCGTTCTTCTCATTTGGAAGTGAGTCAGGACCCCTGGGCGCTTTTCTTCTACCTCCCAGTAATCTGCCCATTGCTCTGGAGAAGACTTATGGGTTTGACCTCTCTGTTTCCCAGTTTACTGTGTTGCAAAGTCGGTGCAGAGATAAACCACTTAAGAGTTTCACCAGGCTTACGTAATTCATCTAAGAGCACAAAGAACCAGAGATGAGGCAGGCTAGCAAAAGGCCGCGAGTTGGTACATATTGTTATTCATGGTCATCTTTCTTCTTGCAGTTCCAATACCAAATCTGCTGTGTTTCGTGGAATAACTCCTACTGACTGCAGTCGGCCTTAGTTCATTTGAAAAATTTCAAAAGCACCACATACGGTTGGGCACCCAGCCGCCATTGAGGGCAGTGAGAGGTTATTCATTAATCCCCATTTGTATCTTAAAGAAAAACCTATAAAATCCCCAACTGAGCATTTCCTTCAGCAGTAAGGGTTGGGGTTTTTTTGGTCCACAATAGGTTTAGAGAGAATTCTCTATTAGAATCAGAGCATAACATTCAAACTTTTTTTTTTCTCCTAGAACAAACTGTTACAGAGGAAACTGCAGACAGATTTCTATACCTGTCTTAACTTCAAAGGTTAGAAACCAGCCCAAATCCCACTGCATACTTTGTTTCATTGATTGCCAAGGGCAGAACATTCTTAATGTATTGGTGTTAAATAAACAGATGTAAAACTAAGCAGAGATTTTAATTTATCTTGAGATAATGACAAAGTTTATTGACCCAAGATACTGATGGAGTTACTAGCACACATCAATAGCTGTGGCCAGGCCTTTTGTAGGACAATGAGAAACATACTCAGTATTTTGAAGCCTCAGTTGGAGCTGATCTTTCCTAAAGACCTGCTAACAGCAAATGTGCTTTGTTTGGTCCACTAAGAGCCTGCCTTTAGATACAGGATTACCCACTGCTTTCCACCAGCACAGAGCCCAGCCATCAGGACAAAGCAATGAATATTTCAGGTGGTGCCAAGCACCAAACTGCATCCTCTCCGTAGCCTGAGCACATGTAGGAAGGATGCTAAACAAGGCTAACAGTGCAACATGCAACACAAATCTAATGAGCAGAAAGTGTTCTCTGCAGTGGCTGGCTAGGTTGTTCCTGGCATCAGAATACCTCTCCTACTGTAGACAAAGCTATTTTTCCAGTGCAGAGCTGTCCCTCTGTGTTATGGTTGTGGAACAGGAACTCCCTCTGTCACTGGACACAGAAGATTTACTTAAGAGATGAGGTGGCCCTGAAACACCAGCCCTGCAGTAATTAATTGGCTACCACTGTAAAGCACAGTAGCAACATTTTGAGAGACATTATCTGCTGTCCTGCTTGAATTAAGAATTCATAAGGGCACAAATCATTCCACAGGCTTTGTTTAGCTTCAAGTTATATTGTATACAAATTATCTAAGAAGAGAAGCTGATTTATGATATAGAAAGAGAGAGCCCAGAAGACAATACATCCCTTCTCTAACCTCTTCTACCTTCCAGTCTGCCTGCCTGCCTGCCTGCAGGACAGTGCAGTGCAGAGCAAACCAAATACTCAGCCTCCTGCCCCAGGCCCCTTTTCTGTTTCTCTGTGTCTCACTGGCATTATGATAAATGCATACTTCTGTAAAAAGCTTTCAGTTTTGAGGCCAGAGGAAAGCAACTGTCATTCCCAGCATAATCTCTATGGTGTTCAGTACTGGCATCGTGGCAGGACGCTGCTTTACCATGTCCTAATCACCTTTCATTTGCACCAGGTATTAACTGGATTTTTGAGTAGCAAGATAGATGCGATTAGCTTCTCTTCATCCTGCAATCCATTAGATAACTAGATCTATCCTTCCCCCCATCCCGCATCCTTTTAAAAGTTCAGATCCTATCTCAGCTTTCCAAGCATGGTGATAGTAGTGGCATGAGCTGGAGCAGTGGATGGAACAGATTTGGCATGAGATTAAGACATAGATTTGCCAGCGGCACTACATTCTTGATTTAAGAATTTTCAAGGCTGGACATGTCTTCCCAGCCTCGTGAGACTGACTGCATCTCCCACACAGGTCAAGCACAGCTCAATACAGATGTCAGCTGCACCTTTCCAAATCCCCCAAGGCTCCTTCTGTTGTCCCCAGGGAGAGGCAACATGAATAGTTGTGTCTACGGGCTTGCACAGACAAGTCATCAAAATGCAGCCTAAGGACCTTTTTGATGCATGTCCTTGGCTTTCAAAGGAAGGATCCATAAAGGTTGTGTCACTTGGAGCTGCTTGGCTACAAAACCTTTTGTTGGCTACTGTAAATGGCTATCACTTGTACCCACATATTTGTCCCTGGGGCAGACTGCAGACCATCTGCAGTTGGCAGCATGGCTCTGAGGCTGGCTGGTAATCCCAAAGCGTAATAATTGATGAGGGTTCTTACAAAATCTGATTTTGTGGCCGCTCTTGCCCAGTGATGGTACAGTTTCCACCAAGTGCCAGTGAAGCTGTCGGGGCTCTGCCTTTCCTAGACCAGCCCTGAACAACCATCCAGTGGCCGAGCCGGTGTCCTGTGCAGCCTGCGAGGAAGCAGTGACAGCCGGGAGCACAGGAATAAAGCCAGGGCGAGAGGAAGGTGTGCCTGGCAGAGCTGCTGCAGCTGCCTCTGCCCTGGGTTTAGCCTGGGCGCTCAGCCCGGCAGAGCAGTAACTGTTTTAAACAGAGGGATGTGCCACAGCACCCTGAGGGTGAGGTAGAGTGTGGGTGCTGGAAAGGAGCTCACAGCCCCTGGCCAAGTGGCAGAGCCATTCTGGAATGATACAGTGGAAAACCTAAAACTCTGCTGCAGACAGAAGCTGCACAGATAACTGAAACATGAACACCCAAGAAAGAGGGAAGGGTGGGAGCTTAGCGCTTGGCACTTCGAGAAGGGACAATTAGTACTGATGTAGATGAGTTCAACAAGAATGTAAATAAGGAGCCTTCACTGCTAAAAGAAAACAAACCAGGGTAAAATAATTGTGGTAGTAGGAGATCAGCGACCTCCTACTCACATGGCCCCCACCCCAAAGAGGGTGGATCCCCTGCGCAGGGATCATGCTGATACAGATTAAAACCAGCCCAGTGGGCAGGTATTACTTGGCATGTTTAGAGTGGACAATAAGGGAGGGCTCATCCTTAGCTAGCAGATGTTTTAAGATAACAGAAACTAAACAACAAAGACTGCTAATGTATGCAAAGATAAACAGGAACTTCAGGTAACTGCCCAAGATGGTGACAAGTTCATCTTGAAGAGGCACCAGAGGGAGGAGATTCTGAATGTTCGGAAACCTTCTGTATCTGCATGACTTTGTATAATAAATACCACATTGCTTGTTGAAACGGTGTGCAAGTTAGGAGGAGCAATGCCCCTTGCACTAAACAATAAACATACCTGCTTGGTAGCTCCCCTCAAGTTGTAGAGCTCAATTTCGCACATCAGGAAGGATCTCGGAGGCTTTTGACAGCCAGCAGGAACAGAAAGTTCTAACCTGTCCCACAGCAGCCTCCAGCTTTGCAGGGATGACCAGCAACGTAGCTGGTACAGGGATAAGTGCTGCTGGGTCGGGGTCAGATCCTGCCCGGGGCTGAGGGTGGGAGTGCAGTGCCAGGCTGGGGCTGGCCCTGGCCAGGGCGCTGGGCTGGGAACGCCTGGGCACCTCCAGGTGAATAACATCGTTGTGTCCAAGTTGTGCTTTGTTTATTTTCCCCCCAGGAAGTACTTCCCATAAGTGTCTCTTCATTGGTTTGTTTGTTTACTAAAGAAGCTTCAGGAACAAAATGTTTTGACTGATGAGCTTTTTGCAAGTTTCCATTAGTTTTAGTTTTAGGCTGACACCCCTCTGTGTTTTTACTGCCCAAAATCAGAACATTTTTGAGGGAGCAAATTTTTTTTTCTCTCTCTCTCTCTTTTTTATTGCAAACTGGAATTAAAGCAAATTTCAGAGTGGTGGAATAACCTTTTAAATAGAAATCACAGAAACCTCCCATTCCTGCAATAGCTGTCACCCTTCACTTAGCACAGGCAGCAGGGGAAATAAATCCGTCTACAAGCAATCAAGCCCACAGTTTAACAGATTCCTCAGCCTTCTGCGGTGTTTAAATCCAGGTTAAACAGATGTGTCAGGATTCACACTGGGAGGGTCAGCACCTCCTAGCAGGGGGGTGGACTAGGTGACCCCCTGAGAGCCACTCCATTTTTCTGTGAGTCATCAGCAGTGACATAACCTGTTGCAGCAGAGAGCGCGGAGTTCCCATGGCTGGTCACAGCCACAGCGCCTTCCCCATGGTCTTGGTGCCGTGACCCAGTCTGGCTTGGTTCATCTGGTGAAGATCAGCAGGATCACAGAGCACAATGTGCTCTGGCTGCAGAATGATCTATGCAGCATCAACTCAAGTTAAATTAAGCTCACAAAATCAGCTTTACAGAGCAGAGCTGCAGGGACTGGAATTAGACCAGACCAAAAGTGTCAAGGGAAGAGGCAGGCTGAACCAGAGCTCGTTTGCAGAACTTAAAATGAAATCACAACATACCTCTTTCCTGAGCTGCCACAAGGATCTGATCTGGAGCCTCTGACCCACTAAGTACAAATGCAATTTATCACCATTCTAGGTACCTGGAGGGACCAGAATTGGTCATATCAGTATGCGGGAAGAAATCAAAGCAATAAATCTGCTAACAAATGAGAATTGCGAGAATAATTGATTCTGAAAGAGGAACACAGCAAACAAAGCTCAACAAATTTATTTCTGCAGAACATTCTTACTCCCAAAAAAGACCATCTGGAGGTTCATGAAACAAAACAAGAAAAAAAAGAGGTGGGGGCAAAGGTGACCCTCAACCAAGACCCCAATTTCATGTCTGTAGAGGAGCTAGCAAAAGGTATGGGAGATTTGGGACAGAATCTGGACCTAAATGTAGGGAGGGCTGGTTTCTGAGAGATTAAGATGAAAAAAAAGAGCAGAAGGAGGAAAAGAAGGAGGTGGAAGGAGCACCCAAAACCTCCAACAACTCTGAGGTGGAGGAGTACCAAGCTGCAATACAGCCAGCAAGAGAAATTCAAGGAAGGTGGGAGAATGATAGGGGAAGAGGGAAAGCAGCAGATGGTGCCAGAAAACAGAAAGGATGTGTTAGGTGACCTTTATTCCAAAGTCTATGCTAATGTGGTCATTGTCTATAGAAATACTGTGACAAAAGGGGACAACAAGTCAATGGCTATGTAAAGATCTCAAAACATCAAAGACTTAAAAAGTTTTTGCCCCTGGGAAACAGAGGCTTTGCACAGCCTGCCTACTCTCAGACCTTGCAGGACTCTGCCAACCCTCAGAATCTGCGGTGACCATAGAATCACACATCATTCTTCAGGATTTTTTGGAATTAATATAATTAAAAATAAGAAAACTGCATCATCTCCAATCTGATGGGGAAAGGGCAGCTGATGTTCTTTATATGGGGTAGCTGAATTAACTACAGAAAAGAAAAATCAAAAGTGATCTTTGCCACTCAGAGGCAGCAACTGAAAGACCACAAGGGAAACCAAAGTCAGAGATTAGCTTTCTAATTTAAAATTAAAACAATTGATCAATTTTCCTTGCTAGAATTAATAGCAAAACAAATAAGCCTGCAATATTAAACTGAAATTCATTGTCTAGATCTAGCCAAATCCAAATGTATGGAGCCTCTCAGGACTCTTCTGGATATGTATTATGGTTGAATGAATTGCACCTTTTAGTACATAAAATACAGATATTGGGCAATTGAAAAGTAAAAGCCATTCTAAAAATAACCTGTTGGTTTGGTTTGGTTTTAATTATGTGGATTAGGAGTTTCCAGAGATGGTCAAATAATATGCAGCAAACAGCAGATCAGGAAATGGGCAGCCGTATCTGTAGAGGAGGTAAGATTTCAGTCTGGTTTTTATGCTGCAACTAAACCTAAAGAAAACTGCATCTTCTCTGATCTAGGTGGGGAAAGCAGCTGCCTTTAGTGTATGCCTTTAGCATGGTCAGCCACTCATTAGTTTCTGTTTTAGCCGTGGTGGCAGAAATGTGGCAATTGCATTTCTTTTCCCCAGTTCCTATGAGAATATGTGCTTATCAGTAAATGCAGGCATGTTACCACGAAAGCAGAGCTCACATCAGCCTAGGCTTCCCAGCCCAACCTGAGAACTGCTGCATCCAATACAGTGAATGGAGATGTGGTCAAAAATTTTGCTCAGCTTTTGCAAAGAGAGAGGAAGGAGGAACAGTGGCACAGGCACCTTCATAACTTGCTAGAAATTGTGATTAATTTGCACGTGAAATCCCTGCTCTAGGTAAGGGTGACTGCGGCTCCAACAGCAGTATTGCGCTTGGCTCCCGAATCCCTCCCAGGACACCTTATGGTTGTGGTCAAGGGTCACCTTTCCAAGTATGATGAGATGGGCTACCTAGACTTTCAGTACTTGATAACTTGTGCTGTTCTTTCACCTCCTGAAAAGCAATAGGCTCTTTAAAATGGAATCATGTAGAATTCCTGTTTCCTGCTTTATAGTTTTGTTCCTGAGGGTGAAATAGTCTAACTTGGTGCTACAGGTTGTTTGTTACTATGGCTCCTGGTCTTGGGATCCTGCCTGTGTTTGTCTCTCTTGCAGGCTGAAGCGCTTGGGAACAGCCCTTTGCAGACCCCTCTGCCTCTGCATGTTGCTCGGCAAGGTAATATAGCTGACACCATTGCTGTTCTCATGAAACATATATAACTTACAAGGAATCCCACCAAGTATGGAGCTCAGCGGCGATACAGCGCCAAAATGCCTTTTGAAGTGAACAGCAGAAGGGAACCTCAGGGTAAGGTTTGGGTTCAGTAAAATAAAGGGAGGCAAAGTGTATCTGCAGAGCATTTGAATGAAGCTAGATAACAAGGAATTAATGACCCAGAACTCAGGCTTATTACCATGTCCCGCCTTTGTTATTGCTGTGTGCAATTTCCTTGTTGTATTTAATCTTTACTTGGATACTGACGCATCCTTCAAGTCTGCATGTTTAAACAGGGTGTGCATTGTGGTTCTTCCCTGGGCTGCCAGGACTGCAGGTGCCGCCTCTGAATCGGCATTTGCCTGGATGTGGTTGCAGAATAGGACTTGTGCACAGTGGGAGCGGTGTGCTGAGGTGGGGGTCCTGCTCACTGGCAAGCAATCAGCTACTCGCTTTCAGTTGGAAGTCTGTTGCTTTGTGTTTAACAATGTGTTTCGTTTCAAATTCAAGATTTTTCTTTAAATGACAATTGAAAGATGTTTCATAATGAGATAGCTCTGAATGAAAATATAAATGATTTCCCTTGAAAGACATCAAAATGAAACATTTCATCTGGAGTGGAGGGAATTGCTTGTTTGATTTTCTTTTCCTTAGTTCAGCAAAACTAAGACAAGTTAATAAAAAATTTCTGATTCTGACATTTAAAAAAAATAATAAATCAAGGACTCACAAAATGCTGTAAATATCTAGGACCCTGCCAGCTCCACTGCATTTAACAAAGATACTTCCTAGGGCTTTTTAAGTCCCAAACACTCCCTTCTGCTTCTCCACTCCATCACGCCAGCTCCTTTGCTGCCCCTCAGAGCTCCTTCTTGGTGACTTGTTAGAGTCACAGGAGTGAGCTTTTCAGATCTGCTGTGCTGCGGGGAGAACCGAGTATGCCAGTTGCATGGGCGCACATGCAGGACAAGAGTGCCCTCTCATTTTGGGCTGTATTCACGCAGTAGTTCAGCAGAGAATTATAAGACAGAGCAGATATGGGAGACATGGTCAGTGCTTCCCCTGACTGACTATTCATTTCCCTGGCAGAGGGAAGGGGATTGTTCCTGTAGCACTACAAACAAGGAATATCTCCTTAACAGTGATGTTTTTACACTTGTGCAATCCTCAAAGTCCCTAAGACTGGAAACAAATCCAGGGAGTGATTCCTGAAAAGCTATTTCTCCTTCTTTATATTGTTTGATCATCTGTGAGAGAGAGGAAATTAAGTGTAAGAACAGTTCTAAAACATTGGTGAAGAATCAAGCACGTTAAGGGAATTCTCCTCATGTGGTATCTCATCTTGCCCCTGTTATGAAGTGGTAGGCAGCTGCCAGTGCCATCAGGCTGGGAACAGGAACCAATATGATGCTACCAAGATCCTTAATCCATCTGTCCAGGTGCTTGCTTGACAGACTGGTGAAGCATCCTTCCCTGCTCCCATCCCACCCCTCCTCACCACAGAGACAGACTTGACTGTTGTGATGTTGCTGGAACAAGAATGTCAGTGTATTGCTCTGCTCTAGTTGTGGTGACCAAGTGCACGGTTACCCAACAAGTACCACTGGCCGAAATAATCATATCAATTGCATACATTTTTGTCTTTTTTCTTATTTCCTGATTCTCCCTTTTTGCACCCCTGTAATTCTGTACTTCCACCTCAGTCTCCTCCCAAATGAAAAGCCTTGCCCCAGTTACTATTTCCCCTTTTGTACCAGTTTTGCTATATATGAACTGAAATCCGGTATGTCTGATACTGGTGTGCTGGTATTCTGGGCCTTATAAACTGCTGCTAATACAGTTATGCAGATGCTGTTGGCCTTGCATAGCTGTTGGGCTCAAAAGCTCCCCAAGACTCCCCTCAGGTTACCTGTGAAGTCTGACCATTTCCCATATCATTCCCCATTATCCATGAAATCCAACCATCCTTCAGAGGGCTGTTTGCAAATTTTGTCACATCTCACACAGTAATCCAACATGTCCAGCCATTTCTTGTGTGATGTCCAGCTGTTTTCCAAGTCCTGTTCAGTTCGTGTAACTGCAGCCTCAGTCAGTAGCCCAGGCTTCTGCCTGCAGCTCTAACAGCTTCTCCTTGAAATGGTGCAGTGAGACACAGCTATCAGGGCAACCACACAGGAGGCAAAGGCTTTCTGGCAGATCCTCATGAGTAGAATATGAGGAAAAACTCTCTGGTTGCAGCAGAAAGCAGCTGAGCATCTTCCTGTGCTGGGAATCATGATTAGACTACACTATTTAACAGCTACTGGTAGAGCAGGGGAAATCTCCTTCTAAATAGGACACCCTGCAATACCCTGTGAGATGTGCTGTAATCTGGGACATTTGGGATCCCTGGATCTTTGGGCAAAGTAATAGGATGCATCACTTTGGGATGGAGGACTAATTGCTTTTATATGTCACAGTAGCCTAAGCGAGGATATCTTGCACGGAAGCCTCTGAGAGAGGACACCCAGGAGCAATGGTTGCTGTTTAGTTCAAAGTCTGCACCTAGTGTCTCAGGAAAATAAATAAAATACTGAATCAAATGCTTCAAAACTCCCTGTGCTCCTTCCAGAAACCTCAGCAACATCACGCTGTCAGGCTGTCCTCAAGCAGCCAGGGCTGGGTGAGCTGCACTGGGAATTGACTCCTCCTGACCCTCTTCAACTTCAGCCGGACTTGTGCTTGGTCAGCATTTCTGAGCCCTGCCTGCCAGAAGGCCAGAGGGACCACACTAGCCATTCAGTCTGAAGTTTTGCATTCAAACCAGAGAAATCTCTCCCCACAGTATCTGCAACAATGCTGTAGCTTTGCTCGAGTGAGGACAGCTGTTTTGTAAGAATATCTGGGTTTGATTTAAAGGCTTCATCTGATGGAGACTCAACAACGTCCAGATTATTTATGAGTCTCCTTCACTTGTGTATATTTGCAACATACTTGTAGAAACACGTCTGATTCCAGGTTCCAACTGCTGCCTTTTTCTTCTTGACAAAGGCATGTCCCCACTACCAGCCTCTCCTCCCTCTACAGTTGTCTGCAGACTGTATTTGACTCACAGCAATTCTTCTGTTTTGATCCATTCAGTAGTTCAGCTCACTTTTCACACTAGAAGTGTGTCCTCCAGACCATGGTATGCTCTCAGAGCAAGCGGCACCACTGTGTTCACTGCCTCATCTCATACAGTACCCTCCACATCAAGAGACCAGTGTGCATCAGGGTGTGCTGCTCAGGACCCTTTGCCAAGGAAGGACTAGAGCAGGATGGTTACTGAGCAGCACATTACTCGTTTTCTTCCAACTCATTTTGCATCTGGATCTTCTCGGTGATTCAAGAAGCTTTTCCGTCACTCTCACATGACTTCTGCCATCAAAGAAACTCACAGAATACTCAGAGAATTTGTATGATTTCTGAAACCTAAGTTTAATTTATGAGGGGAATAAACTGGTATGGGATACAGAATGTCAAGAGAATGGATTTCTTTACCTAAAACTATCTTGTTTCACTCTAACTCACCTAAATGGAAAGGAAGGAGGTACTATATAACACCTTCTAAATACCTAGGAATTCTGGAAGAGTTGAGTTTGTATTTGGTTGACCAAATGCCCTCTCGCCAGCATGAGTTTATGAAGGGAGACTCTATGTTCAGTCAGCACTTTCTTCTGGAAACACAGATCTTCCTTCCTTATTCCTGTAGAGACCTCCCTGCTTGTATCTCACACCATGTGCTCAGGTATCTACCTCCTGCCTACTGAAGCCCCAGTTCAACCTGTGTGCACAGAGAGAAGCAGGCAGCTTGAGGAGAGCTCGGCAGGCTGTGGGAAGCCACACAAAGTGTGCCATGGCTGGTTACGTGTGCCATGGGTCACTGCTTCCACGAGCCAGCGAGTCCATATTTCCTCAGTGCAGAGATGGGGGAGTTATTGACTTCCTCACAATTTTTTTTCTCTTGTGCTCTGGGACTGCTGTAAGCAAAATGCTGCTCCAAAGTGTAGGGAGTGGAAGTTAAATAAATAAACCACCAACTGCCTGGAACTGTAGGTTGCAAGTGTTTACACGGAATAACTAAAAAACCCTACAGGCGTTATAGCATGACATAGACAGCGTGACAGTGCGCTGAACTTCGCTAAACTCTTACATTCCCCAAACTTCAGGCAACATCTTTTGGAACAACTTGTGTTGATAGACTTTAGGCTACTGTGTGCTAAGGCCTGTCCTGTGGGTGTACCCTGGTACGTATCACCAACGACTGCCCTAGGAATTGCCACACACCCCTACACACATCTGTGGGGTTTGAAACCGCAGAGCAGTATTGGACTCACACACTGTCACGGGCGAAAGGAGCTTGCTATTTGTACATGGAACTCAGAATTCATTCCTTCAATCAATGTTTTAATAGTTTAATTGTCCAAAGTCTCTAACTAGTAGAGAAAAATCTAATTAATAAAACAGTTAAAACTTATACAGAAGGTCCCTTGTTTGTACCTCTGTCCTCTAGTATTGTGCTCACCCTTCCCATGTCCTAAAATCAACAGTTCCTGCTTTCCCTGAGAAAGGGATTAGGAGAGGCTACAATAAGTCATTAGCATTCCATAGTCATTAGCATCCTTCTCTGGGAGGAGTTCAGCATGGATGGTGACAGCTTCTCCCTCCTTGTTTTGGACCCGCTTCTGGCTATTTTTACATATTTTTCTTATGGCAACCTCGTTCCTCCTCACCAACCCCAGGCCTGGCAGCTGCCCATGACCCTCCCCAGGCTCAGATAATGCCAAGGGCTACCTGGCTCCCAGGGGCCATTATGGTGGGCTGGCTCCTGAGCATGGCTAACCCAGGGGAAGGTCAACCAAGTCATGGCCACTGCACTGTCACAACAGCCAGGACAACCCGAAACGAGCTCAGCCAGGGGCACTTAGTCCCTGAGGTGATCAGCTCTGGTGCAGGAGTGTAGAAGAATGAAGCTGGGTTAATTATCATTGATAATATACAGATGTGGGTTGGTTCCAGGGGCGGCAGGTTGGCCGATGTAGATAAGGTGCAGCTGTGGCTGGTTTGGTTAAGAGGTTGGGCAGCCAAGGAAAATAGAGGAGGAAGAAACAGAGAAGAGAGAGAACACACACCCTGGAAGAGGAGAGACTAGGAGAAGGCAGCAGAGGGACTGCTATGAAGAGTATGTTGGTATGTGATGGTAAAAGACCTTGCTGCAGCTGGCTAGTTTGGAGAGTGCTGCAACGCAGAATAGGCGGTGGAACTCTCTGGTGTGGGGCACAAGGGCATTCCCGAACCAGGAGGACCTCATGGGGAGCTGAGGGAGCCGCCGGGAGCCCACAACCACCACCACAGCATCTGCCTGGACCTGGTGGGGCTGGGAGCAACAGCAGCTGAGTCCCCCACACCTATAAAAGAAGCCCTTAGGGAGCATAACCAACCAGGGCAGGCAAATCAGGCTTGGTGCAGTGGTTTGGAGCCCTGCCAGCCTGACCAGGGAGCAATGGAACCCACCTGGCAGGAGCTGCGGCCTCTCCAAGATCTGCACCCACCATGATGGGTGCAGGTTCCCAGGCAGAGCCTGGTGGGACCACACAGCCCCCTGGGCCAGGCCAGCTCCCACTGCCACAGCAGTGCTGGGCGGCGGTGGTGAGCTGCCCCACGCAGGGACAGAGCTCCAGGGGATCTGCTACATCACTTGGACACACACTGGTCTACAGGGCTGATGGGATCCGCCCGAGGGCACTGAGGGAGCTGGTGGAAGCACTCTTTGAGCTGCTTTCAGCCATCTATCAGCAGCCCTGGCTAACCGGGCAGGGCCTCCTGACTGGAGGTCAGCCTTGTGATGCCATCTACCAGAAGGGTGAGAAGGAGGATCCTAGGAGCTACAGGCCCATCAGCCTGACCTCGATGCTGGGGAAGGTTGTGGAGCAGATCACCCTGACCACCATCACACCACATGTGCAGGGCAACCGGGGGATCAGGCCCAGTCAGTATGTGTTGGTGAAAGGCAGGTCCTGCCTGAGGAACCTGATCTCCTATGACAAGGTGACCCACTGAGTGGATTAGGGAAAGGCTCTGGGTGGTGCCCACCTGGACCTTAGCAAAACCTTTGATACCATCTCCCACAGCATCTCTTGGAGATACCAGCTGCCCATGGCTGGGATGGGTTTTCTCTGCTCTGGGTTAAAAGCCAGCTGGAGAGCTGAGCCCAACAAGCGGTGGGGAATGGAGTTACAACCAGCTGGTGGCTGGTCACAAGTGGTGTTCCCCAGGGCTCAGTACTGGGGCCAGTCCTGTTTAGTATTTTTATCAGTGACTTGTACAAGGTGATCAAGAGCACCCTCAGGCAGTTTGCAGATGAGACCAAGCTGGAGGGGAGTGTTGATGTGCCAGAGGGCAGGAGGCTCTGCAGGGGGGTCTGGGCAGCCTGGACTGATGGGCCAAGGCCAATTGTAGGTGGTTCAACACGGCTCCATGCCAGGTCCTGCCCGTGGGTCACAGCAGCCCCAGCAGCGCTGCAGGCTGGGGCAGGGGGCTGGGAAGCTGCCCGGAGGGAAAGGGCCTGGGGGGGCTGGCTGACGGCCGGCTGGGCATGAGCCCCCAGTGAGCCCAGGTGGCCAAGGTGGCCAACAGCATCCTGGCTTGTGTCTGAGACAGCGTGGCCAGCAGGACCAGGGCAGTGACCATCCCCCTGTGCTCAGCACTGGTGCAGCTGCACCTCGAACCCCGGGTTCAGCTCTGGGCCCCTCGCTCCAAGAGGGACGCAGAGGGGCTGGAGCGTATCCAGAGAAGAGCAATGGAGCTGGTGAAGGATATTGAGAATGTGTCTTATGAGGAGCAGCTGAGACAACTGGGGGTGTTTAGCCTGGAGAGGAGGTGGCTCAGGAGGGACCTTCTCGCTCTCTACCACTACCTGAAAGGAGGCTGATGAGGTGGGTGTTGGTCTCTTCTCCCAGGTAACAAGTGGCAGGACAAGAGGAGATGACTTCAAGTTGCATCAGGGGAGGTTTAGATTGGAAATTAGGAAAAATTTCTTCACTGAAAGGGTGGTCAGGTATTGGAACAGGCTGCCCAGGGAGGTGGTTGAGTCACCATCCTTGGAGGTATGTAAAAGACAAGTAGACATAAGACTTGGGGACATGGTTTTGTGGCAGATCTAGCAGCGCTAGGTTAACAGCTGGGCTAACCTAAATGATGCTATGATAAATTCAGACCAGTCCTGAGGCTCTTTTAAGATCAAAAGAAAGCCTGGGGACTTTCAGTGGTAATAGGAAAAATTATATTTACTGGTCTGCTAGTTAGGAAAGACTGACAGAAAGAACTCTACCATGTAAGAGAACTCCTTTGCTTAATATTACTTGTAGATGGGCTCCAAACCTGTGTATCTGGGTTTCTACAAAACTTTGTCTAACGGAGCATGCTCTAGCAAACACTGCTGGGACTGAACACACTTGGCATCACTTTTTTGGGCAGCATAGAAGGCCACTGCAGGTCAGTAGGATAAAATGAGCTCAGAAAACTGGGGGTATATGTATTGGTAAGGTGTAGGAGTTGCAGTCTGAGAAGGGACTGTGATGGAAAAGAGTGCTAAGAGACACAGACAAAACAATAGAGAAGTTAGCCATTTCACACAACAGGTGAACTCTGTCCATCCCTAGCACTTGCTTCTCTCCTTACAGGCACCAGAACTTCATTTGCTACTCACACCCCCTAGTGCTTTCTGCTTCATTACATTTGCTGAGGCCACACCCCAAAGCACTGAATTGGGCGTCTACATGAGAGGAAAAAAAAAACCCAACAAAAAACCCACCCCCCTATCCCACCCACCCCCAAACAAACCCAAAATCCAACCAAACTGGACCTTTCCAGGCCAGGTTTATTTGTAGTAGACTAGAGACTTCCCTGAGGTATATCCTCTTAAGGAGAGTTTTGCCTGTATCAATGGATTCCTGTGAGAAAAGATTTCATAGTAGTGAACTAGCAATATACCAGGAATAAAGTCTTGCAAAAATATCTGAATATTGCTCTATTGTTTGTTAACCATTTGGCTGGGTTGTTCTGCATGCATCTTGCACTGCGGTATCGTGCTGAAACACAAAGCAACTAGACGGAGGCAGGGAAAGCTCCTCTGACGGGGACTACAATAGATGAAGGAGATTTAAGTAGGACTTATATGCCCAAAGTACAATTTACAGATGAGCTGGTGCCTGCCTGTGGAGAACAACTGTAAAGTCTAGGTGACCTCCTGATGTCACAGAGAACAATCCATCTAACAAGGTTAAAGGACTGGATTTAGATTAATTCAAGAGCTTGTCCAATAAGATAAAGCAGAATGGTGAAGGTAAATATTTGCAGCTTTATTTGCTGTGAGATTAATGTAATTGGTTTGGATTCCTTCACATCCTCCAGCCTCTTCATAAACACAGCACACTGTTAAATGCTGCAATAATGAAGGCATTTTGTCTTCATCATACTGGAGGGCAAGAAGCAGGGGAGAGCTATTCTTGCAAAATATTAGCCCAGTTTTGCAGACCCCAGAGGATCTATTAATTTAGGTTAGAGTCTGCATCTAAGCAAGGGCTGAGCTTGGTAAGCATGTGAAGCTTTCCACAGCCCCACCTCCATCTCCTTCTGGGCTTTTTTTTTTCCCCCTTTCTTTCTTTTCTTTCTTGGTTTTTTTTTGGGTTTTTTTTTTTTTTTTCATATAGCCAGTGCAGAACCTGGGCACAGAGTAACCCAGAGCATGGGGACTTGGTCTGGATTGCCTCCCCAAAGGCTACAAAATAGGGCTTTAGACTGCTAGGAAAACTCCACAAGTCTGTTATCTCACATCACTGCTGTGAGATACTGGGCTCAGAAATCCTGAATCTCAGCTGTCAGATGATAAATGGAGTAACTGATCTTAAGGAAGTAGGAGATAAGAGAGAAGGGGGAGTTTGACCCTAGTCCAGCCCCAGTAACCAAAGCAAGTGTCTCTCTGTTACATGTAATGGGAAAGGACAACAGGGTTTCTCCGGCAGAAATGCAAGATAAATTCAGCATCACCCCAGGATAATTATTATTTGTTAATAGCTATCTGCCTTCTGTCAGCCACAGCATCACTGGGACTAGAGGCACCTCTGGAGACCACCCAGTCCCACCCCACTGCTTAGTGCAGGTTCACATTGCTTAGCACAGATTCCCCAGGACTGTCCAGCTGGGTCTGGGATATAACAAGAAGAAAAGCCTTTCTTGTGTTTAAGTGGAATTTAAATGGTATTTCAGTTTTAAATCCATTTTTCCTTGTTCTTTCACTGTACACTGATGAGAAGAGTCTGGTTCCATTTCCATCACTACTGAGTCACTGCAACCACAGGGATCTGTGCCCTTCTTCTCTCTGGCCAGAGCAGCCCCCTGACAGTTTCCTCTAATGCAGGTGGAAACTGAAACAGATTTCAGCTCCCTTATTCAGAAAGTTTGGCTTTCCACCCATTTCCTGTCCTCCCAACACTGACCGTCAGAAACACAGATGGACAATGACAAATCGAACAGAAAGCAGCTCTCTTTCACTGTGCAAGCTGCTGGCAGAAGTTTGGCGTTTGGGTAAATGGAGTCCAGCCTCAAAGGATAACTGGCTTCTCAGCACACAGCCAAATTACCCTCTGTGTGGGTATTGATAGGCATGAGTCCCAAACTGGTCATTATTGGAAGCATCTCAGTGATCAGAAAAGTAAGTCTGTACCAATATATGCAAAATCAATGCAAACCTGCATGTCTCCAACGCAGTACAGGCCAGCTGCTGGAACCTGCTCTTGTTTCTGCAGCCCGTCATGACAGCCCCTAATTACTTGCTGTTTGTTTTTTAGGACCATTCAGTGGCTGTTTCGGGTGCTCAGAAACTGTTAAGTACTTTTGGGACTATTTTAAATATCCACTTGTCTGTCTCTCTGCTCTGTGATTTGCTTTCCAAACTGGAGATGTTTATTAGTGGGGTGCTTCACTAGAATTCATACACATTTTATGATTATTGTTATCAAAATGACACTGTCCACATTGGCTTGTATAACAATAATGATACATGACTCGAGCTATTAAGCAAGTCCCAGCCAGAGATATTGATTAGGTGGTTTTGGCTTAGCTATTTAAGAGTAGCAAAAATTGTTTATTGCAAATATCTTATGCAGTGACAGCGATAATGCATATCATACAGCAAACTATCATGTGGAAAAGGGGAGTTAACTGATTTTCCTTTATCCTGAGTGTGTGAAAGCCAAGCGCAGGGGATGTGGGGAGTTTCTGGCTGGAGGGTAGGTTGCCACATAACAGGGGCTTCAAAGGGGGTGGAAGAGCATTGTAAGCCAAAGCTGGAGTACGTGCTGGTGTAAAAAAGGAGTACCCACTAACCGATGACCCTATCAACCATTTCCACATTACAATTTCTGGAATATTATCAGACTTTCCCATACAACAGTTGGGTGGATTTTGTCATTCTGGATTCCAATATGGTTAGGAGACCGGAGCACCCAGAAAGACTCCTGTTTCGGTAGTGCCTGGATGAGATGATTTAGTGACCAAAACAAAACACCGGTCGTATAACATTGTCTAAACAGCACTTTGTCCACCTGCCTGTGCTACCATCCCCGATGGTACCAGCAGGGTAAATGAGGACTGATGAGGGAGGCACTGCTGTTGTAGGGCTGCTGTCTGTCTTTCAGCAGTGTCTTCAGTCCTCCAAAGCCCAGCATGGGCCCTGCTCATACAGGCTTCCTTTAGCTCTGAAAGCCTCCACTTCAAAGCAGGACACAAGCATCACGTTACTATTTCTACAAGCTTACTGTAGGTGACTTCTGATTGTAATATGGATCACATATATGTGAGCATAAGGTAATTTCAGGTCTGTGTTTTCTATATAGGAATTGTCATCAAGTTTAGATCTGTTGCTGTCAGCACAAACCACCCACCCAGAGACCTGAGTTTTCCTGAGGTATTACAGAAAACATTTCCCTTTTTGTATACTCACCATATGCCCTGCTTTGTAGTAGCACAGGATTGGTTCCTCCTGGTCAGAAATCTACTATAGACTTATCCAGTCCCATCCAGACCCGTATCTCCTCTTTGACAGAAGTGGCTTAGAAAAAAAGTGTAAGACTCATGAAAGCACAGAATTATCTTTCCTTTGCCTCCACACTCCTCCTACCACTCCCAGTAAGAAGGCATTTAGGAATTTCTACACCTGAGATTGTACCTGGACTGTCATGTTGTTATTTGCCTGGATTACCTGCTTTTGAATTTCCTGCCTTTTTTGCCCTATCCCCCCAGCCTTCCTGTTGCAGTGAGTTCCACAGTTTAATGAGGCACTGCATGAAAAAATGCTTCCGTTTTCTTTAAACTTGCTGAAATGATAATTTCCTTGGGTGACCTCTCACCCTGCATTTTGACAACGTGTGAATAATCTGTCTTCACTTCCTTCTTTATCATTCACAATTTTAGAGATACTGCATTCCTGGTTCCCCAGGGTGAGCCCATGCAGAGAACTTCTTGCAATGTAGCTTCCCAATCAAACCCATAAATCAGCATTGGCATAACACTGGAGCTGAAAAACACCTGTTATCTGCTAATGCCAACAGTGAGTTAGAAAAATAGAACTATTTATAGAAAAAGAGGACCTGTGCCTTAAAATAATGGGGGACTGAAACACAGGTGAAACATTCGGTAGCAACCCAGCCTAGTGCCATGCTAGGTAGCCCGGTAGCTCCAGCTCTGAGTTTGTGAAGTGCTCTGTATTTGAAGCTAATATATCCTGGTAATTGGACGAGCTAGGACTGATCACCAGCTTCCCATCTTCGCATCTTCGCTGATTTAACACAAGCCCTTCTTATTATAATAGCCCATAATCAGGACTGGTGCTGCTGACCTGGGGAGCTGGTCAGCACTGAGCTAATTACATGCAACAACCCCTTTCTGACACCTCTTGGGATTAAGTGCCAGGACCTGCTCTCAGGATGCAAGTTAGCATTTCTAATGGATGTATCTGCACAGAAGGGGCTCTGGGCAGCTATCAGGGATAAACAGGGTCTCTAATTAGGAGTCTAAATAATTCTGCCCTGCCCACACTGATGACCACTTGTCTGCCAATGGAAGTCTTTAAAGGATGCTGCAGACCCTAGGACCTATCAGCCCTGCTGGTGTGAAGAAGTGGTAGCCTTGGCTAAGGTGACAGTTCCAGATCCTCCTGCAATCAAAAGGTGGGAGAGTGCTGGATCAGTCCCTCCCAGCTGTGGAGGAGTCTGGAAAGAAGACTGCAGGTATTAGGAAGGTGGGAGGCGAGGTTTAACATCACACTTCACGGGACACTTCCTGAGATGCTTCTGAAATTTCAGAAGTCAACAGTGTTGTCTGCCCCCACTGTATCCTGGATGTGGCCAGCACAGGATTCATCAGGTTCACCCTGGGCTGACAAGCAGCCTGGACACTAATGCTGTAGATAAATGAGCGTTCAGTAGGGAGGAGGTTTGAGGAACAGTGTAAAGCCTTCATTTGTTTCTGTCTCATCCTCAGGAGCCTTTCCATTATGTCAGTAGGGAATATTGCCTGGAGAATTCAGGTGAACAATTAGCAGTGCCCAGCTGCTGTCTCTGCAAACACGTTTCTGGTCAGTTTGGGGAAAACCTATTTTCACTCCTGTTCACGATTTCCTCCTTCCTCTGTGTCTAGCATAACGGTACCTTAGCAAATTTTTTGGCAGAGCAGCATCCCAGCAGGGGCCACTAGCTCTAGGGAACAGGGTCTGCATTTGCAAAATGAAACGTTTGCAAATTTCCAAAAGCTCAGGCAAAGGAAAATGTTTCAGCCGCAGGGAGAAGGAGACACTAGATATGCATCCTAGTACCCACAGCACTCATATGCAGTCATTTTTCCATGGGAGTCTTCCTGCCTCAGCGGACTGAGTCATTCCAACTCCAGAACAGAAAACAATGAAGAGAGCTGGGTGACCACAGTGTTAGGGTATTCCAGGGGACTCAGCCCAAGAGGTATTGGAGACGTGGGTGAGGAAAAGAGGAAGCACACATGGCTACAAAGCAGCAGGCACAGCTGTCTGTACATATGGCACTCGTGATACAAGCACATGGAGCCCTAAATGGCGTGTCCCCTGAGCTTTCTCTTAGGAAGCTTCGTGCAGCATAGCCTTGCAAGAAATCCCAGGGTTCACCCACAAGGGTAGCAGCTGCCCAAAAACTCTGATGACAGCCAGAGGGAAAGGCAAGGAGGGTGTCTGCATTTACTCACCTGGCCTTGAGTCCTCAAATCTAAAAGAAGACTTCTGTATTCATGTTAGGAAATGGTTCCTCTTCAAAGCAAGGAAAAGCAGTTAGCACAGGCTGCATTTTCTAGGGAAACCTTGGTCATCTGAAGGTCACCAGTGACAGTAAAAGGGAGCTGGGTTGTCTCTGGGAGGAAAGTGAAAGCAGCCCTGGCTGCAGTTTCTAGCCTGCAGTAGAGATGACCAGAGCACCCGGTTTAAGCATGCAACCAGCACATGGACTGCAGGCACTGCTGCTGGCTGCAGCAGCCACTGGAGGTCACAGTCAAAGCTGGTGCCAGGCAGCATGTCCTGGAGGCCCTCTCAGAGGGAGAAAGCTGAGGGAATATATTTTGGAGCTTGTACCAAAGAGCACCATCAGACCTGAAGTGCTGATATCAACCAAACCATCAGGAAATCCCAAGGGAAGAGAGGGGACATCCCAACTCTTTGTCCTCTCCGGTCCCTTCTAACAGTTTGCGGTATTGCCATATACTGGATATGGACACAAGGTCCATCCAGTGTGTCTTTCTGGCCATGCCAACAGGTATTGCCAGCAGCATCACACTCTCCCACTGTCTGAACTGAGGGACAGCCTTTCCTGATGCTTTCCTTCTCTGGTTTTTCTCTTCCTGAGCCAAACCAGTTTTTAAATTGCTCCATGCCCTGGGGGCTGCTACTGGAAAGCAAGAGGGTCCCGAAATTCTTGCTTTCTTTTGGAAACCCTGCCTTCACAGTGACTGTTTGTCACTCCTAGGGGCTTTGCCTACTCCAAACACAGTTATGATAGCACAGCCCTGGACTGAATGTGCTTTCTCCTGCCTTGCACAATACTCACACTCCTTCCTTTCCTGAAGCTGAAATGCTGGGGATTTAATAAGAGATTCAGGAATTGTAATACGAGTAATTTACAAAACATTTAATTCACTCTTTGAGTTATCGTAGCTGAAGTCGCTTGAATTGCAAAGTGATAACACTTTCCTTTCTAAACGGAAACCATCATACGATCTACTTAGTAATGTCTTTATCATTCTTTAATTGCTGCTTTTGTTTTTAAACAAAAAAATAAGCATGAAAAGAAGCCAAGAAAAGTATATATTTACATAAAAGTAATTCAGATACATGAATGAAAGGAAATGAACCAATTTAACAGGCAGGAAAGGTTAAAGATGATTACATGCCTTATAATCTATGCAATCTCTTTGCAACACTGCTCATTCTAGACCATGGTTACTGTAACATAAATAGTCCTGTATTTTAGACCATTCCTTTTAAATCACTAAAAAAAAAAAGTATTTTTAATACATTAGGTGGAGAATGATGCTGCTTAAGGAAATGGGTTGGTGCAAGGGACTAGCACACACCTGGCTTTTTTGCACGCTGTGTAGAAATGTCCTCCAGATGTTTGTGGGACCTGGAGAGCAGCAGGCTGAAATTTCAGCCCTTGTCAACAAGGCACTGCGTTCCTCCTCAGATTGTTGTGACCTTGGCAAAACACAAGCCACTGTGAAACTGGAATGCCTCATTAAACAAGCACAGATCAGAAGAAACCCCATGCGGGTCCCCTCGAAATGTTCTCAGTTGGCTGAGCCCAGAGGAGATGTGTGTGTGGGGGGGGATTACTACAGGCACTGTAGCACTGAGGGGACCCGCCTGGGACTGAGCTGGGCCCTGGCCATACACAGCACAAAGATGTACCCAGTCCTGCAGTACAGATAGTCCAAACATGCAGCCAGTGGGGAGAAACACACAGAGAACTGGCGAAACCTAGCTAAGCTCTCCAGTGGCAGAAATAAAACCTCATTCTTTCACCCTGGCATCTTGCAGGTTTTCTGCATTGCAGTTCCTTCTTCCCTCTCATCTTTGCCTCCTTATCAAAGCTTTCCCAGGTTTCCCTCCTCAGTTTTATTTCTGTCTCCCGCTCAAAGCTTCAGTGCTTTCCCATGCTCATAGTGGTCTTTTGGGGTTCAAGAGCAGGAGGCTTTTCCATCTTTCTTCTTCAAATCTCCATTTAAGAAATTAGTCCTC
Source organism: Falco biarmicus (assembly GCF_023638135.1). Taxonomy (NCBI): domain Eukaryota; kingdom Metazoa; phylum Chordata; class Aves; order Falconiformes; family Falconidae; genus Falco; species Falco biarmicus. Next base: position 9,757,250 of record NC_079288.1, on the reverse strand, counting down.
AGAAGCCCTGATGCCAACCTGATCATCTACTGTCCTGCAGAGCTCCAAGTCAGAGGGCATCTCTTAGACATGAAAGATCAGAGTCCATGTAAATGAGCCAGCACAAAGCTGGCACAGTGGCTGTGATGTGACTGTCTGCTTGAGTCCTTGATGCGCTCTGGAAGCATGCTCTTTTAATCTCGTGGCTGTCTTCAAAGCAATACCATGCAGAGCCTGCCCCTTAGCAGAGCTTGCAGTCCCTGCCCTGTCCTGTTTGCCCTGGCACCCCAAGGAATGAAGATACAAACGTTCAAGTTTTCTTCCCCTCTTCATGGAAGATTAACAAATTCATGCCCATTCCTTTTAGGGGAAGTCATAACTGTTGCAAGGCAGTTCAAAGAGCTCATCACCACTTATTTATGCATGCTGCTTAATTCTGTGATATTTCCTCAGTTCTGTGAATGCCTTGGGCATTCTTCTTACTACTTCACCTGAAACCAGGACAAATGGAACTGGTTCTCAGAAATTCAGGCTTTCCCTTTCAGTGGAAGGCAGTTCACACGTTTCAGATATGAAATTTCAAAGTGCACATGTTTCAGTAGTACATTGAAAAATATGAATGAAACGCAACACATTGGAGCTTCAAAATAGCCTGGGGTGAGATTTTTCTGATGAGGAGGAGGGGTAGTGAACAAAAAAAAAAGATAATTTTATGCACAACCTGAGATGGAGCTGAGTGCCCTTTTATGTCAAAAACTGATCATCCTATTTTTGAAACAGTGCCTCTTTTTTGTCTACGTGAAGCAGTCCCAGCGAGGGAGGACTGTAGCTGAACTATTCTCTTTTACATTTTTCTCACAAATCTGTGCTATGCATGTGCAGGTGCAAGGGTAGTCAGTAGGGGAAAAAACCGAGAATTTGGTTCCAAAAGCATGTCAGTGCTACTAAGGAGAAATTCCTTTAGGCCCCAGGAAGCAAGAGTCATTCTTTCTCTGTTGAGGTCATACACTGGGAAGAGACAAATGTCATAGCCCATGCTAGAAGGCTTCAAGGTCATTTGTGCTGTGCTAGCAACAGTGATAGCCAGACCTGTATTTTCAGTCAGTTCTGGGACTGCACAAACTCCACTGTAATTCCTGGGAAATCGCCTTTTTGACTCATCTCTGAGGCTGAGCTGTGCAGACTGGCCCCCTGTGTTTTTCCCAGACTCTCCCTGCTTGCCATTTGTCCTGCTGCCCGAGCATTTTTCCACATGGCTTTACAAAGCCCCAAAGTTCAGTTGATCATAAGGAGGAAACATCTGTCTTTCTAAAAAGCATTCATCCTGACTTTGTGTGCGACAGAAAGAAATTATTAATGGACAGCCTTCCCTCCAGCGTGCATAATAACAGGGTGCACAGAGCTGGGTAATCCACGAGCAGAGAGGTCTCCCATGGCACCTGCCAGCAGCAAGGGTAGGAGGTACCAAAAAGGGCAGTGATGAGACACACAGAGAAAATTGTAAAAGTAGAAGGCAAAGGGATACAATTTTGTATTTGCCTCCAGGTACAAGCCCCTTCATTGAAAGATGTATTCAGCACCCTGCCAGGATCCAGAGTGATCGGTTCACCTGACTCTAGGGGCTACATAACAGATACATAGAACCAGGAAGTGCCACATATGTACCTTAGAGCTCCAGGGAAGAGAAGGGCTGGGAAAACAGAGAGCTGAGCTACGACCAGGGCTTCCATTGCAGGGCAGACCTGCACCTGGTGTGCAGCAAGGCTGACAAGTGAGAATGATTTCTGTATGGCCTGCTGGCTCCCTCCCTCCCATGGCCAGGGACTCATAAAACCCAGACATTCCTGTATCAGGGCAACCTCGCTCCTGACCACAGGACATAACCCAGCCTGGAGCTACACATGAACTGCTGAAAAGCTGGAAACACAGGCTCACCATTCCAGTGGAGAGGAATGCAAGACACTAACAGGCTATCCAGCACCATCAGCTGGACAGCAAGGCAGCAAATAATTGTTTAGTCAAAAATATTAATAACTGATGCCACAAAGCTCAGGCAGTGCATTAAGCTACAGGTGACCGGGACTGCAGAAGACCATTTAACGAGGGAAAAAACAGACAGCAGTAGCACAGAACGCAGCAAGTGGTTAAATTACAGAGCAAGCTGAAGAGTTGGCATGATTGATTAATCTCTATCACAGCATCAAGAAACTATGAAACAAACATACACTCTGGTGGGCTTTATCTCCCAAGTGACCAGCAAAAGTGTCAGGTTTGGTTGCTGTTTATCAGGAAGGTGGTTTGTATGCAGCCAGTGTAGTGGCACAGTTAGCAATCCACGCAGAACACTTTCTGACGGATATGGACAATGCTGCAGACCAGCCACAGAGATGTGGTCTCAGGCCCAGGGGATGGAGCTCTTCCATGGCTTCGTGCTGCTCCGGCAGTGCCAGAGCCACTGCATCTTAGCACGATGGCTGCAGATCTGAATTTCTATGGCACCTGAGGTTTCCATGGGAAGCAAAGGGGAAACTGCGGTTCCCCCAAGGCAGCTCTTTATTAGAATCCTGGTACCTGCTGTCATTGGTGACACATTCAACAGCTTGGTAGAAAGAGACATTTTAATACTTAGAGGAACAGCAAATCTCATAGCGAGCAAGTGAAATTCCCACATGGAGCCTGCTTTTTGTACTGCACTGCCTTTCCCTGCTCCAGCTGTGCCAGCAGTGTTTCCAGGACCTCTTCTCAAGCTGCTTTCCTTCTGCTGCCCATAAGCATGCATGTTCTTTGGCTGCTGGAGAGCTCACCAATGGAGAACGTGGGCTCAGCCTAAATCCTAGCTGCCTACAAGTCCCTAAAGTCCTTGAGCCAGGCAGTGTCAGGGTCCTCCTAAGCAGAATACGCCATGGATCTCCATGCTCTCTGGGTGCATGGAAGGATGCTATGGGCAGATGAAAAAGATGAATGTGTCCAGGCTCAGCTCAGAGCTCCAAGGCTGTTCATGGAGCAGAGGGGGGAGTGCCTCCCAGCACAATGAAGTCCAAAGCATGTGCTGGAGGTTTCTTGAGTGGTCCAGTGGGTCACACTGGAACTTTTCCTGTAGACCTGCTCCAGCCTTAAGGCCACTTGTGCATGACAGTGCCACGGCAGTATCACAGCTCTCGACACTTATCCCACTGACCTAGTGAGAAAAGCTGTCCTGGGAACAAAACTCAGATTGATGTAGAGCAAAGGTTTAGCGGAATTTTCTGGTTCTGCATGCTAAGCATAGAACAACGGCAGAACAAAGGGTCTGAGACCCCCGAGGCTCTGAGGAAGGCATCGCTGTCCTGTACAGCCTACCCTCTAATTGTGAAGTATTCTGCTTAGCCCCTGTGGACTGTCATTGTTTGCAGCCAGTCCCAGCAGGTGACAATGGATGCTGCTCTACCAAGTTGACAGGTGGAACTGCAATGATCCAGGATAGCTCCAGGGATTGTGCAAAGGACAGTGAGTCCTACAGTCCACCCCGCCGTAAAGCAGAGAGCTGGGAGGCACAGTATCAGACACTGCAAGTACTGGCTTCTGCTTTGAGGGGAGTTTTCCTGTAAGGACCTCACCAGGTAATTTGCCCCAGCAGAACTGTTTCTGTTGGCAAGCTAATGCTGAATTACAGTGGAATCTCACTGTAAATACTTGTGTCATCCAAAGTGATTGCCGGGTGAGACCGATCACAATAATGTAAATGGTGTTCAGTAAGAAGCTGCTGACAGGAAGGCGCAAACCAGTGCAATATTGCGCTGTTGTAAGTGCTGTGTCTGCTCTTCCTGATGAGTCAGAACAGAGAAAGAAAGCACAGCAACCCCCTGCTTCTTGCAAGCCATGAGGAAGCTAACACAGCCTATGCTTGTATCCTTAGCACATGGTCAAGGTGGGACACTCCATCCCTTCCAGTCCCAGCTTTGAGTTTGCTAGTAAGCACAGAGTTATTCTTTTTTTTCTTATCACCTTATTTTATTTTTTTCCTGTGGAGGCAAGGTATCTGTACTTTCACTTATTTCTGTGTTCTGAGCCTTGTTCCACTTCTCCAGACCTTTACCTATTTGGCTTTGGCTCCAAGTACCAGGGGTAAAACGTATATTTGTGGAATAAGTAATTTTAGAATTTGATCTTGCTAATTATTACCTTCATTATGGCTCAGTCCCAAGAGAGCGCTTGAGGTTTTGAAAGCTTTCTAATCAAATTGTTCTAAAGCTCATTTTGAGGTTCATTAAAACATGCAAGGATCTTTCATCTTTATATATCTTTTGAAATTGCTAATGCTCTTAAATAAAATAGGAGTCTCGTGAAAAATGCAGCATGGCACCAAATATACCAGGAAGGACTTCGAAGAAAGGAGTGAAGAGGGTTGCAATTTAAAAGCTTTTATGGAGAAAGTTTTCCAGGTTAGTAAAAATAATGAAGTGGGAAAAGTTTTGTGGGTTCAGCAGAGAGAAAAATTAGCTTCTGGACTAAGGTGAAGAGTGAACCTGCTGGAATTGATCTCAAAAGGCTGGCATAAAACCCTAAGGACAGTTCTAGAAAATGATGGCTGTTTGACACTGGGTCACCAGCACTGTATCCAGCTCAAGGAGGATCAGTAGTCCATGCAATAAGTCTGTGAAGAAAAACATACCAGAAAGGAAGAAGGTCAGCTAATTTTCAAGTCACCTTCATCCATAAAATGCTGCTTTACCTGCTATGGGTGGGATGTTGGGAACCAACTTTGTTACTTTCCAAGTACATTCTGCACATCACCAGTTATTTAATAGCTTGGATGTCTGTAGCCATAAGGGAATCATGACCATATTTTTCCTTTTAATTTACAAGATTGTTTGCACACTGGGATGCCAGATGGCCTGAACTTTAAGTTAGAAGATAATGAAGTCAAATACCAGCCTCCCATCCTGAGAGGAGGAAACAAAATCCCTCTGAATAGACAGCTTCTTGCTGAGTGCTCACAAACATTTCCATGAAGGGTTTAAAGCCTCTGCAGGGGCAGCAATCACACCAGCAGGTTAAAACATCACTCCAGTCCTTCCTTAACGATGACCTCAGGCTATATAAGAGAGTAACAGCTGCAGACCCTTTATGCCTGCTATGGGACGTGAAGTCCATTGGATAAGTAATTACGGATTCCCAAATCTTGCTTCCAATCAGTACTTCTCTCTGCCCCTGCACAGTCCTCTTCTCCCGCGAGGTGCACAGCCTTCTGTGACCAAGCTGACCCTGCTCTCCGTGACCTTGCTGCAAGGCTGGAGTAGTTGGAGCAAAAGGTCCCAAAGACTTCTCCCTGCAATTGTGAATTTCACCGTGACAAGCATCTGTTCAAAATAAGACATTGCAATCACTACATCAAGCTAGTTGTGGACAACAGAGGAAGCAAAGAACATCACTTACAGGGCAGATAAGCCTCTTCAGGGAAGTCTTTATTTCTACCTGCTCAGGAGAAGCCTAGATGGACAGGTCAGATATCTGTGCCATCATCATTTAGAGAGAGGAGAAAAGAGTTCTCCCACTGTCACTGCAAACCACAGGTTTTCACACCCCCGAAATGCTGTTGATGTGATTGGTTCTAAAAACGTTACTGGCTTCAAAAAGAGAATGTCACTGTCCTGCTGAGGCAGTTCGGTGCCATTTCCCACAGGAGGGTGCCTCTCCACCCGGGAAGTGAAGCCTAACAGAGCTGGGTGGTCCAAGCCGGACCGTGATACGGCAACCTAGAGAGCTCTGCCAGTGAGGAAATGAGGTTTGGTCTCCTGAAACTAAATCACTGGATTGCTCCCAAGAAAACTCTTTATTGCTAGACTTCATGTTGCAAATCTTTTCAGTGCCTTTGGTGGAGCCTAGTTAAGTGATTAGCACTGCAATACAGAGAGTAGCTGTCTTCACACTTGTCCTGTGCTTCTCTCCTTTTCTTTCTATATTACTGCAGTTGTGGTTTGGTTTTCAGCAGTATTCAGTGCTCTCTATGGGGAAACGATTGGCACTAATTGATAAAACGCTTTCATTTACTTGGTGACAGAATTATTAGAGGCTGATAATTGATGGAATGATATCACACAGCTTTTTTCCAATGATCACATTAATTATATATCCCTCCTGCTTTCTTGTCTACAGCACTGTTGCTTCCATTCATGCTCATTTAACTAGATTGTGCATTTCATTAGAAAACAATAAAGTATGATTATATATAGGAAGAATCATAGCCATAGATAGTGGCTTGAGCTTCACAGTTTAAGATTAGGAAGGCAATCATTTTTAGAATGTATTTTGGAGGAGTATTTGCTTCATTTGTTCAGTGAGATGCTGGTCCAGAGTCCGTTGAACTCAGGAAGCCATCCTGTCAGTTCAGTGTGATGTGGATCTGCATGTTAAAGAGGTCATCACAGTGAAAGGGGTATTAGCAGGTGTTTCATAGCTTTCCAGCTCTTTTTAATAAAGGTTAAGTAAGAGTTCAGTCTTGGGAAGACACTGTGGAATGTGAAGGAATTATTTTAGGGGACATGACTCTTGAAAAGGGGGTTGTGTGAAAGTTGTGAGGGCGCCGTGGTCTCTCATTAGAGATCTTAGATAGCTCTTTTCTGTAAACCAGATTTCGGTGCCTGAGCTGAGGTTGCAGAAGGAGAAAATTACTGCCATGTTGTTAATGATGAGTTTTCCTCGGAACTCATTTCATTCATGAATGTAACACATCACAGCTAGGATGAGGTCCACCCCTGCTGTGTTGATTTCTTTCCCATTACAAGGTCGACGTTACCACTGAACAGGTCAGAGTGAATAGAAGACGCATTCTTAGTTTTGCAACATGCACTCAGAGATATAAATCTCTGTGCATGGGTGAGATGGGCTTCATAGCGCCTCTGCTGCTGCTACTCTGTCTCTAGTCCTTGTGAGAGCAGGCCTGGATAGCCTTGATCCCAGCCCTGCTCTGAACTTGTCTGGATCTGTGTCATTTCTGCTCTGTGTATCCCCCCCTCTCAGTCCTAAAAGCAGGACAGAGGCTTTGGGTTGCCTTGTTTTACGTAGTCTAATAGGCTGTGCCTGTGTGAGAGAAGGGGCTGTGCTGCAGGTGCCTTGGTGGGGGATGGATAGCAGAGGTACCTTTCACCTAGAAATGTTAAAGACCCGAAGGTTGCTGATGTCAGCTATTAGGGTTACGTCTTGCTCCCTGTAGCCCTGCACGACTGTGGTAACCCTTTCTGATTTGTGCATGAGAAAGCCATATGTGCAATTTATTTTTGCTACCTGGGGAACTGAGCCCACTAGACCCCACAGGTACAGGTAAACACGGCAGCCGTGTCCTGCAGAGAACACCTTTCCAAACTGCAGAAAGAAACCAAAAGGCATTTGTCATGGTATGGCAGTGGAGGCAGAGGGTGGTCCTGCTCTGAGCTGCTGCGTGTCTTGCAGCTGCCACTCACTCCGTGGATTTCTGTCCCACTGGTCCCTTAGGAGGACACATCCCATCACTCATTTTGTTGAACACGAAAAATGAGACATCTTCCTGTGGAGAAGGGCTGTCTTGAGGGATTTTGATACCTTTGGCTACATCCAGCTGCCTAGAACCCCAGGAAAGCTTTTAACTGGCACGTGGAGACTGCGCACAAAGCCGAGGGGAGAGCAGCGCTGGGTTCAAAGTCACTGGAGATGGAGGCTGCAGTAAGAAACCCAGGGCTGGTGTTTCTCTGTCAGTACTTCCTGCTATTTTCTGTACAATATTTTTAGCCAGTCCATTCATTTAAGAAAGAGAACAGACAACATGGTATATGAAGTTCTGATCATTGCAAAGACTACAGTGCTCCTGCAATGCCACTCTGAACCTTCCTTTTGACTTCTTCTGGGCATGTGAATGTATATTCACTTTCATGACTCATGGAGGTCCCATCTTAGGAGGGCAATAACTCCAACCTAGCAGAATTCAAGCAAATGCTTTGTAAATTGGGTCATTTGTGCAAAGAAGACAGGTGTGTCCTTCTCCACAAGGCAAACACACTTGTATGGGATTTATGGAGTCGCCATATGGTTACAGTTCTGTAACAAACTGCACATCTCTGCTGTGAATGTCTCTTAAAGCTTTTTTATGCTGGGTCTTAAGGACAGTGGTCTTGACTCCCAGTAGTTTTGGTGGGAGCAGAACTCATTCCCACACAAATAAAAGCAGAGCTCCCACCCAGCACACACCACACAGAGAGAAGAAAACGCAGCTGCAGGCTGCAGTGAAGGAAAGCACTGAAAATCCTGCAGACCCTGCCTGTCCTGCTCCCTGCCCTCTGCTTTCTGTGCCTTCTAGAGATGTAATTGAGGGGTTCACTACATCTGATGTGCTTTTAGTCTCAGTTCTTAGAAAGCAATGATTACAGCTTGTATCTATGATCTTGTGTTTTGGTTAAAAAGAACTCTAAAGTTCATTTCTCTATTTCCTGGTTAGGAAAAATTGAGCCATAAAAGTTTTTAAAGTCTTCGTACATGATCACAAGAAAACCAGTTCAGGATAAAACGAAGATGAATGGAACATCAGTGGTCTTACGTTACAACCCAAGGGACTTAGAATTTTTCACACTCAGATGATGCTAGAAAATAAGCCATGAATTGGGCCTGAGCCTGGCCTTTTTCCACTGGCTCCCATCCAAGTACAAATAGGAAAGAAACCCTCAAACTGTCTCTAAGCAATTGGACAGACAACGACTGTAGTTGGTTGTGGTCCTACCAATCTACAGGGGTAAGAAAAACAGCTGTGTCATTTCAGTTCAATGGTCAAACAGGAAAGAAGTGTAAAATTGCTAACAGACAAAATGACTTGCCTTAGCTTCAGAGACTTTTGTTTTCATTTTCTGTACACCAAAGCAACCAAATTTAGCAAATGTTAAAAATCAAAATACTTAATTCTGCAGATGTCAAGGGAAAAATGCTCTTATTGTTCTGAAGTGAAAAAACCCCACACCTTTTTTTATTATCCCAGATAGAATGAACTTAATAAATTCACTGTGAAGATGGATGCAGTCAGCCTGAACTCACCTCATTGGCAAACTTTCTTCCTTTTTTTTCTCTCTACTCACCTCAGTTCTAAACCCCTCTCTGTCCTGCCTACCTTCTTAAAATCCCCAGATCCTCCTGACTCCAGCACTGAGCTCTACTGTACACACTTGCATCACCCACAGCAAACTCTCAAAGACCCTGTCATCTCAGCCCCTAACTCCTCTGGGATCATGCAGCTGCTTTTATGTCCTTGGGATGACTGATTAAGCTGTTTCCACAGGTACTGCGCATTATAGGTCATAATCCTGTTCCTGCTGATCAGGGGGATAAAAGCCTTCCAACTCAGAAAAAGCTGTCAGTGGATGCACCTTTAAATCTCAAGTTTCTTGGAGGGTCAGAAACAACTGTCTTTAGACTGGGAGGTAGGGGCAGGCTCATTTAGCAGTATGCAAGCTGTGGATGCTCCCTCCCAAGCTAAACAAAGAACTGGGCTGGCTTGTACTGTACTATAGGGACTGCTTCGTTGCAGCCCTCTCACCGTCACATTCCCAAGGTCTTCCAAATCTTTGTAGCACGATGTGGAAGAGCCCCATCTATCTAATTCTCCAAATGCTAGGCAATTTGCTGAGTTTGATAGGCATGTTCACAAACTATTGTAGCATTCCTAATTCATTTAGTGCTCGCTGCTGTGCCAAGACTAACGCTTCATTAGAGACAAGGAACAAAACATGCTTCCTTATATACAGTCACTGCAAGCCTCCCTGATTTTGCATGCCATCCTTCTAACTCAATTTAGCATAGGTAAAAAATTTGTACAAAGCAGAAGTTAAACCCAAATCCTACTATACAAATCTTCCCTTCTATCTGCAGGGTCTGTTTCCCTTTGAAAAATGCTCTTTCATACACTCCTGTTGTGACCTTTACTAGTTTTAATCACCTTTGGTTCCCTGAAGCTGGTTCACTCAGCTTCAGTTACAAATATTCAGCTAATATTTTGCCTCTAACTGTGGTTACAAACCAAAAAAAACCCTGTTCAGCAGGAGTGGCAGGGTATTTTTCTAGTGCTATGCCTTTAAATTATATATCCATAATCTCTTAGAACTGCACCGTTCAAACGAGGTCATGATGGCATGCATCAAGGTGAGATTCTGGGAGTGGCAAAAGTTCCCACATGTGGATTGGTGATGAGGAGCAGGGGAATGATAAAAGAAGTAAGATTGAGGAAGGTGAAAAATACAGTGTGTGGTACTGCACATGCATCCCAAGTAGGACAGAACTGCAGGTGTGATGCGGCATTGGAACCAGGGATGGGTGCAAGGCTGTGCAGAAGCTAAACTACCTTGGCAGGAGTGGGGCTCACCCTGCTCATGACTGCATTGAAGAGCCTCTTCACTTCCATTCATCTAAACTCTGCATTTTACCCCTTATGGACCATGCTGTATTTAACATACAACTAAGTTTGCTCCTCTCTAAATGTTGATTTGCAGTTCCCCCTGCACTCTGCCCTCCTTGATCTGCAAGTTTTTTAGGACTGGAGTGACTGTGAGCACACACAGCCCAAGCATAAAGAATTATCTAGGGGTACCTATTCACAAAACCGAAGGAATTAAATACATTGAGTCAAACTGCTTCTATCGACAGCATTTTGCTGCTGCTCTGGCTTGTGAGCCAAACATACGGCCTTCCTTGCAATGGGAAAAGGGATTCCCCTGACAGTTATCGCTGACATATGAGACAGGACAAACCCTTGATTTGGTCTCCCCTGGCAGCAGGAGGCATCTGTGGTGCTGGGAGCACTGGGACAGGGCAGGAAAACCATAAAGGGTATTGTAGAGAGGAAGGGGAAAACTGTTAATTTGGATTGAAAACAATCCTTTGTGTCAGTCAGAACTGAAGGAAGGGAGGCTCTAGTGTCAGGCAGTACTGGAGAGATACTGCTAAAAATGCAGAAAATGAGATAAAAGGCAGCACCTGGAAGAAACTTCCCTCTGAGGGATGAGGTGGGTTTGTGTCTCTTGGCCTCAAAGATGGACACTGATTGACATTCAAAAACACCAGTCTGAAAAAACAGCACCAAAATGCCCTGCATGTGTGAGCGAGGGAGTGGTGGCCAGGGGGACAATGCCTGAGCAGGGAGTGAAGTGCATGGAAAAAACCAGTGTCTTCACAGTGAAGTCTTCCTTTGGACCATTGTTACTGACGCATTGGAGAAATATCTGGGTGTAAGCCCCTGCCAAGGAAGCAAACAGGACAGGGAGAAAGAAAAACAAAGCGAACTGTGCTCCTCACAAGGTTATAAACAGTCCCAGACAAGCCCCTGCTGATGGAGGTCTGTGCTTGAGTGGCCTCCTGCAACTCTGCCTCAAACAGAGGGAAAACAGATTTATTCAGGGAAGGTCCGAGCGGCAGAGTTCACGTCAGGATTAACTCTGACCACGGCCAGGGCTCTGTTCTATAAAGTATGTTCAAGAAGCTGGTGGGCCTTTGGAACAAAGCTGTTTCATGTTTCCACAGAACAGGTCACTTGACGTTCCTTGAAGACTTGGTTTTAGTCCACATTTCAGAAAATAAGCCTACCTTTTCATCTCCTTGTATGTTTCTGACTGTCAATGGCACAAAGTCCAAGATCTTGTCAAAAGCTATAGAAATGCTCAACAGAAATGGGCCTGGAATGCGTAATATAAAACTCAGTTGTCTGGGATGCATTTGGCTTCCTCACCTGGAAGCAAACCTTGTCCTGGACTGCGAGTAAACAAGGAATTGTCAGGTTGATGGAATTAGTAATGGCTTTATTCAAATTATTTATATAGCATATTCAAGACATGGTGCCTCAGAAGAGGTTTCTAGAGATAGAAGCAAATACCTGGTGTCCCACAGCCAGTGTGTGCAAAGCCAAAGCTTCATGGAGAAAGCAGCAAGTCACAGAGCCAAGGCACAACAGAGTGGAGATTTGTATCAAGAAAATACGTTAGCACTGTGCTGAGAAGCCCCTATAAATAACTTTCCTCCCAGGAATGGCACACATCAGTCACGCTGACTCCAGGTTTACAGATTGTGTACTGCTCTCTCTTTACGTACCAGATTAAACAGCCTGAAGCTGGCTAGTTACACTAAGCATCAGGGAAGCAGATTCTCATATTATTTATTGCTGTGTTGCGCTAGGTGCTGGTACCTGTGGAGGTGCCACAGGGCCTTGAGACAGGGGTGACAGGAACAGGCTTCCTCAGGGCTGTGCATGGGGCAAAGGCACCATCCTGCGCGCAGTCGACACGCCAAGCACAAGATAGGAGACGGCAGGCGGATTTAGAGTCATCTGTGTGAATTATGTAGAACTATTTTGCCGCAGGTTCTAACCATGCCTCCTGCACAGGTTCTGACATGGACTTCATTGGACTGAGGGGAGCCTAAAGTGTACATCTACAGACACACTGTCCCCAAGGGGCTTAGAGGTAAAGGACTGAAAGTCCCAAAGTCTGTAGAAGGAGCCACCCTGTGTTCTGACCTGTGTGTGTTCACTGCCTGATTCACATTTCATCTTCATTGCTTTGGACTGCAAAAAGCTTTAATTACAGCCTGTCCTCCTGTGGTTGGAACGATTTACGTGTTGTCACAATGTCATTACCACTGCCCCAGTAGCAAATGGAATGATACTGGCTGCACATAATCCTGGGTGGGCTAAATTGCAGTTGCCCAAAGAGCTGCCCTGAGTGACACAGGAAAAATCACATCACTTCTGTCCCTTCTTTCCTAACACATGTAATAGCAAGCTTGATTCGGGACTTTGTATTAGACTACTTTGAGGGATGGTGATAAAAACTCTGTGCTAGGTAGTCCAGCCTGCAGAACTGGTGCAGGGAGAAAGCTAGAGCAAGAGAAATGCAAGGAGCAGAAAAGAAATGATTGCATATTTCTGTTATCGCTTACCCTAGCATTAAAACATCAAAAAGTTGTCCTCCAAAACTCATGAAATTTTAATTTTTTTTTTTTTTTTGTACTGTGTAAATCTGCTGAATTTGTGCATACTGCATGTTAATTTTTTCTCTCCAGCCAGCAGGACTGAAAACTTTTATTTGTTAATAAAGCTGGGTTACTCATTGAGTAGATAGAGTGTAGAAGATGAAGTATTAAAAAGCAGCAGGAAATAATGCTGCATTTCACTGGGTAGAATCATTGGGTTCAATACCATTTATTTTTTTTATTGAACTACTGGGCTTTTTGACTGCAACAGGCAGTGCCACACTCCCTGTATCTGGCAATAGCAAACTGACATTACTTAAAAGCAGAGAAAACATTTTAACTAGGTAGTCTCAGAACTGGCCATTATACTTCTTTTTATTGAAACTTATATTTCATCACTCACGAGAGACATGAAAAATCAATTTCACAAGACATATTTTTTAAAGCAACATATAATTGCTTGCAAATAGGGACTTAGATCAGAAGTGCCTCCTTCAATTATACAGCAACACTATTGCAGATTTAGAACATGATGTATACTACTTTCTTGACAAATCAATAAAAAAATAAACAAACAGCAGCAGATTGGTCCCATGGTGATGCCAAGTCCACTCCCAGAATGAATTTTATAGGCCTTATAAAAACAGGGTTTATATTATGGCAACTTAATTAGAGCAGCGCTTCCAGTGCTGCTGTGTGTTTATGTAAATGGTTGGTTCTGTAGACAGGACAGCCGGGCTGGAATCCCTGCTCTTGCTGGTGAGTACAACCGCTATGGAGAGCTGCTTTTCTGCAAGTTTGGCTACTTTAAGAGAAGATGAGATAGGAAAGTGAAGTTGTGAGTGAAAATTAGGTGACAAATGCCGAGATGTTGATGTTTTTTTCCTTCTGAAAACAGAAGAAAAATTGTATTTGAAAATATACACTCTACCTGATAACAGAAATTTGGGACAGATCTTGCAGCATTTCCATTTCACTTTCAGTCTTTGAAGATATTTATTTCTCATTTAATATGACTATAAGTGAAATTTTGAAACAAATGCCATTTAGAATGAAGAAAAAAACCCAGCCCCACAGATCTTTCTCAAAATATGAAGAGACATTAAAAGAATGTATTATTATTTACCTTTAAACATGTGTTTTGGTTTTGTCAAAATTATCTTCTCTCATGAACAGTTACTGTTTCAAGGAACCATCATTTGCTACCTCTAGCAAATGATGGGAGAGGAATTTGGAGATTGCTGCACAGTATCACTAAAGTGTTAAAAATTAACAAGATGCAATAGGCGTATATGGAATGCTTTAGCTGTAAGTTGAACCAAAACTTTATAGATCCTTGCAAAAGTACTAAACTCTACTGGAAATTAATTACCACTTCCTAAAAAAAATTAAAAAAAAAATAATTTAGTTCTAGCCTTACAACTACACATACATAATATTTTTTAATAATAGAAAATAGTGGTGTGTGGCATCAGAGGAAAAGATGTGTCTGTGCCACATTAACAGACAAGCACTTGTTGTGGTGCTGTGGGCATAATGTGGTTCAGACCAGCCCGGCGCCTAGGAAGGGAGAAGACCCTCTTTTGGCCCGCTGAGAGAATCCAGCTAGTTGGAATTTTTGTCCAGAATAAATATTTTAACTGAAGGCAGCAAGCTAGGATTAATCATTGATTTTGTAGAGAGGAAGAAATGGGGAGAGGATTCTGGAAAACAGGAAATTTCCATGAGCATCAGGGATTTCTCTTCCCCTGCAGGCTCAGGCACTTGCAGAGCAATTCACACCTGCTGCTCCTGGCTTGCAGAGGTCAGAATGGAATTCTGCTTCCCAGGAGATAAAGAGGTGGATGAGAATGGTCCAAGGTGGATCAAAGATGTGACTGGATTGACAGTCTGGTGGTAAAGAGACTCCTGATGTTTCCTCTGATTGAGGAATCTGGAGGTGAACAGTGGTCAGGTTTACTTAGTTCAGCCCATTTTGTCATGTAATTCAGGTCCTCTGTGTTTGGAAATATGCATTGGTGGGGTTCCAGCCCAGTTCCTTTGCTTGCCGTGATGCTGAAGGCCAGGACACATACCCAGAGAGCCAGAGATTCGGGGTGGGAGCTGGTGGCTCTCTGACAAATCCGTGGAATTTTGCCTGCGGACAAACTGTGCTGCCCTGGGGAGTCAGGCAGGCCAGCCTGCTCAGACCACACGGGGAGGGGGGTGCCAGGAACAGGCAAGGGCCAGGGCCAGGGCAAGCCCAGCAGTGTGCAGCACTGCTGTAAACTGATAGAGCATCACTGGGACCATGCACTTCCCCAAGACGCTCCTACACCCCTACAGCTGTGCTATGGCAGGTATCCAGCAGAGCCTGCATCCTTTCTTGGAGTCTGTCTTCGCTTGGCACACCTGAAGCTTAGCTGCTCTGAGGCGGCAGCAGGGATTTTCTTCTGCTAAGAACTGTTCCCCTGTAGGGAAGCAGCCTGGACATGCCCATAGCTTCTTTCCTTTTATCAGCTGCTTCCCCTACCACTTGAGACAGAGCTGTTTGCCAACAGACTCCTTCAGTCTATCAACGTCAAGTGATGCTGCAAAGAGCCTCTGACCACACAGCAGCATTACTCCTGCACATGCAGTGTCTGCTGGCTCCTGTGGGCACTGAGAAGGACCAGCACTCCTTTGCCCAGCCTATCTCAACTCTTCTTCCAGCAACACCCCTCCATTCACTGGGAGTCATCCAGCAGTGATAAGAACCTTCCTGAAACAGAGGTTTGCGCTGAAGTGGTCGAGTCACCCCCCTGTAACCACCATCTCTTCCCTGCAGCACAGGCTGCTGTGCAGGCCGGTTGTGTAACAGCCAAGGTGCAGATTTAAATGTATAAATACCTAGACAGGCAGAGTGGCAATCTCACAATATTTTATTAACCCGAATTATTTGCTTTCATAAACAAGTAGGTTTTGAAGATCTCTCCAGGACTGCAAATGATTTTGGCAATTATCTCAGAGAGATAATTACAGATTTCAAAGGAGGATGCTCTAACAGGGATAAGGGAGGATGCAAGGTGACCTACTGCAGTAATCCACCATGAAGATTAGGGAGGAAGACATCAAAAGGAGCTGGGTTTATTGATGCAATTTCTATTAACAGGATTAGTGGTGATAGCAGACAAAAACTGCCCCAGACTAGAGACATTTCTCTTTGAGATCTGAAATCAACGGTCATATTTAACATCCTGGGACTGACAGTTCCTGCATACACCACCACCTGGGTGAGAGGCTGGTATCACTCCTGGGTCCTTTCCCCACCGGAGGCTGCGGAGGAGAGCTCATGCCAAAGATAAGATACTGTGAGTTCTGTTTCAGGCCACTATTCTTGTTAAAACACCCAGGTCTTGGAGATAAAGGTGTGAGCCTTGGCACTGTCACAGCCTTCTTTCTAGCACTAGGGAGTCTTCCTGGTCCACTCCTCTTGTCTGCCCCATTAAGAGGGTGCAAAGGCTTAAAAATTTTCAACCAGCAAAAATTTTCAGAAATTGAAAAAAATTATTATTGAAAAATATTTGGATTTCATTGTTCTCTTTTTCTTCCCCCTCACATTTCCTGAAGTAAACTCAGCTTCTGCATAAAAAAAAAAAAACCCGAACCTCATTCAGTTTATTTTTCCTGTAGTACAGTGTTTTGGCTTGGACACCACCTTGGCCAATCGGACCCAGATAATTCTGTCAAGTTTAAAATTAACATAAAATTTTCCTCCCAACTTTCTTTTTTCAAGGAAGTGTTCATTTGATGTAACACAAAAAGACAGAGAAGTTCACTTCTTAAAAACGTCACCAAAATCACCAATCAGTGGCAGCTCCTGATTTGATGACTGGAGGTTGCTTAGACAGTGGTCTGAAAGCTTCTGCTTGGAGAGGACTTGCTGGAGCCTGGCCAGCCTCCAAGAAGAGCATGGGTGAGAGCAGCACATCTTCAGAGCTACACCATCTCCTGCCCTAAAGGATCTGCTAACAGATGCCAATATTGAAGCCAGCTGCAGGATTAATTTCTCCTCGAGCAGCAAACCCATGCCACAATACAAAGAGAAATGCTGTGAATCTCACACCCACCTCATTCACCTGCAACCCGGCTCAGATTAGAAGAGGAGTGGTTAAAAATAGTCCCCTCGCAAAAGCCGTGTGAGACCACCTGGCATCAGTGCAGAGCAGGTTCACACCTCTTGCTGTCATCTTCTCACCCCAGTTGCTTTGCTGGCCTCCCACACCGCTCACCAGACCCAGTGCAGAGCTGGCTCCCCCGTGCTGATTGAAACATGCTGAATAATTGATGGTCTATTTTGCTGACTGAACTGAAAAACGGGTTTTTTGGGTCAATCCAAAATGAAACTCTTCTTTTTTTTTTTTTTTTCCTTCCCCCCGCCCCCCCCAGCCCAAGATCTAAAAAACAAACCCACAGACAAGCACATTTAAGAGTGAATTAAAGATTTTGTTTTGAAGTTTAGTTAAAGTTTTTTTCTGTGTCCTCTTGGGTCAAAACAGACAGAAAAGGAACAAGGGGAGAATAACAAGAGATAGGAAATAAACAGGTTATGTCCCTGAAACCTGCAGTTCCATGCTTGGCTACCCACAGACTGGGCTTATGCTATGTGACCTTATCAGCTATGCAGTGTCCTAGAAAACTGTGAAGGAAAACTGAGCTGCAATGACATCCTGCATGTTGGCTTAAAGATCCTTGCAAAGCCTTGTGAGAGTGACCTTACCGCTGTGGTGAACATGGTCTCATTAGCCAGGAGATGAAAGAAGACACATTAAAAAAACCCAAACAAACAAACGAAAAAACAACAACAAAAAAACCCACACAAAACCCCAGCAAAACTGCAAGGGTCCACCAGAAAGGGACAGACAGCAGGAGCTGTGGGATATCTCCAGGGCTTCTGAAGGCACAGCAGACCAAACTGTGCTGAGGAAGACCTCTGTTCACCCTCCTGATTTGCTGTTCAATACAGACTGTTTCCAAAGATAAGGGAAAAGACATGTGGTGAAGGTGACACCCTGTGTCACACCTGCAGGAATAGAGAGGAAGAAGCAGCAGTGAGCACTGTGATGGCTCTGTGTCAAAGGTCCTTTATGTCTCCATATAGGATGTCATGCATCAGCAAGTAGCTATATGTGTGGTTCGAGCAAAAATTCAGAACTCTCATCTCTCTGGTCCAGCCTGGTAGCAGGTTTGTGTGCTGTGCGCAGGTCCCAGCTTGCTGGGGCTGCTCTGCTGCACCTTGAACTACTCCGGAATTTGGGGAGCAAGAGGAGTAATGTGGATGCCTGCTGAAAAGCTGAAAATGAAAGACTTTTATTTTCTGGGCAAAAAGTAAACATCCCTTTTTGTCAGAAAATTGAAAATGAAAATAAGAAACTATTTTAAAGAGGAAAATATGTCATCCTTATTCATGATCCCACCTTTGTTCTTCACTTACACCCAATTTTACCGGGGCCAAAGGAGTGAGTGCCAGCCTCATGTGCCTTTCTGCAGGATGCTGAGATTAGAGTCTGCTGTTCTGCCTCTTTAGTCACCATGACCAACTAATCCGTGATGATTGCGACCATTTAACGTGCTATTACCCGACCATTCACTGCTTTGTTGAGTTCCCTTTGTGTCCCATGGATCAAAGGCAGTGCAAGAGGATGCTTGTAGGTGATGCAGGACTTCTTTTTCCCTCCAGGCTACCATTGCCAGGCAGCATTAATTAGGAGGGAGGTCATGGTGGTCCATCTCTATTGTCTGACTGGGCAAAAGACCCATGCACATGCAGTTTCCCTCAAGCATTTTTCAAGAGGTGAAAGCTTGTCACAAGCTTCTGAGAAGAATGCTTGAAAATGATGTGCTTGTCTGTCCCTGAAAGAACACAAACTCCAAGTTCGGATAAAACGTGAACTTAGAATTAAAGGCAATAAAATCAAGTAAAATAAAGCACAATACTTCTACAGCCCATACAACAAGAGAATTTGCAAAACAGAGTATTACATTATTGAGATTCCTGCAGAGTTTAGTGCTGCACAAATCTATCATGAAAGGCTTGCTTGATTTTAGACCTAAAGCTTCCTCCCGCAGAAGAACCAGGATTATTGACCCCTGAATCATGCTATAATGGCATAAATATTGACAATCATTGAGGTAAACATCAAGGTTTATTGACCAAGGTGTAGTAGCTATCTAGGTTTACAGAACTAGAAGGAATAGCAAATCATGTTTCATGAGACAGGCTGTCAATACAGACTTTTATCAGTTACCCTGGCTCGAAATGCCTGCCCTGGGATTTCATGCATAGAGAGAGCTCAGCCCCTCTCCTAGGACAGTACCCTCCCAGGTGGAGCTGCTCTGGCCCCCACCAAGTCTACCCCCCCTCACTAACTCATGACAACAGTTGCAGATGGTGTGGTTTTATTAGGATAGCCAAGATAAAAGACTTGCCCAGGAAATTATTCTGTGGACAATTTCCATGCAAACCACCCCAGGGTAACAGAGAACAGAAAAGTCTCAGGACTGAAACAGGCAGAGTCATGCACACTCAAACTCCTGCACATGTGCACACTATGTTCAAAACGGCAATTAGGAAAACCTGAGTGACATTTATTAACCCAGCAGACCACATTTCATTACATATGTCTGTTTTTCAGATACGGTGTCCAGTCATATACCTATTTATACGCTACTTGGTGAAGCTTATGTAAGCTCCACTTCACACTTTGTTTGCGCGTACACATGGGAAATATTTCTGGGTCATAATCTGTTATCTTTCAGAGCACAAGCCAACTACCAATAACTGACGCAGTTCAAAGAGAACATTTTCCCCAGGCACTTTATTTGATAATTATCCACCATGGGGTTCCTCATCTGTTACTGGCCCCTGTTAGGACAGGAAGCCAGGCTGGAGGGAGGCTTCTTGTAATCAGGTCTAGTGATTTCAGTTATTGTGGGTCCTACATGACTACCTTTCCTGAAGACTTTCCTCTTCTGTGGAGACTGTAAACAGATGTTCTTGCTTGTCTCCATGACTCTTTCCAGGCAGTCCTGACTCAGGCTTTTCCTCCTCTAACAGCGGGGCTCAGCTGAGACCGTGCCTCAGTGCCTCCTGCATCCCTCATCCATGCAGATGCATTTCCCACCTACCAAAATATCAGCCTTTGGAGACTTTCTTGTTTCACTGGCAATTTTTCCTTTCTACGGAGGTGGAGCTGAACTCAAATGTGAGGAGATACAGCAACAAGATCTCTTATTTTGCACAGCAGTTTTCCCTCTGTCACCCAATGTTGGAGCTACCTGAAAACACGCATAACTATATGAGATTCATAGCGGTGGAAGCTCTCACAATGTCAGATATTTCATTTCCACCCACAGACTCTGATGATGGTCTAGTCACTATGGAAACCCTCCCAGCCTCCTTCCTTCACCTTCTATCCAAGATTGTCACTATTTATTTGCCACTGGTGGCAGACAACCTATGCAGAGACCTTCAAGAAGCTGGCCTAGGAGCTCTGGGGCTGCTAGAGGAAGAAAATAGAGGACACTTACATGCCTGGCTTCCTGAGGCAGCTCCATCACCTTGCTGATACTCGTAGCACACATCTATCTTCATTCCAAGGGAAAAAAAATCTCCTGGATTAATGTGTTTTCAGAGAGGGCGATGAATATTCAACAACCTCCAAAAAGGAAAGAGGGAAACACCATGAAATTTCAGGCTGAAGATTAAGCAATAATTCCTATTAATTAAAATCAGACTTCAAGGATTTGAACAGAGATCATAGTCAGTAATAGTTAGATGGAACTGAATGAATATTTAGCATCTCTTATGCCTGGGACAGAAATTCTCACTGAGCTGTGTAATATTCTGACTCTACACTGTCCAGAGTAGTAGTATGAATCTGAAATATAAGAATATAGGAAGTCACAGAAACAGTTTCATTATTGCTAAAACATACCTTGGCAGATAAACTGCTGTGTTGCAGCAAAATAGGCCCCCAAACTACCTGATTATTAGAATGCTTTGCATTTAGTTTTGTTCATTGTCTGCATTCTTAATTTGCTGTTGAGATGCCAAAGACACTAATTTTGCAAACGACTGGGATTTTCACAAAATTCACTGGTCATAGTCTAGGGAGACAGTATGACAGCATAAAAGCTCTCTCTTAAAAGTAGGGTTTGGCTCAGGAAAGTGCTGGATAGTATTTAAACACGTGTTCAAGTACCAGGCTAAAAAAGGAGACCATAAAGAAGAAAATAGGAAATCCTCAGTAGCATTAAGTGAAATGGGCTTGAGCCACAGTGATCATACCTACTAACTCTGAACAGCAGCACATATTGGGCTCAAAGGCAATCTCAGCTTCAGGACTGCTGGTGCTGAATTTACATTTACTTCCATCAGGATAGTCACGGTTAACTCCAGCTCGGCCATGTGGCACGCGTGGTACCATTAGTACAGGGACAACAGGACTGCACCACAGCTCCCGTGCAAAGTGCAAGGTACCTGGCTCATGGTGTTCGACTCTGGCCCACCCTGGGGTTTGAAAATCTAACACCACCACTGTTTTGATACATTTTATTTATATTATATAATATATTATATAGCATATATATTATATATAATAAACCCAGATTAATTACCATTCTAGGGATAATGCAGGGTCCTCTCTTGCAGTGAAAGGTTCTGATTTCCTCCTTGGTGAATTAATCTTTTTATTCTCAGGTTTGGACTTTGTGGAATGACTGTAAATCTCTTCAGGGGATTTCATTAAACACACAAGGCTCCTCCTTGAAAAATTGCTCTTCCTGTGGTGAGCAATACTCAAATGTTGCAGCTCTGCTTAACCAGTTTGTGCCCCCCCCTTGGGGCCACACATTTCCAGTGACAGAAAGTCCTATGTTTAAGTGTTCTCATCCAGAGGAATCAGGTAACCTACCCAGCAATAACTGCAGTGAAGGTCCCTGCTGTCACAGCTTGCTAAAAGATGCATGTCCATCCCCTGAACTTGTCTGCTACAGCTCCCACTCACAGACTGCAAAGGCAAAGCATCTTGAAAGCTGTTGTGAGCTGGTTAAGATCAAAGAAATTTGGTTGCATAAATCATAATATTTCTGGAATACTAAACCAGAATAAAAGGAAGCCAGCATTGCAAATGGAGGGAAATGTAAATGCGGAACATTGAACAATCTCCCCTACTGGTCCTATCTCCAGCTCACTGACCTGAACCACTGAACAGGCTAGCGAGGACTGTTCTCAATTTTGACACAAATGAAAGGCAGTGAGGGTGCTGCGCTACGGCTTGGCTGAGATGGTTTCCAGCTTACTGGGTTGCAGACTGCTGTTTAGCCCCTGCTAGGACTGAACTATGCATTAACACACTGGATACTCTTGTGGAGGTGACCCTGTTGCACTGAGCCCATGGGGCTGACTTGTTGCTTAACATGTTGGCTGTTATCCAAAATCCCCAAAACTGTTTATTGCAGCAGATAAAAGAAATACACACAGCCCCTGTTTTAAGGCAGAGCTCGAAGCAAGCCCCAGCCAGAGTGATTAGTGCTGTGGTATTATGTAAATTGAAGGACCACACATGTGTAACGCTACCCACAGCCGCAAGCACATCTCTGGGGTCTGGTAACCTGCATAAGCTGCTCAAGATAAGCTCTGCTTTCTCCTGCCAGCCAGACAATAGTATTTACTCAGGCTGGAGATTGACTGACTAGAAGGTGGATTTACAGAAAGGGACGTGGGAGTCCTTGTGGGCAACAAGTTGAATGTGAGCCAGCATCCTGCCCTTGCAGTAAAGCAAGCCAATGGCAGCCTGGACTGGATTAGGCAGAGTACTGCCAGCAAGTGGAGGGAGGAGATCCTCCCCCTCTGCTCAGCATGGGTGATAAACATCTGTAGTGGTGGGTCCAGTGATGGACTCTCCAGTAAAAGACAGGGATACCCTGAAGCAAGTCCAGAGCAAGGCAACAAATATGATTTACGGACTGGAGTGTCTATGGCATGGCGAGAGGCTGAAAGATCTGAGGATGTTCAGCCTGGAGAAAAAAAGTTTCACAGGCATCTCATCAATGTTTATCCAAGCCCAATGGGAGGGTGTAAAGAAGACATAGCCAGGCTCTTCTCCATGATATCCAGTGACAGGACAAAAGGAAATGGGCACAAACTGAAATACAGGAAATTCCATTTCAAAAAAAGAAAATACTTTTTTTTTTCCTGTGTGATCAAACGGTGCAACAGCTTTCTCAGAGAGGTTGTAGTCTCCACCCTTGGAGATATTGACAACCCAGCTGGCTGTGGTCCTGGGCAACCTGCTTCTGCTGACCCTGCTTTGAGAAGGGACTTGGGAGTGGAAGGTCTCCACAGGTGCCTCCAGCCTCAGCAGTTCTGTGATTCTGTGATGCTGCTAACATTCTTATTTAGACTGCTGTTTTGTGGGACGGTGGCGGACATTAAAGGTTCTCATCTTATCTAAAGCTTTGTGCTTCAAGTAGGATAAATCTAACCCCGTGGTAGGACAAGTGCCCTGGCCCAATAGAAAGTAGCTTCCCATTAAATCCTCAGTGCTGGACTTCATAGGTCTTTGGAAAGGGTATGAATTCACCAGCGTGGTCTGTGTTCTGCATCCATTTCTGACCATAGCAGATAATAATAACGTCATTTCTGCAAGACTTCAAAACAAATAATTAACTCAAAAGCTCTCTTAGATTGGTATTTCAAGTAGATAATAGAGAAGTCATGGAGCTGAGCAAGAGGTTACAAGCAAAAAACCCTGTATTATTAATCCCAGATGCAGGACCAGTAATTTAGCTGTCAAATCACTTCATATTACTATTTTGAATACCTCTTGGAAGCTAAAAATGCCCCAAGCAAAGCCAAGTCATTAACTTGTATATAATAAACCCCTACACATTTTTCAAAGATCTGTGCTCTGATTAAGAAATGAGGCTGCTTTATGTTAAGTCTGTCCATAAAGGGACTAAAAGAATTATCCTGAGCATGCAGACACTGGTGCGTAGGTATCAGCTGAAACCATGGAGCAAAGATTTCAGTTATAAACTAACCCCCCTGCAACCAGCTTGTCTAATCATTTTTATAAAGTAAGTTTACTCCTTTGTAGAGGAATGAAGGCAGTGGGTTGATTAACATTGATCATATGCAGCTGTGGCCCTGCTGCGAAGGCAGTGGGCTGATTGACATGGATGATGTGCAGCTGTAGCTCATTTCACTAAGTAGTTAAATAGCCCTGAGGAGTGTGGGAGAGGGCTTGGTGGTGGAGGAGGAGTGTGGTTTGGCTTCTTGAGGAAGGAGAAACAGCATGGATAGTAGCATCTGACCAATGGTAAAAGCCTTGTTGCAGCCTACCAGTTTGTGTTGGACTCTGACTACAATAACTGGTGCCCAATGTAGCTGAGACAAGTGGGAGAACCTGTGACCTACAACAGACAGCATGAGAGGTGAGCTGTTGACAACTAATTGATGTGGGTGTATTGCAATATTTGTTGTCCATCTTAATTAAAATTGCAAATCTTCTTATTCCCTGCAGAATCAGGCTTTATCTGCACATTTCTATGAAAGCCAGTCAGACTAGACTGTGTCCTTCCCTGAATTGGTCCAAAAATACTTGGGTGGCAGGACATAATGAAAAGCTTCAGAATGGAGAACATGGTGGAGAGGTGGTTGGTGCCAGCCAGGGCTCTGTTGTATCTAGGAGGTACAGCCACACTTTAACAAGAGCTGGTAAGCAAAACCAAAAAATATTAAACCCTTCCAGCAATGCAGCCTGACCAGCAGCCTTCATCCTAGGCTCTTGAGTAGCTGTGCTTGAACCTACAGGACTGAACCTCCATCTTCTTTGTAGAAGGTGAATGCCCTTGCTGTGAGGCTTGAAAAATAGTTTCTGCTCAAGTCTCAGCTCTCTCCTTCCATCTGATTTTTTACTAGAAATTCCATCTAGGTGCCAAGACATGTTTCCCAATTAAGAATGTGTTGACACTGGTACGTTCCCACGAGCAGCATTAGTTTGAAGACATCTATGTTTTTTGAGGAAAAGCTGCTTCTGGGAAGGCTTACTTCCCTACTGTGATCCTGCACTGTTCTGTGAGCCATCTGGGTGATGTTTCCTCCCACATGCTAGGTCAGCACTAGTCCTTTCCTCCACTTACCTCTACCTCCAGCACATGGTCCCTGCACCCATCGCTGGTCAGAAGGTGCTTTGTGCCTCTGTGGGGTGATGCAAGTGATCATGCTCCCTTTTCAGAGCATGTAGCAAGACATAAGATGTTGTGTAGCCAGTCTCTTTTGGATCAGGGCTTCTATTTAATTTGTCTTCCACAGTCTTACTACTAACTATCTGTGTAGAAAGATTCATTAATAGGGCAAGAGATTATTTGCCTACATTAGGGAAATGAGAACAGAATTACTATCTGTCCATTACATTTGCATAGGCTGCAAGATCATTTTGCATCCAATTGAAATTCCTACTGACATGTATGGGTCTGCAGAAATGCAAATTCCTTCCCTTTGCTTTTCCACAGAGATGAATTTTTTGAAGTCAAATCTTCCTAGAGCAAATATTAATGCTGTTAGAATTAGACACCCCAGCAGAACTATCTGAAGGGGGTAAGAGCAGCTGGGAAGTGGGGATCACCTTTTATCTTTGGTAGAAGGACAGAAAACAGTTTAAAACTGTCAAACCTAAAAGACAACTGGAAAGCAAAACAGCTCTGGTAGTGTCCAAGCTGCCTATTGACAGGTTGCAACCTGCTTGTGGCTTGAGGGATCTTGCCAGCAAGACCTTCACAAATTCATTGAACCCATGAACCCCTTGCACAAGACCATGCTCAGTCATTGAAGCAAAATCCCGTTTCAATTCCACCAGCAGGACAGAAGAAAAAAGTGAGAGCCAAGAAGGAGCCAGCCTGGCTCCAGAGGGACAGACTGAATGATTCAAACATGTTTAAGGTAATAACTTCAGTTAGCACCTAAAAGAGATGAGAGGGGAAAATCACACTTGTCCTGAATGTATATTGCACAGGGAGGGTTGCTGCATGTGAAACTCATCCACAGTGTGCTGTAGTGTTGTTGAGTCAAACAGACATGTCTCACATGTTCAGGCTGATTTAAATCTAATTTAATCAGGCTGATCTGGAGAACCATCTGAGAGCCATCTTTAGGACTTTGTAAGCTGCAGCATGGTTCAGTCTCTTGATGTCGTGAAGACCTCAAGATTGTGCAGGCTTTCCTGTCCTGTGACTGCAGGCAAATCTTAGCATGCTTTTTTTCAAAATTTGGGCACCCAATCTAAGAGCTTAGGCTCCCCTTGTTCAGTGGGTACTTCATGGAGACAGAGGCATGCCCAGATAGCCATTCACCCTGCCTGACTCTGCCAATGCATACACAACGCTCTCAGGGAATTTGATAGTCATAATTTTTAAGCCAAGGCTGTGATTTTGAGGATATATGTCCTGCTATTTAAATGTCAAGCAACAGTTTTCAGATCGCTGGTTTCTGAGTCGTGTTCTTTCCTTCTTCAGGGATGCATAGGCAGGTTACACCAGGACTGGAAAAAGTACTAACAGATGCTCTGTCCAAACGTGCAAGGTGATTATAATTTGGGAAAGAAAGGAGGCAAAACTCTTGCAACTCACAGGACCTATGAGTCTCCCTCAGGGAGCTTCAGAAGACGCCAGACTGTTGGGTTTGCATTTGAAGTTAGGCAGTCCCTTCTGGTGCAATTAATGTAGCCGAAAGACAGTCAATGAACCACTAACAATGAGACTCAGAGGAAATTCCATTGTGTTTTGAGCTCAGGAAGAAACATGTCCTTGCTCAAGAAGCAACAAGGAAAAATTCACTGTTCTGCCAGCTGGATACCATGACCTTCTGTAGTGGGAGACGAGGGCAATATTATTGGTGCAGTGGACACCTTCCCTGTCTTTTGAGTGTGAAAGCAATACAGTAGGCTGCTGCAAGCTGTAAAATTATTTTGCATATGTCTGACAAGCTTTTTTCCATGAGCTAGGAAGGCTGTTGGCATCTTCCAGAATCAAGGCCAAAATATGAGTTACCAAAGGACAATTCTCCACCCCAAAAGAAGTCCTTTAAAAGAAAGGAATTTGACCAGGTACCCAAGCCTTGACGGGCTGGTGGGGTTGAGCAGGGCTTTTTTTGGCAGGGGCATGTGTATGATGTGGTCTAGCCTGAGGTGATAAGCATTAGGAGGGGGCTCCATCTCCTAATCTGCCACAGGTGGTGCGGGATGTTCATTCCATCTCAGTTTGCTGGCTGTAGCATGGAGTGGTAAAAATAGTTCTTAGTGCCATGGACAGAGGGCTTGCAATACTGTGCTGACTGGCCCTTGACATGTATAAAAGATGCATTTTCATTTCAGTAGCATCATTTAAACCAATGATTCTATGTGTTCCTCCCTACTAAACCCACACTGACTGTACCGCTGGCTTATCTGCCTCAAGAAATTGTTTTTGATTGACACTGATTCATGTTTGACAGAATTGTCACCTACACTATTGTTCATCAAGTTATTTTCTCTATATATTAGTGATGTACTTGATCTTATTTCTCACATCAATTAGCAAGGCTTCAAAGTTATATGTAGTGGACTGTTACTTCCTAAAGTCTTGTCCTTCATAACTGGTTCTTACCTCTCTGTTCCCACCTGAGCTGATGGCCAGTGAAGCCAGCCTTCAGCCTTTCCTTTCCACTGCTTTGGGGTTCACTTCCCCCTTTGCAACAGCAATAGGTTCTCTAATCTTGCTCCAGCAAGACTGCAGACCAAGCGTAAGAATTAAGAAATATTTTTAGCTAAATCTTGGGATTGATTTCACTTTACGGTTTCCTTCCATTGTCCTGTTTTCAGTATGGCAGAGAATCGCCCAGGACCATGCACTGGTGACCTCTTAAACTTGGGTAACTTGCCACTGATTCACAAAAAAAAAAGCAGTTTGAGGATATCCTTTCAAGGTTATCTTAAGACAAGCTTCTCTTGTAAGACTTAAGTCTTTTGGCATCCTCCTGACTTGAACTAGAAATCTGGCACATGAGTGTCTCCTTTCATATCTCTTCTTAATTCTCTGATTACTCACCCTATCTGCCGGTAGCCTTACTGTGTACCAGCAATCATCGAGGGGACTCAGAGCAACTTTGTCATGATCAAAAAAAAGTAGGACATATGGAAATGACTAATGTTAGTTTCTTGTTATAATGGAAAGGTTTGTGGATTATCTGGAAAAGTTTATTTTTTAACAACAAAATAGTGGTTTATCCTACCAGACAATAATGTGTATACTGCTGGGATTCTGCTGTTAGTACGGTTTATATACTGAGATAGCTAAGAATAAGGAAAAAAAACCCAACAGATATATTCTCTTACATAAACTTCAAAAGCTGTCCAAACTAACTTTAAGTTGATGGAAAACTTTGTATGTTTGGAAAGTGTCACCACATTTCCCAAGAGAAAGTCCAGTCCTTTTCAGATCAAACAGATAAAAGATGTGCTGCCACTTAGCTCGGGGAGTAGCGCAAGAAAGTGCCTGCAGACATTTGTTTGAATGGTTGAATTAAATTCCTTTCGTTGTACTTATGACAACATTTTCCCTTAGATTTCCAGGTGTTCTTGTCACCTGCCTTTTATTAGGTGAAGTTACAGGAAACTAGTTTTAAGACTTTGTTTTTGAGTATTGGCACAGAAAACTAGACACTGAAAGGTCCAGTGTTTGACATGGCACAAGCATGCCTTGCTGGACTTGAGGTACCACAATACCTATGAAAATTGGGTTCATGTGCAGCTTTGAAGTGATGCATCAGAAGTGTGCAAACAACCACAGTGAAATAGCACAGCTCTTCCTCTGAATTTAAACCAATCAACCATGAAGTAAGTGAAAACTGTGAATATTAGAGTAGAATAATTTCTTGATTTGAGAAAATTGGCCTTTGTTCCACAAAAAAATCAGAGGTACAGCCAGCACTGATATACTGAATATAAAGCCAGGACACTCATTTCAGGTAAGCTCAGATGAGATGACAGATCTAATAAATTGTTTCCTTAATAGCTAAGCCCAGGCAGACAGAAAAAAACCAGCTTGTCTCAGGAAAGCAATATGACCAATAAAGTCTGGATGTCCTCCATCCCTGGAGGCTTTCAAGGCAAGGCTAAAACAAAACCAAAGTTCACCTGATGGAGCTACAGCTGTGTGGTAATTGACAGTGCCTGGAACCTGACAGATCACAGCTGAACTTGAGGAATTAGCTTCATGTGTCAAAGTTCCCAGTCTGGTCTTAGTCAGGAGCCAAGGTGCCTTCTTCAGTCAGCAGATAAAACTGGGATCTTTCCAAGTACAATTTCTCTTATCTAGGATCAGAATTGCCACCTGGAGCGGGCTGTAGAAGGAACATAGACTCCTGGGTTTTAGAGAGCCAATATTTGGTGATATGTATCCCTTCTGAGTCTCATCCTTAGCTGTACAGTATTTATTGAAGGAATGTGCTGAGAGAAGAATTTTGCCCCAATTTTACTCTACCTTCTCATATTGGGAGCTCAGCAGACTCCTTTGTGATGTCCCAGCTGCTTGTGATAGGAGGTTAATCTTTTAATGAGATTTTAGAAGACTTTATTGCTAGTTTTATGTAAGGAGTCCAGAATCCCAGTGTCAGGAGCTTAATAAATAAGGTTTGTTGGTCTGGGGAATTCCACGGATCTGGAGCAAAAATTACAAGAGAATTTACTCATACATTAGGCTGTCTAATAGTCATGAGCTTATTCTTCTGTACAGTCAGTGAAGAGAAAGGAGCTCTTCTATTTGGCAATTCACATCTCAAATGGAGCCTATTTTTTGTTGCTTCAGCAATTCTTAGTGTATTAAGCCTTGAGTTCCATCTTTATAGCAGCAGTATTTGAAGCAAAACAATTGTATATATTTTTTCCATTATACCATTATTATATGGGACAAATGAATTCCATATAACAATAAGTCATGTTTATTAAATATTATCAATCAGCTGTAAGCCCCATAGTAATTTAATGCTCCATGTGGAATGAATCTTTAGGCTTGGATATATGATTACCTGAAAGTACATATTACCTGCTAACTGTAGCTAATTGGTGACTCATGCAGATCTCAAGAATGCTAATTCTTTGTGAAGTATCCTCAGTTTTCTGATTGTTTTTCGTTGAGTCTTACATTTTCAAAGTGAAGTGGCATGAAAAGCCTATTCCTTCTCTAGCTTCAGAGATTTGAAAGTTGCTAGCAATGCACAGTTCTTTCTCACAGAAGAGATTGCACGGGTTTATTGGAAGGCCGTTTCTAGAGCTGTTAAGTGAGAGGGGCTGCAAGGAAAATTTGAAGGTTCATTTCCATTTTTCTCAATAAATTATGCATCGAAATCAGTCATTGTATTAAACCTCCTGACTCTTTGGTGTCAGGTGGAGCTGGATACAAGCCAAGGATGGTTTCATTAGGAAGACAGAACTAAATGGCAGTGACACTTCTCAACCCATCTCAACTGGCTAAACAGAAAGCAGCTGCTGAATTGTTTGTTTGAACTGCAGTGTGGTAGCCTGCTATGGCACTCCTATGCTTTCTAGGAATTACTGTTTGGAAAAGGGAACTGCCCTAGCATCAAAGCTGGCTTTCTGGGCACCTGCAAATGAGAAGCTAGTAGGGATGTGCTAGTGCAAGATGCAACTGTTACAGCAGTCTGCCCTCAGTGTATGCTGTACCTCTCTGTTCAGTGATTTCAGCTTTTCACATGGAGCACTGCCACCCACCCTTCTGTCCTGCCATGATTTTACAGTATAATTCTGGCCTGAGCTGAAACATGTGATTATTCCCAATGAATTGTTCGTTGTGATTCCAACCTTCTTTGCTGATTTTCTGCCTATGTTTCTGGCTTCTGTTGATCCTTTAATATTATTTCTCCTCCTTTCTCATGTTTGGATTGCCTCTCCATGCAGCTCATCTGTGAATTTAGTTAATGTGTGATTGCAGTGGTATGGGAAATAATAGACAGTGTGTGACATAACTTATTCTGTCCCGCTTACACACAGTTTTATCCATTACTGTCCTTCCTTGCAGCCTTTGATCCATTATTCAGAACTTGCAACATCGCTCGTGAATTTTTCTGTGGCAGTTTTGAGTTGTTACCTTAAATGCCCTCTCTGGCTAGCTCCAGGCAGCTCTCCGTGCAGCACCCTGGCTCTCCAAGCACGGTGGGTCTGGCTCCCACCCTGCTGCCTGGGACCCTCACATCCTTGCTCGTCCACAGGGTAAGACACCCAAAACTCAGGCTCTGCAGCACTTGGCATTGCGGGGCCTAGGCTGAGGTTTGGATCTAGCCCCTAAATTGCCTTTTAAAGCAAGAAACTTAACTGCTGGTAGTTTGGAATGTTTCTCTTCCAAATACACATCTGGAGATTTTCACAGCTTGGAGGTGCATCTCTGTAATTTCTGAGCACCAAGCTGAGAAGACCAGAGTCACCGTTTAAATATTCTTTAGCAGAAGCACAGTGAACACCCCCAGCAAATTCCCATTTTGTGGCTTCCCTGTGTCTTTTCTTTTTCTCTCCCCTCCACCCTTCTTTTTGCTTTCCAGGAGATTATAGCAGAGGTTGACAAAGTGCTAATCTTGCTGAGGATTACGCACAAGGAATCTCTATTGATTTCCTCTTTTCTTTTACAGAAATAATAAAAGCCTGCATTGCAGGGTTTTGGGAGCTGCTGGGGATGATAAGGCACTTTTTTCTACCATAACTTTAAGGTTTTTGCTTGTGTAAAACATTGATTTATCAGAGAATCTACAAATAATATACTTAGTGGATAACATGTTACATTTATATAACTGAAAATCTTCATTAGTATCTATAATAGCTGAGACATAATAATGCAGGCAAAGAAATGCTGTTATTTTTATATAGTGCTGTAAGTTTATACAGTGCTATACAAACTGCTTATACTCCCTCAGCTACTGTACAGTGTGGTGTGTCTGTCCTATTGGCCAAGTGTTTGATTTCTAGCAAGTGTGTGTAATTCTGTAGTCATTTCATTTTTTCCATTGCATTTTCATGAGATCTGTGCTCATTCACAAAGAAAATCTACTTCACCACCAGTCATCACTATGACTTGACAGGAGAGGTTGTAGGGTTATATCTGGAAAAAGAGATTCTCACACTGCATAGGTAAGAGGCATGAACTCACAATATTCAAAATCTTAACGAACAGTATGAAAAAACACTGTGAAGGCTATGGCTTCAGACAGTTTCTTTATTAGTATACCCAGAGTTTCATATACTGATGCTGCACGTGTACCCCCAGCCTGTGTCTCACAGTCCAAACTTGAAACCTTTGTTCAGAAATGGCAAATGGGGAGATGTCCTTGGCAAAGTGATGGAGAGTGTCTGGAGGGCGGGTGGCTGTACTGCTTTTGGCTGGGATAGAGTTAATTTTATTCACAGTAGATGCTGTGGGGCTGTTTTGGATTTGTCCTGGAAACAGTATTGATCACGAAGGGATGGTTTAGTTACTGCTGAGCAGTGCTCACACAGAGCCAAGGGCTTTTCTGCTTCTCACCCACTCCACCAGTGAGCAGCCTGGGGGGGGACGACGACAAGGAGTTGAGGGGACACAGCTGGGACAGCTGACCCCACTGACCCAAGGGACATCCCACACACATGGGATCATGCTCAGCACTAAAATTAGAGAGGAGGTTGGTGGGGGGGCTGCTGCTCAGGGACTGGCTGGGCATCGGCTGGTTGGTGGTAAGCAATTGTTTTAATTTGCACCAATTGTCTGTCTTGGTGGTTATTTATAGCTCTCATTTTTCTTATTACATTCCCCCCCTAATTTCAGTTGTTAAACTGTTTTTATCTTGACCCATGAGTTTTCCCACTTACCCTTCTGATTCTTTTCCCCCCATCCCGTTGTGGGGCTACGAGTGAGCAGCTGTGTGTACTTAGCTGCTGCCTGGGGTTAAACCATGACAGCAGGTAGAGAGAACATGAGGGGACTTTGGTTACCCAGCATAGCCCGACTGTGCAGGCTGGAAGGGGTCTTCTGGCAGTGGTGCCCACTGGAAACAAAAAAGCATTCAGGAAAATGTGGAAGGGTGTTTCTGCAATCAGCAGAAAGCTGTGGTTGAAGTTTGTCATGGCAGGACATCTCCTCAGGCTCACTGGGAGAGGCAGCACATTGCAGTCTCTGCAAGGAGCCTGCAGGCACCTGTGAGCTTGGCTTTGTCAAAATCCAGGACAAATGGGGAGGAAAGGATGTTCTGCTGTTGGTAGGTGCAGTGTATGTGGGTACATATAATAAATCCCAGCAGACAGTGCTAAGGTTTGGGAGGCATCTCATAATGCTATGTACAAGCAAAACAAATACTCAGTGCCCCAGAGAGGGCCATGGCCAGGAGAGAGGGTACTTTCACCTCTCAAATGCCTATAGAAGAGGCCACTACTTGGAAAAATGGGATGGTATGTCCCTTCATTCTCTTGTCAGAATGTTTTGCAGCAGGCAAATCCTCCTTTCAGTCCCAGCCCCTCGAGGCGCAGACAGGACCTGGTGCCTGCTGTCAGAGGCTCCTCAAGAGTAAAGAGCAAAGGTAGAAACTATTACTGCTAACCCGCCTCCTCAGACAGCCTTGGGTCATTATGTGCTGCTTGTTATTTATTTAGATTTATCCAGAATAAACATGAGTGTTCCCACCTGTACTCCAAAGACCTGTGAAGGTCTTTAACACCAGCCAGATCACCAGCCTTCTCCACCTTTCTTGCCACCTAGCTTCCCCCAACAAAATCAGGACAAGAGACAGTGAAATAGTCTTAATTTGTATCTTCCTGCCCTTCCTTCTCAGATAGCACAGGTACTGGAGCTTCAGAAAACCTTAGAGTGTAACAGTTTCAGGTCATTTCCCTTCTGGTAGGCATATACTCAAAATAAGGGCTTGTTCTAGAATGAAGGGGAGCTTACTTGCCTGCCTGTTGCAGAGGGATGCCTTCCACTGCCTTCCCCAGTGTATACAGTGCAGGAAGGGGATGACTTGCACATCGTACATGGGAAAGGATGACAGCACTGCCAGGTCGCTAGAGAGGCTCACAGCGTTTGATATAGTGGACATGCTTCAGACCAGTGTGGGAGATGGACAACCACCTCTGTTCTTCTGTGGGACAGTTCTGGCACCAAGGTGCTGAGAACCGCAGAAGCTTGGTTTTGAAAGGCTGATGGATTTTTAAGGTCCTTCTGTAAAGGCAGCATCCGTAAAAAGTCATGGTAGTATGGAGTGGAGTGACCAGTCTGTCACTCCCATATGGCTGGGAGGAGAGTTGAAACGAACTCAGTAACTGTAGGCTGCTTTCAAGGACTATAACTGGAAAGATGATTCCTCCTGCCCCCAAAATCACCTGGTCTGGTTCTGAACACCATAGGACATTGAGGAATGTAAAACTGGGTGCCTGATGCCTCCCTCCTTAGTGTACCAGCTGTTAGATCTGCAGCTGCAAGGTTTACAATTTCATAAGGTTTTTATTCCTCCGCTTCTCATTTTAATTAAAAGATTCCCAGTCACCTCTGTGGAAGAAAACATCTTGTCATTTGGAAGCTGAGGAAGTCCTGAACACTTACAGCTCTTGGGATGCTTACCATCATTGGGCAACCATTTCCCCAGCAATTTTGGCAGCTGTTCCATCGGATGTTTCTTTAGAGCAGACTCCAAATCATATCATCCAAATGAAATATTTGGGATGCCTGTATCGTGTCTTTTGCTCCAATAATGGATTATTTCTTTAGGATGGCCATAGAGAAATAACGGTGAAAGCTCACACTACTAATCCTGCTTTAGCTCTATCATTCTCTTTTAACTTCCCATTAATTAGGTTTCTTTCCTATCAGCAGCTCCAGAGGCTGAGTCCAACCAGCTGAAAGTCACATTTGCTGCATGAACAGTGTAGGTTTGGAATTCAGCATTAGTTTTCAAGGGAACTTTCCCAACTATTTCAGCAGGATAATAGTCAGCAGATTATTGTGAGAGATTTGCTGTTTACTGCTAGAATTGCTCACCAATTTCAAGACTAATAAGTAGTTGTGATAGCTATCAATACAGTTATGAGGCAATCACAATATTAACTCCAGGAGAAATTGTCTATCCAAAGAGCTTCTGAAGCAGTTAACTTTGCGTTTGTGAAATATATAAGAAAATGATTGCTATTGGGGCATTATTGGAACTATTTATTACTACAGCTAAATTTATGTACCCCTTTAAACTGAGCTCATTCCCAAAAATTTATAATGTACTTAAATAGGTCCCATTTACCTGAAACTCTTGAATTCAAACTAATTTGAGGTGCAATCAGTATATAAAAACTGCTCCTCATGGAGATTCAGCCGAAAGACATAATTTGTCTCTTAATTTCCACACACAGTTTTGTGTTACGAGTCCCAAAAACACAGCTATCCACTGCATTTAGATCTTCAGCAACTTGTCATGACTCCTTTACAGCTCTTCCACTGTATGGAATGAATGTCTAGACTGACCTCATGTCACCTACCCAGAGGTCACAGAATTGCATTAAGAAATGAGCGAAGAAATTAATTTCCCATATCTGAAAAGAAATACTGCCTTAAACTCGGAGTTTTGGCCACCTGCACAAGCCAAGGATCTTTCCAACAGACAGGATTCAGGACTTCAGCCGCATTCTGACTTCTGCTATGATCATGAGATGGGCACCTGCAGAAGGTGACATATCACATCCCAAGGCTTTCCTCTGGAGATGTTTGTCTTTCTCCTTGTATGGTGGGAGGAACGCACAAAACTAGCTTAAGACAGCTGACTTAATTGACTGAAGACAGTGGGGTGAGCCCCACACTGTGTTCAACAGCTGTGTCAACACACACACTTTTCTCACAAGAGTACTGCTTAGTACACGTCCTGGTTTTGGACCTTCCTATGGGAAAGGCAGTTTCTGGTGTTGTAGATCATGCCTCACTGTGAGCTAAACTCAAAGCTTCAGGTCTATTCCATGTTTTCTCAATGCATAAAGATATGGAAGTATACCAAAAGATAATGCATATTAAGGAAGGACCTGAAATTAAGTTTCATCTTCAAATTATGGTACCTATTAGTCTACCTTAGGAAAAGGTATTTGTTGGAACAAATGATTTCACATTCAGGTGTATATATGCAATAAAAGAGTGTAATTGCATAGAGGCATTCATAATGTGATAGGCAATGGGCATACCCTACTCACCTATCCTATTATTAAAGTTTCAGTTATACAGTTCATGCAGAGATTCCTTGAGTGCTTACTGCCAGTGGAATCAACAAGAGCATTCTAGTTAAGACTTGTCAACACAAGTACAAGAATTGCACATTCTAGCCATAAATAAGAGAAAATCAGGCTTCTGGCTGTATTTGTTTACCTGGGACCTAGTCTGTATTCTGACATTGTGCTGAATTTCCAGAGCACTTTGAAGATAAAAGCAGTTTGAGGGCAAATCTTACAAAAGGATGGCAGGGAGGGGAAAGAAGAAACACCTTATCACCCCTTTCAGGTCCTATTTTGTCAGTCTTTCCATAGACAAATCAAAAAGAAAACCAAGATGTTAGCACATGTCTTGGTTGTATTATCTTAAGATGGATTTATATCAAATACACAAATTGATTTTTAAAGTCAACTATGCAGATGATTGCATAATGTTACTGACATTTAAAGAGACTCAGAATTTTGTTTGTTAAAAATGCTAGGGAAACCTTTCTCCCATTTAATATTGCTTTAACAGTCTGATTTACTTTTCTAATGTATTGTATCAACAAACATCAATACATCAGCATTTTTCCTCCAAGTCAAAGCTTGGAAGGAAAAAATTTTCCAGATAATTGATAGACCCTTTAAAAGTCATTATGAAGAAGAGGACAAAATGGAATCATGATGTAACAGTGCAAGGCTAAAAGCAATCTGGACCCATTCCGAAGATGTAGCCAGAAGCACTAGAGAACTTGCTCCTGTCTGATGCTTCTTTACCAAACCCTTATTTCCTATCACTTGGGTGACGCTCATAGTACCCAAAATCTGAATTGGTCTTTGGAGACAAGTTTCATCCTTCATTGACTGCACAGGGAACCAGTGTAGCTGATACATAAGTTATGTGGAGAGACTCCAGGGCTTTATCTCCTGGACCAACCATTTCATCAACTTGACTAGCCATAGTGGAGGAATAGGAGACTGACAAAAGCATCTCAACTCACAGTGAAGTTCTGGTGTCTCAGCAAACAGCTTAGCAGCATGTATGCACAGAACTACCCTTCCGCTCACATCTCAGGGAACTTCTAGACTTGTGGTGCAGTGCTGCCTGACTTTTACTTGCTGCATGGTACTCGCAGCTCTGAGCAGGTCCAGCTGTTGGGGAAAAAGGCAGAAAAAGGGGAAAATTCTTGGATCTAACCGAAAAACTGAAGAAATGGGGGAGAATGGCAAGGTCCCTAAATAGCATGGAAAACGGAGCTGCTACAGCTGCCCAGCCCTTAGAGATGACTTGCAATGTGATCTCTCACCAACTTACCAGATCTGGTGTCAGTGCACTGCATGTTATTCAAAGAAATAACTAGTTCTGATAGATTTACTCTCATTGCAACATGTTTAATTGTATCTTAGCAAAGGGATAACCACTGTCATCCTGCTTCTCTGGAAAGAAGAAAGGTAGTAGCTCTGTCTTCTGTGATAGTAGCAATGGATGGTGTGCTCCTCAGAGCCCTGTGTGCAACAGAAGTTTCCTAGCCTGGAACTGCTAGAGATCAGTACAGATATTTCTGCTGACATCCTGCGTGGCCAGGTCACACTCTTCACCCAGTGATCCATGTGCCTGTCTTACCTCTGCTAGCTGAGCTAGAACATTTGGTTTAATGAGACAGTCAGATCTTTATGAAAGGCCTGAAGGGACAAAAAGACTGCAACGTTCCTTTGGGAAGCCATTCCATTTGTCATTAGCCATATCTTTTACTTAATATCTTGTGACTAATTTCATCCCTTGCCTGAAGAATATTCAAATGTATATTCATTTTCCATGAGCCCCAGATGAATTTAGATCTCCAAGGTGATGCATGTGGAAACTCGGATTTACTTCCAGAGAAGGCTGGGTGAGGATCTTATTGATCTGGTGAGACAGGGGTGAGCTTTCTCTTTCCACTCCAGGCTGCAGGTTCTGTCACAGCTGGGTTGTGTGAAATGGAGTTCTCACTCAGGGTTTTTAGTTCAGGGTAAGAAGTATCCCAAAGGAGGAAGAAAGGTCAGTCCTTTCTGTGCTTAGATAGCTAGACTCCCTTTAGAAAGGGGAAAGTTGAGAAATAAGGGACTGATTTGAAGAACTCCTAGATGGTGACTGCAGAAATCTGAGCTAGACTTGACAAGGCAGGGGGGAACGTCTGGCCTTGCCCAGATTTTTACTTTTATTTTAGATTCATAAAGAAACCTGTGTTCCAGTGATGTTTATTAGTTGCCCTGTAAGACAAGGAGTATTTGGTGTCATCAAGAAATTCTTCCTCTTTGGAAGTATTGACTTGGCTCCTAAAGTGAAAATTGCATGGAAGATATGTAAGATACTTTCTTCCAGAAATGACCAGGGGTTAAATTATATGTGCACTTTAAATCAAAGCATGTGGTATGACTCACCCCTGGCCAGCTTCATTGTTCTCCTTATTATAGGATCTCCTACGAAGGTCACATTTAGCTACTAAAAATAAATCCCTAGCCCAAAAAAACATTTGCTCCTCAACAAACAATTTGAGAAAATATAGGCTACTCCTGTATTAAAAGTACAGATCCAGGTCACTGAGCTGACCTACTTAGGGGATATTTTAGGGCTTCCCAAAAGATTTCACGTCCTCCAAATGTCAATCTTATTTCAGTTCACGCATCAGCATAAGTCTTCTTACTTCACAGGAGACTGTTATTTAGATGTAGATTTTATCAAAGTTTAACCGGCTTAACATTTCTTATGAGAAACTCACAGAAAGTTGAAATGAACTTGTCTACAGTGTTTAGCAGCAACAGGACTTGAGTAAAACCTTATTTTGGTGCCAATTGATACAACTTATTCACATCTCAGTCCCTTTGACTATATGATGTGTAATTCTACTAAAACCAGAGAAAACCTGATACATGAGCAGAGCCAGGCCTCTTTGTTTCAATACTTCTGTTAGTGCTGTGTTGAGAGCAGTCTCTTTCTGAACTCAGACATAGGAGACGACCCAAGGAACAACCTGATTTTCAACCTCATGTTCCATCTCACAGAATGATGAGATGTTTTCTCTATAGCATGAGTATCCTTAACCTTTCTCTTGTTGGTATGATATTGAGTAAAGTCAATTGTGGAACAGGCATCCTGGCATTGATGCTGTAAAGTCAGGCCAGCGTGAGCACCGATCTTCATTTATGTTGGTGTGCCTGGGCTATCTACGTTGGGTCATCACCTATACCTGATGAGGTGTTACCTTCTCTCAAAAAATGGCTTTCACGGACCGTGGGCTTGGCCATTGCCATTCACTACATTACAGACATTCAGGCAATAAAATTTTACGAGCTTTCAGCTGGCCTTTTTTTCAAAGGCTGGTGCAGGATGACTTCCCCAAACATATTTACCAAGCTGGGCTCTGCATGGCATGCTGCAAGGAGAGGACAAGGATGATAGTGCTGACAAGGGTGTTACTGCTAACAAGTCAGAAGTGTAGAAAGTGACAAGAGAAACCTGAGTGGCAGGAGAGGCCAGGAGCAAAGCACGGAATAACACATGAGAACCAAGGCTTGGGTCTCCCTCTTCAGCATTTTTTACTGACTACCTTGGGGAAGTCTCTAACTTGTGCATTGGTTTCTCTGCACTCTGTCTTGAAGTGTTGAACTTTCTCTCTGCCTTGTGCAGAAACCCTGGCTTTTCACTTTGGGCAGACAAGGTAGCAGGTACCAGTCTGAGGTACAGGTCTGAGCCCAGTTCTCAAGGAAATTGCTTCCAGCCGAGCGATCCTTGGCAAAATAACCTAGAAGACCTTGGTAAAAATAGTCCAAGTAACTCCTAACAAGGCGCTTTTAAAGACCCTATCAAACCCCACAGGACATATTTAGTTACTACCAAAATTTGATACTGTATGTCCCCTTGCCAGACTTCCCCAACAGTAGGAAGGACAGAACTATCCCTCCTCCCAAGAAGGCTCTGAGGAAACATCAGTTAGAGTACGTGAGCTTAGAGTCTCTCTTGATGTGAGCTGATAAGTGCACAGGTGCAGATAGATACAGTTAGCTGGAGCAGAGAATCCATTAGGATTTTTTTAGCAGTGGCCTGCGTGGGGAACAGTGCGGAGCCTAAAAAAAAACCCCTGAGCAGGTGAGCTGGAGCCCACCCTGCAGGGCTCTGCCCACCCCTTCTCTACCTGCAGGATGATCGGTGGCTGCACAGGCTCTGCCTTCTGCTGATCATACCCAGAGGCCACAACCCGCCTCCTGTTTGCCTCACAAATACATAGCTTGGGATTTCTAAGGCTTCATTTTTCCCTGTTTATAACACCTCAGCCCTTTTCTGTGTTCTGTACCCCATGAAGAGCAAAGACCATTACACTGAAAACTCACATAAATTTCTGACCCCATGCTTCTAAAGGACTGCTATTGTGCTGTTAAGTCTCTGAAATACATCTTTTGGAAGAAACCAAGATTTTGGGGACAATATGCATGAATGAGTAGATTCAGGTGGCAGTTTGAAGTGTGAGAGACACATCACTAATGGATAGGCTGCTTATTGGAGCCTGCTGTAGAGGTATTTCCTAGTGGGAGTGAAGGATCCACAGCCATGGTATCACAAGGGATTCTAATTAACTAGTGACATTACTAGAGCAAGGCCATTAAACCCAACCTCCTTGTGCATTTCAGTCTAATCACATCTTCAGATAGAATAATACTTTAATAAGCCTTAAGCTGGAATTGATATTTTTTTTCATACACCAGGAACCGAAATGAAGGCAAAAAAATGGTTGGAAATTATTTAGCAGTTTCTGAGAATTAAGGAAAGTCCTTTATTGTTAATCAAAGTGGATTAGTATTTTTTGTAGTATTGAGGAGCTATAATATATTTTACCCAGTTTATTAACTAAGCTGAGCTGAGGATCAGTTTCTTAGAATGCCTGTCATTGAAGATGACTGCTGTTCGCTGTTGCGATTGTTTATCTGCTTACATCCAAGCAGCCCTCTGATGGAT
The DNA here is from genome assembly GCF_023638135.1 of Falco biarmicus. NCBI lineage: Eukaryota > Metazoa > Chordata > Aves > Falconiformes > Falconidae > Falco > Falco biarmicus. The sequence continues at coordinate 9,716,081 of NC_079288.1, read as the reverse complement.
AAGTTGCCTTCCAGTGCTTTCAATTTGTATAACAGCATGGTGCATCAAGATGCCATTAACACCGAACAAAAGAAATCTATTAATAGGGAGGTCTGGATGGTCAATAACTCCTCAGCATGTATGCATGATAAAAAGTCGAGATGCCTATACTCTCCATGGTTTGCTATGCTTTGGGTCTCTAGAGATTACTTTTTGTAGATCAGCTATCTGTATGTGGCCTGCCACAATAGCAGCAGCTGCCTTGCGGCCATCCATCAGTCCCAAACACGGCATCTCAGCAGTTCAGTATTGACAAGCACCCTGCAGCCCTCTGTCCAGCCTCTAGCAGGCTTGGTGATCTGTCTGTTCAGGGGATGAAAGTATCTCCTAGAAGCTGTCCAGGTCTTACCTAGTATAGGTAATGCTGTGACCATAATCCATTCATAAATCCTGGTTCCTCTTTGATTCTACCTAAATGCTTTTATTGAGACACTTTGTGCTCTCACGTTTTGCTGCCATTGGCCCAAACTCATTCACTGTTTCTGTGATATGTGCCCCTACACCTCCCCAAACAGCAGCGTTTTCCTTTAACCTTCCTCACTTCCAATTCACCATCAGCTCTGCCTGCTGACGTTGCCAGGGAGTCTCGTTAGGTAAAAGTGACTTCCCTGGCCATCCTCCACAGAGCAATCCTCCCAGGCACCAGGGTGAGAGTGATCTTCCCTGAATTCCTTCCAGCCTGTTGATGTTGATCTTGGCATGGAGAGTCCAGCGTTGAAGAGAGATGGGGCCCTTTTTCAACATGCTCCACAAGGAGAGCTGCTGGAGTTACCCCATTCCTCCTCAGTCACCTGAAGTTTTGCTCTGAAAGCCAACTATTTTTCCACTTCACTCACGACTGCTTTCCCCATAAGAGACACCTACTGTACCAAGGGCACTGTGTCACTACCAAGCAGTTTAATATAGACCTGCACAAAGCAGACTTGCTTCACCAGCACCAGAAAATCTCATTGCCTTTCTGAGGCTCCCCAAAGCAAACCTCCCCACCTGAGGAAAAGCTCTGCTATGGAATCCCACATCTGCAACACTCCATTCTGCTGTGTGGCTCTATTGGCATTTTCCATCCCTGAACTCCTCCAGCTGTCTCTGTTGATAGCATAACCTGTTAGGAAGTCTGTCTGATTGATAGCTGTTGGGGGTGCAGGTTTCCTGGAGGAACAGGGGTCAAACAGTATTTTTTACTTGGGGACGCTTGCTTCAACAGGCTGTACACCCATAGGTATTTTCTGCATGACTCACGCCAAAGGAGCTGCTGCTGGTGAGACTGTAATTGTAACCACTTAGAAATGACAAAGCTCCATGCCTGCAATCACACTATTCTGATAATTAACCTTCATTAGTGATTAACTTGTTGAAGGGATTGCAGACCTGCAATGTCAACTTTCACAGTCACTTTGACAAAGGAAGCGCTGAGCAGCCTGGTGGGTTTACTACATGGCCCGAGAGTCCCCGTCTCAGACATAGGGACGGAGTGGTGGGCCTGCAAAGCCCACATCTCATCCTAAAGCCAGGTCTTCCTGCAGCATATATTTTGGCAGGGGTTTTCTTCTCATTTACCTGGATGACGGGAGGAAGCTGGATGACTTTTTCTAGTTGCACTTGTTACTCAATATGGACTCCTTAGGAAGTTTTGGACATTGGCTTTGCTGGTGAAGAAAGGAAACATGATGATTTAACAACATGAAAAGTCACAACTAGTGACATGTCTGCAGGTGACACCGAGCTGAAAGGTGTGGTTGATTTGTTTGGGGGATGGCATGCCATCCACAGGGACTTTGACAGGCTAGAGGAGTTTGTTCATGTGAACCTCATGAACTTCAAGAAGGCCAAGTGCCAGGTCCTACCCCTGGATCAGGGCAGTCCCCAGTACCAGTACAGACTGGGGGATGAAGCAATTAAGAGCAGGCCTATAGAGAAGGACTTGGCGATACCAGTGGATGAGAAATTAGATTTGAGCCAGCAATGTGAGCTTGCAGCCCAGAAAGCCAACCACATCCCAGGCTGCAACAAAAGAAACATAGCCGTCTGGCTGTGGGAGGTGACAGCCCCTCTGCTCTTGTGAGACCTCACCTGTGCCTAAATGTTTGTAAAATAAGGATTTTAGGAACCAAACAATAGTACAGTGCCTAGCTTGTATAACTTCTATAACTAGCTTGTACTTGGAGCAGCATGTCCACTGCCACACCATGCACTAATTATTAATTTCTGTGTTTACACAAGTTTGGATATATCTATATTTAAGCTTAACTATACATCCTGTTTTCTTATTTTCTTAATTGGAAAATTCATGATATAAACTTTGAGTAAAAGTGGTCTTTATGTTAGCCCTATATGCTTGCACCTTTGCTCAAGGGCTAATAAAAACATCTGCAGGCTGTTTTGCTATTCAGACTGCTAAAAGATGTATCTGAGATATGGGGTATAGTGCCTTGTTTTTCATCAGTTTCTTAGTCACCTGGCCTATTAAATTTATTCCTGGTTTCTTAACTCTTTCCACTGTAATCTCATGTCAAAATAAATACAGTATTTCAGGTGGCTTCTTATGAGACTCATAGCTGTGTTAAGAGTACCAATAACAGATGATGGCTCTATATGCGTGGCTGAAAATGTTATTGGCCTGTTTTGATTCTCCTTCACATTTCAAAATTTATTGCAAACTTAATCAACTGTTTTGAAAAATACTAAAGCAGTGTAAATAGAGATTGACAGAAAAATACCTTGGAATAAATAGAGTGGCTGCAATAAAGAACAGAATTTTAGATTGTGGGAGAATGACAATCTCACAAGTAGGCAATTTCAATAAATGGGCTGCCACAAGCGAATAAATGTATTTTTAATTATTTGTGTGGACCATGAATGGAAAGAATCACTGGAATCTGGGTGCAAAAATACGGCAGTGTATAGGGAAAATGTAGATGGCTTAAGTAGAGTGGTATCCAACTTCAGAAGGAGGTAGCTGCTTCTGTCTCCTGGGGGAAACATCCTGTAAATAAAGGCAAACATGTACAGCAAAACGCTCTCTGTTGGTGGTGCTGCCTGTGCCGTTCAGCGTGGCTGTTTCATCTGGTTCCATCGGTGCTTAGTTGTCCTCCCAGGAGCAGTGGGAAGCCCCAGCAGCACTGAGGGGTGGTGAACTGTGGAGATCTTGCACAAAACTGGATCCCTCCTAAGATCTCTCAGGTATTTGTTCAGTGCAGCCTGCAAAATTACAAAACTAATTCATATCTTCTCGATGTTAATTAGAATCCTGTCATCCATTAACCATTTAGATAACAGTAGTGCAAATACCTGATTCACCTTTCATGTGAGGTTCTGCGTCCCTCCTCAGTCCCGCCTTTGGGCACAACCACTTGACAATGGGCACAAACCACAGGATCAGTTACACTGACCATCCCAGCATGTTTTCTCTCTCTTGTACTGCTGCTTATTCACCTGCTTTACCAAACTGTGATACATCAGCAGAAATTATGATGTCACGTATGGTATGTCCTGACAGCCAGCCAGGATAAAGGATATTATGGAGGATTTGTGCAAGTAGATACATGAAAGTCCAGGAGCCTGAATTTAACTGGAGATGCTGAGCAGGGAATCTGAGGGAGGAAAAGACATTTCTGTCTGCTTCACTGCAGCTTGTGTCAATTACACTGAGCAGCTACCAGGGACCAATACTGTTTTGTTTACATAGCATATTATTGTTGCTAAAGTGAAAGTTTCTCTGGATTTCTGATTTGCAAGACATTAGTTCAGTCAGAAACCAAATTTTCTTCTGTCTCATATCTGAAGGAAACCACTCTCGCTTTGTATTTTTCAATGTGGAGACAGACCAGCCTTGCCGAAGGCTGTATCAAACTCACAAGTGTTTTCTCTGAAAGGCACAAGAAGTCACAGGATGCCTGGGATGAGTGTCTGGGGAAGGGGGGAGCTCGGCCACATAGGACTGGTGCCCAGCCTCCACAGGGAAGAGGGCTTGGTGCCTCCCTCCCTCGCAGCCTGCATCCCAGCATCTCCTTCCAGGGAGTCAGTTGTCATGAAGCTCTTTTTCTCTCCAGGGAAGCTGTTTCTTCACAGCTATAGCAAGGTCCCTGCTTACTGCCTCCTCTTACTCAGAGTATATCTTGTGCGCAGCGGGGAACAACTTCAAAAGAATCCTTTTATTTTTAGCCTCCTGTTAGTTTCCCAGACAGCCCTTCCACTGTCTTCCACAGAGCAAAATGAATGGTTCAGCACTGAGGTGCCTGCTGCAGGGGCAACTTTCTGACCTGAGCTGACTCATATTTTCAAGCTCGCAGAAAACAGGCTGAAGTTTATGCCTGATCTAAAAGCAGATGTTTCCAGGCTGTTGAGCAACCAGCTGCATTCTGCTCCCAGTTCCATGAGGGGTGAAATGTGGAGTGACCCTTTGGGAGCACCAAAGCACCCAGGGCTTGCAGAATCTGCACTAGGGATCCTCAAAGTTATTGCTCTTGTTCTGAACTAATTTCATGGAGAAGGAGATTGTGACTGTTTGTTACTGTATGAACTCAGTCCTTCAACTTTGTTTTGTATTAGGGCAGTAACAATAGGAAGAGAGAGGGAAGACCCAAGCTGCAGGAGGAAGCACCTCGAGGGTGCTTCTCTGGGACACCTAGCAGAAGATGCAAACCTTCCGCTGTGCCCCTGGGAGAAATGGCAGCAGGGGGCACAGAGGGAGGCAGAAGGATTTTTCCCCTACTAGACATGGTGACTCCTGTACTGACCAAACTGGTATGGCCATGTCAACCTGACCCCTACATGACAGAACCATGCCGTGTGAAATGCCCTCCACATCTGTCCCAGAGCTGCCTTTGTTTCAGGCAGGTGGAATAAAATCTACCCAGTGATGACACTGCATGTAGCACAATTTGGCATCTCCAGTTGCACCCTGAGTGTGGTCACCCCCTCCCCCTAGGCTCATCTTTGGGAGCAATGCACTTGGGGATCAGATCTAGCAGGGCTGTGGTGAGCAGGAGATCATCACTGTTGTGCTCTCAATCCTGTAGCACAGGACCAGGCAGCTGTTAGTCTTTATGCCACTGACTGGAAAATGCCACCAAGGTGGTGTTGAAGCGGGAGCGGTGTTTAGACAGCGTTGCCTTCTGAATCCTCCGTAATGGAACATGCGATGCGGTGTTGAAAGAATGGTATGGTGGTTTAAAGCATAGGCCCTGGTAAACAAGTTTGGTTTACAATGTGAGAGCTCAGTCACTGCTCTTGAAACAAAGGAAATGGGGGAAAAAAATCAATGCTGGCTCAGAAATGCTCTCTGCCTGGCATCTGGGGGACCCAGCCCAGCCCTTCTCACCTGAAAAATTACTAAAGCCAGAGTCTGAGGACAGCCTGAGTATCCTCAATGGATATCTACAGAGAAGACATAGCCCCTCTTCTTCCTCACTTTGTGCTTCCCCTGGCCTGGCCCACTGCATTGCTATGGGAGGGAATGATGACTCAGCAGTAGGTAGTGACACGGATTGTCCCTTCAATACTTACTTGTCAGCAGATGCCTCCCAGAAGCCGTCCTATGAGCTGCAGCTGGCAATAAGCAGTCTTCCAGATATTCCTTGCAGCTCGGCAAGAAACGTGCCAATACACTGAAATTTTCTAATTCATTCTGGAGTCCAACAGCCCAGGAATTTACCTGTATAGGGGGGGTAATTGCTTTCAGACAAACATAGTCCCTCCAGCTGTACTCGTTCAAAACAGCAAGCAAGTGAAATCTCGCATGGGTTTATCTGTATTATGAAGAAGATTAAGTTCCTGGTTATAGAATTGGAAGTGCAGTTGTAGAAGAGGAAAGTAATAAGAAAAGATGCAATCTTAGAGCCCCCCGACTACTCAAACTGCTTTCCCTACTCCCTCTGGGTTTCTGCAAATCAAATCAGAGTTGTAGGAGGTGAGGCGAGCTCTGAAAGCTGGTCTCTTCCCTGCCCAGTTATATTCATAGTTTCCTTGCTGCTGTTGAATGTAAATGAAATTTCAAAGTGCATGGGAAGAGCTGCCTGTCTCCTCCCCGTCTCTCTTCTCTTTGAGAGAATCTGGCTGGGCTTCAGCTTGTGAATTCTTGGTGTCTGAGACTGCAGATGAAGCATCCCTAAGCTTCTCTGAGATGATGGTCCTTTGATGTTTAAAAGGTTTTGAGGAATGTTGACGCCTCATTTCTGTTCACCTTTTTTCCCTCAGGAAGGTGGTTGGCTTGTAGCCATATCTGCTTACCTTGTGAAATCCTCTGGATTCAGAACCATGTGCCAGTTACATATCACAAATATGCCAATGGGCTTTGTTTTTTCCCTGAGACCACACACTGCACATTTATCAAAGCAGATGTCAAATCTGAGGAGGGCTGGAGCTGACCTGTGCTGTCAGCTGCTGGGGCGCAGCTATGAAAGTCCTTTGGGCTGTTAGAGCCAGCCTTGTTTAGGTGGTGTGTAGCTCTGTGGGATGCCTCGGAGGTTCTTTAGAACTTCTATTTCATATGTTCATTGGAAAATGAATTGCTAAGATTCATTTTGTAGGACTCTGATGCATGCTGCTCCCTGAATGCTCTCCCCAGGGTGTTTCCCAGGGCATGGAAAGCACAGTACCTGGGTAAGTGTCTGTACCAAACCTTGCTGTCACCCCTCGTTGGCATTTCCAGAGAGACCCTTCATATATATGATCCAAAAATTATTCTATATCTAGAGGATTTCCCAAGCTCTGCAGAACAATTGCATAATGATGAAAGAGCTTTTAAACCCCTCAAAAGGTATTTTTCCTCTTTCTGTGGCCATAAAATGAAATGTTTTATTCACATCCATACTCCTGTGGGTATAGTTTCTGCCACAAATGAAACTCTAACACCAGCATTGGATTAGAGCATTTTGTCATTAAACTGCTTAGAACTGTTTTCAGTCTTTTGCTTTAACTTGGATGAGTTCATCATTAGTTTCCACAGTGAGGTTTCCATTTTCCTTTCTCCCTGTTTAATACCAAAGTGCTTCAAAGCAGCTTTCCTAGTCAGATACTGTAGCAGGGATGAGACATGCTGTTCCCCAAACATGGTTGCCTCTCATTTCTTAACCAAAGAAAGTCAGACTGAATAGTTCCAGAGAGAAATATTGTGGTGTTTGTTACTAAGCATGCATATCTCAGTTATTATATATATATAATATATATATAAAAGTATTAATATGTCAATAATGTATTTAATTCTAACAGGATTTATAGTTCTTTTGTTGTGCTATTTATGAATTACAATAATTCTGAGCACTCCCTTGCGTTAAAACGTTTGCCTTGCTCAGCAGCTTACGTGATGCAAAGTGTGCTGCCTACCAGGCTGTCCAGCACGGCGGCACGTACCTGGCTGCACTCTCATGGCGGGCAGACTGGTCTCACCTTCTGCTTTCTTGCAAGTCACCACTGAAATCTTATCAGGGGGCTGTGACAGTTGGAATATCCTTCCTCCCCATCATTATTTCACACATGTGTCTATAATAACCAGCAGCAAAGTCAGTCAGAAGTGAGCCCTGGTTATTGCTTGGTTGACCTTTTCAAGTGGCTGTGCTGGAGGCTCTTAGTCAAACATTCTTATTGCTGGGTGCTCTTCTGCAAGCGCTGATGCTCAGCCTGTCACCGGCAATCTATTACTGCCCCCAGCACATGCTCTCCTCTGCTGTTTCTCCTCTTGGGTCTCTATTCAACACAGCACATCACAGGGGGAGGCAGAGGTTCGTCAGGACCAGTTTCAAGCTGGTGCTTAAAGTGTCTCACTTTAGGAGCACATTGTATGTAAGTGCATAGGCTCCCTCTTTAGTCAGTGAAGAGAAATCGGCACTTTCAGGAGAGCAACGGATTTCTTCTGCAAATGGCCATCAGCCTTGGCCAAAGCAAAAACTGGGAGTACAAAGGGGCACTGTCTGTCAGGGTCTGTCAGGGTAACCACTGCTGGACACCTCAACCAGAAATCTCTTTTCACACAGCTGCGTGTCTAAGCACAACTCACTGCTCTTGTGGAGAGACACAGGTGCCAGCCCAGGACTCAGGCAGGATTATCTCCTTTGGCACACGTGGTTTAGGGAACCCTCAGCATCTCTCCCTGTGCCTCAGCCCCTGCACATGGAACTGGCAGTGGCACTGCAGGGGAGTGGGGTACGATATAAACACATCAGAGGCTCTGCAGGCTCGTTCCAGTGTGACGACACAAGGGTGCTATGATGTTATGGCTGTCTGTGCTCATCCCACTGATTAGGGCACAAGGTGGGCATGATACCACAGCAGAGCATCCCAGAGCAGTAGAGCTGGAGGAAGCCAGCTGGAATGCAGAGGTCTGTTGGGAAGAGGTGGTTGCTCAGCATCTTGCCCATTTCACCAAGCCATAGCCACAGGTGAAGCAGCTGGGGAGAAAGGGAAGGTATTTTTATTCATAATTTACAGGGCTACAGGGAGGACTAGCTGGTTTGTTTTTCAAATTATTAAAAAAGATAATTTTCCAAAATGTTCTGTGGAGAAATGCTGATGCTTGCTTGAGGACTAAGACTGCCCAAATGCCTAATGGGATTCTTCGGCTGAAATGGGAAATACGCTCTTTGTGATGATGATGTAAAGGGGATCAGTGCCTGCCTGGTACCCAGCGGTTTGGGAGCACCCTGAGAGGAGCAGCTGGTCTACATAGCTGATACAGGACAGTCAGTGCGAGCCTGACACTTAAAACCAGCACACAATCTGGGGTGAAGGTGACCTTCACACCCAGCCTGTTAAATGTAGTTGGTCTTAAGGGGAATCGTCACTCTATGGAGGAGAACTGGTATTTTTATGACAACCAGTGCTTTCAGATGTATACTGCCTTTGAAATTACTTCTTTCTTGTTTTGGATTTACTGACTTAATAGTGCAATTTCTTTCCCCCCCATCTGTGTGACAGCGGGTCATGACTTTTTTCCATCATTAGTTTTTCTGTAACTTTGGTAAAGACAGATGCCCCTGCTTTGCCCCAGTCATTCCATCACATAGGTGGCAGGTCCTGTGGGCAACCCAGGTCTGGATGTTGCTGGTCTGGCAGTACCCGCAGCCCAGGAGAGGTGCCCCGCTAGTGCTGCGGAGTGGATTCTCATCAACTGAGTGGGCAGTTTGGTCTGAAACAGAGGGAAAGGAATGAGAAAGTGTATAAATGTGCCATTGACATTGCATCTGGTTAGAAATTAGCACCAGGCCAGATTTGTGCTTTCATCCGTACAGGAGCCTAAGCCACGAAAACCTCTTCTGGAGGGAGATGCTGAGAGTTTGTTCCCTTGTGGGCTTGGTGGCTTTGGCACAAGTTAGGTCTCCTGTGTCCATTATCTGTGAGGTACCATGGGACAGCAGAGGTGGAAAACAGGCAACATTCGAGATTAGCATTGTGTCAACAGTTGTCCTCTATTCTACAACCTTAATCTCCAGTCAAGAAGAAATACCTAACCATACTGGCAAATTTTAGGCCTTTGTGTCCATCAGAAAAACAGCTCATAGGTCTGTTACAGGGTTAACCACACCGCGGGCTGTGAGGCACCTAGGTGCTGCATTAAGGGATGCCCAACAACTGTATGAGCAGGGTAGATACAGCCCATGGCAGAAGCCAAATGTTATGTTGATTGCAGGCATAAATCATAAAAGTCCCTTGAAGATTTATAATGAAAGTGAGCAGAAAATTTTACCTGGTAGTACAATTTTCAATCAGTAGCCAAAGCTGTGTGCTGTAGCCTTGTTTCCAGTTATGCTTTTAGCATATATTTATTAATGTTAATTAGCACAAGTTGTTCAAATGTATCTGCTAGAAGGCAACATCAGCGTATCTTACACTGATGCATCTCCCAAGGAGGACTCAGTGCAATACCTGAGAATAGTCATGCTGGTTCTGTAATGAGATCTTTATTATTCTAATAATTATCATGGATATGAATAATATTTTACACTTACAAAGAAAGCTTATTCTTAAAGTATCCCCATAGGCCTTCCAATCTTCTTCATTTCTAGAGTACACCCTGAAAACACCAATGACTCAGTCCATGCAGGCTGCATACCACATGCAAAGGCAATGGACCTCAGGACACTTTGCAGCTGACCAGTGCCCCTCAGAAGGTCTTCCTAGGAAAAGAACCTTTTACTGCCATTCTAGCGGTTTTTTCAAGAGTGCAGGGATTACTATGAATATCACAAAATCGTATTTATATATCTGTTTCACAAAGAATTCTCCACCCTTGGAGGTGTTTAAGATCTGGCCAGACAAAGCCACCACACACCTGATCTCCACCAGGGCTGTTTTTCCCTGCTACAATTTGGGTAATAACAAGAAAACTCGGTCCAAGTTCAAACTACATTTTGAAGACCTTCCCCCAAATGCATACAGCCTGTCACAGGGAAGCCTTTGCTAACTGGATCAGCAGTAACAGAGCGAGCACGGAGCAGCACGTTGGAAGTGGCACCACAAGCTCTCGCAGGCAGCTCTGGTACTGTGCCTTGGGCAAAGCACACTTGTCCCTTTGCATATTCTCCAGCATTTCGTTGTCTTGTTTTAAATAATTGGATTTCTACCACCCTTCAGAAATATAGTATTACACAGTATTAGAGACTGCCTTAGAAAACTTTCGCTATTGTGCAGCCCCCATTTCCCACCATCAGTCTCACCTTTTAACTTTAGACTGTGCCTCATCAGACTACACTAAACAGTTTTGCTCCTTGCCCAGCTATTTAATCACTGTTTGGCCAAGCCATGCATAATTTAGTGGCTTTAATCTTTCCTATTTAGCTCGTCCTTCAATTATTTTGTGGCTGTTCTGAACACTCTCTGCTTTCTCTATGACCTTGTGGTACTGACATACCCAGATCTCCTGCTGTGCTCCCCTGGATATACAGGACTCCTGCTGTCTCTGATGCCTACAAATCTATAGGGTGATTCTTCTGTGAGGCCCATATGCAGATTTGTGTCAATTCCGTTACGCCCTTCTACTCCAAGATTTGCCTACCCATAATCACGACACCTCTTTCCCTTCATAACATCAATTCTCTTCCAGAGCACAGGAAAGGACTGAGTGCTGCTTGGGAAGTGCCAGGTACCTAATGTCTGTACCATGGAGAGAGGCAACAGAATAGGACCATCTCATCTAGTGCATGAAGAATTGGAAGGGCATGTTCATATGGGAGCCAAAAGGAATAAACTCTCTAAGACAGGGTATAACATGTCCCCAGCCAGAGTGGAGGGCTTCTTATGCTTCAGCCTGCTCATGCTTTACTGCAAATTTCTGCTTTTCCTCCCAAGGTCTGAACCCCAGTCGCTGGGGTGGCTCCTATCTCTGCCCATTTTGCTTGGTGGAAGCATTCATGCACTTCCCCAACAAATACCAGGCACTGGCGGCTCCAACGCCTGGGAAGCATGTCAGCCAGCCCATTCAGCCAGGCCCCAGCTCCACCCCATGCTGAAAGGACTGAAACAGCTCCACAGTAAATACAAACATCTAATGGAATGTAATTACCATCTGCTGCTTTCCAAGGCAACACATCTGAATTACCAATTGGGAAATAATTACAGCCCACAAGTCTCCATCACAAGGGCCTCAGCTTCCCTCTTGAATCTGCATCACTTCCCGATTCTTCACAAACTGCAGCCCTGCTGCAGGTGCTGACACATCTCTCACCTTTATTTGGTTGCTGGAATGCACCAAACATCAGGGAAGTATTTGTTGAAGGAGTAAATAGTGAGATCCGTTCTCTGAGGGCTTGTCTTGTATCAGTCAGAGGCATTTCATGAGCATTTGATGTTACTTACCCCTTAAGCGAGGATTTGAAGCTGTGAGAGAAGGCTGGGCAGTACAAGCCCAACTTCTATTCACTGTTTTCAGGAATTTTAGTACCTATTTAAAAAACTAAAGCAATGAAAGGAAAGTAGTTACTTGCAACAGGATCCTCCAGGGCACAAGTTCCACAATGCCAAATCCTCTGCACAAAACGCCTATGTACATCTGCCCACGTGAGGTTCGAGGCTGAAAAGCCTGGGTGTAAATTAGGCAAATATGTATGAAAAATCGACTCTCTTGCTTTGCTTTGCCTTACCTTTCTTTCAGCTGGTGGCAAATGGTGCAAACGGTGCTGCCTCCCTGGCAGCCTGCACAGTGCTGCTGGGCGCACTGGGGCATTCAGCTAATGCTCCAGCTACGCAGAGCCACAGTCATCCGAGGCACCTCTTGCGGGGCGTTCAGCTCATCCCACAGCAGCACGACAGAGCTGATTTCGTTGTGTCAGAGCCTCCCTAATAGCTGGCTGTATATCAAAAGGGAGGTGGAGAGAGCAGCTTCTGATCTGTGCACTGATAATAGAATGATTATTGAAGCCTGACTCAGATTTTCACTCTGTTTGCAGGCTAAAGACTTCATTAGCCCACAGTTGAGGGTGCAAATATCTGACAGTTACATGTAGGGTAAAGCATTTAACTCTCCTGAGCACACTGCTTTTCTTGTACGTGTCCCTGCATTAGCAGGCCCAGATTGCCAGGGAGGCTGGAACACCCTTCGTAGAGAATGGCTGCAGAAAGGAGAAACTTCACACTACAAATTCCATTTCTATTTGACCTGCAAGTTACACTCTTCCAGGTCCAAAAGGTTACTTTTTGGGAAGCACTGTTTGGAAAGAATTGTCCTCCATAAAACTGAGCAATAGAAGAACACCTTTGTCTGATGACTGAAGAAAGAACCAAATCATTTGCCATATGGTGTGTAAGTGGACTTCAGTTTAATTGCCAGACAAGTCCAATCACTTTCCCGTAATGAGACTAATCCAATTAGATGAAGTCCTTAGAAGCCAGAATTGCCATGGTATTTGACAATGCCTCTTACCAGAAGTTGGGGTTTTCAGCTTTTTTTCTGTAGCTTGCACTGTGTGGTAAAGCTAAGGGTAAGGTAGCTTTTTTGCCGCCACATCCTTGTTTTGTGTTGCCTTCAATTTATAGTCCTTGGTCTGTACAGACTGCAAAGAAAAAGGTTGTACCATGACCCAAAAGCCAGATGTTTGTGCTGAAATTGTCCCTAATGGGAAAAGGCCACTCTTCAATCAGTCAATGAGTTTGCAGGATGTGTTATCGATGTGGGTGAATTATTATATGGAGAACTGAGCACTGAGTCATGCACCAGTTGAAATGATGGGTTGAAACAGGCACTGGAAAAAAGTTTAGAAAGTCTGGGGCAGAATGGTAAAAGACGTTCTGCAGGAGAAGTGTTTACAATGAGATGAAAACTTGCAGGATTGGGCCTGGAAATGGGTAAACATTTGAGGACTATTAGCGGAGGAATTTTGTCATGACGGGGCGATATTAATTTCCCAGGTAATAATTTAAAACAAGAACAACTCACAGTAGTAAAACTCTGGTATCTTGGACATGATAACTCATGGGTTTCTTTACCAAACAGTCACTCCATAAGCAAGAGGCAATACCTGCACTGCGGAGTTGTCAGGCATTACATACAACAGGTGGAACAAAATGACCATGGGTGGAATGGTCATAAAAGGTTTCAACCGAAATTAAAAAATAGGACAAAGGGTGGATCTGTGGGTAAAGTTCTTCAGTTCAAAACCAAAACCTCTTATAATCTCAGGGAAGTGTTTAGCAAGGCCTGAAGAGCTCTAGGACGTCAGTTCAGAAAGAGCATACCAAATTCCAGCACAAAACTATTAGGAGTCTGTATCCAGGCAAGGTTTTCAGGGAAGAGGGCTCCACAATTAACTGGATTAAGAAATGGCATATTAGGAGTAAGCAGAGCCTGGAAGGAAGGAAGGAAAGAAACTTGTTTTGTACACAGTGCAACCAGGAAAGCATGTTTGCTTATGGATATGTGTCCTGTGCCCTGCACGCCATCTACCAAAAAAACCACCACAGAAAAAAATGAAAACAACAGAAACCTCAGCCAAAACCTTAAAGAAATTCTCCCATACCACTTATCACCACTGCCTGGCAAGACCCTGCACTAGCTGTGGGCAGCCTGAAGGTCCATGCATGCTCTTTGTGCTGGCTGACAAGAAGGCAGCTGCCAAACTAAATATATAATGGCTGAGAGATGCTTCCCTTTCCCTCAGTGGAGACACTAATTTGAATGTCTCTCATCTACTCAGCTGTCAATTATTAAAAAAAATTACAGAATCTTAATTATCGTAGGTGCTTCTACCATCCCTTCAGGTGAGGATGAAACTGGCCATTGGGTTTGAAAGTTATTGCAGGAGACAAAGGGGGAGAATGAAAATCTTTTTTTTCTTTGGGAAACCAAGCTAAAAGAGATTGATCAGCAAAATAGTACATCTTAGAGGTCAACAAGCATAGTGATGAAGGCAGAACTGCCAAGTGTCAAAGTGAGTTACGTGTTAAACCAAAGGAAAAAAAAAACCCTCTTTGGTTATGTAAATGAAACGAAGGTGAGAAAAGAATTAGTGAGGCTACTGCAAAATGAGGAGGATGTTAAATTAAAGCCATCCTCAATAAGACTCCAAAATAAAAGGAGGACTTGGCTTCCATTTTTAATGATGTGGGTGTCGACTAGGATATCAGAAACAGGATGGACAGTCGGAGCACCAGGATGGAGACAGAGCAAGTGTAGCCAAGCAGAGGCTGGTTACAGGAGCTAACGCACAACCCCAAGAGGCACCAGATATTTCACTGCAGGTTCTGAAACAAGCAGCAGCACTGCAGGATTGTGAATCTCTCCCACCAGGCCAGTGGCTGCAGGCTTGGAAAATGGCCATTTACTGTTAGGTCTCCTACCCCACCCACAGCTCTGAAGTGGATCTCCTTAAGTGTTTTCCTTAAAACTGGCCAAATCAGACAAGCAGCTTTCAAACCAACTAAATTTGGTTTAGAGCAGCAGCTGGGAAAGATAGGTCCGTTCAGTCAGACCTGTTCAATCCAGTAACCTGAAAGAAATGGCAAACCCTACACAGTCCCTCTAAGGGACCCTACTCTTAGGGTCGTGTCTTGGTGCCACATCTGAGGTCTCTGTGAGCCTGTTTCCAGCAGTCACTGCTACCCAGTCTGCCAGAAACGCCTCTCAGCTGTGCCTCAGTGGTCAGCATCTGGGAGGTTTGGTCTCCCCTCCTGATCCCAAGCCCCACAGCCCAGGAGGGAGCACACCCCACTCAGATGTACCCTTGCTGGGGACAAAACAGATGCCATCTGCCGTGGGCATAGGATCCTGATATGGGAGGGCAAACAACATGGTTTGGAGCCTGAAAGATAAACTCAGTTTGATGCAGGCTTTGGAATAGATTTTGAAGGCAGAAGTAATTAAAGGCATGGATCTAAGTGCAAAATGGGCTAGAATGAAGCATGGCTTTATCCAAAGGAGATTGTGGCAAGCTAATCCGATATCTTTCTCTGATAAGGTAATGGAGTTTTTAGACAAAAGAAACATGCTAGATACCATCTTTGCGGACTCTAAGAAAGCATTTGATATGGTGTCACATGAGGAACTGATTAGTGATGCTAGAGAAAAATGAGGATTAAAGAAGAATTATAAGGGAAAGGAGGAACTGCATAAAGACAGCAAAGGACTTGTGTTAAAGGGAAGAGTCAGGATAGAAGGAGGTTAACTGAGCTCCTAAATGGCTAGGCTTAAGGCCATTTCTGTTTAATATTTCTACTGAAATTCTCAATAAAAATATATAAAGTGCTAGTAACAAATGTTTGGGGAGCCTTTTGGCTGAAGCACCAGCAGGTTTTGGAAAGAGAAGGTTGCATGGAGGTATGCAAAACTCAGAAATATTCATTGCATAATCAAGAGTATCAGAAACACTTTCTTCACTTTTTCTTATGTTCTGTAGAAGAAACTTCTTGGTCCAAATTTCTGCAATTCTGGGGACTGGTCAAAACCAAACCACTTTGAGTTTATTCGATCCTTAGGCCATTGTCCTTTCTGCCCTTCAGTTACAGAGACAGACAAGCAGATTTCCAAGAAGGAAAAATTATAATTCTGCTGAAAATCTATTTTCATTTACCAAACTACTAAGCTTTGTGTCAGATTGCTCTTTTGCCCTGGCCCACAGTGTGCTAAATTTGGGGTGGCAGCCACAGCAGGAATTACCTGAAGTGCTTCTTTTCTCTTTGAACACAGAAGTAGAGCAAGTGTTTGCTCTTTGCAGAAAAACTTGCTTTTCCTCCTTCCCCCTCCCCCTTTCATTTTGCCTCATGGAAAAAACCCACAGATTTATTTGAAGTAGTTAGTCCTAAATATCCCTTGAAATCTGTACAATTGTGTGTCCTGTATCTTCCTCCCTCCTACAAGACTTTATGGGGGAGCTGGGGGGGGCGGGGGGGGAGGGAAGTCACTATCTGGAATTTTGCATGTGATGGAGCTTCCAGGATTTTCTCACATGTTGCATGGTTAAGGTTTTCATTCTGACCTGGGCCACATCAGAATCGTTTCAGCAATGGGTCCTCAACATGCTGCTCAGCTGTTAAGCTGGGTGTGAATCCAGCTGCATCCTGAGCACATCTTAGGGTGCCATCTGGTTTCACGTGTGCCCCTTTGTGCTCTGTTTTCTGTACAGAAAGACTCAGTCTATGATCTGAAAAGGTGTCTTCAGTGAGCTCCACAGTCCCCATGCCTGAAAGTGAGTTCTGCAGGGTTCCTCTGCAGATTGGATAGTGTCACCTGCAGCAGTAAACCAGCTGGGAGAGTGTGCAAAGCCCATTTCCATTCCCCTGAGCGTATGAGCCACGAAGTACAAGTTGTCTGTATAGAAAGCTTCTGGCCACATACAAATATCTCTATCTAAGATACACACACACACGCGCCACCCCCCCACCCCCCCCCCAGGGTCTCTTCAGGTTCACCAGAAAGAAACTGGCATTTCTAAAGTACAATTCAACACACACGTCTGAAACGCTTCCCATTACTTCCTCCTACCTGTAAAGGGACTCTGAGTGGACCAGCTCAGAGGGAGATTTCTGTATCAGAGGTGTCAAAAAGCAGTCTTGGAAGTCAAGGTTCATTTCACCCAACTTCCAAGTGTCATGATGCTGAAAGAGCCTCTTGTCTGAAAAAGGTCAGTTCCCTTATTCCTCATTATTCATTATCTTTTCATATCTACTTAACATCAGCTGTTTGAAAAGCTATTATTCCAACATGTTTAGTGGTGAAATGGATGAAGTGCTGTTCTCCCCACCATGCTGTGACCTCTGTGATGGTCGTGAATAAAACTAATGACAATAAATTATAAAGGTGTTGCTGGATATTGCCGGAGGAGTGATAAAATGTGATGGCAGTTAATAGAGCATGTTTAAAAGACACAAGGCAACTGTTGTCGACTGAGACACCCAAATGCATTAGTAAACAGAGAGAAGTGGCATTCTGGTGCTCAGGGCTATATTACTCAAAAGCTCCCTGTGGCTTTTAGCTCTAACCTCTCTGGTGCTCCACCTCATGGGGCATCTGTTGCACAGCGATGTGCTGCTTCTCACCCCGGAGCCTACTAAAGCACAGCTGGACATGGAGCTGCCAGTTACACCCAAATTCACCTGCACCTCTGAACTGTATCAAGCATGTTTGCCACATACTAATGCAGGTGTCTCGAGCTCTATTGTTCTGAGAGGTTGTAATTAATTATCTGTATCAAAAAATAAGTGAGTCTTCCTACAGCGGACAGCCTGGCAGGCTAAGCATAGCCCTCAACCCACCCGGAGAAGTTCACATGCGTGTGTTCAGCTTTGCCGTTGACTCACTTGTCAATTACGTGAATGCTATCCTTTCCCAAGTCTTGTTACTGGGTGGCTTAGCTCATCTCTCTGTTGGCTGCTTTCCTTCTCAGATGTCAAACCACTAGCAATAAGCCAGCTGAATCACTGGCCCAAGTGACCGTGCCAGGTCAGTCCAAAGGTCCATCAAGTCCATGGCCATCAGCTAGCAGCTGAGGCTAAGGAAAGGTGAGAACCAAGCACATCCAGGATGGATGGGGTACCCAGATCCCCAGCTCCTCCAGCTGCACCTGACCATGGGGAGACTTCTGCTCACCTTCCCCCAGTGTCAGCTCAGCCAGGCCCTGCACCAGAGGAGCAGCTATCTCCAGGCCCTTGCACCTTCTCCACACAGGTACCTGCATTATACAAACCCCCTGAACTCCAGCTGCTGTTGTGACCTCTTTCCCTCAGTAAATCACAAGACCATGGTTTTCCCAGCTCTAACACATCGCCTGGAACGAACAAATGCAGAAGTTCCTTTCTACCATATTCCAGCACCTCTTAGCTCTTTCAGTGGCACAGGTGATTTGACACAGACCTAGTGCTCCTGCAGGTCACATATGCCAATGAGGGGGTAAGCCCCTGCCCATCACTGTAACTACCCCACAAACCTAAAGTTTCCTCTATTACCCACCTGCTGCCTGTGAACTCCTGTTGCCCTGTTCCCATTCCATGAAATACTGACAGCCTCCCTGCCTGACCAGGGCAATGCCAGCTCTCAAGTCCCTGCAGAACTTTGCTTTACCCTTGTTCCTCTAATGGGAGAATATTCTTATTAGTACCCTGCTTTTATAACCGTTGCCCACTTTCCACCTACACAACCGAGTCCCCTGTGCCTACACCAGCACAGCTGAGCCCTTCTCTTCCCTGATAGATAGGGTGTTCACACCCCCTACTTAGCCCCAGTTCTGCAGCCCCCACTTTTTTATACCTGTTGATTTTCTATTCATGCCTCTCTCCCCTGCATAGCACCCCTTTGCCCCAAGCCTTCCTAAAACCAAGAAACCCTCTCTGTGCCTGAGTTAAGCTGAAACCTCACCACAAGCAGCTTAGTTCATCTGCAGCAGCTAAGTCCACGGCTGGTCCACTGCAAATATCAGCCTCCTCATTCCCTCCACTGCCTCCCTAAAACATCTCTCTGTATTCTTATGGGATCCCTTGTTCATAAGCCTGTGCTTCTGCTTTCCTGGGCTCCTGTCCTTTCTCTGTGGTGGGGATGTGTCTGCTGCTTCATTCGTGTGTCTGTGCCATTTTCTCAAAGTCCAAAGCCATTGGGGACTAGCTCAGTCACTGAACCAGCCAGCTCAGCTTTCCTCACAGCCCAGGGCTTCCTAGGAATTGCTGCATCTTGAAGAATATCTGTGCGTCCTCTCACCATCCTGGCAGTAATAAATAGTGATGTATCACCTCACTCTTTGCTGTAAGACCTTCCACTCGATCTGGGATGTGAAGCATTTGTGCACGAAGCAGGCTGACAAATAATGAGTGATCAGCTGGTCAACTTATTCACCACTGACCTGGCTGAAGGAGCAGAGGCACCCTCGGCACGTCAGCAGATGACCCAGAACCGGGAGGAGCAGCTGATACCCCAGAGGCTGCACTGTCAGTCAGAGACCCGGGCAGGGTGGAGAGGGACCTCATGAGGTCCAAAGGCAAGTGTGAGGTCCTCCACCTGGACGTTCAAAATCCACCTGGATGTGACTCTGTGCAACCTGCTCTAGGATAGCAGGGGGCTGGACTAGAAGATCTGCAGAGGCCCCTTCCAACCCTGATCATTCCGTGATTCTGTGGTCTCTGTCCAGGATTAATATGGCAAAGGCATGAACTAATATCATGTTGTTCTATAGGTGCAAGATTGTAACAAACCATTTCTACATAGAAAAGCAGAATTATTTTCTCAGATATGCTGTAGTTTAGTGAAGGAGTAGCTATGCAGTGTAAACCAAGTGCAATTCTAGTGCTCACATGCCAGGCTGCAGAGATGGAGAGCATGGAGAAGGTAAGATGAGACCAAAGCCTCCACGTGCTCACTTATCACAGGCTTGTGCCAGGCGCTTTTCATCCTGACTCTTCAAAATCATGAACAGCCATCTCCTTTGAGAACTCAGAGCTCAGGCAAGTCGCCTGACTTCCAGTTGGCTGAAGCGAATCCTGCACCAAGTAAATATCCAGACTTACAAGGAATGGGGGAAGTGCAAAGTTAGTTTTTCCTTGCACATCTTTGCTCAGCACATTTTAAAATGTCAGGTTTCTGTGAAATAAGTTCATTTCAGCCCATTCTTAGAAGAATGGATGATAGACATTAATGCGTAAGTTTTCTGCTGGCCACAAAGGACCTGGGACTTCCACAGCACACAGACCTCCGTGCTTTATAGCACTGAGCACGACCGCTAGGGAGGAAACAGTGTTTTTCCCTAGACCTTTTGGTCTGGGTGGGTGCAGTCAGGTGGAGGGCAGCTGTGTCAGGGCCTGATCTGAACAGGGGAGAGCTGTGCTGTGTGATAGGAGAGTGTGTGTGAGCTGAGGAGGTGGGTGGACGAGTTACAGCCTCATAAAACTGCCTAGTAAATCTCTGCCCAGCGTAAGTGATTTCAGATACATTCCTCCCAGTCTCCTGGGTACATGGTCTGGGAATACAAAGGAAATGAGGCAATGATTAAAGTTACACTGAAAACATCTACCTAGGAAGGTATGAGCATTGGCCAGAGACAAGAAAGGTTTTTCCCAGAAGATAATGCAGAGCCAAAGGGCTGCACTTGCAGCTCAGAACCTAAATATAAGGTCTATGCATCCCACCCGTGCAACCCTGCGGTGTCTCACAGGAACAGTGCCAGGATGACTGGCATGCTGCCTGTACATCACCTGTACAAATGGAACAGTTCTGAGCTCTTCCAGGCTCTGGGGGTGCTCCCCACGTTAGGCAGGGCTCTTGTAGGTAGGTGTGGTGGAGCAGTGTCTCCGTACCATGGGAACCCAGGTTAGGCCTGATTTGGGCTCCAGCAGTGTGGTAGTGTTACTGGGTCATTGGCTTTATGCTGCACAGATGTGCTGTTGCCTCGCTAACCTGTTTGCCAGCAGAAGGGCCTTGTGTACCTCCACAAGTCAGCTCACTCCTCCAACACTTACAGGAGCAGAGCAGCATGGATGGCCTCCTTGGTGCCAAGTTCAGGTCGCTCTTGTCCTGATGGCTAACAGAGTGCACAAACTTCTCATTGATCATTGCCACATATAGTGGCCTTTCTGCATCTAGCTGGTATGAGGTATTGCCCCAGTGCTGTGAGGACACTTCTGTCACTGGCTTCCAGTCTTGGCAGAGGAAGCATGGGAAGGCGTTTGGCTACTCTAGACACAAAAAAAAACCACCCCCCCCCCCAAAAAAAAAAGAAGAAGGAGAAATAGCAGGGGGGGTTAGGAGCTTCTGAGTGTCTTTTGGCTTTTTTATAATAGTCTTCCTGCAGTACCAACAGAAGGAAGAAACTCAGCCCTGCCATCGTCTTAAGTGAGTGAAGCAGACTCCTGACAGATTGTTGCTCCAGAGTTTGGTTTGTCAGAGCATGTACAAACTCCTTGTCTGCAGAGATGAGATAATCACAGCCTGTGTCTCCAGAGGCTGCTGGGGGATTTGAGTAGTTCTGAGTGTGTCCAACAAACATCAAGGACAGCAGATCTGGGATGCTGGAAAAAAGGCCCATAAGCATGTCCTGTTCACTACTGATCCCACCTGAGGCTGAAGTGCAAAGTGCACGAGCCTTCCTGACCTCTTAGAAAACTGAGATTATCCTGAGACTTCAGAGGTCCTTCATGCCCACTTCTTTAGGTCCTGTCAAACTTGCTAGATGTGTGAGGAGCTCAGGTACCTCTGGTTTGTCTCTGACTTGAAGCCATACTCCCTCAGTCCCCTTATTGCCTCCATTAGCACAGGGCTGCAGAGCTCAACTCACAACTGGTCTCCTTTGAGCAAGGGTTGCTCCAGCTGATTCCCCTCTGTGATCTGGTCTAATCTTTGGTCTCAGATGGCTTAGGCTGGGCTTCCTTAAGGAACAACCTGCCTTGAAATCTACCCCAAATTTGGGAAGGTTAAGGCATTTCCACCAGTATGAACTTACTGTTCTTACCTCTTCCACCCTCTTGCCAAAATGTCCTTAGGAAGAACAACATTGCTGGAGTGCCGTGGCTGAGCAACTGGAAGGCATCAGCAGTCAGGAAACACAGTATAAATCACAGCCAGAGACTAAGATGGCTGTGGTTGTTGTGTGTGAGAAACAGATCCTGGAAGAGGGCATCTCAGAAGAGTGCCCTGCTTGCTCTGTGGGTGTCAGAGCAACTGCAGATAAGAAAGGCCACATCCCACTCCTGAACAAGAACAGGAAAAGAAGAAGAAAGGGTAAATAAAGCACAGCAGCACTCATCTCCCATTCCAAACAGCAGCAGCCCAGAGGCTGTGATTGCTAATTAAACAATATCTCCCATGCAATGCAGGCAATGAGGGTGACATTTACCTCTTGTAGGCTATAAATATCCAGCCATAAGCAAACATTTCTAATCAGTGATTATGGGTGAGATTATTTTCCCTGACGTTATAAGTGATTGTTTGTTTATGCAGAGTTAATGGGCAAGATCATGCTGGAGGTGCTGGCCAAGGATTCAGACCTAGTGCCTGCACCAGTGCTTTGGCACTGTGCTGAACTGGGTCACCAGGCTTGGGAGGACATCCCAGACCCTCCAGCACAAGCTATATCTGAGCCCTGTGGACTTTGTTTTCGAGATCACTGAGGCAAAGAGAGAGTGGCAATGGTTCCATCTCAGGGAGCAGCAGCTCAGCTCAGGGAGGGCAGCTGTGCACAGCTCCTTATTTCAAAGGTGCCTCCTGAGCCAGACCTGGAGGCTCTGCCTTGGCGGTGAAGTGAGCGGTGCGTGGGGCACTGCCTGCCCACCTTGCTGGGTGCAGCCCACCTCTCAGAAAGCAGCTAGGATACACTTGGGAGGAACGGAGCTTGGGAGAACTGCTGACAGACTGGATAGAGAAGACCTTTGCCCAGCCCACATTCAACCCCTCCAGAGTCTGAGCCATGGCAAGGTGGCAAGCTGCTCTTCCCTTTCAGGCTTCTGTGCAGGGACTGGCTATGGTGTGTGAAACCAGCAGGGACAGCGAGCATGTTCGGATCAGCCCTTAGCCATTGTCACAGCCATCTGGGGAGGCAGAGACGTTTTTCACCGCACCAACCTTTTCCACTCCAGTGGACTCCCCCAGGCTCTCCACACCACCCACTGCCTTCAGCAGCTGTAGAGCAGCACAGAGCAGGGAAATCCGAAGGGTCCGCCTAGGTGAACTGCTGCATAGTGACAAGCAGTGCCAACAGCCCTGCAAGGGATGCGGGGAGATATGGAGATGTGCATGCTGTAATGATTTGTGACAGCTCCCATCTCACTTCAGGGATTGAAACACACCAGTGTATGGGGAACATGTGGAAACAAATATAGCAAAACAAGCTCGGAGAGCTGGGACCAAGTGGAGCTAGGGGAACTCCTATGCCAACATCATCTTTGCTGATGTGTCTATATTTTATTCAGTATGTTTTTTCCTCCTAAAGAAATGGAAGCTGGAGGGACTGAGACACTGACCTTTTCAGAGACATGGCAATATAACAGCTGGGCTTATCCCTCCTGGCAAGAGCACTTCTCAGGCTCTCCCTCTGTAGCCTACATCTTGACCCAGCAAAGCACCTGCTGGACTCAGGACTCAAACATTTTCTGGGCTGTTCACATGCTTATTGCTAAACTACTCATCATCTGTCTCACCTGTTTAGACTAGAAGGTTTCCTTAGCACAGTAGACCTTGGCGGGTTGCTCTTTGAACCAACGTTGTGCAAAGGTAGTAATTAATCCCTGTTTCACTGCACAAAGTAATGAGTGACATGTCCCACAGACCACCACTCTCCTGGAAAAGAAATGGCTGGGTTCTAGATGTTTATCTTCTCAGTGGCACTGGTGCTGATGGAAACCATCATTGTCAAAGCAGGTCAAGCTCCAGTGCTCAGGTATCACATGGTACCTCCGAGTAGAGTTTCAGAGACCAACCCACAGCTGCCTCTGGGCTACGAGCACCTGGGAGGACTTGTTCTTTAACCTTCCTCACAGGGACCTTGCTAGTTGTATGGGCTGTGAGGCATTCCTGTTGCAGCATGGATTACCTACTGATCGTGAGTTGACAACTCAACTATCATGTCCTTAAGTCTGATTTATTTCTCAGATTTGTCTGTTAGTTCCTGACAAGTCCTGCAGGACAGTAAACAGATGAGGTGAAGAACTTTAATTTCAGCATTAATTATCCCAAGTAAAACAGTGGTTACTGAGTTGGAATCTCAAACATAGGATGCAGGCTGCTTTCCTTTGTATTATTCCTTGCAAATAGCTTGGGTTAGCTCTGCTGAGAGAGGTTTGCCCTTGGAGGGAAGTTACAACTCAGTGCACTGGTGGTCCACTCCCCACACCTGGAAAAAGGTGTCTCCTCACGCCTCTAGATTTCCAGTGGCTTGTTTGTGCACTGAGCTGGTCAAAATATTTGTAATACTATTTTCTTTGGAAGCTGAATTCACAGCAAAATGAAATTTACCATAAAAAAGTTTATGCTGCCCAGGCAAGATGCTGAATCTTTCTGAAAACAGAGTGCCTCCAGGATCAAAGCATTTCTGGTTCCTTGCTGAATCACATAGCTATGGACTCCTGTGACATGCACTCTTGCCCAGTAAGAGGGAGAAAGCAGCTCTCCCTGTTGGAGAGGAGTCCAACAAGAAAGTCCTCATAAAACCCCACAAATACAGCTGCAGCTGCCATAACACGCTACGGTACCATTCAGAACTGAACTTTGCAGGACCTTCTGAGATTTCCAGGAAAGCTGGAGATTTATGCAGAGAAGAAACTATGAGGCCAAGTAGGGACTTCGATAGTAGCAGAATCAACCAAGAAAGCAAACCAGTGAGCTCCCTGTCATCGCATGTTTGCAGGTGGATGTCCTGGCTGTAGGTGAATGTGGAGGAAGCTGTCCCACCTAGAGTGGTGTTTCTGCACACAGTATGATCTACATGCTTGCTTCTTTTGCCAAGTCATTAGTGTCCGATGTTCTTCTCTTAGAGTAATTTCTTCTCACTTCTTCCTTGGAGGTCACAGTGGGGCTCCAACCCCATTTAGAGGGCAGCAGGACATCCATGGAGTACCCAAAAGACCAAAGTCCTCTTAAAAATACCTGCTATAACACAGCAGTCTGTAGTGTGTAAGTGCTGCCTCGTACTGATTTCAGATCAGCCTTTCCCTCTTCTCTCTGGCCAACTTTTACTCCTATGATAAGGCCGCTTGCCTTATGGTGACTTTATACCAGCCAGAAACAAATACCTTTGAATACCAGCAGCTCACTGGACACTGGAAACCAGTTGTCCTCCACCTTCCCAATCTCATCTGGGCACCAGCTACAGAAACTTAGCATATATATTGCTGCAAAGTAATATTACTGCTTTATTTCCAAAGCCAATGTCTCCACCACAAGAGTTATTTTCCTCGATCAGTCAGTGACTAGAAATGCTGTTAAAGAGGTAATGAGAAGATAAATTGTGCAAGGCAGCTGACAGCAAGAGCATGAAATTATGTCTCTGAGGCTTGTTGTCCTCAGGGAAAGAGGCCCTGATCACTGGTGCTGATTGCAAACCTAACTGGGTTGGTAGGAGTGCTGGGATTGCCCTCACAATATCATCCTTGCATTTTTCACCAGGGCAGTATTGAGGCTGCAGGGAAATTTAAGAGGGACTGATCGATCTCCTCCTTAAAAGTACAGTTCAAGAGGTCCAAGTAAATAAGAGAGCAAGGAGGAAGAGAGCGCACTGTACTCAGGGCTGAGCTACAGCTCAGTTTGATACACAGAAGCAGGATCTGGCTGGGGTTTGCCACACTGACTGCATGCCTCAGAAATCAGTCTCCATCTGCTGATGCCTGTAAGAAAAAATAAGCAGGGCTGGGTCACAGAGTCCTGGGATACAGCTGGTGGCATCCTTTAGTGTTTAGAACACAGCATATCAAGGAAAATTAAAATTGTACAAAAACCATGACAAAATTGAGATTGTAATGAGATAACTACGACCTATTCCTTGAGTACAAGGGCACACGCTCCGTGAAGAGCTGCCTTGTTCTCACCAGTGGTTGAGCCCAGCCTGGACCTCCTGGTCCAAGCTGGGCAGACTCCTTTGCATATGCATGCCTTGATTGCTTTCAGAATCCTGGAGGCAGACTTTGGCCATGCCCAGCAGAGCAGTTCAGTTACCTTGTCCCCAGTATTGACAGAACACGTTACCCATCACCCACACTGCTGCTGGAAACACTATTATCTGCTGCCATCTAAGCAGGACCAGACTTGTAATTTTGCTGCAAATAACAGAGCTGTAAGAGCCTTTCGCCCCTCTCTCCTGGAGGTATCTTGGCTAGAAACGCAGTTCTTTATATCTCAGCTTTGACCACTTTCAACTTTAAATTGCTCAAAGGCAGAGAGACCTTTCTAGGCACATTCAGTGAAAAAATAGTGTGGAAGGGCAGCAACAAGACATCAGGTGATTTGAGGATCTGAACAGGACATGGCTGGAGAGGCATCAAGGGCCAAAGACATGCAGCAGCTGGTGATAAGAGCTATGTCTCAGAGATGGCAGATAATAAGGTCTTGCAGGACAGGTGCATCAAAGACAGCAGCCTTGTACATATTGTGTGGGAAAGGACATGAATATCATGGACAACATAGTGTACAAACAGGAAAATACGTGACTAGAACATGAAGGGTGTCTGTGGGACTGCCTAGCTTTAGATACAGTGCTGCACTCATAAAAGGGATCTGGTACCAAGGAGACCGGGGCAACTTTGGTCACACAACTCTCGGAAACCCGAAGTACAGAGCAAGTGAAGACTTTGTTGGACAATAGCGGTTTGCAATAATACTTCCTGATGGGGACCAAGTGGTGTCACTGGTCTCTGCTGTCAACCTGAACGCTGCAGACTCCTGTCTGGTTCCCCTGCTAATGATTCATCTAGCAAGAGGCACGCACAGGAGAGCAGCAGAGAGAGTTCATGGAGAGATTGCATTAGGAGCTTTGAAATATTGATGCCTCTGTGCTCTGCATAAACTGTCCCTCCTCCACCCTCCAGATAGGGAAGAGTGGCTCTGGGGGGTTGTTTGTGAGCAGAACCCGCCTCAGCGCTGGCAGTCAGGAGATACAACTCTGTAGACTGCAGCATGCAAAGCACAGAAAGGGCTTTTAATTCAGGAGTGACTAGAGAGAGACGGGCAGAAGCAGGACAAGGTTGGGGCTGACAGATGGGAATTGCTACGGGACTCTGAAATGCAGAGCTCACCAGGGACCTGCTTCTCCAACCCCAGCCTGCTGAAAGCAACAGGACAAAGGGGGAAGCAGAGACCACCCAACTCAGGTAGGGGCAGTGAGTCCCACGCTCAGCCACACACCACAGCCTCCAGTGGCACTGCACTGCTTTGCACAGCAGTTAGGAACAAGGGCTGGGTTTTCCCAGGGCTGTCTTGTCACTGTGATGAGGGGACATGCTCGTGTGCTGTGCAGGCCGGTGGGTGAGCTGCACAGCTTTGCATATGCAGCAAGGAGCTCACATTAATGACAAGAGAAAACAGATGACAGATACCTGAAGATGCTCCTCTGTGCAAGCAGGGATGTGGGTCTGTGCTGTGACAGTTATATGAGGTCAATGGAGTGTTATCTACATGGGAAGATGCTCATGCATGGAAAATCCATCTTCCATGGTGAAATCCCCCCTGTGCCTGCTGGGAGTTTGGCTTGATACAAAAGGGTTGTTCTGAGCCCCATGAAATGCCATGTAAAGTTAGAAGAGCCAGACATGGGACTGCTTTGTTACTGCCTGACATGCTCTGAAACAGTCCTTAGTGTCTTCATCCACGCCCCTGGGATAGTGCCGCCTTTGTCTCGATCCAACAAGCAGCCTCACCAACCAGCTATTTTGCCTTCCAAACATTCATCGAGCTGCAGTTCAGAAAGGCAAGGAGAGTGAGTGCTGTTAGAAACTGCCTGTCATTTCAGGATCCTTTCACAGGAGGAGGTTTATATCTTCGGAGGCTTCAGACCAAAGCAGGTGTTCAGTAGGGCTGCTGCTTTACAATTCCTTTCAGGAGTGTTGGGATCTTTCTCCTGCATCTGAGACTCTGGATCAGGCTCAGAGACCCTGGACTGGATCCTCAGCATTTGCTGCAATGGGGCCTCATGGCTTTGGACCACGTCCCAAGGAGAGCAGGCTTTGCTGCAGAAAGGACTTTCTGCTCTCCAGGAAGCCACCCCTTGAGACCTTCCCTGCAAACCCGAGCTGCTGCCAGAGGGTGAGCACTCAACAGAAGCTCTTGGGCAGGCAGCTCCCTGGCATGGTTGCTGCAGGAAAAGAGTGAGCAGGGAAGTATTCAGCACTCCCTGTCAGTTTGGGTTTGGGGTTTTGGTTTTTTTTGGAAGCTGCTGGCACTCACTTGGGTTAGCTCTTCCATAGCAATTTTCCCTTCAGGGCTGCTCTCCAGAAGAGACCCTGGGCCCTGCCCCATCAGTGCTCCCCCTCTGCACTCTCTGGCCATCCCCCAAGGTGGCATTGCTGAACGAAGTTCCCCGTGCATGGCCGCGTGCCAAATGCTGCCGCTATGCTGCAGCAAAATGGCTATGCTTCCTTGGCACTGCCCTCTGCTTGTAACAAGCGGGGGAATAATCTTTCAGGAGGGTGAGGAGGAAACATGTTGC
The DNA here is from genome assembly GCF_023638135.1 of Falco biarmicus. Classification (NCBI taxonomy): domain Eukaryota; kingdom Metazoa; phylum Chordata; class Aves; order Falconiformes; family Falconidae; genus Falco; species Falco biarmicus. The sequence continues at coordinate 9,687,516 of NC_079288.1, read as the reverse complement.
CAGAAAGTTGTTTGCAGCTCCCTTGGGAAGAGAGGATTCTCTGCCTGCACCCATTTTATGTTGACGGGGGTGCTGATGGGAGAGCTTGCAGGCTGCCTCCCCTCCTCCTCTCTGCTCTCCCAGCAGTGCTGACACTGCAGAGGTGCAGCCACAGTCATCATGTTGTGACACTGCACAGGGGACACGATCTCACTGCACTTGCTTGGACCCCAGAAGCCTGAGCTCATGGCAGAGCCCTCCTGGGCTGATGGCTGCATCTCCACTGAGCCTCCCAGAGTGCTCCCAGGGCTGGAATTCATTCAGGATTCCACAAAGAGATGCCATCTGCTCCAAACTGTCACATCTACCCTCACCATAGATACTGCCAGAGCCTTTCTGCTCCCTAGAACCCATTTTTCTACCTGCTGGCATCTCTGCAATAGCAGATGGGACATGGCAGCTGCAGAGTCCTCAGGTCCATCAGCACAGAGCGAGCAACAACTCTTTGGAGGACATCACGGTACAGCAGCAGGGTTACCTCGTCCCTGGCCCCAAGGGCAGGCAATGTTTCTGCCTCCAGCAGAGAGACAGCTGATGGCACTGGATGGTGGCCATGCCTAGGAAGGCCACAGGGTGCACATGGAACATCCACCAGGCTGATACATCTCCAACACGCAGGTGGCAGAGCTGGAGCAGGAAGGCAGCGTGTGACAATGTCAAACTCCACACCTGGAGTGCCAGGAGTGCCAGGAGCCAGGGGGTGGCTGGGCTCTAAGTAGTGTGGGGAAGGGGAGATCTGGGGTTGCAGAGAGAGTGATGTACCCTCACCAGGTCATTTCCCCTCCGTTGCTGAGGCTGGCTCAGGAATTTCCCCCCGGGTATAGTGTCCCCATGCTCCATAGCCATGGACTAATCAGGCCACACTAGCACAGAGAGGGCAGGGGTCTCTGCCAGACCAGATGGAGGGAAACTGAAGCTCTGGGCAAAAAGACCCTCAAGCAGGGAGCCACAGCTCACGTAACCCACTGGATTGCCAGGAGCTGGAAGACCTTTGGGAGTCAGTCTAACGTTGATATGGGCTCTGCTTTGCTGATTTCCCACTGCAGGGTGGGAGCAGCCGTGACAGCTTGCTGGGCAGAACTGGGGCAGAGCTTGCTTTCAGCCATCGTCCTGTTTCCTGTTTCCTGTCTCATTACTGCAGATATTTGTCGAGGGGTCCGTCAGTAGATAACTCTTTCTTCCCTGATGAGGCGACAAAAGCCAATTTTGAAGACCTCAAACATTTCAGAGAATGGTTGTTCTCTGCCCAGCCTCAGGGAGTATCTATGAATAAGAATAGTTTCATCTGGCAGGCTTAAGGTGGGACACTGTAAATGCTTAGGCAGCTACCCATCGCAGTGCGAGTCAGGGAGTAGCAAAAGCCAAAGCTTTCTGGCTGTGCAGCCCTTCACCCTGGCTACACTGTTCTGGCAGAGGTCTGGGATGGATGGCTGAGAGCTTACAGTGTGCGATTTATACTTTTTTATATCCTGGTCTGGCTTAATGCTGTGTTCAAGGGTTGCATGTTACTTAAGACTTGTGTCACTTACAGCAACCTCGAAGACAGGCGCTGTTGCTGCAGTGCTTTCCCAGGCAGCTTGGAGACTTGCTGGCTCTGGTGAGCTGAGCACTGTGGAGCCTTGTTTAAGGAGCAGTACCTTCTCTCACTTTTTCCACAAGCCCTTCTCCTACCTCCCCGGCATGCTGAGTCCCAGTCTGCAAACCCCCTTCCCCAGAGAATATTGACCTCTACTTCCAAGTTTCCCCTTGAAAGCTGCTGTCATACTCCCTTTATCAGAAAAATTGTCCATGCTGTTGTTAGTTCTGCACTCTGCCTTCCACTGAGGACCCCCTGCCTGAAGCCACAGCTGAGCCCCTCCAACACCCAATAAGCAGTGTAACCCAGCCTTCCTATCCTCCTCCTAGGTACATCACCTCCCTCTACTCCATCCTGCAGCTCAGCTCCTTAACGCTCAGCCCAACCAGCCTTGCCCAAGCCAGCAAGCCTGACCTCTGCAAGAAACGAGGATTTTGCCCTAAGCATTGATGCAGCTCTGTACCATAATCTACTGTCTCTCTTTTTCTTAGTGCACAGGGGTGGGGAGATGATGGAGAGGAGAGGACAAGCCATGACAGCTACTGCCATGGGCCACATCACATGTCAGCCCATACGGTGCTCATTAGCCTGCAGCCTTGCTTCTCTGCTTTTCTCCCTACTGCCTGCAATCCATGTTATACTGGAGAAAGGAGCTCTTTGGCAAAGTGGGAGAGAGATGAGAGCAGGAGGAGAGGAGAAAGAAGAGGGAAAGACTAAATGAAATCTTCTAGACTGTCTTATGCACCCAGCTTATGTTCCTGCACGAGAAATTCTTGTCTCAAGCATTGGTCATACTACGACTTGCAAATGCTGCTCTTAGTCCATATCATGCTCCTGTCTCTCAAGAGCCTGGGGAGCTGCTGTCTGCATAGACATCCCAGCAGTTGTATCCTGCAGCAAATTGTACTCACCGTTACTATAATCCCACTCATCCATTTTTAGCATTGTCATGAATTGTTGAATGGCTGCAGTGTTCCACCCCAGAGCAGCTGTGTTTCAGTGGTGGGTGTTAAAGATTTAAAGCAATATTTTTTTCAAGTGTGCTAAAATTCTTTGCAAGATGCCATGTTCATTCACTGTCAGTCAGCTCCCACCATGCTGAACCACTGGCCACGGCCCCTTGCCGAGCTGCGCTGTGCTCTTGGGAAGCAGTGCGGCATTGTAGCCCCAGCACTGCACAGCTACAGCATGGGAGGGAGCATCTCAATGAAATTATGGTGCTTTCATCACCCGCTTTTAGAACTGCCAGACCCAGCCTTTGCATTCTGGTCAGGAGCTAATGAATCACGATTCATTGCTTCACTTGCAGAATGCAAAATATCCAGGAGAGAAGAAACAGGAAAAATCCCAAGTCTCACTCAACAGTCTGTTCTGAGCCTGCCTCCAGTGAGCAGCACTGAGAGGTGCCAGTGTTTTCCCTGTAACAGAGCTGTGAGCCAGGGGATGCTGCCTGTGACACTCCTCTGTCCCAGGATCATCAGGCTCAAAGGGATCACTGAGGTGTCACCAAGATCGTTACAGGCTGCTCTCACAAGTGACTTAACTTCCTACCATCTCCCACTTTAAAAACATCACTTTTCTCATCTCTTTTCCTCTTACCTGGTGGGTTTCAGAACCTCACTGGGTGGCTTGTTCAGCACCACCTTCTAATTTCCAGCCCAGATATACTCATGATCAAAACAGATCTGTTTGATCTTCTATCTGCTTCTCATTGCTCCTTAGCACAAGAGACATCCATTAGCATTTAAAAGGGGAGAATGTAAGTTTTTTGTTCTTTTTACACAAACCCATGTAAAATCCAGAAGCTGTGAAGCCAAAAGTTAGGCAAGTTAAAAAAACCCAAAATATTATATTGATAACCAAAAACAGGGTCTGTTGACATTAACGAATAGTAATAACTTATTAAATTAATAAATCCATAATTGCCACCAAAAATTGGAAGACCTAGTAAAATCTTAGGTCCAAAATTCAGCAGCAGTCCCCACCTCCCTACAAGTAGAATCCCAGGATTGCATGTGGAAAGCAAAAGGCCCCGTTGCTGTGGGTGTGGGCTGTTCCACGTGGCAGGCAGCTGGTGCCTACTGCGGGCAGGGCTCGGGACCTGAGGGACAGCAGACAGGACTTGGGACCTGAGGGACATCAGACAGGACTTGGGACCTGAGGGACATCAGACGCTGCCATCCGCGTTGCTCTTCACCATTCTCCCGAGTGCCTGGGACTGATAGCACAGCTCTCTCCCTGGAAAGTCTTTCCCTGCTGTGCATGGGTTTCAAGTGCAGAGGAGGGCTGCTGTGAAATGAAAACTGACTTTCTGATAATCGTGTGTTGCTTTGCCAAGAGCAAGTTTGCAAAGGGATGTTCCCCTAGTCCTCATCTTCTCCCGTAGCCCTCCCTCCTGCCATCAGTGCTCGGCGGGGAGCAAGCCTCTCCGAAGGGAATCGTCGGCAGCTGTCAGGCTGCTGGCAAAGCTGAGAGCAGCAGAAAGAGCAGAGTGTAATGAAAATAGTGAACCGTATTAGTTGCATGTGTGCAGGTGGGGACTGGCAAGAGAGATTCCCAAATCACAGTGAGTCACTGCCATAGCCTTTCAGAGCAAATAAGCCTGATCAAAATATTAAACTGCAAGAAAACTCAGTGACATTTTAAGCAAGAACTAGAAGCTGCTAGGTCTGTGGATGCAAAGGGCGGGCTGTGATCCCAGGTACTCTTAGAAAATCATCTTCTTCCAGCCTGTGCAACACAGGCAGCAGTGCAGCCAGGTTGCAGAGTGTGCAGGTCCCCGGGGTTCACTTGCACCTTGGCAGAGCAATTCAAGGGCATCCAGGACGACTCTGTGGAAATGACACGTCCCAGTACCACCCGTCCACAGCACAACCCCTTTGCTCTGGCCACTGACTCCAGGCAGAAGCTTTCCTGTGACCCTGCTGCCATGTGAAGCACTGAGGCTCTCCTCGCCCTTGCCAGCTCAGCCCACAGGCAGTGTTTGTGCCAAGTCCTTCTTGGGGAACATGGCAAATCCGGGGGTTTGGCACAGCCTGAGTGTTTTGGAGGTTTAGCACTGCACTGGGGGACTCTGATTCCTGGATGTCAGGGCTGCAGACATCCCTCCCAACATCCCTCCCGGGAAAGATTTGGGAGGAGGAGGAGAGAGAGAGGAGATCAGACTTTCAATGAACTTTCCCTGATGGAAAAGGCAAAGCAATTACATTAGCCCTTTTGAATTGTGCTCCTGCTTACCGGGGCGCAAGGCTTTCTCTTTCAAACGCAAACACCGGTTGGTGCCTTTCCCTAGGGGATTTCAGGACCGGTGAAGGTGGTGAGGACAGAGCTGTCCTCAGACTCCTGTCCACTTTTCTGCAGGCTGCCAGAGCCCCCTCTTGGCTTTTGGGGTACAGCAGAGGAGACAACATCTGTGTTCAGTGTGCTCCAGCACTGGAGCCCACCACAGGCTCCCCAGGGCTTGTAACCCCATGGCTGAGCTAAGGAGAGGGATACCTGGTTTGCTTTGCAAAGCACTCTGAGTTTTATGGATGACAAATAACCACAGAGGAGTAATGCAGAAATGTGTGAATGTCCCAGGAAAGTGGCAGCCCAGGCCAGGTCTGGCCATGGTAAATGCATTGGATGTCGGATGGCCCATGTAAGACACCTCATCTGGGAGAGGGAGCTGCAGGGCTCCTGGCAGTGACAGCAGCGGTGGCCTTGCAGGGTCCTGGCAGAGCAGGGCCAGCAGCACCACGGGGAGCCCAGTCTGCAAGGCTGTGGGTTTGCACAGAAGCTGCTCTCGGCCGTCGTAGCTCAGCTGAAACCCTGCACCAAACCTGAGCAAGAATACCATTGAGCAGATGGGGAGTGGCTCTTAGAGCCCAGATACTCTCCCCTGTAACAGATGTTGGCTCAAATCTGGGGCAGCTCCTTCCCTTCAAGGATGCTGATTTTACATTTTGGACCAAATGCTTACTGTTGTATAATCCTTGGAATTTTTTGATTTTTTTTTTCCCCATGCCACACCTAATGCATGGTACTGCCAAGTGTGTTTTCCCCAGACACATGCCCTAAGCCAGGCAGATGGGCAGACACATGGCTAGAGTGCATCCATCGCATGGTAGAGAGGCGCTTGCCATCTAACGGACGCTGCTTTGCTGTGCACCTGCAGCTGGGTTAGGACTGCTTTGTACCGCAAACCAGCCATCAGCTGTGTTGAGACCCTGGCCCAGGAGCCATGAAACATGCTCACAGCTGACATGGTTGTATTTATAACTGCTGATCACATCGAGTGCACCTGGTACTGAGGAGAGGCTTTTGGCCAGATGATTTCCACTCACAGCCACCTATGCCGCCTCACTTTTCTAAGCCTGTGGGTTTCTAGTGCTTAATGCCACAAGGGCAGCTTCAGCCTTGTCTTTCATCCCCATGGCTCATTGTCATCACAGTCCTATGGTCAACCAAAATGTAGGACTGATCCAGCTATGAAAAAAAAAGTTTTGGTTGCTTAATGCCCTAATTTAGTTCCCCACACCGTGGCTCAGCTTGAAGGAGTGGGGAGACAGGACTGTAGAAGGAAAAAGAGCCAGAAGTGCCACCATAGCATGGCACCAGCTCAGTCCCTCCAGGCATGGAGAATCCACATTGCCCAGCACCCCCCAGCTGCTATGTATCACTGACTTTCACATAATAAATGGTAGACATTATTTGCTACAGCACAGAGTCTCAGCCCTTTATGTGTATTGCTCCAGGGCACTGCATTTCTCAGTGCAATTGGCTTTCCCACATTTAAAGCAGCAGCTGGAGGTGATCTGGGTAACAGAGACCAAGATAAATACATATGGTGCTAAACAAAAGTTGCGTTCAAGGGAGGAGAGCCCATGTATGCAATTGTGAAATGGTCACATGAAATGAGGCTGTCCTTGTATTCGGTAGAATTTCCCCAGCCTGATTTTGGATAAATGTATCTCTCTCCAAAGGGAAATGCTCCAGAAAAGAGCCTGGGAAAGGGAACTGCAAGGAAGAAAGTTGTTTCCAGTTTAGCTGTTCAATTAAGAGGACTTGGCTGGCAGGCACTTGACACCTTACTAGCTTCGTGTACAGAACACTCTTTGACAGCATCAAATAGGTGTCATAAAACACAAGGTGAGAGGAAGTCAGGTGTCTCCTGAAGATGCCAAGTTAAGTGACAGTGGCCACCAGCACAGCGATTTTCAGATATTTTGCACAAGGAAAGCAGCTGGAATTACCAGCTCATACAGCGTGAGCTTTCCAATCTCTGAGATAGTGGTGGACCATGTGAACTAGGGGATGGGAGAAGGGTCTATGAGGGACTTGACAGTAGGTCTGATGGACCTGTGGTTCCGTTATGTTGTGTGTCTTTACATTGGTGAGATCTACCTCCTTAAACAGATTGTGCCCATAGTCTGGGCAGCAGTGATGAGGACAGTGCCATCCTGGCTGTACTGGAGCACCACCACAAGTGTTGTATGGCATATTGAATGTGATCAGTGCCAAAGAGATGTCCTCCTCCTCTTACTGCTTATGTTGAGCACCTCATGTTTACCACCAGGAATAGCTTCACACACTCAAGGCTTTCATGACCTGCAGTCATCTAGTCTTTGACAAAGACCTGGAGTAACAACCAAATGTTTGTCTCTAAGTTTTTGGAATTGTTTCAGAATGGTTGTAGATTCTGTGTAGGGTTTTAGATAACATCACCTCCTGCTCAGGTTGTTCCTCCCTGGCTCCCAGGAGCTAGGTCTCTTCTTTTAGAATTGCCTCCCCAGTAAGTTTTGCAGCTTGTCTTTTGGTGCCGAGGGAGTCACCTTCCTCAAGGGACATGCTTTGCATCTGGACTATGTACACTGCAGTGTGTCAGCACCATATGGACAGCAGTTTACCATGGCACTGAAGGGGGAAAGCAGATGGAGAGTGAAACAGGGAAAAGGGAGAAGAAAATAGTCCTTCTCTGCATTGGGAAAACGTCCTGTACACTATTATTTGAAACTATGCTAAGGCACATGGAAAATAAGGATGTGATCGGTGACAGCCAGCATGGTTTCACTAAGGGCAAATTGTGCCTCACAAATTTTGTGGCCTTCCACGATGGGGTTACAGTATCAGAGGATAAGGGAAGAGTGACTGATGTGATCTACTTGGACTTGTGCAAAGCACTTGACTCTGTCCTACACGACATCCTTGTCTCTAAACAGGAGAGACATGGATGTGATGGATGGACTGCTTGGTGGATAAGGAAAAGATGCTCAGAGGGCTGCAGCACCTCTCCTATGAAGGCAGGCTGAGGGAGCTGGGCTTGTTCAGCCTGGAGAAGAGAAGGCTCCAGGGAGACCTTAGTGCAGCCTTCTAGAACCTAAAGGGGCTGACAACAAAGCTGGAGAGGGGCTTTTTAAAAGGGGTAGTAGTGACAAGGCAGTAGGACAAGGAGGAATGGCTTTAAGCTGAAAAAGATTAGATTTAGATTAGATGTCAGGAAGAAATTCTTTGCTGTGAGGTCAATGAGGCGCTGGCACAGGCTGCCCAGGGAAGTGTGGATGCCCCATCCCTGGAAATGTTCAAGGCCAGGCTGGACAGGACTAGGAGCAACTTGGTCTGGTGGGAGGTATCCCTGCCCATGGTGGGAGAGGTGGAACTGGATGATCTTTAAGGTCCCTTCCAACCCAAACCATTCTGTGATTCTATGACTCTATTGTATCCTGCAAGAACCGCTTAGCTATTCAGGGAACTTCTCCTTTTTCTTCTCCCAGTTTCCAGGTAAAGGATTTACCCCAAGCTGTGGAGGCCTTTTAGAATGAACAGGGAGGAAGAAGGATGTTCACATAGCTACGGCTTGCCCTGGTGTTTTGTAGAGGAATGAAGGCAGTGGGTTGATTAACATCAATCATATGCAGCTGTGGCCCTGCTGCAAAGGCAGTGGGCTGATTGACATGGACGATGTGCAGCTGTAGCTCATTTCACTAAGTAGTTAAATAGCCCTGAGGAGTGTGGGAGAGGTGGTTGGGTAAGGGAGGAGCAGTGTGGTTTGGCTTCTTGAGGAAGGAGCAACAGCACAGACTGTAGAATCTGACTGATAATAAAAGCCTTGTTGCAGCCTTGCAGGTCTTGCTTGTGCTGTGATGATTGGTGCCCTGTGTGAGGCACAATGAGTTGGTCTCCAGCTGCAAAGGTGTTCTGATTTGGATCTCACACGAGAAGCAGCCTGGCCTCATAGTGTTTGTTGCTGTGGGCCTTGAAAGGAGTCCAGATCAGCATGAGGAAACAATCATATTTGTTTTGTAAATATCACTCCAGATGTCTGTCTGTGAGATTACTCCAGACAAATGTGCTTTCACTTGAAGTTGAACTCTTGACTTACTACATGCTCCTCTTTAGGTGAGTGCTACAGAGGGATGCTTGCACAGGGTGGAGGCAGCATGGTCAGTGTTTTGCACTGGGGTGGGCCTGGCATGCTTTGCTTGACTTAATCTGTAGTTTAGCTTTCTTCATATTCTGTTTCATGTCTTTGCTGTCCTCCCTCTCCAGGGACAGCCCTCATGATAAGCAGCGTAATTGTTAGTGATCCCTTGTCTCAGGGATATTTGACCCAAAAGCTATGGATGGGACTGCTTGCTGCATTCAGAAGGATGCAGTTGGACCCCTTTGCTCTATCTGAAGTGTTTTGCTTCATTTGAAATGCTTTGGTCTATCTAGGTCTGGATTTTCCTCCAGCTACAGGGTGGTCCTTAGCAATTATTGAACTAGAGGGTTTTGCAGGTTTCAGAGAACAGAGTTGTAATGCTTGAGAAACTGTCTAGCTTGGACAAACATTCTTTCTTATTGAAATGTGGTTGTGATCCTTACTCTGAAGACACAGGTCATGTGCTTATGGAAGTTTTGTTCCTGTAGCAGCTTTACATCTGCACCAGAATTACTAAAGGAAACCAGTCACTTAGCACATCACCCCAGTAGCTTCAATCTGATCTAAACATCTTTTACCTCTGGAAGGGGAAGCTGCATCCTCATCGCCATGTCCATCTGCTCACCTTGTCTCCCGTCCTTGTATGCAAAAGGAGAGCAGGAACCTAATCTAGCAAAAAACCTAACCTGGATGAGAAAAACAAAAAAAAGCAGGGAAAAATTTCTGCAAGGTCATTTATACACTAACACACTCACAAAAGAGGCAGGAGAATCATGTGGCTGAGGAGGCAGAAGGACCACCCTCTTCAGTAACATCACCCACTTACATCCAATTAATATGACCACGGAACTGCTTTGCTTGGCCTTGATTAGCTTGGTGCAGAAATAAAATTTAAAAAAAATAAAAAAGCTGTTCCAGCAAGCATAGCTGAGTATCAAATTTGCTAACAGAAGTATTCCCATGGAAGGCAGTGAGTGAGTAAATAAATAGAAATTGCTTTACCTACAGGAGAGTAGTTCATACTGCTATAAATATTATACCCTGCCATATTGCCAGGTTTCAATACCAAAAGGTAGTAAATATTGCATAAGTTATCAGGGGAGTTTCAGTATTGCAAGCCACATGTGTTAAACCACAAATGAGATCTGAAAACAAACATGAGGTTGGATTAAAAAACCCACGGGTTCAAAATAAATAAATGATGTCTTTTTTTTTTTGCCTTTTGCCTTCAGGGCCTTCAAGGTGCAAAGTGCTGCTGTTGCCTCTTCTATACAAAAAGGGAGGCAGTGATCTTTCATTAAAAGGCAGATGAAATTCCTACCTAATCAAATGGTTCAAGAACCTGGGGCTTTAAAGATTGATGATAAAATGCTGTACTTCTGCTAAAACTGGAACAACTGGACACAGAAACACTTATTTCAGAGGATGCTCATTTTCTGTGGAAAGGGCTACCAGGATGCCACAACTAGCAGTGCTAATTTTAGAGATATAACTTCAGTGGTTATCACAGGATTTCCCAAACATTATATGTGCCAAGGAATTTGGCATACTGAAATCAAGGCAAGTTTCCTGGACGAGTTGGACTTTTAAATCTTCCTAAGGGCAATACTGGACATCAGAGAGATGGCACCCACTTGTGTAGACCTCCACCCTGCTTTCCAAAAAAAGAAAACAAGTTGTTCTAAGCATATCCAGATTTTCTAATTTTAAATAACTTTTTTTCTTGAAGAGTAATCAGATTTTCCCAACATCTAAGTTGCTCTGTTACAAACACACAAAAAGAAATTATTTTTTTTAAAAAAATAGTTTATCATTTCAACTGTTTTTGAGTTGGTCAAGCAGAAAATTTCTAATCATGACATATGGGAAAGGGCTTTTAAAATAAATATTTATTTTTGATAAATTAAAATAAGCAGGCATGAAATATCCAAGGATCTGTGTTTCATGTGAGGGACATAGTAATGCTGGTGTTCAGAGCTAATACATCTGTCCTCAGCTCCTTCAAAGAGCATGTGTCAACTCCCACATCAAGTCTGATAGAATGGAAACACTGCAACAGAAAAGGTAGTTACTAGTAAAAAAGCTAGATTTGGATACTGTCACACACCTGTTTCTACAGAAGTGCTATTTTGAAAGCCACTGTTTAATGTGACTTCAGTTAGACTTAAGCAGATGCTTAAAGTTAACCATCTGCTTAATTGCTGCTAGGATTAGGGATGGGTTTAAATAGAGCTTTTACTTCTTCCTCAACGTAGTGCCACTTTTTTTTGCTTTAATAAAGCATTTATGCCCATGGTTCACTTTAAGGGCTTGAAGAGTGCTAGTGACTTCACTTATATGCTTAAAGTTAAGAATATGATCAGCGGTAGATCGTATCTGGATCTTAATTGTGTATGAAGTACTGGCCCAAAGCCATGTTTAGCAGTTAACAAGCATGCAAACAAGTCTGGTGTCTAGGAATAGAAAATGCCAGAAATCAGCAAAAGGATGAAATAAACTTCAAACAATCAGGACACGCACGTTCTTGTTCCTGGCCCCTGGCTGGGAGCTGTGTGATATAAAATCCCTGCTTCTCTGTCCACACGCCCTGAGGCTGGCCATGTCTTGCTGGCAGATTAAGACCAAGTGAATTTCTGTAACTGGAGAGTGATTTAAAACCAATTTATAGCTTAAGAATCTGATTATCTTGATCACCCTGTTGGTTATAATGTGGCACATTTATCACTCCTAAGCCAGAACAGAGGCTGGAAAAGCCCTGCTGGCCTCTGGACTGCTCCGTGGAAGCTGACAGCCCACCCTCCTCGCTGTGGCCTCCGGGCATCCTCCTGGTTTGCCCTGGGTGACAGGGGTGACACTGATTCTGAGCGATTTGATTCCATGGAAATCCAAATCACACTTTTTTTTCCTGTGAATTATGCTTGTAGAGTAACAAGCAAGGAGGTTTCTGCACTTACCTTTCTGCTAATTCTTGTGGTTTTTTCAGTATAAAGAGAGCGTAAGGACAGCAGTGTAGAAGGTCTTTGGCTTCTGATCTCAAGGTGGAAGCCCAGTCCGCCCCCACTGGAGAACCCTTCTTGCAGTGATTTCATCCTCACTTTTTGTTTCTCTTTATGAAAGAGGGAAAACCAGGGGGAGGACTTCGTGTTCCCTTTCCTTCTTCCTGCCAATACCATGGGGTTAAAAACGACCATGTGTTTCTTCCAAAGGTATTAGCATAATTATCTCTCCACTCTGAATGTGCAATAGCTGGCTGTGTTCCACAAAAAAATTGCATTTAACTAATCCTGCTTTAGAAACCCATACTATTTATATCTTCTAAAATCAACTTCATCTTCAGAAATGCCCTTTAAAGGACACATTTTGTTCTATTCTGACCATATGTTTTCACAGTGATCTGTGTATTTTAAATGTGTTTCCAAAGGTTAGCATCCAGGACTGCTCCCCCAGATGCTGTTTGTGCATTGCTGTCTAACGTTAGTCATGCAGCCTGCTCAGCTGTTTGATTTTTTGAGCAAACCAGTCCATATTTATCTAATTACTTTGTGTTTGGGAAGTCAGTGTGAAGTTCTTAAACACAGAGGGGATCCCAGGCACTGACTGTCAACACCAGCTAAGTTTGTTCTGTGGGGTTTGCCACCAGCCATGCAGAGCTTTCTCTCCCAGAAAGTCCTTGCTCTTTCTCTTCATCTGGGTTTCATCTATTCATTTTACCCCTGGTTTCTCCTGATTTATGCTGGAACGTGTGAGAACAGGCAGCGCTAAGTAAATTAAAGCCAAAGAAAATCAGAGCAAATAAAAGACGGAATGCTATGGACAGATTTTAAGGTGTAGATCAAAAGTGAGTTCAAACATTCCCATTTGGGGGGGTCACTGTAGTTACTGCTCTTTAAAAGCAGAGGCATTGGCATTGATAAACTCCCGTGCAGGGTATGTCCCTTTTCCGGAGCCTTCTGCTGGTGAGCCTAGCAAGGCTCTGTTAACGTTGGAAAAAGCTGCCCTTTTTGATAGGCCTCATACTCTGTTGCCCACACAGTGGAAAAAAATTCTTCATCAAGAAAACAGCCTTTCCAAAGATGCCTCAAAAGGCATCAGTTTCCTTGGAGAGAGAGATTTGGAGCTCTGTGTAACCTTTATCTTCACTGCAGCGTTGCTGTTTTTTTAAAGTAACATTTTAGCCAAGATTGGGAAATCATCTTGTGGTTTTGTTTTTCTGTAAGTGTACTTTTGAGCTATAGTTGCTCAAAAACAAAAGTTGTGTTTTCCTCATACCAAGCTCTTCCAGACGGTTTGGTTTTGCAGTTTGGCACTTTGATGCTTTTGAAAGAGTCAGTGAGTATCTACATAAATGCACTGAGACGGAGACATGTGCTTGTGCGCAGGGAGTTCATGGGTGGGCACGGCTTACAGGGTGCTTGTTCCAGCACTGGTGTAAGGGCTGTGTGGGAGGAAGGGAATCCACCGTGAATGAGTGTGTGAGTTTGCACGTGCTTTCGACAGAGGAGACATTTCTGTGAGTGAAGCTGAAGCTCTGTTGTACAAGATAGTCCTCCTCATGCTGCCCATTTTTGCTCAGCTATTTGGAGGAGAAGGATTATTTTCCACATGTCTTTTGGTGCAGGTCAGTCAGCTATGCTGGTTTCCCAGAGATGTAACCTCCAGAACTTCAGTGCCCATTGCAGCTGTTCCCACCTGTGGCTGTACGTTCACCTCCTCCTTGAATTCTTACAGTTCCTTTAAGCCTCCATGTCCTATAGCCTTAAAAAAACCCAAATAAACAATACCCATTGCTGTGAAGCAGTTATGGCTGCAATGCACACATCTGCCTGTTGCAAAGTCACAAAGATGAAGAAGCGAAATGACTCCTGTCCCCACTAATGCCCTGCTTTTGTGCCAGGTGGTACCTAGATGTTCGCATCAGCATCTACATGCAGATAGCACACGTACTCCTATGTTATATGCCAGTAGATATACCTGCACACTCACATTAAAAAAAACCTTGCTGATAAAACCCAGTTTCTGCAGCAAGGCCAACAGTAAAATCCAAGCTTTCCATTGGGAACTTGCTGAGTCAGAAGCAAGTACATGACAAAAGTCATGTACTTCATACAGAGTGATGGTTTCTGCTATTCCCTTCTTTCTAATAGACCAAACTCTTCCTGTAGCTACATACAAGTACTTACAGTTTAGAAAGACTTCCTTTTTGACTGTAAAAACAAGAGGTCAACAAGTAGCAAATGACTGACTTGAAGTTCCCTGTGAAATGTTAACTCATACAGTTTTAAGTTACTTCTAAATAAAATATGCCTTGAGCACAGTTTGAACAGAGCAGCTCTGGGCGTGAGTCACTGCTGTCCCACGAGGGAGGGACGTGTGTGGCACCTGAGATGTGAGGAACACCAGGCATGAGTGACAGCCCCAGGAGATGGGCAGGGTAGGCATTGACCAGCATCCAGGTCACCCAGACTCCTCTGTCACCTCTGCCAGGGGGTTCCTGCAGCCAAGAGCACCGTGCAGGTCCTGCTGACCAGCCTGTGGTGGCTCCAGGTGTCAGAAGCAGCAGCCTCCTGCCTGCCCCTGCTGTGCCAGCAAGCCCCGCAGCAACCGTGCCAGCAGTGACAGCTTCAGCCTCCCTCGGTGCTGCTGCCCAGGAGGGTGCAGAGTGGGGCGGGCCGGGGGGGAGCTGCTGTCAGGGGATGCTGGGGCACCCCTGGGAGGCTCTGCTGGTGCAGGTGAAACCCCAGGGCACACCTCGTGGGAAAGGCCTGGAAGAGGCTGGGTCAGTCAGTCAATCAAAGCCTTTTGAAGTTGCTTCAGTTTCTTGTTCCTTAAGTTTCAAACACCTGCAACATGATGTGCAAAAGTGTTGAGCTCTAGTGAGCTGCCCCAGGCAGGCAGGGTATGCTCATGCCGCTGCACCCGGCAGGGTTGTGATGGACAGTAACAAGCCTGGGGTTGAGCTGGGCTGGGGGAGCATTTCCAGCCCTCCTTGTGTTACTGCATGGCTGCAGAGAAGTGATTCCACCTGCTTTCTTCATCTTCCCCACATGTGAACCAGGAACAGTTGCACCTGCTTTACCTTCCCCACAAAAGAGGTATGATTAATTAGCATCTGATTTATGCTTGCAAAAACCTATTAAAAGTCCCCTGTGTGATCTGAAAAATCTGACCTGAGTGTTCCACAGCTGTTCCTTAAAAGTACTAAAACCTTGCAGATGCAAGTACAATTGCTCTCTGGCTCAGCCTAAATCTGGGGCTGATGGACCCCACCCCACCTGCGATGGGAGGCTGGAAGCTGTTTGTGAGGCTTAGATGAGTGCTAGAGGAAAGCCTGCATGGAAAATAACAGTTCCATAATCAGTGCAGGATTTGGATGGTGTGGGATACTAAAGAACAGGGCCATTCACCGCTTAATGAGGATTAAAATAACTCTTGAGTAGCTGCCTTATTCCCCGAGCATCCTGTTCAATGAATGAGTCACAGGATTACAGTTGAAAAATAGGCTAGAATGGTAGAACAAAAACCTGACATAAGGAATATCAAATTAAGGGTTTGGGGACAGCCTTTAATCTGGCATTTGCAACCCTTTTAATGACTGACATGCTGACTTTACTAGTAGCTTAATTTTGGGTTTTGTCTTGCGTGCCCCTTGCTACAGTCCCTTTTTTGGGGGTCAGTTCATTTAGGTATCGTTAGCCAGGTGCAGGAACACTCTGCAAGCAGGATATGCACAGCCTAAAAGTATAAAGTAATTAGTTATTGGCTAACGTACATGAAAGACAGCTGGGATTTAATGATCTATTAGGCTAAGTATTCATATGCTCATCACCTGTGATAAGGCACTGCAGAGTCCTGGCTGGCTGGGTAAGCCTTCCTGAGCAGAGGACTGTGGCTTGGCCTCCCCAGTTGCCTGGGAGGACCCCCAGTGCTGGAAGCTGCCATCTGTCACCATCTCAGTCCATCCTAAACTAAAGGTAAAAGCTTTTGCAGAGCAAAGGAATGATGCCTGCTCCCCTTGCCCGGGCACCTTGCTCAGCTTTGCTGGACCAGCACAGCAGCAGTTAAAGGACATTTGCTCAAGGGTTCCCCTCTGGACTGCAAATTATAAGTAGAAAATGCCAGAGGGGTGCAGGCGGATGATAAATGAGTAGTTATATGCTGAAAGTGTTTACGTTCTCATGGCTAGGTTTTTGGTCTGCTTTCCTCCTTGCCTTTGTGGTCTGCATTTCTTTCAGTTCCTACAGCCTGAAGTCTTTTGTGGTCTTTAAGTAGTCTGGAAGATTAGCTGTTGAAAGGGATTTTCTCGGCGTTAGTGTGGATGCCGAACAGTTATCTTGTCATCAAAAAAATAAACCGCTTGTTGCATCCTTCTCTGAAAACCTTAGCTGGGGAGTAATGGTTGAAGGTAGGCAAACGCTGAGGTTGCTGAAAAGACCAGAGGGGCAGAAGGTGAGGAATTGCATTTCACAGGCTGACTGCTCCTGTTCAGTCTTTTTCTTTTGTCCTGTTGACTATAGGTTTCAGAGCAGTTTCTAATGTTTTAAGAAATGCTGTAAAACTAATGCAAAATATTGCATGACTGTCAGAACTGTCATATATCTGTAATATAGTTGGCATATATTAAAAATATCCTTGCTTTGCAGTTTTTATAAGGAATTTTATTAGGGAAGACAGGCTGGAAAATACAGCATTTTCTTTCCATATTCTGACAGTTGATATTTTTTCCATTATAGAACACAATAAATCTAGGTTTTATTAACAATAAAAAAGATACAAAATCCCTGAGACTGAAAAAATACACCCTAGAGAAGACTAAAACCAAGTACCAAAGGAAAGGTTAAGTCCTTACACAAAAAGATTGTTTCTTAAGAGGATCTCCTGGGCAAGATGTGCAATGGGAACTCTTTGGGGACCATTTAGTTTTCTTCATCAGTTACCTGGGGTTTTGTACCTCGAGACAGCTGCCTGAGCCCTGACTCCAGGCACAGCAGAAACCACCTCATCCTGCAGGACACGCCTGGTCTGACCAGGGTGTCAGGACCCGAATCCCCCTGGCTGTCTGCATGCCTTCCCCCCAGTTGCAAAGGGGCTAGGAGCACTGGTTTCCCTTCTGCCAGCAAAATGTCTCGTTCTTTCTGCTGGTTGTTGTATCTGATCTCTCCCCCAGCTGTGCTCAGAAATTTCGTATTGTGGTCTGGCAATTCAGCGCACTGTGAATCCTTTATTTCCCTAATGGAGTTTCCTCCTAAATAGCTTTGAACTCAGATCTTTGTCTCTACAATAGATATGCTTCTGCCTAACTGGCACTTCACAATTAACAGCATTATCTTGTTAAACCTGAAGAGGTGCAGGATGGCTCAGCCATCATTTTAAAGCTTTTTATTGCTTAGAACGTGTTTACAATAGGCTACAGAAGTGGGAAATGGTGCTGCATTCAGATGCCTGATTAGCTCAGCCACATGAAAATACCAATAACTCAGGGTTTGACTATTTTGGATGACATTTTTTAAGCAGTAGCCTCAAAGCACCTGAGTTTTTTCGAGGGGAAAAAAGGGAAGGGGAAAGAGAAAGTACTTGGGATGAAATGGAAAGCTGATCAGAACCAGAAGACAGTAGTTCCTATTCATGTAGACACAGGTGCCTTCAGTGAAGACAAAATTCCACCCAGGAGTGAGGTTGTGTAAGTTGACTGGACCGGAGTAGTCTGTGTTTTCAGGAGAGAGCAGCCTCTGTTGTTTCCCTTCTGGAACAATTAACGTGTCCAAGCTACATCTGCTACTGCTTTAAACACTTGCATTTCACACACACGTGTCTCTGTCTCTGTGTAACCTTTTATCTGACAGCTCCTGCAGTGTGTGAGCAGCATTAGTTGAGAAGAAGACAAACAGTTTGGATGTTTTCTGTGATTCGATTTGTAAATCAGCTTTGCTGTAGGCAGGCTGGAAGTCCTTGCTGTCCTTAGCTACCTTGTATGACTGCACCCTACACCTGGCTGAAACCCAGAGGGACTAGCACAGGAACTACACGGTACTATACAGCCCATGTGGAAGGATGGAGGCCTCCTTGGGGAAATAGCTGACTTTCTAAGGCTTTCAGGGGAGAAGTACCAGCAGGACAAGGGCAGATGTACTCAGCACTTACTGCTCTCTACAGCTACCTGAGAGAAAGTCAAGAGATGGCCTCAAGTTGTGCCAGGGGAGGTTTAGATCAGATATTAGGAAAAATGTCTTCACTGAAAGGGTGACCAGGCATTGGAACAGGCTGCCCAGGGAGGTGGTGGAATCACCATCCCTGAAGGTATTAAAACCGTGTAGATGTGGTGCTTAGAGGCATGGTTTACTGGTGGTCTTGGCAATGCCAGGTAAACGGTTGTACTTGATGATGGTAAAGGTCTTTTCCAACCTAAATGATTCTACAGTTCTAAGTGGCTGTATAGCAATATAGTCATGCTCAATGAACTTATCAGCTGCAAATGTCAAGGAGAGGTCATCAAAAAAATACAACAGGTTCATTACTACCTAGTTTACAACTTGGAAAAAAGAGATGTCATAACTTATAAATGAGGTAGTAAGTGGTCGATAAAATAACCAATAAATTATGTGATGGACACCAAGCTGAACATGAGCAAGCAATGAACCCTTGTTGCAAAGAAGGCCACCAGCATCCTGGTCTGCTGTTGGAGGAGCGTTGCCAGCAGGTCAAGGAAGTGCTCAGTACTGGTGAGAAACATCTGTAAGTGCTGGGACCAGGTATGGACTCTGCAATACAGGAGACACATGGACAAGTTAGAGTGGGTCCAGCCAAAAGCCAGGAAGATGTTTAAGGTACTGGAGCATCTGTTGTGATGGGAGAGGCTGAGAGCTGGATCTTTTCAGCCTGGAGAATAGAAGGCTGAGGGGGATCTTATCAATGTATGTAAATAGTATTTATGTGTAAGTAAAGAAGGTAGTGAGGCTCTTCTCAGTGGTGCCCAGTGACAGGGCAAGAGGCAATGAGCACAAAGGGTAATCCAGAAAATTCCACTTAAACATAAGAAAAAACTTCCTTAATGTGCAGGTGGTTGAACACTGGAAGAGGATTTGCAGAGAAAATTTGGAGTCTCCATCCTTGGAGGTACTCAAACCCCTAATGAGCACGGTCCTGGGCAAGCCGCTGTAGCTAACCCTGCTTTGAGCAGGGCGTTGGACTAGATGATCTCCAGAAGTGCCTCCAGCCTCAGTGATTCTGTGCTTTTTATGAACTTGATAACAGAAAACCAGCCATAGGAGAGAAACAGTAGTTCTCAGGGACAGACATCCCTGATGTACACCGTACAAACCAGCTGCCTTTGCAACCAAAACCCCTAAAGATTCTGCAGAGACTGCTCCAGATCTGTGTGTCTGGCAGTTGCAGTGGCCCCACTAGAATGACTAAATACCAGTAATATTCGAAGTACATTTCTGTTTGACAATGTCATGGACAAAATCTGAATAAGTCTATACAGACTGCCCCAGACCTTAGTCCCACAGCTTTTCAGAAGCACAGAATAATTAGGTTATCTAAAAGAATAATTGAGTTGTTGCTTGATAAGCCTGATGATCTAGACATGTAAACATGTGGAAGAGTTTTCTAGTAATAAATTGGTTTCTTAGTCACACCAAAAAAAAATATGAAAGATCTAAAAGGAGTCAAAGCCAGATGACTCAGTTAAGACCTAAATGGTATTGCTGATTTTGGTAAAGGAGACCAGAAATACTGCAGCTCTTTCTTTCAGACATGTATCAGACTTATCATCATATACAATCTTTTAAAATCATGTTACTGAAAAGGTCTGTTTAAACTCCAGAAAGAGTCAAAACCTAATGCAGAAATTAGTGAGTGGGGTTTTGTGTCATGCTTGCTGGGAACTAGGTGCAAAGTGTCCCATCTGATCCCATATCTCTGAAAATCCCTCCAGACAGCTACAGGGATTTCAGAAATACCCAATTTTTAATGTCCCACCCATCTTTTGCTCTAGTTTTCATATTAAAGTGAAATTAGACTATATGGAGGAACAGAAATGGAAGTAAAGTCATGGAAGCAGTTACTGCAGGATTTTGGCTCACTAAAACTAGCCAGCAGTGGAGGATCCAAAGGGAAATTCTAACGTAGGTGACCTGTATGCCACTTATTCAAGGGCACTTCAGGCATTTATCTGAACCTGGTCTCTTTTCAGGGTTTGCTCATCACATACTGGCAGCCAGGCTAATATGCCTTATATTTTCAGCTGTCTGTGTATATAATGTTTATTTTCCAGATGGAGAAGTAACTAAGCTAAGGTGTCTAGCCTGTTGTCATCCAAATAAACAACCTCTGACTTTAATCCTGTCTGTGCATAGACACTCAGCATGCTGTGCAGGGAGATGAGTTTCCAGCGAGATAAAGTAGCAGCCAACATGAACTTCTCAGAAACAAATCACGTCAAACAAATCTTATTTTTATTTTCCACTGTGTTTTGTGGCCAGGAGGAAACAACTTATATTAAGGATCATGACGTTAGCAAGATTTTCAGTAGTTTCTGGGAAAGTAATGTGAGACTAATTTGAGAAGCATGTTCTGAATGAACCTCTATGGGGTAGGTGCCACAACAGCTGACTAACCACAAAAGGTAACTAAATATCCGTAGGAGGCTGAATTGATGTGGTTCTGCATTTAGCCTTTTTGTTACTGGTGGAAAAGGAATTTGCTTATTAAATTTGCAGATGATATGAAGATTGGATGACCATAAGTCTATTAGAGGATGGGATTGGAATTTAAAATGTTCTTGACAAATTGGATAAATAGGCTGAAAATAAATTGATTAAGTGGAGAAAAATGCTATGCATTGGACTGAAACAGGAATACTAAAAAGCTTTGTATATGTTGGAGAACGATTTGACAGGTAGCAGTTCTTTGGAAAAGCAATAAGGAATCATGAAGTATCACAAACTTTGTGAAACAGGCAAAAATAATACCATGCAAGTTTGTGTGAACAAGAGTAGATGACTGGGAAAAACCCAGCCACTCCACCCTGTACTGGTAAGGTCTCTCCTCAGAAACATGTCCCAGACTGTGCCCCAGACTTGAGAAGGATGTAGGTCAACTGGAGAGAACCCAGGAGGCTAGAATGACAATAATCAAAAGCAAAGCAAGTTTTATAGGGAAACATAAAGGAAATGGCATTGTTTAGCCTGAAGAATGAAATTAAGAGAACACATAGCAACAGCTTTGTCATAAAGAGCTACTGCAGAAATAAAGGGGATTTTCTCCATGTCCCTGGTAGAGAAGAAAGAAACAATTGCCCTAAAAATGCAGTAAGAAAGACCTAATGAAACAGATCTTCTGGGGAGAAAGTGAAATATCAGTGATAGGTTTCTAAGAATAGCAGACTAGATGTCAAGACTAGCCCATCCTGCACTGGGAGAGCATGAGGTGCAAGAAGATTTCTTGAAATCTCTTCTCACCCTACATTTCCATAATGGGTTGTAAAGATCCAGACAGAGTTCATTCCTTCTTGAAGGCTCGTCTGGAAGCTAGAGATGATAGAAGCCTATCAGCAGTCACTTCTTTAATGGTTTTATTACAGTGAGAAAGAGAGAAGGTTGTTTTCCCACCCAAATGGTAGTTACTAACCTCAGGGCTAGATCCTTCCTCCTACTTTGCAGCGCAGCGCATTTAATGCT
Source organism: Falco biarmicus (assembly GCF_023638135.1). Taxonomy (NCBI): domain Eukaryota; kingdom Metazoa; phylum Chordata; class Aves; order Falconiformes; family Falconidae; genus Falco; species Falco biarmicus. Next base: position 9,665,822 of record NC_079288.1, on the reverse strand, counting down.
GAATGCATCAGGTCTTACAGGATTCCCACTTCTCAGGGGAAAAAGATCTAGAGGCCATGTGCAGCTATTTAACTCTACTCCCTGCATTTATGAGGCCACTTATTTGATCTTTCCCTGTACTCGCACAGGACATTGTTGTTGTGGTGTGGTCACAGTGGGAGAGACTGGTTTTTGTACAGCTGGGGTTAAGATGCTGAAAACTTCTGTGCTGGATGGAGGGGGAGCAGTGGAGTAGGGGCTGCACGTTCCAGCAGCTCCCAGGAACACACTGCTGATGTTGGTACACCAGCTGTGGTTTGGTCCTGTCTGGACATGCTTCTTACCTTCGCAGCTAACTCTAATTTGCAGGCTCAGCAGAAGGGGAGCAGCTTCCCATTATCATGTTCTTCGTGCATCTGGAATTTTAAGTGAACTACATAACAGAATCTTCTGCTTTCTTAAGCATTTTCTTCTCCTTTCTTTAATCATGCTGAGATTTCCTGTGAATACTGTGAGCTGTAATTATCATCTGCAGATCGTGGGTATGCTAAGCTGTTTCTTAAAGGAGTTTTTTTTCTGTGAATTTCAGATGACCAAGAACAAAATTATAATCACCTGATACTAAACAGTGCCACCCAGACACCTACACATGGTAAGAGAAAACAAAGAGCAAAATTACACATGTTGTAACTTTCCTCTGCCAGCCAGTAACATTTACTGGTATCAAAGTATGTTTAATGTTAATAGAAATGTTCCTATGGCAATGATGCATGAATGATGGTTTCCATTAACATTAAACATGGGACCATATTTTTAAATGGTGTGCACAATGAAATATGGCCTAGTCTTTTACAATTTTACCTGTCATCCTTGTGTTTCCTCACGTCTGATTGCTCCTTTCCCCCTTTTACATCAGCAAAGTGCTGTTAGATTTAACTGGCCAAAACGGTAAAAATGATAACCAAAGAAAAGCCCATCTCATCAGCCAAGCCACTCAGCTGATAGTGCTGCTTGTGCATATTTCTGAGATAGGTTAGGACAATGAACATGGGGCAAGCACTCCTGAGCTGACATGGTTTTGGCATAACAATATGTGGCCAGAGTCTGGATTTGCAACTAAATCCAAGCTGCCCAGCCCACACGTGCATGGGTCTGCTTGTCTGAAGCCCCTGATTCACTGCACAATGTCTCTCTGGTTTCTAACATGCAGGATAGGTAAAGACCACGAAGCGATTCAGGACTCCATCTGCCCACTTTCATAAACAGAAGCACCTCTTTCTCAACCAGTTCCAGGGGTTGCTCTCACACCCTTCCAAATCCCCTTTATTTTACTACGGAAACGTGATGTTTCTCTGACCCAGGGAAGTTATGAAACCCAGAGCACCTTTCATGTCCCTAAACCCAGCACGGGGTGGACCAGCACTAACTTATTCCCGTAACCTCAGAAGTGACACCTCGGGAGATGCCTGGGGCAGCCTGTCACCACCACATAACCTGTCTGCCCATCCCTCCAAAGGGTGAGAGCAGCCCTTCCAGAGTTCCTCCAGAGCTTCCCTCAGTCTGGTCTTTGCACCCAGACAGCGTCCTAAGTGTCAATACCCCTTCTGTGCTCTTGCTGAGCTCTGAAAAAACATGATTTTCATGATTTTCATTTGTCTTACCTCTGCACGTGGTTCAGCATGTTTATTGGCATCTCTCTATCCAGTCCTCCTGACCTAACAAACTTGGGGATGCCCCATGTCAATCTTTAGCCAGTTTCAAGAGTTCAGACACTATTTGAAGATACTCCTTTTCCTTTTCCTTTGTCTCCACCATCTTATCCCAGCCTGTAGATGTTTCTTCACTTCCTCCATGGCCAGAAACCCTGCCCCTCTCTGCTCAGCCCTGCCCCCCCAGCCCTCCTCTGCCCTAGCTCCTACCTCCTTTTGGTTTCCTTGGCCTCAGACTGGCAGCAGAGGGTGGCAGCATCTCCCTCCCTGCATCCTGGCAATCACAGACCCCAGTCAGATCACCTGCCACCCAAATCAGTGGTTCCCCCATCTCTGTCCAACCTCTGAGTGAACCCTCAGGTCTCCGCTTTCTTCTCCCATCTGCTGGTCCCTTGTCTTGGTCCTTGTCCTTGTTCTTCCCTCCACCCTTTTACCCTTTGAATGTGATATATTCTTCCAGCATTTGCAGCTGGAACCTTCCTTCTGCTGGGGAGCCAGTAAGTGATGGGCAAATATCATCTTAATATACACGTCTTGCAGCTCTGAATCTCTGTCGTCTTTGTTATTCTTTTTGTTCTGGCTTTTGTTTTTAATTCTGCAACTTCATCCTGATAACTATTCTGGAATTGATTATTGTGCATTTGTGCTCTTGTACGGAGATTTTCGTGCTGCTTGGCTGCAGAAAAGGGTGGGAGAACAAATGCCCTTGAAAAGGTCACCTGAAACCTTTGGTGTTTCTGCTTCCTGGAGGGTGGGTCAGGCAGCTCCATGGCCTGCAAGTTATTTTAAGTTTTAAGACTACGTTATTAGGGTGGGTTGGTTTTTTTTCTGTCTCCCAAAAAACACAGGAGAAATAACGTCAGCTTTAAACCTGGCAGTAACGCGGGAGTATTTACTGAACCTGAATTGACAGCCTCAAATGATCTTTAGACAACTTATTTTGTTTCCTTTTTTACCTTCCTGAGAAAAAGAGAAGAAAAAGATGGAGTAAGAGGGTTTGTAATTGCATCGTCTTCTCTCCGGTGTTACTACTTGTTCAAATGTAGCACGTGCTGGGCTCTGAGAGCTGCCCCAGCAGAGCCAGGTGGGTCCCGTTTACCCTTGTCGCTGCCCAGACGTTTTAACGTAGCTCCGTCATCGGGTCCCTATTGCACTGAGTAACTCAAGGTAACAACATGTGCTAAAACAGTTAAACTTCCTTCTGGCCCTCACAGATGCTTTTCATTTTAATGTACTTGAGAGACCAAAATCAAAGCAGATATACTCACAGTCTGGATTAGAAACTTTCACTTTTTTTCTCCACTCGTTTCTTGCATTTACTTTATCTCAGTAGCTGTACAAAGTGACTTGAATGATCTGACTACAAATAACCGCACGATTCCGAGTTATATTTTGTTCCTAAGTTATCCATAGGGTCATGGACGCTTTTGTTCATGATATTCATTTGTGTTGTTGCTGGTGAGCCATTGCTTGGTGAGTCTAAAAGATATTTGGACCTTTAAAATAAGGCACCAAAAGAGCTTGCTGTATGCATAATACTGCTGAAATTCTGAGATAGTTCAGCAACACCACGGATTTAGTTTAATTCCCTTCCTTGGTAGGACATGGGCTGCATTTTCTGTGTGATCATGCAAATTTGTAAGTGGATGGGGGTTGCCTTTCTGAACACCACATTCATGAACTCTGTCCCTTAACCTATCTCTAGCACCCACCATGCAGTGACGCCACCTGAAAGGAGCAGAAGAGGGAAGGAAGCGAGTGTGAGGCTCAAGACATGCCCTGTGTTGCATGTGGCCTGAGTTCAGCTCACTCTTAACTGAAGTAAAACAAGCAAGAAAAGGTTTTCAGGCTACCAGCACAGAGCAAGCAGGGCAGTGGCTGTAGGTGGCATGCCACCAAACAAACGCTTCAGCCCAAACAGCCAGAGAATCCCTTCCCTGCCGGGAGGAGCTCCCTACAGTATCCCTGAGATCTGCCCCATCCAGCAGGGATGCACTTGGCATGGTATATGTGAAGGGAAGTGTGAGCTGTTGAAAACTGGAATAGCTGTCGGGATGAGAGCTCAGCTGCTCTGGACTTGTGATCTCTCTCCTATCTCCTACTGTCATAGGAACTTCACCAGTTTCTTACCTTCTCCTATAATTCCCATTACAATGAGTCTCCAAACTCGTATAACCCAGTGCTGGGCAGCAGAGGCTTTCCACAACCTGCCTGTGGCAGACGTGGGGCTCAGGGCTCCGCAGGAGACCTCCTCGTGGCGGAGGGATGGAAGCCAAGTTCCCCATGCCCCCCTTTCCCCTTCCTGTACTGGCTAGTCCTTTGCAAAATGTAAGCAAATGGCACCAAACCATTCATTTCCCCAAAGGTTTTGGGAATCCTAACCGGACCGTAGTGTGCGGGAGTGATTGGGGTTCACAGTGGGGCAGCCATTCCACCGGGCAGCGTTCTGGGGGCACCTCGCTGCACCCCTGGCAGCAGCGCTGTCTTTGTTCAGCTGAGAAAGGCAGAGGACGGTGAACGGCTGTTCCCATGGACTGACGCTGCCCGTGTCCTGCTCCCTGCGGATGCCACTGCCGTGGCCCCTCCAGCAGCACACACGATGTCCATCGGCACCGCATGCTGGCCCACCCTCGTGTTGCTGGGGCAGTTTTTTACCTGCAAAGAAACAAATGAAAGGGGATAAGGACAACCTATTGCTCACAAGGAATCGGGAAATAAAAAAAGCAAGCAGATTTGCCCTTAGCTCTCCGAGCGGTTCAGCTCCAACATCAGGTTCCCAGGGTTAAAGCCCCCCAGACCCTCTGCTTTAACCTGCCCTGGGGGGTTGTCACTCTTGGTGCGCAGCCTCTGGATGCAAAGGCGTTTGTGCCCATCGCAGTGCTTGTGTGGCTGTGAGATCACCGGTGTGATTACACTGAACTCTTCTGTTGCAGAAAGGAATAACTATTAATTAATGGTGGGATTATACATAATCTGTTCTGTCAGGCTGCTATGATTTAATTAGCATAGTGCTGTTCACAGCGCAGTTAATAGAAAGAGAGAAGAAAGTCTCCCTTTCCTCCCTGCCTGGCTGGTGCAGAGGATTTGCAGAGGGGCGAAATGTATGTCTGTCCTGTTCTGGGAAAATGCGATGTGCTGGGGAAGGCAATTCCAATGGAGATCAAGGGGAATGACCACAGGCAGTGAGGCTGTCAGCCTGTGTTCTGCAATACCAGGATTTTATTTCTGATGTTGTTGAAGGCTCTGAATTAGCCAGCAAGACTTTGAGTATCCCACATCTTAAAGTCGGTCGATTTTCTTCTGGTGTTGATACACGAAACGTCCCATTACGGAGCTATCTACAGTCCCTTAGAGACCTCAGCCTAAATTCTGCTTTCAGTGACAGACTTCAGACCTCGTTTCCACTGAAATCAGAAGATTGGTGTGGGTTTCCCTAGCTCTAGACTTTAGTCCTACATCAGCTGCAGATTTTAGCTGCAAATGAAGAACTCTACAGCATTTTTTGGAAATGTGGGTCTGTATTTAAAAGGTGAATGTAAGCGCTCGGTTGCTACTTTCTAAGCACAAACAAGTTTTAAATATGAAATGCAAGCAAATCTTTAGACACATTAATTTATCTTGTGTAGCTATTCAGTCTTTATACAAAATAAACACATAAAATTTTTGTCTTATAAAAGCATTAAAATGGGGGGAAAAAAGAAACTAGGGGCACAAAACAGAACTGAGGCAGTGTAGCATTAGCTACAGGGATATATGTTGACTGCCTGGGCTCAGTTTCTGTAAAGTTTATTATTTTTATGGCTACTGAAGTTTAATCTCATTATATTTAATGTGTATTTAATTATGCTAACCAAAAGAGTTTTGTATAAACATTTTTTAATCTATATAAATAACAAGAACATTGCTAAATAATATAGTTGGTTAGCAGGAGGTTCATATCATAACTTTTATGTCAGTTCATTGCATTTGATAGTCATCTCACAAAATGTGGCAAACCACCATAAGCAACAAATGGCTTCACATCAAGTTTTTAATTTGGCCAAGTGTTTTTCCATAGGTGATGTCTGTGCTTGCTCTGATGGAGGCAAATTTCATTTCGTAGCTGTACCCATATGAACTTTAAACAAATTCCTAGATACATATGTATGCATGTGTGTCTCTCTTATATTCCTTCCTTCTTTCTTTTGTTGCTTTTTCTCTTCTTTTTATTCATCCATCCTTTCTCTTTCTTTTCATTCTTCCTTCCTTCTTTGCTCTCTTTTCTTTCTTGTATTTCCTTCTTTTCTTCCTTCTTTCTCTTTTCTTCACTTCAAAAATCCAGGGCATCTTCCTTCCTACACAGTAATAGGGCTTTGGGGGATATATTGCTGAAATAATTCTTGCATCAATTTTCTAACATCAGACCAGAAGCTTCAATTTGGGACAATCCCAGAAGATATGAAAATGACTCCCTGTACTGTCACATCTCCTCCAGCAATTTGTTGAGAGTTTTGTGTCTATTGTGTTTAAGACACTGTTTACAAAATCATAACAATTAAGGACTGTTTAAATTAGATTTATCCCCAGTAGAAATATATGTGAGGAAATTAGAAGATAATCAGATCTCTAGAATATAACCTACAGAACAAATAGATACATTATATACACTGCTCTTCCTGCAAAGCAGCAGGGCTTTAATGAACGGGGGAAGAGAGATGAACCAGGTAAACCCGACAGGACTGGGCAGCCTCATGCCAGCGTTCTGACTGTGCAGTTTGGGATTGGGATGGGGATACCAGCTAGCGATTCAGCTGCTTTGCCCACCCACTTTGCAAAGCGAAGTGCGCAGATTATTGTGCTGCAATACAGCTCCAGTTACACAATTACGAAGCAGATTGGAGAAAAGTCGTTAGTGACTCGGGGTCGCCACTTACCTGTCTTGACCTGAGACTTTGCTAAGGGTGCCCTACAGTGCAGAGCCAGCATGCAGGGAGGTGCTGCTTTGGGGGGGCCACGCTTAAGCTACAGTGACGTGACCACCCTCTGATGACATGTGTGCTGACCTGCCTTTATTCGGTGATGCAGAGGGCAGGCAACAGCCCTGTGGCTGAGAACAGATAAAGGACTTGAGTGGCAGCTTTCCTGAAAGTGCTCAGCACTGAGGAAGCTGCTCTTTGCTTCTTAGACCAAATACATTGTGAGTTTGGACCAAGGAATCTCTCTTTCCATGGTCTCAGTACGGCAGGGCTAAAACAGCCTCTCAGCATGAGGTGCAGCCCATCTGCTGAGCATGAGGGCCTTCACTTGCAGACAGATACTGTTCTGCCACCCGTGACATGGCCCATGTTCCAGCCAGCAGGTGACTACCATACCATAAATAAAATGCTGAACCTCATGGGGTAAAACTCAGCTGTGTAACTGTGCCTCCACCCTCATCTGTGAAGGGAGCCTGAGGAGCTTCTCTCTGTGGCAATACAGTTGTTGAGCAGGGGGCCAACACGAGCCAAATAACTCTGACACTGGCCTCAGGTTCCTCTTACAGAAGTAGAAGATCTCAAACCGTAAGCAAGGAGAAGCAGCATCTTTATTCCTACTGAATGTGAGACGGGTGAGAAAGACCAAAAGTTCTGGAGGCAAAATCACAGCATCATGAACATCAGAACATGTAAAACGGCTCAGACAAAGTGGGGTTTGCCATTTACATTACTGGAAGTGCCATGGGTGCGGAGCTCCCTGTGTTCCCCCAGCAGGCTGGGGGGGTCCATGCACTGCCCTCAGCCTGCTGGAAGCTTGTGCCTCACCCTAGCCCCAAAGGGCTCTTAGGAGACCATCCCACGTGGCCTGTTCAGGATGGATGGTTTGTTTATCTCAGCAGCTTTTTGGCTTTACCTTTACCTTTTTTTGTCTGCTGCCAGGACCAAACATGCAGATGCATCTTCCTTTTTGAACCAGCTTCCCCTCCATGCAATGGCAAGCTCTGAGCATGAGGCACTTGCAGTGGTGGGATGAATTGACAGCTGATGGTTTTCAATTGCGCGGTCTCAAATTGAGCAAGAATTAGTCCTAGTCCCAGTTCTGCACAGTTGTACATGCTGGCTGCTCTGGTGCCAGAGCTGCCTGTTGTTTTCTGCATCCCCACGAAAAGGCAGCAAACTCAAGAAGTGAACATGTCTTTTGCTGTGATTGCTAAGTGCAATTCTACTTTCTGTAGTTTTTCCTTTGATTTTAATTGGCAACATTATTCCTTCCAGCCTGTGCTGTAGCGTGTAGCTATGCTACATTCAGTTAAGTACTTTGTGTACTCAGAAGCATCTTCATGTTAATAGCCCCAAGGTGATATGATTCAGGTACATTATTATGTTGTGTGTATATATTGTAGCATTTAAGGGCATCAGCTTGCAATGTGCTGGTGTACCTCATCCTCTTCACATCTTACCCCTTCTGATTGCTGGCCAGTTCTCAGCCAAGAGCCCTGGAAGACCTAATCTTCATAATCCTGCTATGCAGCATTTTTTTATCACTGACTGAATTTAAAATCCCACCTCTGCAGCTCATATAAATGAGGGCAGCTATTCACTGGAGAGCTGCTGATTTACACCATGGAGGATCTGACCTGAAAACGTATAAACTTCTTTGAGATTCTTCATGAGAGATGCAAAAGACTATTAATAACAGTGTTTGTAACATCAAAAAAGTGTGAAAACACAGATAGTTCTCCCCACAAACATTGAAGGTATATGTAATAAATCTTAATTTGAGCCTGTGAACATCAGTTCTTTGCCTGCTGTAACAGTATGTCACTTCCAGGATGGCTCAAGAGGTGCAAAGTCTTGGTACAGGCAGCTGCCAAATGTCATCAGCTACTACCAGGTTTTTCTGAGGAGTGTGGTCCTGTGTAAGAGCTTGTATCGGAACTGGAGAAGACTTTGTGTCTGAGCCTTCAAATGGCTGAGCAGAAGGCAGTGCTGGTGGAGCAGTGTGTGCTTTGACAGAGGACTGAAGCTATGCTGAGCTGAAGCTGAGCAGCAGAAGGCTTGGTTGTATCAGCTTCTCCTAGGTGACATTGTTTGCTTTCTCTGGGTGAATGTTTTAAAAGGCATCTGTTGAAATGTCTTGCAGAATTCACACAACATATGTGCAGACTCATATGCAAATATGGAGCACATCCCTTTTGCCACTTGAGCTTTGTTTAAAACTTTGCCATAAATTCACTTTTTTTTTGTCTTGGGTATCATCTGCTCCTGTCCTTGTATGTGAAAGGTTCTGCGCCTCGTGTAAACACCCTTTGAAACAGAAACTCTCTTCCAAGAACAGGGGCAGAGCAAGACACTTCGAGAAGACTGGAGGTCTAATCTCCACAGGTCTCTAGCTTTAGAAATCCTGAAACTGCCTCTGAGCCCTGTGCTTGCAGAAAGTTTGCAAAGCACAGCCAGCGAAACGAGGCTCGCTCGTGACTTAGAGGGACTTTTGTTCCCTTATAGATTACAAAACAGTGGAGTGGGTGCATAAAGCGACGGAGCAAACCTGTGTTCGCGCTCAGAGGCCAGCTGTAATGGCAGTCCTCAGTGCACAGGGGAACTGCAGCCCCCCAGCACCCATGCAGGTGACATGCCACCTGCAGGCCATATCTCCTTTTCAGGGCACAGGACTTGGCAGGATGCGTGTTCCTCTGGCAGCGTGTTGGTGCAGGCAGTGCTCCCGGTTCCTCAGCGCAGAGCTCTGCTCCAGGGTGGCCCCTTCCCAAGGGTTTGTGCAAGAGGCTGCTCTGAATGGAGCAGGGGAGCCTTCCTGAGCCTGGCTCAGGGGTCCCCTGGTTCTCATGGAAATACAACAGGGCTTGGACTGGTCCAACAATTCTGGCTTATGAAGCAAAAGAAATGCACGGATCTTGTTTGGTAGGCATCCAAGGAGAGAGATTAGAGCTGCAAAGGAAGAGTGTTTCTCCACAGAGGTGCCTGCTCCCTTCCTGAGCTTATCGTGCCACCTTTGTGCAGCCTAGTGAGTTTTTGGCAGTGCTGTGCCATGCTACCAGCCCTGCCAGTGGCAGGAGCAACACGGCACTCTGGTCAGAGCACTGTGAAACCGCTGATGCTCAGAAGATGAGGAAATGCTGCAGAGTTGAGCCCTCTCCTGCTGAGTTGGAGACACACTGACAGAATTTAAGGTGTTGCATTAGCTGTAAAAGGTATGGTTGCTTTGAAGCTGTAGCAAAGACAATTCAGAAACCAAGAGAAACAACACTGCTGGATGATGTTCCCACCTCTGTTGCATGTGCCATGTACTGGGTGAGCTTCCTTTCCCCCATGGTCCTCTGCAAATAACTTGGCAAATTGTGCCCAGAATGCATGATGTATCAGAGAAGCATAAAATGGTGTGTGGCTGCAGGATGATAGTGAGCAAAATGTGGACGAATACTGACTTTCAAAGGTAAACCCAGTAACTATGGGAGATTACCCACCAGTGGTCATCTCCCATTGCTCAGAATGTAGAGCTGGACTGGAATGAGTGGGAATTCTGGGGAACCAGAATTCTAACCTTAGCTGTATTGCAGGGAATGGGGAGACTTATTATTTGCATCCTGTTAATTATGTCCTTCATTTCCCATAGGAGCCAACAAACACCACAAAACCAAAACAAAACAAATTTAAAAAAAAAAAAAAAAGGAAGAAAAAAAATAAAGAATAAGAGAGACCAGAGAAAAACATGACCCAAATATATTGCAGGAGTGAAGAACTACTGAGAAACTTCTGCTGAACTGGTCATAGAATATAAATTGCACAAGATATTTCTCCTTACTAGAGTCTCAGTTCTCTGATCTTGCCCTCAAACTGCATTATGCAAAAAACCACCTGAAATTATCTTTGGTCATTTCAGTTTATCCCTTATTTGGCTGAATGATGGGTAGTGGATTTCAAGGTGACTTGTCATTTGCCAAAATCATTACTGTCTGCTCCTGACTGACTGGATGGAAAAAGCAGTAAGAAGATGTACTGATTCTGCACAAGCCCATCAGATAAATGCGTGGCACTTAATTTCACACACCTCATGCAAGCAGTCAATTAATGCTCCTGCTTTGGCACTGAACACAAGTTCCATACATATGACTGGGCTTATTTCAGCATGTCCAAACCTTCACGCAAAATGGAGATTAGATACAGGTTCTGGCTGAGAAATTTGCAAAGAGATGTTACCCCAGGGTCCTTGCCACACAAGCACAAATAGGAGTGGGGACATAGTTTCAATGCTGATATAGTCTCTGTTTACTGGATAATATCTAATCAATTGTTTCCAGCACTCTGATGAATGTGATGCACTTCCTAATCCTGCAGTCAGTCTATTAGACATGGATTGAAGTCATCAGCAAGAAAATAATGTTCTCAGAGAGATGACACATTAGCTATATGCTCACTTGGGGCTATGGTTTTTTTTGCCAGACAATAACCTTATTCCAGGGGTGCAGAGACATACATAAGCAATAGGAAAGAAGAGTTTATTAGCCAAGATGGTTATTGCATTGTTAAGAGGAAATTTTCACCATTGCTAAATTCTGCAAGAAAGTGCCTTATAATTTCTCAGAACTGGGAACAAAATGATGCTTTGGCAGAGAGCTGGGCTGTTGTGGGGCGGCTGACATTGGCTGTCAGCTATTGAGCCCCGAGGACAGCACACAGGTGCTTGCTGGAACATGCAAAGCCCCTGTTCCTGACAGAGCAGTTTCCTTCCCCCTGACTTTGCTGCACTGGCAGCAGTGGGGGGTTGCACAGGTTGGGGTATCCCATGCTGGTGCCAGACTGGTGCTCAAGGAGAGGGGAAAGTGCTCCTCCACTCATGGTCATACCCTGGACTTAGGTGGGAAAGAGTGCACTGTTGGGATTTGTTCTGTAGGGAGTTTTGTTGTGAGGAAGCTCATGAAAAGCAATGCAACATGTGCTGAGGGTACGAATGATTTCGTTTTCAGACCATACTTGAAGTGGGCACCTCCTTGGCCTTTTGACTCAGCTAATGCAATCCCATCACTGCTGCAAGCTCTCACAGAGCTCACTGTAGTCTGTTCTAGCTTTGCTTCTAATAACTGATGCTTCTGCTCCTTTTAATACTCCTGTATCTGCCTTTTTTAATATCTGAACATCTGGGAGTTATAAATGCAATTCAACCAGTCCCTGTCCCTTGGCTGAGCTGATGAAAGTCTGTTTTCCATCCAGCTTGGAGCAAAGGACCAAGATTTCAAAGCTCTGCAGATCATCTGGACCTGAATTTTAACATCCAGGCTCAACGTTAATCTTCACTGACAGCACCCCCAGCATTGCCAACCTGTCAGTGGGTGTTCTGACACTGGCTGGGGACTCCCCCAGTGACCAACAAAAGGAAAATAAGTAGAAGGGCATCCTCTGCCCCTCAGGGATGGCACCTCCTTTCCTGACTCATGAACCTCTCCAAACCTTGCCTTGTCTTCTGACCGTCCCCAGATATGCCCCCACAGCTCCCCTTCACACTTTTCTGTGTGCAGGGGAAGGACAAACATCTCTAGAGCCCACCAAAACCCCTGAGGCCATGGGCTGGCTTTGCCAGGAGCCTCCAGGTTGAGAGCATTAAACAGAAATCTGGCATGATGCGAGAGCAATGTGATTATCAGCCCTGGTTAAAAAAACCCCGTATGTTATGGGGGTGGGGAAAGCACATCTTGCTGGGGTAAGGGGAGGTGATGCTGCCCAAGTCATGCAGGCTGCCGTGGGGTGGTCCCAGAGCTGTGGCACAGCCCCCCTGGTAAGTGAGGGCACTAACAGCCCACCAGCCCCACCGTCCCGCTGTGAGGAGAGCTGGCTGGTCCAGGCACTTTCGAGGCAGCAGTTTGCTTTTCTCCATCATCGCTGTGGACAAGGAAACAATGCCACAGGATCCATTTCTCACTGATCTGCTGGTGCCAGTTTGAATTATGTCCTCAGCCTGTCGCTGAGGCTGACGCGGACGCAGCTCTCCTCCCAGCTGGAGCTCAGGGGAGGGCTTGCCTCTCAGCTGAGCTTGGTGCACACTGTAAGACATGCCTTTCTCTGTTCTGTTTGTTGGGTTTTTTTTTCAGACAAGCCACGAATGAACAACATCCTTACTTCTGCTACTGAACCCTATGACCTGTCCTTCTCCCGGTCCTTCCAGAACCTCTCTCACCTCCCACCATCGTATGAATCTGCTGTCAAGACAAACCCAAGTAAATATTCTTCTCTGAAGAGACTAAGTAGGTGTCAGCTCATTTCATTTCCCTTGTATCTCATTTGCTCATAAGCCCCAGTGGGCACAATGTTAAAGCAATAACCGTCTTATTTTTCTGTCATTTTACTGCCCAAGTTGGTGTGTCCAGTAATGATTCTTTTGGCTGTTGCTTCCCATTGAGGAAGACTATAGAGAAAGAGTCACTTCATTACTGTGAGAGCACATGTGGCTATTTGCTTACTGACCTCCCTGCCGTGCTGCCTCCCACTGCTCTGCCTTGTATCTGCTCCTGAGTCACCTGAGAATCCTTTTTCTTTCTGCTGGAGTCCACATGAGCCAAGCTGGCTGCCTCAGATCAGCTGAGCTCACCTCAGAGCACCCAGGGCAGATACCTTCACCATCTCCTGTGGTAGCTGGAACCAGGTGACAAACCCAGGTGAACAGAAAGCTGCTGAAATGGTTGGGAGCATCTGTTTTGGTAGAAGCACGTCTGCCTGCCTTGAGCAGTGCTGTGACCCGCCGTTCTGTGGGGTCTGGGTCTGGGTCTGGTCCTGACCTGTGCTGTACACTGGTCCATGGTGCATCTCTGGTCCTTCAGCATGTTGCTCGCTACCCTGTTCACACTAGTTAGTATCTGTCCTTTCTTGATATTTTTGTGTTGCATTGTTCTGCCAGCTTTCCTGTGATGCTTCAGCCCATCACCTTTGCTGGTGGCAAACTCGCCAGCTTTGTAGGATTATGAAATAAGTGATATTTGTGTGGGCAAATGCTCTCTCCAGACTGACACTAGGTTTGTAGTATGTATGCTTCCATGAGCATTTTCTGGATGCAGCCATGTATTCACACTGCGTAATTTAGAGAAATAACGTAGGTGTTTATACTTGCAATAGCTTCATTGAAGGGAGGTGAGGATGAGGAGCAGATCCTACTTCCCTAGTCTGTATAAAACCTGCATTCCCAATTTAGCCAGCTAAGTGAGACATACAAAATTAAGTGGCAGGGAAGCCCTTGGACTATCAATAAGACATCTCTGTAGATTTTTCAGAAGACAAAATGGAATGGAAATGTAGCACATAAAAACCTCAGCCCACTCTTTGGCATTTCAATGTGGGACTTATGTACATATATAACATTAAGGCAAATACATTTATTGTGCTTAAAAGTAAGCATGTACTTAACTGTGTCGGAGAACTGAGATGAGGTATTTTGTGCTAGGAGCCTGACTTCTTCCCACCTCAGTGTGCCATGTACACAACTCTGCTTCTGCCATGAGCTTTGTTCCCTGGTAATATTTGGACCTCACACTCCCAGCCATAAGCTTTCTCCCCTTGCTGCGTCCCAGTGATGAACTGTTCATGTTCTTGAGCAGCTCTAATGATACTATCTGATATTGGAAAACCTTTGAAATCATGGCATTGTAATATTACTGCTTTAAAATGTCCCCATTTTGAGGTGATGATTGATTTTCATTTCTCAATTGAAATGAAAATTTCTCAGAACAAGAAATGTACCCTCTGGGTCACCCCAAAACCTGCTGTTCCATTTGAAACTGATTTGCAGTGCCTGGGGTTACCTGGGGCACATATGTCCTATGCCAGGTTTGGGAGGCCTCTGTTCTGGCTTCACTGAGAACAGGTTAGAGAAGTGCCCACCAGGGATACCAGCAATGGCTGTTTTGTTGGGCGGGGGATGGTCAGAGCCTCTTCCAGTCCGTGGTACATTCATTGCTTTACTTACTGTGTGCAGATGCTCAGTGAAATCTCCTTGAGCTCCAAGTTAAAGATATTGATGTATCTCGCTGAAACAGGGAAAAAACCCACAAATGGCTAACTGAAATTCCCACCCCTTCCACCACAGCCAACATCTGGAAATGTATGTCAGATTTGAATGCTGTCCTTTACCTACTTCTGCAATGCTTAACCGACTCACACCGAGTATAAATTCATTCACACAGAGGCGATGCTATCTGTGCACCGAGCAGTACCTTACTAAGTGATGTCTTAGCAGTCTGACCCATTGGGTGCAGAAAATTTTGCTCAGCAGCTGGAGAAAGGACAGTCCCCTGCCTGTCCAGCCTGTCCCTCAGTAGATCACAGCAGAAGGGATTATGTACTGAACTCTGCCACTGCATTTCCTAGGTATGTGTCTAAAATAAAAAAAAAAATAAGCTTCTGTTAAGGTACCAAGATTAAACGTTCTCAAGAATGTGCTGGGCATAGTCAGTGTCCCTCTCTTGAGCTTTCCCTGACAGTTAACATCCCTGTCCCCGTGCAGAGGATACCTGACAGCCAACACGAATCTAAGAACATTCAAGTCAGTCTTTGGCCATCGGCTGGAGTGGGGTTCCTTCACCCACTTCTTTCCAGCAGCATCAACCCTGAAGGAAATTCCTGCACACTCTTGCAAAGCACCTGACAAATGTCAAACCAACTGCCTCACACTCTGTGTCTGACTAACTAAATAAGCAGTTTCAGCTCCAAAAGTGCTAAGCACTCCACGCTCCCACTGGGCTTGCATATACTCAGCACCTCTAGAATCACAGAATCACTTATAGATGGTCTTCTCCAGAGCCAAAGGAAAACAGGCACCCAGCTCCTAGACCTTCCCTTGTCAAATGCCAGCAACATCATTGTCCTATTCCATATGAAGGAGCTAAAGGCAACACACAATCCAGAAGAAGTAATACCTAAACACTGGGGTTTGCAAATGGATTATTGGGGGTTTATTTTTCATGCTTAAGATTACTTGTTTCCCTGCCGTGATTAAAAAAATGAATGCTGTGAAGAGCTCGTTAACAAACATATTTACTTCTTAGTAAAACAAAAGTCATTAGATACTTTTTTAAACTGTTCCAGCTATTTGTCTGGGTTTCTTCAGGCTTGGCAGACAGCTAAAGGTCACTTTATTTTCCTGCCGTTAGCAGGGACCGATAGTGAAAGACAGTTTCTGCCCCAAAACATCTAAATTGAATAATCAAGGGATAGCCAGGAAGAAATAATATTTGGTACCTCCTTGCCAGAGATACGGAGGCAGAGCTCAGCAAGGGTATGGCCAGACTCACCTCACCCTTCTTTAGCCACCCAGCTGTCAGGCAGCTGTTCTGTCTGTAGGTGCAGGCATCCCTATAGCCAGCGAAGGGTGGGCGTCTCCATATGGACCCTCTGAAGGTGCCAGTTCCTCACTGACACCAGGGTTGCTCTGGTAAGCTACCTAGCTCTTTGCTGGATAGAAAGCCTAATTTTTGATGCCTAGAGCTTAATGAAGTATGTCTCACTTTGGGATACTCAGCTAAGTGATGGGTGCAACAAGGATGAGATGAGCTCTACCTGCTGCCAGCACCTGCGAGTCCCTGGGGGGTGCCCAGCTTGGAGAGGGGAGCTCCTCACCGCTGGGTTTGCAGGGCAGGCACTCACCTCTGCAGGCATTTGACTGAGAAAACAGCTCCACAGCTGCTTCTCCTTCCAGAGCAAGGGCTTGAAGATGAGCCAGACCTTTCTGGAGCAGCAGGAAACAGGTTGCTGGCTGCACAGAAGCCAGCCCAGAAGCCGGTCCCATGAGAGCAGTGAGCTTCCACCTTCCCTGGCTGTTTGCCTCCCCAGCTCTAACTTCACGGCACAGCCACCAGGAAACCCACCCAGGGCTGCTGCCTGTGCAGGGGCAGGAGGGTCTCTGAGGGGTCCGAGGGTCAGGGTACCACCGCCATGGGAAGCCCCGTGCCAGGCTGGCATGTGGGAAAAGCTGTGGTGGGTGGGTGGGTGTGGGAACGCACGGCGGAGCAACAGCAGCTGTATTAATTCTGTCCTGCCCAGCACTCCAGGGAATCGCTGTTTCCAGCTAAGTTAGAAAGGTCAGTCAGTCAGGAAGCTAATATTTTCAGGCATATTAAACCACTTGGTATTGGCTAAAGAATCATCACAAATGACTAGGCAGCTTTAAAATGTTAAAGCCAATTAAAACAGAAGAGACAAGCCCAAAGAAGAAATACACTGGAACTGCAGAGAAAGAAAAGCAAAGAAATTACCCTTAAGAAAAGCAAAGGAATTACTATGATGGCTTTACACACATACACGTATACATATTTTAACCATGTTAACATATAACCAAGGGAAGAAAAAGTATCCTTGGCTTTTCCACATTCTCTTCCCAGAGTGCCACAAAGGCACCTTGTTTCTCTAATGACAGTGCCAGGGAAGCTGTGCTCTGCCTTTCTGCTCTGGCATCTTAGACATGTTGAGGTGGGATGTGTGGGTAGGAGCACCCATTTGGGGGTCTCCCTCCAAATGGGAGGGGGTGGGGTGGAAAAGCCATCTGAGGGCAAATCAGTTTATCCCAAAGCCAGGTCAGACAAACACTCCCAAAGTCTGGTGAGACCAGTCCTGGTCAATATTCTAGAAACTGCCAAAGGAAGAAAGAAGGGGCAGAAAAAACCCCCACAACTAAAAAGCCCAGAAATCGTGCAGAAAATGTGATTTCTAGTAATCCCACTTCCAAATGTTTGAAAAAAACAAGTGAAGCCCCAGAAGTATGAGACTGATTTAAAAAAAGAGAAATTTCTGTCAATCAATACATCAGTGATTTCCTTCTGTCTGCTCATCATTCCTGGCCTTTGTGAATCCACTTAGGATGCATTTCTGAATTTTTAAGCACATCCATCAGGGAGAAGCATATTTGTAGTTTTATTGTGGCTAAAATTACAAATGTCAGTTATCGCACGAGCATCAATGAGAAGATGAGGGGTAGCAGTATCAGAGCCTCACTACCCCAGTGAACTGGGTGGTGCAATGCGGATGGGATGAATCAGACCGGATGGTTTCAAGTCCTGGAGACATTTTGATTCGAGCAAACTATGCAACCTGGTGTCCACAGTTTCCCCCACCGCGCAGTGGGTGAAGCACCTGGTGCCTCCAGTCTCAAAAGCCTGGAGCTGTATTTGTTGCACTGCTTTCCCTGGGTGCAGAATTGCTTTGTTTACAGAGCTGTGCTGAGCTTCTCCCCTGGCATGAAGGCACACGTGCGATACAGCACGCTCGGCCTCTCTTCAAGCTACGTTCTCCATGACTGGCTCAGCGACACCGACGAGCCGCCACCACCTTTCAGAGGCAACAGCCTGTTAAATGTCTGTCTGGTGCCTGCTTAAACCAGCTTGTTGTTCACGGGAAAACGCTGTTTTGGCTTTGATTCCTTTGAGATGGAGATGTGAAGTTTGTCTACACCTGCAATGTTCTCAGGATAGCCGTGCCAGCATCGATGTGTGTCTCTCAGCACCACGGGAGGAGACAGCCTGTACGAGCCTAGAAGCACCTTTGAAATGAAATCAGTTCCCTGGATGGTTTAGCCACTGCCAGCAAGCGGCCATGCAGACTGCTACACTGTTTACAGGGTTGGAAAAGGGAAGGAAAGGATCTTTTTAAATGCTCCTAATTGGCAAAACTTTTTAAAGTGTATACCATGCTGCATTTTTTATCTAAATTAGCAAGGAAAAAATTCCAACCACTTTTAATCAGCCGATTCTGCTGGCTCACTAGCAGGCTCTGACCACCGTAAACCTTGCATAAGCTGGTTTAGCTGTAGCTGGCAATTACCACAGCCAGGTGTGAGCATCCAAGCACATCTCCATTTGGGACATTCTCTGCTTTAATTACATCTATTTAGAGTCACTTGGGCAAATCCAGTGCAACTTCTCTCATCCAGAACAGAGGCCAAGTGCCAGAGTACTAATTGCTTAGCCACTATTCTGCACCCAGCTTCAAGCATCATTATCAAGCCTGTGCACACTAAGTGTGTGCAAGTCTGTCTATGGCCACATTATAGAACAAAAATGTCTAGAATTGCTGTAGCCATACGGAATTTCCCCAGTCCTTCTCAGGCTTCCTAGAAGGTGATTTTAAAGACACAGGAGTTTGAGGCCAGGGGAGCTGCTGTCTGACATCTGTAATGAGATACTCTTCCAAGAAGTTTTTGATTGCAAAAAAAAGACTCATTCCTACAATACATACTCTGGAGAGCAAATCCCATCAGCAGCAAGCACGCCAGTCCAGGAGAGCTCTGGGTAACCAGGGTGAGGGACTGGTGTTCCACACTTTACACCTCTGCAGCCACAGGCACATCAAGACAGTTCACAAACTGCATTGGGCTTGAAGCCCAAGGACTGCTCGTGCTCCTTCCAGGTAGGTAACCTCAGTACCCCAGTTTAAGGCACATGAATATCAAATGGGTTTACCAGAAAGCTTTTGTGTTTCTGTTGCTGGGTTTTTTTGAAAAAAATCTGAAATAATTGAGAAGTTGTTTCTTCAAATTACATGTTGGTTGAACCAGGTGATTCCAGCTGCTGTAGGATTAAAGTGTTGTATCAGGATACAGCTGCAGTAGCCAACAACCTCTCTGAGCCTGAAGCATTTTTCTGAAAGCCAAGAGGAGCGCATGCATGCGTGTTTGTGCTGAGTTTCTGAGCAACAAAGAGATCAATTAAGACACAGAAGCAGCAAACTTACCAAGAAACATTCCATGGGACAAAGTCTATTATATCAACCAAGGCGTCTGAAGAAAAAGAAACTTTAGGCAGATGATTCAGTATCTCAGAAAGAGCATCCCATGCCTACCAAACCTGGTTTGTGATCACATTTACAAATATTCAAAAATAGTAATAAAAAATGTGATGAGGTAACTCATGATTTCATAGCACATCCACATCTGAGGCCAGAAACGAGGAATGAGTTTCCTCACATGGGGAACTTGTCTGCCTCAGCTCACCTTCCCTGTGCTTTCTTTATAAGTGTATCGTGAAGGTCAGATTTGATAATTGCTCCATAACTCACCGTTCGTGTTAATCATGCGATGCCACCGTCTGGACTTGGCAGCACACGGGGCCTGTTGTGTCATGGTGCAAGAAGGTGTGATGCATTGCACGGGCACTTACACCCCCCTGCATGCGATTATACCTCTCCCTGTCTGCCATCAGCCCACGGGGACACAACCCACACAGGGCTGGCGTCTCCCCAACAGGCAGCACCCTGACGTGGGTGTCCATGCCCAGGTCCCACCGCTGGCAGGTGGTCCCTTGGGTCTCACCAGGAGGCTGCTCCAAGGCTGTGTCTGTACACAGCCCCTTCTCACCCCGTGGGACAACGCTCTGACATTTCTAACCGTTCCCTTTCCTTTCCCACAGCTGACAAAGAGGCTGATGAATACTACATGAGGAGGAGACACCTGCCTGACCTGGCAGCCCGGGGCACGCTCCCTATCAACGTCATCAAGATGTCTCAACAGACCAACCACAGGGACAGACCTCGCCGCCCCATCAGGGCCATGTCCCAGGACAGAGTGCTGTCTCCTGAGAGGATCATGCCCGAGGAGTTTAGCATGTCCTATGAACGGATCCTCTCAGACGAGCAGCTTTTGTCCGCAGAGCGCCTCCACTCCCAAGACCCCCTGCTCTCCCCGGAGCGGTCAGGGTACCCCGAGCAGTCTATGTCACGGGCATTGTCACACACAGACGTCTTTGTATCAACACCCGTCTTGGATCGCTACAGGATGACAAAAATGCACTCCCATCCTAGTGCCTCAAATAACTTGTACAATACTTTAGGTATGAACCCAACCTCTGCCAAGCGCCAAGCATTTGCCTCCCGACGGCACAACACGGTAGAACAACTGCATTATATCCCAGGACACCACCACCACTACCGCACAGCGAGCAAAACAGAGGTGACTGTTTGATATGACCTCGTGCATTGTAGATACTCATTAAGGACTGGGGTGGCCACAGCACCCCATACTGCAGTGGCCTTATAGGCCAAGATAACCTCTAATAACTCAGTGTCTGAAAAGACTTCTCTGACAGTCCCATCCACCTTGTTTTTAAAGCCACCCCTTCATCGGTGACATAAGAAGAACCTGAGCAAGCAAACAGATGATAGGGAGGGATAATAGAGGAAATTTCCTGACGTGCATCAGTTTCTGTCAAAGAAAGCCATAGTAATAGATGGCTCCTTCCAAGGGCTCACCTGCATCATCTCATTGTTTTTACGAACTTAGGACTTTTCAGTTGCTACAAGTAGAAGCAGTCTCATGCAGCCCATGACAGGGAGGACAACATGCAGCACCTCATCCTTGGGGGAAGGGGCCCCGTTCTCGGTCCTCATGCCAGCCTTCATCTTTGGCCTTTCTGTAGCAAGTAGGTAAGCTTCTGGCTGCTGGGGACCACCTCTGGACCGCTCAGTATCAGCCAGCACCATACATCTGTTCTTTGTAACCCTTGCAGTGAACTCAAGGGCAGACCTTCCTAGGGGACTGACAGATCTAGGGACAAGAATAGCCTGGCTGAGAAATAAGGTTTTAGTTTATATTAAATATACTCATAATATAAAAACATACTAGTGCCTACAAATCGCCTGCTCTCTCAGTGTAGGAAGTAGTGGGGTTGATGTGTTCAATAAGCACAAATATGCTGAAATGCTTGTTAGACCCTTTTCTCCACTCATTCTAGTATATCGATGTCTCCAACGTGTAAATAGGAAGGAGGATTGGGGCTTCTCTTCCTCCAGCTTCTCGCCACTGCTGAACCTAAAGCACCAGAATTCGTTCAGCTTCCACTGCTGACCTGTGCGGGGGGAGGTCCTGGCTCCACCGAGACCCCTGCAAGGCGAGGTTACCCCACATTTTACCAAGCCTGGATTTGCTCCCCAGAAGTTTTTTTTTTGCTGACAGCATTCTCCACTGGCCCAGTTCACAGAATCGCAGACCAGTTCCCCAGTTTCTGAACATATCTTCTCCCCTCAGTTACGACCTAGAACTCCATACGTAGCAAATCTTTTTGTAGCCCTTAGCAGAAGCACAAAGCTGAGGGTGTCTCTCTCTACCAAAAAGCAGGTCAGTAATTTTCCATGATTTTTCTCTCCATGTAATAGCCCCCCAAGAAAACCTTCCAAATTCAAATTCCACTGAGTACCAATCCTAACCATGAAGACAGTTACATTTCATGCATATAAATTATATATCAGCATAATTATAATAAATGGGCATGTTGTATATCTGATATAATGCTAATTAGATACTGTATATTTGTAAAATCTTTAAAAGGTAGACTCGTGGGTCCAGAATTTGTGAGGGTTTTATCTTCGGCTTTCTAGCCAGATTGGGCTTGGCTTTGGTTTTTGTTGGCTTTGGTTTTGTTTCAGTTTTATTTTTCCCCCCCTTGTATTTGTGTTCCTACCAAATTCTGTAGAACTCAGACTGGGACATACTTCTGTGGCCAGGAAAGGGTCTCAGAGGTTTCTGAAGGCCAGCCAGACCTGGTGCTGTAACTGTCAGTGCTGGACACCATCCGTGGTGTGCACTCCAAGCCCCACCACATGCACACCCCCATGCTGCCAAGCAAACAGCATGTGTGATCTCCTCTGGGTGAAACGACAACCGACTTCAGGCTGTAAACACATTCCCATGCAGTACTGCTCTCTTCACTCCTACATTCCCACGCTGAATCTTTTCCTAGTGAAGAGCCATCTCTTCACTAAACTTCATTTAAATTATCTCTGTCCTTCTCCCTCTCCTTAAATACCTCCCACCTCCTGGCCTTAATGATGTTCCCAGGTCAACACGTCAGTCCTGTAGCATACGATTGCAGGTTGTTGTGAGCCTGAGACTTGTGTGGAGGCTTACAATGCAGCACCGGGTTTTGCTGGTGCAGGGTAGGCAGGAGGAGCATGCCATCTTCCCCTGGTGGGATTTAGAGGTAGACCTCGGTGGGATAGCCATGCAGCCTTTCCCCTTCCCAGACTGTCCTGGGGCTGCTGGTCCTAGTTCATGAGCTTGCTTCTGCCCTGCCTGATGGAGGCTGTGTTGGGAAAGGACTCCATCTGTGAGAAGCACCAGGGCTTTGTTTGATGGAAACTGAGCTGGGAAGGAATAAATAAGAGTCTCCACGGTTCAGATGATCACTACCACGCAGCCTTGGGCAAAACCATTCTAGGCAACAACCTGAATCGTCTATGGATCAAGGTGGCAGTTCATGGCGCGGGAGGGACAAGAGACGAAAGGCTCACACCTCATCTCCTGACCCCTTCCCTTGATGGACACTTCTCTCCCCTGACTACCTCCAAGCTCCTCAGCTCAGTCAATGGATATTCCTTCACAGAAGGCATGCCCTGTGAAGATATTGCCCTTGCTGACCTTCCCACAGACCGAAGTTTGTGACTCTTGTGAAGAGAAGAGGAACGCACATGGCTGATGGGGAGGCAGTCCCTGCTGAGGTTCTGAGGCTCTTCCATTCTCTCTTGGCCCAAGCAAAGCCAGGATTTCCCCTCTGCAAGCAGGGAGATGTGAACACTGTGGGAGAGGAGGGTCCACCCTAGAGTCTCCAGGAGTTGAGGTGGCAGAGCTGGAGGAGCAGAGGTGACCAAGTGAGGCCACGGGTAGGTGAACACTGCTCTCTTTCCATTTCCATAGCTGTATGTCTCAAGCTCTAGTCTTCACCTAAATGTTCCATTCGCGAACTAAGAAGCTGCTGGTCAAGATACAAATATGGAATTTTTTCACTCAAGTAACCTGTGCAGATGCTGTGCTGTGCTCCAGGCCATTTGACCTCAGAGCCTTCTCTTATTCTGACTGACACGTATCACAGGCCCTCTGCTAACTTGTCCTACCTGGGCAATAATCCTCCAAAGAAATCTTAGCCCCATTTCCTCGTCTTTCACACCCACTCAACAGTTTCAAGTGGATGTGTCCAACAAGAACCATCCAAACGCCTTTCTAGGTCAAATCTCTTCAGGACTGCCACCACCACAGAAAATTTTCAGCAAATTTCTTTGGAAACACCGTGCCCTGAGTGACCACGTTTTGCTCCTGGGCACCATGTGCTCCCATGGCTTGCTTTGTGTGCTGCAACAGGCTGGTAGCCATTTCAGCACACAGAGGTGTTCTTACGTCATTTTCTCCCTTATTCTTCATTCTGAGAGTTTGTCGCTGAAAGGACACTTGGTCCAGGACTAGGTGTCGTGATCCACAGCCTGGTCCCCAGCACTTGGTTCCCCGTGGTCAACATGTGATGATGATGGTAACACTTTCCTGTTCCGCAGAGGCATTATGAGGGTTCATCCCATAACGTCTATGAAGTGCTTTGAGACCCTCTCACCACAGACACTGTAGAACAGCAAAGCATTTTCATTAATATTGTTTGTCACCATTGTCCTGCCACATCACGTCTGATGTGTTGCAACCCGGTGTCTGTCCAGAATGAGAGTGCTGGGGTGGGGGGATGCAGCTGCCCAGATTTCCCTTGCTCTCCTTCTGGCCAGGGTCCCGAGCAGGCAGCAGCTCTAAGGGACGCTGTCACCTGCTCTTTGACCTTTCTGCTTTCTTCTCCTCTTGGCTGAGTCACCGTAGCGTTCTGCATTCAGGAGAAAAGCAGGAAGCAGTCAAATTCCTCTGTATAGTAAAATTTAATCTGCCTTGATTAATCTAATATACTCTGAAGAATTGATCTGTCTATCTCCAACCCACAGGTGGGAACACACATCTGTGGAGCACCCAGTTCCCAGAGTGCATGTGCAGGGACTGGGGGAGGGGGAAGAGAAAAGTTTATATTATTTCCTACAAACTGATAATTATTTGCATTCCCCAAGCAGAAACACATAACAGTGAGCTGCACTGGATTTTATAAAACTCTCTCATTGATACAGAGACATGTATGTATATGTATATACACACGAACACATACATATACATACATAGTGCAAAATGCAGTCATTAAGTTCCGACTGACCCAGTACCAATTTAAGCTTCCAAACGATATTAAATCACTCTTTGAAATGTGGAAACCTGTTTTTAATGAACCACAGAGAGCACCACATGGAATGGAAATTTTGTCATAAAAGTCTTCTCATGCCGGTGAATTGTGTTTTAAGGAAAAACGAAATATTTTTCAATGTTTTAATGTTCCTTTTATAAATAATGATCTGTTACTGGGGGATGGGGGTGGGTGGGAAGAAACGGACAGTTACCAGTGAGTAAGCCCTCCTTTCCTGACCTAGGTTTCATTTCTGTTTGCTGTTCTGCCAGCCTGGCTGGCTGCAGAGCTGCTCCCATGAACCTGGGCTTCCCGCATGCGTGTTTCTGTTCTTGTGTCTATCAGAAGCATTCCCACCAGGAATCTGCGAGAGCCTGGCATCAAGGTTTTGTAAGAGATGGGTAGTTCCTGGTGGCTGGGAAGATGTCTTCATCTTCTTCCACCACAACTTCATGAAAGAGGGTAACTTTAGTTGTATTTGAAGTGAGTGTTCTAATTTGTGATCAATTTGCCATCTTCAGTTCATGTGATAGAGAAATAGCTTGTCTCAGTTTTGTTTCAGATTCAGTGCTGATCTGGAAGGAGGGACTCTGCTGAAATCTATTTGACATGCAGGTTTCGCGGTCAAGTATATTTCAGACGAGAGAGAAGTCAGTGGGGGAAATAAGTGAGAAAGGGGCTTAAATCTTTTCATAAAAAGTGTTGTTAGCAATAAGCCTGCATTGGGGCTGCTGGTTAGAGAGCAGCCACCTCTGTGCTGTACGTCTGTAAGTGGGTGGTAGGTGTCGTTCCCAGCCCCTCGGGTGGTTCATGGCTCTCACGGAGGTGCCAGCACTGAGCCCAAAGCCCAGCTGGGAAAACCAACCCATGCTTCACCCGCTGGCAGCCCAGGGGCAAGGGGACAGCTGGACGATCCCGTTGGAGCACATCATCATAAATCTGAAAGAGATCTCTCCTCTCAGTAGCGAGCAAAGCGGCGTCCCGTGTCTCTGCCGTGACCGCACGATGCCCGGGATGCTCCATCCCCACCGCCTCCGCTGCAGGAAGACGTGTGTCCATCACCCTGCCCGTGTGCTTCCTAACGGCTCCCGACCTTCTGTCTGCAAACACGTTAGACGTTTTTGTAGCAAGAATTTCTTGGCTCTGAGAAAGACACTTTTACTGTAATATTTTTAGTTTGGGGGACAATATTTCCTAAGAGGGTTTAAGTGGATATTTTTGTGCTTTAGCCCAGTTTATGGATTCCATGTTTATTATACAGTAGTACTGAAGAGGAAGTACATTTGTATCTGTAACTTTGCACAGACTCTTGGTTAACCATTAAATAAGCTTCAAGATGAGCAGTATTTGACTGTTTTTCTCTGTATTATTCTTGTTGTTATACTTACCTGTAAAAGCACATTCTGTATGTACTGTAAACAAAACTATTATCAGTTTAGTAAAATTTAGAGTCTTAAGGATTTTTCCACTTTTGTCAGTAACAAATATTTATGGATTAAAAAATAAAGGCAATTTCAACATATAAATTGTTTCTTTTTTGATATCTATTGGGGGAAAAAAAGGCCATTTTCTTGGCAGCCTTCCCAATCTTTGTAACCAGCGTTGGAAAGGTAGATATCTATATTTCTGTGTGTAGTTAAATAGCGCCTATTAAAATGAATGCTACAAGGTCTGGAAGAGTCATTATTTTTACACATTTATTAACTGCATTCCACCATCATGCCAGAATATAGCAGGGGGAGAAAAGTGAGACGTTACTATTTGCTGTAAAATTTTGTCATGCCAGCCTGTAAGATTTTATTTTAAAGTTGCCCTTCTTTAATTTTGCATTTGTAAACTATGATTCATTCTCCATCTAGAAAGCCTTGTATTGCAAAGTCGGAACTTGTGAAATGTCCCATAGGGCTGGAGGCTTCAACAGAGGCTTTGCTTTTGATGTTGGCAATACCGCACACATGGGAGTTTCCCTGTCATTCTTCCAAGATGTGAGAAGTGCCAAGAAGCCAGAGCGTGTTCCTCACTCACCAGCCCCGACTGCTACCACAGAGGGTGAAACTGCATTTTCGTGTCTACCAGCTCTGAGCCTGGGGCTGTTACTACTATGTCTAGTTGGGAAACGTGGAAGGTTTTTCTCTTGTTTTTTGTGGAGGAAGTGTCAAATCCTATATTTCCATTTTCATATTAATTTGCTTTCAGCATTATGTAAATTTGCTTACATTAAAAATGTGATAGCTGGTAATAGGGAAGGATTGCGGGAATTAAAAACTGTGGAGGCATCGGCACCCTTTCACAGCACTGGGAGCAGATGAAGGGGGGCAGGCACTGTGGGTGCTGCTTCCCTCGCACCGTGGGGCTGCTGGCAGCCCGCCCCTGCACTGCAGGGCTTGGGGAGAAGCTCTCCTCACCCACCTGTGCCATGTCTCTGCCCTGCCCCTTCTCTGCCACCTTGCTGCTCTGGCCCTGAGCTCAAGGACTGCTGCTGAGATAACATCCCAGGGCTAATGCCCCAGGGATCCTTCCCCAGTCATGCCTTGGTGTGGTGCAGGGGTGATCACATCACCATCACCCACCCACCAAGCCCCAGGCTCTGCAGCCTTCCCTCAGGCACAGCTTGCTGTTGCTTTGCTGCTCAGCTTAAACGCACTTTGAGTAACACCCCACCACCACCAAGAGAAGGCAATCCCCTTCCAGGGCAGGTCCAGTGGGAAGATGAAGCCCTTTCATAGCCCTTTGGCCAGGTTAGTGCCTGGGGTCTGCTGGCTCCATAAGAGCGGAGCTCAGTGTCAGGAAGGCATGATCAGTACATCTAAAGAAACACAAGAACCCAGCAGAGTTAATGAAAATGCTTTTTTAAGGGAGAATTTTCATTTTGCCAGGCAGTTCTATTCATAATTACCCAATCCTTTGTAGCACTAATAAGTGGAGAGGGAACGATGGGGAATTAGCTAATTTCTCCGTTTCCCATAAAAGGTATCAGAGAGAATAGCAGGATTTATGGTGCTGTGAGCCAATGATGACCGAGATAAAGCTGGAGCCAATTCTTACCTCACAGGACAATATATCCCACTATTTCCAATTCCTGCAATAATTTATTTTGGTACTTTGGTGAAGAGCTTATGCTCTGTTATCCAGCCTTCGTTCAGGCTGTCTTCACTGGCACCACTAAGTCATCTCTGCAGGATCTCGGTGGTGGCCCAGAGAGGTGTCTCTAGTGGCCTGGGCAGGCTGGCACCACCCAGATCAGGTCCCTGCAGCGCAGGGTATGGCCTCACATGTGTGACTGGAGGGACACTTTGGTGGATGTCATGGGAGAGAGCAAGTGCCTGGCCCATCCAGCCAGTGCCATGTCCTGGGTGATGCAGCAGGGATGTCCCCAGGCTGCACGGCAGGAGGCAGTGGTCCTTGCCCTCTGCTGGCACCAACCTAGCCAGGGCATGGCACAGTTCCATGGTGTCTGGGGGAAGGTGTGGTGATGAAGGCTCCACTTCACCTCTCTGGGGAATAGTGCATGGTGCAGAGCCGATCTGGCAGACCTGTCTGGTGGGACAGGGGCAGGCTGAGCAGCTCCCCATGACCCAGCAGATAACCTCACTGAGGACCCAGAGGTAGCAGAGCACAGAAAGGGCAAGACAGCTGGGGGCAGGGGCCTGTCAAACAAAAGACCTTTATCTGGAAGGACTTGGTGATGGGTATGATGGTAAGGGTGTAGGCTTACCTGAGGAACAAGAGGGCTGGATTTTGCCAGCCATTTCTTTTCCTTGATGGAGACAGCTTCAACACAGGTGACTCCTACAGCACGGTCCTGGTATCAGGTCCTCACCCCAGTGTCAGCACAGAGCAGAGCCAGAGCTTCAGGGAGGCAAAGTATTCAATTAGCAAAGCAGCAATCCTTCTGTCTGGGAAGGCTAAGATCTTCACATGTGAAAAAAGATAGGACCGTGTCTACTCCCTGCAAGGCAAAATCCAGAAACACTGCCAGGAGACCCCAGAGATGCTGTGGAAGTGTGAAGGAGGACAGAAGTCCAAGTGGGAGGGGTGGCTGCTCCATCAATCACATCTTCCAAGCAGCTCTCCGCAACTCCTGGGCTCCAGCACCACATATGGGAATGTTTCCCAAACCAAAGGATCAGCACTGCTCTCAGTTGCCTCGGAAAGATGTTGGGAAATAAAGAATTAAAGGACTGCAGGATAATTAACACCTGTCAACATGGGTTTAAGAAAAGCAGATCTTGTCAAACAAACTTGAATTAATTCTCTAATGTTCTTACAGTTTGGGCTGGCAAGGTTGATGTGTAGATGCAATGTTTAACTTTTCCTACAGTACTGGATCATGTGCTGCTTGACAATCTGATTAAGATTTTTGTCACTGCATATCCCTGAGAACGCTCATGTTACAGGGGTGCAGCAGAGAGGAGCTGGCAGTGGGTTTCAGTGGGTTTTACCCTCTGAAGGGCTGTGGCAAGTGGCATTTGGCAGAACTTAGTACAAGACCACAGAGGTTTCAACATTGAGCTCAGCAATCTGGAAATAATGCTGAAATTGTTGCTGCTAAAAGTTTCCGGAACCACAGAGGGTTTGCAATGCAAAAAAGCAACAAAAGAAGGCACTTCTGAGTGAAGGGAGGGCTGAGTCCTCTGAACAGCGAGTGCTACAATGGCACAGATGAATTCAGTCCTGCAGGACCTGGAGTGGGACGTCTGGGATGGAGGAAGATGCCTTAGTGCAGCAGCAGCCCAGCTCAATACTGAGTTGGGGAAATGCCTTTCAGCGAAGTTTTTACAAAGCTCAGCATTTTAGTTCATAGCGAGAGGCTGAGAGGTGACTTGGTCACTAGGTATAAGCGTTTTAAGGGGGTGAAAAGTGTAGGGTATTAAAGAGTTCTTTAATCCGGCATCAGAAGAACCAGCTGGTGAAAGCTGAAGCCAGATAGACTATTTCTGGAGCAAACCATCCAGGAGAGACTAGAGGGGCAATGTTTCTTGCTGTAATAAGTGCTATGTGGCTGCTAATGCTAAGTCTTATTGCCACAGTAATTCTTTGAACAGGACACCACCTTTCTCTCAGCTATTTTAATAGACAAAACCTACAACTCAGTGAGTTCTTCTATGAGTTGCAGCTCACTTCAAACCTGGAAGTGTTTTCTGCCCACGAAGGAGGGATCTGTTTCCACAAGGTGTTTCCTCCCAGGCAGTAACATGCTTAAAGGCATTTAATAATTAATGGCACTTTGCAAGAGCCTTCAGGAGCATTACCATTCCCTGCAGAGCAGAGAGGACATCAGAAGGAGCAACCTTCGGAAGTGACTCACCCCAGTCAGGAGTAGACTGGGAATAAGGATGCAGTTCCCCCATCTCCCTCCTTGTCGAAATGCCAGGTAGTAGCTCTTTTCTGCCTCCAGGTTTGGGAAGCACTTTTTATTTTGATTCAAACTTTGGGCTGCCAGCAAAGCTCAGCATCTGCCAAAAGGGCAGTGTGCTTCAGCTCTGCATGGCCACACAGGGCTGCTGTGGGAGAGGGAGGTCCCGTGGAGCGGGCAGAGGACAAATCTCACAGGTGATTTGCAGCACATGGCCATTCCACTATCCAAAAAGGGCCGGAAAGTGGGGATTTTGCTCCTTTTGCTGTCTCTTCTTGCCTGACAGAATTACGTCAGGTCAGTAATGGTCTTTCAGAAGACTTGGTGCCAAACTGCTGCCTCAGAGCTCCTTAGGAGCTGGACCCGCTCAGGGATTTTGTAGGTTATATGTCAGGCTGAGGTGCCTGCAATGATCAAAACTCTGCTTGGCTACAACAAAGCTCAGGAGCTACCTCGTTACCTTCAGGCTGGGGACTGTGCTCCTTTTGTGGTCGTTTGCTTCAATGCAGCAGACCCTGGCGAGGAGCAGGGGCTTCACAGGATGGCTCCTGGAGAGCAAAGTCATCCCATGCTTGAATGAGGGGCTGGCAGCAGCTCTGCATAATCAGGCATGTAGCTTGGTTATCTACAGGACTGAAAATTCAGGAATCGATCCAGGAAAAGATAATCATGTTATTGATGCAGCAGCCCGAGATGGAGATAGCCATCCCCTCTCCCTGATGACAAGCCTGTGCTGGGTAGAAGCCTGTATACCTTACATGGTCCTTGTTTCTGCCACAGCCTGGAGTGGTTGGGTGGGCCACCGCTGTTTCATCATAGCCCAGCTCTGTAGCCCCCGTGTCCGGCCTTGTAGCTAGCTCAGCAGTACATATCTACTTTGCAATGCCTTCACTGCTGCGCAGGAGACATAGTGAGCATTTTCTTGGCTGGAAGAGCTCAGATCTGAACTGGCCCCATCCACAATATTGGAGGTGAATGTCCAGTCAGGGATGCTGGCAACCACCTGCCTCCTGGTGATGGTATGACCATGTTCCTCAGGAAAACGGACTTTAATGAATCAAATCACTAGGGGAAAGCGTGCAAAGAACTAAGAGGAGCTGCTTGCAGCTCTCCTCTAAATTACCTTTTATGCCCACATTTTGCTCCTCACATATGACTTGAGACTGATTTACACCAACAGGGAGATGATGGCGGAGCACGCAAGCAGGGAACATGCACCATGATACTTGGCAAATGCTTTAGCGGTTGAGAGGGAGGAGGCACCATTTCTGTGTGCAGGGCCATTGCCGGTCAGAAACACAGGGCAGGCGTAGGGAGGAATGGGCTGGAGCAGTCCAGTGTCTGTGCAGAAACACAGCAAACAGCTACGATGCCATGATAATAACCATCACAGCAAGATGCTACCTGAGAGAAAGCAATAATCCTTTTTCTTTTCTGCATCAAAAAGTACATAAAGTTAGTTGTGAAGAGAAGGCACACTTCTTTTCTCTGCCATCAAACCCCTGTCAGCATGAAAGCAAGCTTCATTCAAAGATTTTGAAGATTTCACTGTTGGCTAGAACCCCTTCTGACTGCAGTGCCTGAACTGCCCCTCTCACCCCAGTGACGACCCTCTTTCTTTAAAACAGTGTGTGCTTGTGCCTTCTGAGCAGGAGTCTCTGGCCTGATGCTCTTGCTTTCTTTGAAGTCCCAGGAAAGAAAACCATTTCAACACCACCACCTTATGCCTCAGCTAACAGTGCCCAGGTCCTGTGCCACATGCTTTCATGGCCAGCATGAACGGTGCTCCCTGGTGGAACAAATGCCATCCATTATTGTCCCCTCCTTGCTCGCTGGTCAGCCTGGTATTCACAGCAGATGACAAATTCCTAGTGCTGGCCCTGAGAGAGGATGCCTTTTTCACTGTCCACATCCCACACCCTTCACTGGAAAAGGAATGACTCATTTCCAGAAGTCGTTTCTGTGGCATTCATCACCATCATAGACGAGGCTGTATAAAGCTGAGTTTATCTCCAGGCACCCAGATGAAGGGCTGGTGTTATCCTCATTGTACAGACAAAGAGCTAAGGCTTGGGAAGGCCAGAGTAGATGTGCTAGTGAATTCTGAGGGCTGGGTGTATAAAAGGAACAGAATTTTAGATTTACTATCATACAGCACTTTTGGGGTTTGAAGGAAAAGCCTCAGCTGCAGCTATAAATTTGGAGCATTACTGCGAATCAGGTGCCATCGTAACCAGAAAATGAGGCACAGTCAGCACCGTCTCTTGTGCACGATTATCCCGGCAGCACATGGAGACACAGACACTGAACTTCCAGGCAGCATTCTGCCCACGACCCCATCCAACACCAGCCGGTAGCTCTTCCCTGCTCCATGCCCAAAACTGCTTCTGAATTTGAAGTAGGGCTCTACAGGCAGCAGCGTCCCATCAGCACCATCCCTGGATCGTCCCTAGGTAAGGTCTGGTGCAGTGCATGAGACGAGGCCACAAGAAAAGTTCTCTGCAGCCGTGTAATGGACCCGCAGGCTGCACAGTTCCTTCGGTGTCAGTGTTTCCTAACTGCTCGAGAGCTGTATGTAGCCACGGGGAATCACTTCAGTTTCATTCTTTTTAATAATCACTCTGTAACATACAATCCCAGCTTGATCTTCCAATTCTCCCTTATATTCCTCATGCCAGCTCCCAGCTTAGATACCAACCAGCTCCCCACAGCTTTGCCCAGTTCACCCCCGTTCCTCTCCTGTCCCGCTCTGACCACACTTTTCCCTGGTTCCCTACAAGCCAAGCTGCAGACGCTGTGCATGCATAGCAGACCTCTCCCCCCTCCTCTGCTGTGTAGGCTCAGCAGTGGCTGCATGAAACGCAGGCTAGTGAGGAAAACTCTGCTCATTTCTGGCTCCCTCACTCCACCCAGCCCGGCAGGAGAAAGAGGTGGAAGCAGATGGCGCTGGGCTGACCCATGTGTCAGGAGGCAGCAAGGGCAGGCTGGGCCACGGAAGCCATGTTTATTATATTAATGCTTATAAAGTCACCTGAAAGTGGGTGAATTTTCGTAAGAATAGAAAATCCATGACACGGGGGCTGTTACCTGGCCGAACCTCCTGTCACATCCCCGTTAGTTCCTACCCCCAAAGTTCACACTTCTGAACTTTTTCAAATAGCTTTTGGATGAATCTTGTCCAGTTTTCAATTTGATGTAGCGTCTTTCCTGAAAAACATCACCCTAAGTAAAGTTTGGGAAAACAATAACCAGCTGGAAAGAGTCTCTCGACGCAGACCTGAGCAGCCAGGACCACGCATTTCCCACCAGCCCTGAGAACACAAGCACATTTACACACGAGTACTGTGCAGACAAAGCAAGCACCAAAAGAAACTGAGGTAGCTTTAAATTCTGGGATAAGTCTGCTATGAAACATAATCTAATTAGTAACAAAAAACCCTAACCACTTACCCAGAAGCCATCCTTCTATCAAGAAGCCATCACGCTGTTCCAATTACTGCGCCATCAATCATGGTGTCTTCCGCAAGGAGCATGCGTGTTATAGCAGCCACCTTTGTATGTGACAGCACTGCTCCATCTCATTTGAAGCCCATTATAAATATTAAGGTTAATTTAGGATTCTTTGGATCCCTGACTGTAATTTTCTAATAGGAAAAATGTCAGGCAGGAGGGCTGGTACTGACCTGTTGTGTTGTGCTCAGGTGTGAAGGCAAATACATCCCTGGCTTCACACTCCATGAAGTATGACCAGGCACTTCAGGAACAGGGAAATGCAGTAGCCCTAAACCAAAAACCGAGCTTGAACTGTGCCCTCGTGTGTGTAGCATGTCCTGGTTTGAGCTGGGGTAGAGTTAATTTTCCTTGTAGCTGGTACAGCACTGTGTTTTGGATTTAGTGTGAGAATAAAGTTGGTAACACAGTGACGCTTTAGTTGTGGTTAAGTTGTGCTTCCTCTAAATCAAGGACTTTTCGGCTTCCCATGCTCTGCCAGTGCGGAGGTGCACAAGGAGCCAGGAGGGAGCAGAGCCAGGACAGCTGACCCGAACCAGCCGAAGGGATACTCCATATCACAGCACATCATGCCCAGTGTATAAACTGGGGGGAGTTGTCCAGGAGCTGCCGATCACTGCTGGCGAACTGGGCATCGGTCAGCGGCGGGTGAGCAACTGTATTGTGCATCACCTGGGTTTTTTCCCTTGGGTTTTTTTCCTCTCTCTCCCTCTCCTTTTCATTTCTCCTCTTCGTTTCATTCTCCCATATTAAAACACTGACTGGCCTGTTCCTATATGCCCAGTGGCCTCGCCACAGTGTTTAACAGGAATAGCCACCAAACACATTGCTGCATGGCACAGGCTGTTAGCTGGTTAGCCAAATTATCTGTATGCAACTAGTGAGTCCAGAGTAATTGCTATGAGCAATAGCAGGAGAGCGTGTTAGTGCTCATTAGAGACAAATTGAGCTGCCTGCTGTGAGCAAAATAAAGAGGCATTTACCCTGGCTTTCTTAGTGGCTGTTTACACAGAAACACCCCCTGTTTATGGGACTGAAGAGCTACTTCTACCTGAGCCTCCGAGATGGGCAAATGAGGAGTGCTGGGAACGCTGAACGGACAGTCTGGTCTGTCTGTTCTGCTCCGGTTCGAGGGAGCCTGGCCTGGGGACATGCATAGCTGCTTTAAATATAATCAGCACACCGTGATGGAAAAGCTTCACCACCAGAGGAATCTGGCAGCCAGCTTGGACTTTGGTTTAATCTCCTCCGCTAACTCAGCTCCCTCAGGCTGTTGACATGCTGAAATCAGTTTACTGCAGCTAGGTCACCCATCAGCTTGCTCTGTCCTTCCAGGCTGGGCTGTTTTCCACTAAGCACAGCCAACTCGTGCCACCTTTGTTTGCAAGCGAGTTGGTAGGAAAACAGCACATCTTTGCTACTGCTGGAGAGGGAGAGGAACCAAAGCAACTTAGGACCTGGCTGGTGGTTTCCTCTCTCTGCTCCTAGGACACCCTGTTGCTGCAGCCATTGCAAGGCAGAGGCTGGACACAGCTGAGGGGTCTTGATTTGCTGTTTTCTGCCCTGCGTGCTAGCAGTGATCCTGCCCCTGCGGCAGTACGTGCAGTCCATCCCACCCCAGCACCACTCCCCACAGACCCCAGGATTATTTTCAATACTCATGTGACTTTGCTGCTGGAGATTTAAACCCAACCCACTGGAGCATCCTCCTCCCACACACTCGCTCGCAGCAGCAGAGAACAGCTTTTAACCCAAGCAAGACAGTAGAAGACATTTGCCTGTCAATCATGAGGCCATGCATACTGACACAGAGGAAGGGGGCCAAGAGCTCCAGATGTTTGCTGGCAGAGGGGCGCTGGCTGTAGATTTGGCTGCAGAGCCAGATTGCTCGCTGGTTGGAAAGCTTGTTCAGGAGCCCTGCAGGGTGCTGGTCATATATGGCCTGGATCTCTCCCCAAAGAGCTCACTGCAGGGCCTCAGCTCACTCAGCACCACCATTAGTCACCAGAAAAGTGTGTGTGCCCAGAGATGCCCCTCTCACCATAAGGCACAGCTTTGTGCTGGCTCCAGACCAGTAACAGGCTCGTTTTGCCTTCCCACTGGGACAACCCAAGCTGTGAGTAACCTTCATCCACATCCCTGCTCCTGAGCGCTTCCGTGACTTTGCCAGGAACAAATTCACTCAGAATATGACAGTCTGCTCATATTCACTCATTGCATGGGAAACACTCACACTTAAGCACCGTTCCAGGATTGTGGAGATCTGGGTGTTTCCTGGAGCCTGCCACGTGCTGGCTGGGAGAAGGCACCGCTGGAGCAGCAATCACCCATCCTCCAGGCATGCCAGGCTATGTTGGACCTGCTGCCTCCCTTAAGGGCCCAGCTGTGAGCACTGGGGGTGCTAATTCATTATTTTAACCCACCCTTGTTATGGTTAGAAGGTATTTTTCCTAGGTAGCCTGGTAGCAAGTAATTGGATAGATCAAGGAGCTCAAGAAACGGATTTAGTCAAATGTTGGATTTTGTGATTAATCTGCCTTCCAGATCACATCTTTTTCCCAAGGTAAATTCAAATTAGCACCTGTTGCAGAGCCTATTAGTCAGTGTCTGGGCTCTGGTGCTTTGGAATTCAAAGGCTTTCTGTGTAACACGGGACAATTTCTCATTGTCTCAGAAGCCAGCAGCCACCTTCTCGGCTTGTAATTAACCACCACTACAGAGCCACAACACGTAGCCACCACTTCCAAGTGTGTCCCCCCAGCCTGAACAGCCTGCCATGCTCTCTAGGACATGGGGGCTCCATCTTCCCCTCAGCCATGTGTGTGGTCCAGGTAACTGGATCCCAGAGTAGGGATTGCCCTCAGCAGGGCTGTGTTGAACAGAGTAGCCCTAAACCAAACGATAAAGGATTTCAGCATGGAGACGCAGGGGATCCATGGGTAGTTGTGATGGTTGTGCGTATGGTCACATCACTCTGTGGAAGCTCAGGCTGTTAATTAACTTGTGCCAACACAGGCAGGACATGTTTCTAACCCCAGGCACATCTGGGCACATCTGCATCAGGCATAGCTGAGGTACTCTGCAACTGAAGTGGACAGAGCCTGTTTTTTTGTCCTGGTTGATTTGTCTGAAGTTGTGAACCAAATTTCCAGGATTAATCCAAAGCCCAGCTGCTGTGATGTCCTTTAGAGAAGGAAGTTCATCATCCCACATGGAAAGCCCTGGAGGGACATCCCTAGCAGGTTGCAGAACACGACCTCCTCCATGTTCATGTGCACAGGGAGGTGGGACACAGTGCTGAGAATTCCCTGGGAGATGTCGTACCACCTCAAGGGCATGCAGAGTACAGCAGCCCTGTCCTGCCAGCCTCTTCAACAACACTGCAGCCAACTAGTAACTCACACCTCAGGAGGGTACACAGGGAGCTGAGCTTTTCTCCCAAAGGAAAGAAAAAAAGTCTCCAGGTCTGTGATCATGGGAGCTCCAGCATCCATGAGGGTGCATTTGGAGGAGTTCTTTGAGGGAGATGTGTTCACAGCACATCACCAGTCCTGCCTGTACAGAAAACTGAAAAAAATTCTAGATACATTTCCTTTACTTTCTCTAAATATATCGACAGAGCACTTGGTCTTCCCTGATTGCTGCCCAGAAAACCCACTAAAAGACTTGCTGACCCGTTTTGGAAAAATAGGAGTTAGTGGCATGTTCATCCCCATGTGCACCAAGCCTGCATGACAGCAGCAGGGCAGAAGCGCTGCAGGATCAGCTGTGAGTATCGAAGGGCACTGTGATAACCGAGGTAGGACAGAGCTATGGGAACACACCTGCTTTCTTTCCTCCAGCCTGCACCCCTCCTGCTCTGCTCTCCATGCAGAGTCAGATGCAGATCCCAGGTCAGGGAGCATCCAGTCAATGCAGCTGGAAAAAAAAGCCCAGGAAAGGTCGCACATGCTGTCCCTTGTCCTTTCCTCCTAACTCCTGCCACTGCTGCACACCAGACACGTTTGGTTTGCCGTGAGAAGACCCTTCCATGTTCATGCACTGTGAGGAGGTGGTGACTGGGCATTGCGGGGGCGGACTGAGGCAAAGGCTGGGGGGAGGCTGGCATCATTTCCTACAGAAACCAGGACACTTCAGGGCAGCCTGGCGATGGTGAGTGCTCTGCCCCTCGCTCAGCTCCACCAAGAATGGCAGCCACGGCCTCGGGTGAGCTGTCAGATGCTGTGCTCTGCGAAACAGAGGGCAACAGCAGACCGGAGCGCACCCAGAGCAGCTGTTTTTAAAGCTGATGAGCGCAGCCAAGATCCAATTTACATCATACAAATTTTTCCCTTTTGTTTGTTTTTTTTTTTTTAGTTATACTCCCTGGTGTTATTGTGGACAGGTCTGGCGTGGCTTTGCAGCTGATGCAGCTGTGACCAAAGCTGATCCCAAAAGCACCAATACTGACCTGGATTGATGGGTCAGAGTAGCACAGCATCTCAATGTGACTCAGCAGCAAGAAAGCTAACACTGTTCTTAGATGTACCAACAGAGGAAAGGGACCAGGGCAGGGAGGTGACTAACTCCTGGGGATGACTGAGGCCAGCAGCACAGACTAGAGGCATGAC
This sequence comes from Falco biarmicus, assembly GCF_023638135.1. NCBI lineage: Eukaryota > Metazoa > Chordata > Aves > Falconiformes > Falconidae > Falco > Falco biarmicus. The sequence continues at coordinate 9,627,692 of NC_079288.1, read as the reverse complement.
AAAAAGCAAACAAGTGCAAAAAAGAGCCATAATAATGATTTGAGGGTAGGAGAGGACACTTTGAAGTGAAGGATTTAAAAGCTCGATCTGTTCGGCTAATTAAGGAGATGCTTGAAAGGCAATGTGCTCCCAACATGTAAGTAACTTAATGTGGAAAACCACTAAGTTCCGAAAGGCTCTTCGATAAACTGGGAAAGACAATAATAGGACCAGTGCCTGGGAGCTGAAGCCAGGCATTCAGAACAGAAATTCAGAATAGGAATTCAGAATAGAAAAAGGATGCAGATCTTTACCAGGAAGGACGATACAGGAACAAGCACCTACAGAACTACTGAGCTCCCCCTCTCTTAATTATTTCAAGATATCCCTTGTGGATAAGGCAAGTCCTTGGTCTGGTGTGGTTTCACCTGTCACACTGCTCTCTGAAACAGCCCTAGCTACAGCCTGCAACAGCAACTGGCCCCCGCAGCATTGCCAGAGCATCCTCAGTTTCCTGATGGGCTCTGCAGAGAGAGATGTTTGTGCTTCAATTCTAGCTAACTGCTCCAAGAGCCCATTCACACACAGGCACGTTCTCCTCACTGTTCTTTGCAAGGAGAGGTTAAAATATGAGATAATCTTCTGTGGAATCTAAAAGAACTGGGTAACCAAGTGTTTGTGCAGCAATGACCTGGCAAAGCACCAAAATCCCCTTTAGGGCTGTACACATGGTCTTCACCTGCTTCTGGGACACTCTGCCTCCCCCAGACTCTCTTGGGGAACGGGACCTTCCATCTGGATCTGCCAGCCAACACACACCTTGCTTCTTTTCCGAACAAATGGGTGTTTGGAAGATATCTCTGTGGGCTGCCCTTTTCTTAGTGTCTCGGTGATCCATTGCCCTGAAGTCCGTGTTGTTCTGTTACATTTAACCAATCAAACAATTTTCCAGGAAGACCAAAAGCATTTGCTTGCTGGCCTGTTTGAAGATGGATATGGGCAATGAACTGCCTCAGGCTGTTCTCTTCTGTGAGGGGAGAACTGGATGCATCTTGATTTCCCAGTACAACCCTTTTGGCTGCCATGATGTCTTAGAAATCATATATTATTAAAATAATTATGAATAATTGCGATGTATATTTTGTGTATAACACAACCGAGTGCTAGAAGGGTTTAACACAGATCTGAGGATGGGGCCACAAGGAACGTTTGGAGGAGCCATCACTAATTGTCATATTGTGGTCAGCTCATCATAAGCCCAGGGATGAATGATGGAGCAATAGGTGGGTTACAAGTGGTGGCCAGGGTGGGGAGGAAGTTCTTTTGATGTGTCTCACTTCACAGCAGTCCCAGCCTATTCCTTAGACACAGATCTAACCTTAAACCAGGCAATCCACTGTGTGTACATGGAGACTGAGGGGGAAGAGATGGCCCCTAACAAAGCACTTCTTCACTCCCATCCCTTTTCAATGTTAATAGAGCTTTTTTTATTGTTATCTGCATTAACTCATACCAATTATTCTATTCTTCTGCCTACTGGCACTGCTCCCATATACAGAGGTCACCTGAAGTTGAGTATAACCCAGATGGCAATCAAATGTCTCATTAATCTGCTGAGATGCCTCTTGTTCCTTTTCCCACACACTATCATCTGTGCAATGAGCCTGACACTTTGCTCCAGAAGTTCTGTCACATACCCCAGGTCCCTGGTTCTCCTATCCCACCAACCTGGCTTGGGCTGACACCAGGTGCTGTCATTGACTCAGCCCAGAAGTCCCTAAACCAAAAAATCTGGGAACAAATGACTCCCAAAAGCCAACAGATAAGAAAGCCAGCCTGGCTGGTACAAAGAAGGGGCAGGATCAAAGACCTGTGGTCAAGCAAACAGCTTGCTGAACATGACGTGGTGCTGGCTCCACTGTGATCCCCAAGTGGAGCCAGGATTGGTTCTTCTAATTAGCCTTGGAAGCACCTTCCCTGAGAAGCCAATTCACACTTTGGGCTAAAGCACGGGAGACAGAGGACTGAGTGAATTGCACACAGTCAAAATGGGGATGGTTTCATCTCTGGAAATTGTCCTGTGATGACCTATCTCCAGGGATGGGGAGCAGAAGCGAAGAAAATCACCCTACCGTGAGAGCACACCAGGACCATGATCCCTGGGGGAGTCCTTCCTCCTAATATCAGCCAAGTAGCCATCCCCACCCCCTCACTCTGCATGTCCTGAACTAAAATTTTATTAGCAAATTATGCATTATTAAATGAAATGCCTCCTGTGGAACAGCTCTATTACGCCTATGCAGTTACCTTTGTCAGCCCAACCTGTAATTGCATCATTTGTTCATCTGACAAGACCCGTATCCTATAAAGTCTCAAAGTCTGGCAATAATTCTCTCTCTGTCATTTAATTCTGCTTTAGAGCGGCTCCATATGGCCTTTCATTTGTGCTGTCTTGCTAAGCACCTCATCTAGTTTGGTCATCCCAGGTGGCGTTTTCATGCTGTTCACGTACTTCGGGGGCTTTGGAAATGTCCCGGCATTCAAGGGCAGCTCAGGTGTGGACAGCACTGGGTGAGGAACATTCTCCATTCTGCTTTGGGAGAGCCACGGGCAAGTCAGCCAAGTGCATCAAGCCCAGTAGATATTAGCACCCTTGTCTAGCTACAGGTGGTGGGATTCATTCCCCTACTTTAGCAAACAGAGGCAAGGGTCTCCCAACATGCAAAATCTGCATCTAAAGCACAAGGCTCTGGTGCTTACCTATCCAAAGCAGAGCATGTCGTGGATCCTTGTAGGTTTCCTCCAGAAGAAACAGGAACAGGCAAAGGGACATAGTTTGTGTCTGTCTTGATCACCCCTGGACGCAGGGCCAGGATGCCCTTCCACACCTGATCCTAGAAATTAGATGCAATGTCATAGTTCAGGTAAAGCCCAGGGACAAATCCCCCTGGAGGTGTTCATGCCTGCAGTCTGGAGACCAAGCCCACACCACAAACGGCGCACAAAGCGGAAGCTACAGAAGTCAACCTGCCCACAACAGGCTTCATCTGCCCAACTGCCCTTTCCGCACGTCTGCTAGAAGTTTTCCCTTCTCTTAGATGTGGGACCTGACCCACTGGGAAGGAATCTGACTGACTACAGTTTTGCCTGCTACAGGCTTTCTCCCAGTGTCTTCAGCTCCCCCGAGCAATTTCCCACATCTCACAGTTCTGGTTTGTGAAGAATTCCTTCTCCTTTCCAGTTGATCTGCATTTAGCTTTATTTGCAGTTGCTAACACCATCCACCTTTTAGGCTTTTAGTCAGAACTGCCTCTCTGCTTGTGTCTTTTTGCTTCCAAATATCTTTCTTTCAAGAATTTCTAGGTTTTTTTCATTTTTTCCTCCACCTCTACAATTTTCTATCCATAATTATCATTAATTTGGAGAACTCAGTCCTTTTGAAGAACAGATAATTAATTTCCAGGGCTAACATCTTTCTCCACTGTAATCAGATCCACATCCTTGTTCCCTCGTGCCCGGAGTGGTGCCTATTGTGCTGGGAAATGAGGCCTGGATCTCAGGAGGCTTTCAGCCTTCTGCTCGTGGCCTCCAGCAGGTCTCCCAGGCAGCATGTGCTGTGGCAGCACCTCTCCTCTCCCCATGCTCTATGCAAGCAGCAGTGAGAAATGCTCCCTGGATGGGAGGATCTCGCCGGGCAGAGCAGAGGGGCTTGAGTGGCAGGAAGGGTGCTGGAGTCTCCCCATTTTGGTAACAAATGGAAATCTGCCAAGGATAAGTTCCTTTTGTGGTGAACAGCTGACAGATCTCAAGCTCTCAGCCTGGTCCAAGCATGAGCTAAACCTTCTAATGGATTCAAAGCAGCCTCACATCACTTATCAGGAACCCATGTAATGTCACAGAGTTGTTAAAGGGAGGTGCAGGGGGAATGCCCTCAGTTTCCCCCCCCAAGATGTGCCAGGCAAAACCAGAACCCTGAGCCTCAGGGGTCTCCCACATCTCCAAAAGCTGTGCTCAGCTGTGCATGGGGAGCATCTTCCCCTTTAGCACCTCACCATGCCACTTGCAGCACCAGCCCCATCATGGGTACACACATAGGTGGGAGGACAGCTGTGTCAAACAGCCAGCTCAGCCACCTGGTGCTGGGTGATGGTCTCGGTGGGACGGTGGTGGCACACTGGAGGACTGGAAGAGCAAGATGCTCTAATGCACAGAGCCTGGTCAGCATGGGTGCCACGCAGCGTGGCCTGGGACGGGACACAAGGAGTTTTTGACATGCTAGTGTTGCCACTGCAGCCCGTGCGTCCCCCAGCACTGCAGCTCAGAACCCAGCTCAGGGGCACCCTGACACATGGGACACTGCAGATGAGACAGGGGTCATGGGCATCTAGTGCGACCCCTGACTCACAACATCTTTGTTAGTGCCTGCATGTGGGGACATCGCTCAGGGCTCCCTCTCTCCTCTGGTGCTCGGGATGCGGTGGTGAGATGCTTGTAGCGCTGTGAAGCAGACATGGTCTGTCCCTGGTTTCCCAGCAGAGTGGTGGTGACAGAGCTGTATGAGCTGGCTGCAGAGAGCCAGCCTGCCCAAGCCTCACAAGAAAATTATCAGCTCTCCGTCAGCAGATCCAGCCATTATTTTAAGGTGCATGAGCCACTCCTTGCCTGAAAGCACACCTCCACCATCCTGCCCCCAGGCAGCTCCCAAGCCACTGTCCCAGGGCAGCCCTGGGCTCCATGGGCACCTGGGACCTGCAGGGAGTGAGACACAGCTGGGGCAGGTCTCCCCTGCACCCTTGAGCCCAGGAGGGTTAATCACCAGCTGAGAAAGGGTTTTGGGGAAAGCTCCCCCCCTCCCCTGCTTCTGCCAGTCCAAACCTCAGCTGCTTTGGGGGGATTAGTGTAAGCAGCAACCCGAACCGCTGGCAGCCAGTCTGCTCCTGTCCCCGGGGACAGCGGGGACCTGCAGTGCAGCAAGCAGCATCCTCATCGGTGATACACACCCAGGCAGCCCCGAGCCCCTGGGTCTGTGTCCACACTGACATTTTCTCAGCTTGCACCTCTGCTGCCTTTAAGCCTCACGCCCGTGCTGGCAGTGAAGCAGCGCCGCAGCCGCGCTCAGCTCCGCAGGGCCTGATCCATCCCAAAGCACACAGCTCTGCAGGCTCACCTGCCTCCACGCTGACCCTGCCAAAGGGGCTGTTAACACGCTCACCTCCCAGGTGCAAAAAGGCACACTGGTGAAACTGAGGCACGCAAAGTGGTCATAACAATATTAAGCACTCCCTCCTCCCGGGTTGTAACAGCAGGTGTGACATTCTCCATGGCAGCGTGATCTCCTCCTCTGCCTGGAGCAAGAATGCACCATCCCCATCCCAGCAGGGCAGGATGCAGATGACCGGTCCTCCCACAGCCCTAGGAGGGGAAAAGCCCACCATTCCCCCATGGCCCCTCGTTACTCAAAGCCCCATCATTCCCTTATGACCCTTTTCCCCCACAGACCAGCGTTCCCCCACGGACCATTGTCTTCCACTGCACTTGCCAGTGCATATGGGATCTCAAGGCTCAGAAGACCCAGTTCTGACAGTCTTTCATCACGCTGTCTTTTTGTTTGAGATTGGCAAGAGGTTTGCCATCCACCCAGGCTCCTTGAACACAAGCCTAGACCAGGTGCTGCCTGTAGCTGGGTCTGCCCTTGGAGGTGTACTGGGCAGGCAAGAAGGGGCCTGTCGGGATGCATCATGTCCCACTCCACCTTCTCATATGCTGTCCTGCCCACGCTGCCTCCCTGGAGGGGCTGGTGGCACAGCTGGCGAGGCACCGTGGGATGTGACACTCAGATGTGGCACAGATGGGGACTCCTGCCCAGGAGGCTGGTGTGAGACTGGGAACATTTGGGTCTGCACAAGGAGGGACAGTTCCTGTGTACATTCTGCTCAAGTCACCCAGCTTCCCAGGTTAATACCCCAATTAGAAGACTGATTACCTCATCTTGTACCAGCTTCCTTGGGTGAAGGCATCTCCACGTGTTTACCACCAGCACCTTCTCTCAGCCGCAGTCTGAGCAGACCTCCCATCACTCAAGGACATCCATCACCTCCACCTGTTATTGAATTACTTTCTGAAGAGAGGTAAACCACTCTGTGTTCAGCAGGACACCTCAGATAGCAATCTATTTCTCATTATCTAATAATTTTCCTCCTATCTGCTGCTTCTTCCCAATAATAACATCATCGTAATTAATTGAGACACTCATTAAGTAGACAGCACACAGTCAAAGCATAGGCAATATCCTAACATTCCAGTTCCATAAAAAGCACCCGGTGACGGCAGATGGGAAGCAGGGCAGGATTTCCAAAGATCGTTTTGCTCAGAGTCTCTATTCTGAGAAACCAAATAGACACATCTAGCCAACGGATCTGCCAGGCTGCAGCCAGCAAAACTCTTATTTCACTTCAACAATTACACATTTGCGGTGTAATTTTCTAAGGCCCTTTGAACCCTGCCTATCTCTTATAATAATTTCCCCATTTACACAGTCCCACATGGACCAGGTGTTTTGATGACTCTCAAGCATAATCCTGCGGTAAAATCTCTGTTAAGCCGAGTGAATGATGCATCATAGGGCTCGGGTTTGTCTTCAGCAGAAATCCTGGGAGCCTCACATAGTCCATAACATCCCACTGCTTGTCCAGCTCTCTGTGGTAAGTCCAAGTGCCCTGTCTGGCAAAGCATCATCCACTGCTTTCTGACACCAGCAAGGCTGAGTTACGCAGGCAGCTGGAGTTAGGTACACTGACATTCGGTGCTGGGGGAGGCAGAGGAGAACCGCAGCCCACAAAAAGCAATGTGCATCTCTTGTCCATAGTAAACTGATTGGCCAGGGGTTTAATGCACGTTTGCTAAGGTCCAGATTTGACCATGGGGGTGTGTTCTGGATGCCAACAATGGTAGGTGCAAAATCCATGTAAACTTAGGACCATTGAGTGGGAAAAAAGAGCATGGAATCAGTAACAGTGGATTTGGCTCTTTCCAGGGCTGCTGGTGTTTTAAACTCTAATGTTTTGACCCATTGCCCTTGCCTGTGTCTTGTGCTGGAAGGGAAGGAGGATGCTTCAGTGTTAGTTGCTCTGAGACCCTGCAGCCCCAGCCCTCCCCAGTACTCCTCCAAGACCAGTTCTCTGGGCTAAAAAGAAATTCCTGCAGTTTCTGCAGCCCTGAGCAGTGAGTCAGGAAGATCCTGGATTTTATTCCCATTCTGTATTTGGATTATCCCAAGACCTTTCCAACTTTTCTCTGAGAAATGGGAGCAAGAGCTTTGCCAATGCTGTTATGCCAGATGGAGCAGTGCCATGCTGAAGAGTTTGCACCTGGGGTCAGTTGCTTGGGTTGTTCTCACCTGAGAGACATCCCCACGTGCATTTTGCTCTCCTGACTGCCTAACAGCCTGGTGGTGAGCCCCAGGCACCTGGAGATCAGCAATCAAATCCTTACTCCAACCCAATGCGAAGTCTCAAGACAGATTCTCACGTGAATACCTGAAACGCCAGGATCTCAGGGCTGGGGGGCTGACCTGAACAAAACTTTCATCACAGACATGAGGCACTTTTCTTTGGTGTGGTTTTCATCAGACCTCACACAATACTACAAATATTCTGACTTTTCCAAGACAGCATTCTCAGCAGCAAGACTACAGTACCTGCAATAGCCCTTCCCAGAAACTGGGGGTGTTGCGGACACTGGGGCTGTCACCACTGACAGCTCCCCCCATCCCAGCTCCTGCCGTACTCCTGGAAACATTGAACCAAGATACTGAATGCAGGCTTGGGGTTTGCCTCCTGGCTTTTACCACTAATCAAAATGCATGCGTTAAGAGTGTCCTAAAAGTGAACTTTAAAGTTTGCACACAAGTAAGTGAGTTTTGAGACCTTTAGACAATGTATTTATAGCCTCAAACAAAAATCCTTCTGCACTAACAGGCACACTAGTATTCAAATTAGAAGGACTGCTTATAACTCCGTAACATCATCTACAGTCTAAAAGCTTTTTAAATGAGGTTCACAACCATTAACAAGGTAAATATATTTGTAGATTTGTTGGGGCAATTACAGTCATTTAAAAACCAATGCATAATAACGGACATGAATTAAATAAGCCATTGCTAATTAAATGTATTAATGCCACTTTATAAAATGAATGCATCTAGCTAATGCATTACAGCTAGTTTTGTTCTGTAAATAATTGAGCAGTGATACATGCAGAATTTGCATCACTGGGCATTGCCAGTGCCCAATAGCAGTTACAATAAATTTGCCCCAGTGGAACCAATCTACTGACTACCAACCAGGTTCTCCTTTTGTCTGTCTGGTCTACATTTTCCTTTGCTCTGTGAGAAACAGTTGCAGAAGAATGGAGCTAGTTAACCCCCAAATATGGGACACAATTACAAAGCATTTGTGAAGACTTTAGTTTGAAGTGTGCTCTTCTGCCAATTATAATTTGCAGCAGGTACAACACTCCCAGGCTATGGAAAAGCCATTTCTCTGTCCTGGGAGAGTTCATTCAATTTTACCTAATGCTAAAGTGTTCAATAGCACAATTTTCCTCCTTTTGCTTTCATCCTTTTGGAAATATCACCAGTCTGGAGTTAACTAATTGACCACAGACCTGAGGAGCCAGACCCAAAGCAGCCCCACAGGGTGCTGTGCAGTGTCAGCAGCTGCAGAGATGCACAGAAAGGATGAGAACTAGTCTGGGCTCTTCTGGGCATCCCGGACCTGGCCTTGCACGTGAAAGCACAGGATGCAGGATCTGGCTGAATTCCTGAGCAGAAGAGAAGGACACACAGACTTGACCTTAAGTGTAAGAAAGCTCCCCACCCCAGCCGGACCTGGTGACTCCTGGGGTTCAAGTGCAGTTGGCTAAAAGACTCAGGGCGCTTGGGCAGATCCTGACCTCACCATGAAATCACTAAGATGGGTCAGACAAATCACTCACGACTTGAACCCATTTCTTTCTGCTGGCTATAGAGTAGGCCCAGACACTAACTCAAATGGTGACACTTACCTTTCCAGGGCCTAAAGTCAGGGCACACGGAGGTTGTGCTGAAAGCTCAGCTGGTGAGCAAGCCCAGCACTCAGGGGATGATAGTCTGGGCTGATTTTGCATTCAGAGCTTCCTGCTGATGTAAAAGGGGCAAAGCTGGGACAATGCAAACAAAAAGGACACATTTTTTATCTTATTTTTCCTTGGCAAAAAACTGATATGTGATTTGCCCAAACACATACGGTTCTAGCAGTAACTCCTTTGCAGCTGGAAAATGCCCACCCTGTACAGCCGCACACGTATGTCTCCTGTCACAGGCTTTAGCTGTGCTCCAGGCTCCGACCTGCTGCAAGTCATACAAAGACACACAGCTTCCTTCAGCCAGAAAAGTGGATCACCCCACTCTCTGAAATCACCAGGTCCTGCCTTGAGGGGCTGAACGGCTTCTTCCCAGGAGAAGGTGCCATCCCCCCAGCATAATCAGTGGCAGATGACTTGGAGGATGAAGCACCTGGGTCCTCAACCCCACCATGGGCGGCTAGCTGCATTGGCTCCTGCTGGTACTCAGCACTTTGACAAAGTGCTGGAGGACCTTTTTCCTGAGATGGTTAGGAGGGTCTCACCCTTGTTTTTTTGGTGGGTGCTCAGGGAGGACACAAGCAGCAGCAGACACAGTCTGGTCAGTGGGGGATGGTGAAATGTGAGAGAGATCACCTTGGTCTAAAAGAAAAGTCAACCTAAAGAAAAGTGGCTACTTTTTGCATAAAGAACCCTGACATCTCACTTTCCCCAGTTTCCAGCTAAATCTCAGGTCCTCCACGCAGCAATTCCCTGGTTGGAGGGTGGTGTTTGAACACCGAGGAGCTGGTGACCACAGGGCTCCTCTGCCTTCAGGAGCAAAACTCTGCTTGCAAGAGGCATTTCTTTGGCCCAGAAACACTTACCTGCTTTTTTAAATCTTTGTGTTTACTCAGTTCACTGCCAGTGTTGGGTTTTGCAGAGGAGGAAGGGTTGGGGTTGCAGCATGGCTGGGGAGGTGAGTGGCAAAGCTGGGATGAAGGAGAGGGGTTAGGGCTGAGGGGTCTGTAGGGCAGGAAAGCAGCCTCAGGGCTGGTCCTACAGACTTGTCTCAGGAGTCTTGTTCCAGTGATGGAAAAGTCACTTCCCAGGGTTTCCAGCTTTCCTTAAAAATGAGCAACCACATGGGTCCCTGCTGCCAAACTGCCTTGAACTGTCCTACTGCCCTATTGCCCTGCTGCCAGCCCTGCCTGCCCTCTTCCACATCAACCTCAGTTCTGCCTTGGATGTCATTCAAATGCTGCAGCTCTGCCAGCCCCAGAGCCTCAGCATCAGGCTGTGCTGGGGATGGGGATGGGGCTCTTCACCACTCAGTCCCTTCCACTCAAACAAGGGCAAAGAGTGGGAAGGAAAGAGAGCACTGGAAGTGCCAAGTGGGCAGCTATCTCCAAAAGCTCACAAACAGAAAATGTTCATCTCTGACTAATGCAGCACCCCTAAAGAATAGCCTGGCCAGCTGTATTTAATTGCCTGGTTTAGTCAGATATGGCTGGAAAATCTCACGCCTGTCAGTTTTCTCCCCCTAAAGCAGCAAATTATTCACCATCCTCTTGTAGCATTTTGCAGCCAACTCTTTCCTGTGATGATTTTCAAAGGATGAAGAATGAACACCCTGATGACATTTCTAGTATCTATAAATATCTCCCCACTACCCTGCCTGCCGAACTGGTGAATTATGCAGGAAGATATATATATAATAAAACAATTGGATCCATTTTGTTGTCAACATCCCATTCTTCTTCAGCTGGCAAGGGAATAGCCCAGGCTGTTGCTCTGGAGGTGTTTAAAAAACAGGTAGATGTGGCGCTTAGGGACATTGTTTAGTGATGGACTTGGCAATGCTGAATTAACGGTGGGACTTGATGATCCCAAAGGTCTTTTCCAACTGAAATGATTCTCTGATTCTATGGAATGAGAGCCAGACCTGACCCCTCTTTGACAACTAGTGCAGGACAAGGCAGGAGGACCAAGTCCCTCACTAAGTATCAGGGCAGTTTGAGGTGACTCACGCAGAGCTGCAGGTCTCTCCAGGCTGTGGACTCCCACCCTATGAACCCCACAGCTGCCTGGAAACAGGATCCTGGAAGTTCCAGTGCCACCATATAGGCAGTGGAAACAGAACTGGCTGATGATCCTCCCCTTCCCCCTCAGCCCTGGCAAGCAGGGACCTCTCACAGTGAGGTGATGTTTGTCGAGGTGCTCATTGACTTTGGGGATTCATCTGAGTAACAGGGTTTGTAGTGTTCCCAAAGGAGGGTCACCATCCCTGCTGGAGACCTGAGTCTGGCCCTGAGATTGTAACCTGGCATTGGGTTAGGGTGGGAAAGTTTGGAGGTGCTCATCCGTGCTAATTCCACCGAGACCAAATCCTGCGCACATCTGCCATCTTCCCCTTCCATCCTACGCCGCCTGCCTGTGACACACAGGCTGATACCTGCAGGGAGTGCAGAGATGGCACTGAACCCCACAGGTGAAAACCCCACGGCTGCTTGCATGGGGAGGGGCAGAAGGATGCTGCATGCTTGATGCGGAAGAGAAACAGCAAATACCAGCGCAAGGCTGGGTCCTGCGCTGCGCGGCGAAGCGCTGCAGGCTGCACAGAGCGCATGGCACAGCCCCACTTCCCCAGGCAGCCAACCCAACCTCTCACGATTCCCAGCTCCCCAGTGCTCCGCTTCTGCTGCTCAGAGCGATGCTCTGCCTGGCTTCTTAAGCTAATGTGCACCCCAGTCATCCCCCTCTCTGCTTTCTGCTCTAAAAACCCAGCAGTTCTTACCCACCCCATTCGTAATTACAAATGCAGCTATCCAGATGTCCACGTTTGTCCCACGTGACCCTGCATGTACTCTCCATACGAGGAGCAAACATATAATACAGGCCTGCAGGCAATTTTTAAAGACTAATTCAGGAGTAATTATTTTTATTAGTAAATTTCTATCATTATGAACTATTCTTTAAATCCTTGTGGTGCATTTTTACTGCCGATCATATTAAGCACATTGGATATTAACACTGTTTTCAATGTTTCTAAAATTTATGGGAATACCATCAATAAAGAGTTTACATCAACAACAACTAATGATCTCACAACTTTTGACATCACACGTATGACAAAGAAACACTCATGTATAGAAAGGAACAAGGCCTGAAGAATCTCACGGGTCACTGGACTATCTAAGGATTTTGGAGAAAGCTACTGACTTTAAAAATACTTTGGATCACCAAAGAAATAAACATTACATTCAGCATGAGCTTAGCACTCTCTGGGTGTGGAAGATCTGGCTCTGAGTTGGGACCTCCCAGTGCTCCAGGGCAGCAGTATAGGAATTAGAGGATATTGATTTACAGCAGCCAAGAATCTGGACCACATGCCCCCCCTGCACCTCTCTCACCTCCTTGCAGGCTCTCTTCAGGCTGGGTGCCCAGTGCTCAGAGGGATGGAGCCTGGGTTCAATCTCAGGATATTATTTTTGAAATTGTCTGAGAAAAACATCATCAGGGATTTGCAAATGAGGTGCTCCGCTGGTGAGCCTAGATCTGCAGCAGCAATGCCACACCAGCGAGCACCCACTTGGAAGGATTTTCTCTAGTTTTAAGGTTAAAAGTCCACACATAAGTTGGCCCTCTTTGGCGTGTTTTGTATACAGGACACGGGTACATACTGCGGGTATCTTGTTTGTCAGCAGGAATAGCTTTGATGAAAATGACAGGCATGGCCGGCGTTAGTTCCTTGAGCCTGGCATCTGTGATTATCCCAGCCTACAAAGGAGAGAAGACCAAGTCTTAGCTGGATTTCCAAGATATCCATCAGGTGTACCCCAATACGCATGATCCTCTCTAATGTTTATACAAGCTGGTCTTTCTGGGGAAGTGCAAACACCTTTTCTGAGGCCAAGGGAGTGGGTGAGTCTATTTGAGGTAAGGAGAGTCCGGATCACACACCTGCCCTGTTTTATCAGAAGCCTCCCTCAGGCGTAGCTTATCCCAAGGGTACAGATGCCTGCCCTCCCCAGATGCTCAAACCCTCACACACCTGACTGGACTCTGCAGGGGAGCGATGTTCCTGGCTGTCCCACCACATCATCCTCATTTAGCTCTTACTCAGGGTTTCGCCAGACCAGAAGCACCTTGTGGGGAGCACTGCTTGTGCTAGGACCAGTCGTGGACACCTGAACATGGTTCAGGATGGAGAACAACGCTCGCTTAAGAAGACTCTAAAAGGCACCAAGTAAGTGTCCCACCACACCACCAAAATTTGGGCATGGCCTGGGATACACTTGGGTGGGCAATGAACGCACACAGTGCTTTGTGTGGCCCCAAAAGGCACCACAGCCTTGTTTCCACTCCCACAGGTGCTCCCCCCAGCAAAGGGGATCCACGACTGTTCCTGAGGGAATATTATCATTAAACAACAAGTCCATATGATCCTCTCCAAAGCAATGCTCTCACTCAGCAGGCTGCCCGACCCAGGAGAAGGATAGTATGCTGTCAGGGCATGAAATCAGTGGCTTGGTTCTCTAATCTGGGTCTCTCTGGCAGCTTCCCTTTCTCTTTCTGGCAATAAAATCCCCTACACATCAATCAATTTCCAGGAAAACCTGTAAAATTTCTTAATGGAGGCTAGAGAGACCAAATGGAAACAAATACAGAAATGGAAATAAAACTTCTCAGTGCTAAAGAAACTGCCTCTCACTGCAGCTTAGCTTCACATATTATTATTTCAAATACTCTTAGATCAGAGTTGAGGGATGAGATTCAACCTCTCTGGTAGTTTATTTGGTTTTGCAAATCAGAGAAGAAAAATAATTCCTCTTGCAACACACCTTGGTTTAATTGTACTAATGCCATCTGTTATACTAAGCTATAATAAATCCAAGTCTGATTTAGGATTTTATATTTCCAACATGCTGAACAAACATTACATAATTCTTATAATACCTTGCAAAGATGCTATTTATCAAATATTATTATGTGCTATTTTAAATCCACATCTTTCATTTCTGAGGCTCAATTTTGATCAGATCTTTTACTGCTGACGATTATTCAAATCAAATTTCCAAGATATATGCTACCTATTTCTGGGCTAACAAGAGTTGAAATCTTCCTGAGATATCTCTATGGAACATATAATTTTGTTATGTCTGGGCTGATTTTCATTTGCATTTTTTATCGTTCTCATCATCAGAAATTAATTGTGCTCTGAAAGCGATTTTCCCTAACTACTGGCACAGCACACCTGGTAAAACGCCACTGTTCTGTGCCTCAAGGCTCAGGCCTCAGATCTTAAAGAATTCTTCACTTCTGCTTGTCCTGGCTTCTCAACAGGCAATTTGAAGAGCAGATGTATTGTGCTGCCACATATGGATGGGCCCAAAGACACAGAAAAGCTGTCACAAGCCAGGGATGCTCATAGATGGGCGCAAGCATCTGGCCATGTCCCCTCCCACCCCACTGCGTGTTGGGGTGTTAGCAGCACAGCCGCACCCGCACCACAGCTGATCTAGGGTCAGTTGGCTTGAAGACCTTCAGCATGGCTTGGCTGTCTTTCAGGTAGGGTTGCCTCTGCCTGCAGAGAAGGGGAGCTGGTGATCTAACCAACTGCGCAGGCAGCAGGGAACATCACTCCAAGGTGGTCCAAAAATTGCTGGGGTGAGTGGCTTCAGCTGGGTGTGGGGAATGAGCAAAAGAGGCATCCATGGAGCACGCAGTGAAGACTACCTAACGAAGTGCTGTTCAGTAGAGCCAACCGAAAAAGGAATTTTTATCAGAGGAGTTTAAGAGTTGAGATGCAGCTGGAAAAGGTTTTGCCAAGTTATTAATTTTTCAGAACAACCATAAATAAGAGACTGCCTGTTCACAGCACAATTTGCAAGTGTCCCCTCCATGGCTGCATCGTAAGTTTATCACTGGAGACCTCAGCTTGAGCCACATCCTACTCTCGCTGTCAGAGCTCACAAATACATGGACATTACTGACAGCTGACATCTGCAGGAAAAGGCTTCACATGATGCCCCAGCTCACCCCCTCTGGGAAAAATTTCAACCTCTGATGCATGAGACCTGAGGTACCTGGTGCCTCTGCAGAAGAACGTGGCAAGCTGTGGTTTGGGACTGTAGCACCAGAACTGGGCTGTGTCAGGGCTGGGTGACACACTGATGTTGTTTTCATCTGCATCCACTGCTGGGAGCATCTCAGATGAAAACAAGTGCTGTGCAACTGTTCCCAAAGTTTTTGAAAGCCAAACAAACGCGACTGTTCCTTGCCACACAGATGCAGCCTTCAAAGCCTCTCCACTGGTTTAAGACTGGTGCTTCACACGGGACTAGCTTTAAAAAGCACACAGAACCCACAGCTGGTGCAGCTCAAAGGCGGCACGGTGCCCTCAGTGTTAAGCCCCTGCTCAGCACGCTGTGCGTCTCAGCCAAGGACAAGGTGATGTGCTGTCTGCACCTGGCAGAGCCTCGTGGGGCAAAACCCACCTCTCCCCTTGTCCTGTCACGGTCCACTGCCCTTGGTAAGGAGCAGGGCCCACACTTGGCATCAGTTTTGGCTCTCCATTGCTGGAAGCAAGAAAGCCAGGAATCAATCAGCAATCTCCCATGGCTTAAGAGAAAATATCTCATAGTGGCACCAGTCAAACTGTCTCTCACTGAGTCCCACTGACTGTAACAGTGCAACAGCAACAGATCATTTGGACTCAAAATAACCTGCTTGGCTTCATTTCATCTAATAGCTGCCTGCTGTTTTGTAATGAATGTTTTATAAATTTAAGACACCCAAGGGCAAACATAAATGTTTAAATAAATAGAAAAATGGGAGCAGCAGAACATAAAGGGACCTTTTCCTTTTTTGGAGGCACAATCTAAATGTGAAATATTCTTTTAAAAGTGGATGTGATCCCCAGAGTAGTTCTAAATATGACCTGCCACTCAGGAGAGGATTAATTTGGAAGGAGTGTACAACCCAAAAGAACTGTGCACCTGTTTTAAAAATGCTGCATCCATTAATATATACTGGTGCTCACTGGATTACAGGTAAAATGAATAGTTCCACTAGGTGGAAATGATATTTCAGTGTGAGCAGCAACATACGAAAATATTCTTTTCCTTTCTGAAATAAATTGAAGCATGATACCCAAAGATTATGAATGGTTCTATAAATGTAATTGCTCGGTATCTTTCAATCACACGGAAAATGTAACCAGAAAAAGCCATTTACTAAAGTCTGGATGGTCTCTGAAGACAAACCTCTTTGCTGAATGCAATCACCTGTACAAGTTATTGGAGAGAGGCGAAGGGGATAAGCCTTGTTCTCAAAAGTTCTCAAAAGATTTCTGACTTTGCACCACCAAAATTTCTCACTCTTCACTTCTACTGCCACCTGGGGATGGATGGGCAAAACCTAGGCAGAAGTCAGCCGTCTGACTATTATATTGTCCAGTAATGGTGGTAACGATAGTAAAGGAAAGCATAGCAGCGGTCATTGGAACTTGTTTTTAGTGGGGTATTCGATGTGGAAGACCTGGAATTTTTGTAAAATTCAAGGGGTTTGTAAGATAGCCACACCGAAGGCTTAGAACAAGGCAGAGAACTGTAGGACCAGGGCTGGGGAGATGGGCTGGGCTCTCCTCTGCTGCTGTGACTTCTGCTATGAGCAGAGCCAAAACCATGGAGGCAGGAGACCTGACCTTATACCCATGTGAGATCTTTACTGCAATCTTCTGACAGAGCTTTTTCCAATGTCCCTGGCTGTCTGTGGCTGTCCAGACCCAATGCACACATTGACCAATTTCCAGAGAGAAAAACAGCCTGGAGCTTTGACCTTCCCAAGGACTTGGGATAAAATGCACTGGATGCCATCAGTCGGTAAGTTCAAAGCTTTGCCCAGTTTCCTATCCTTCATGGAAAACTAGTGCAGAGAGGGAGCTGAAAAATAAGCGGAGGGTATTCCAGCTGAATTGCAAGGTCAGGCTGGGATGGGATATGGCAAGCATGGCCTCTCTCCTCAGCACCCTACCACCGAGCCCCACAACACATAAGGGAGGATCCTCAAGGTTAAGGCTCTAAAGAACTGCCTCTGAAACAGAAGCCTCTTCTTGCAAGACAGTAAAGTTGACACAGATAAGTAAGTTCTGGGTGACCCACTTTGACCAGCCTTCACTGTCGCAGGTTACTGGCAGCAGGAGCATCGAGGTGGCTGCCCAGAGGAGCTGCATGAATCACTGTCACCTAATCTTCAGGGGCAGCACAGCCCAGGAGCCATGGTACCACGGGCCCGGCACCTCGGAGGACCAAGCCCAGTGGGGATTTGTCAGCCTAATGGCTCCCGCTCTGCAGACTGCCTTGCTAACAGCTGACAACCGTCAGAAGGAATGACAGGGACAATTGTGCTCCTCCAGGATGCTGCTCTGAGAGGTGCATTGCGAGAAGGGCACCGACAGCTACATGGGCAGGAAACAGCAAGCATGCTGCTCCCCTTCGGCTGCCCGGCTGGTGGGTATGGTTCTACCTGGGCTGCTCTGAGGCTGGCTGTGCTATAACTGAAAGGTACTGGGCCACATCCAGCAGAGGAAAGAATAAGAGCAAGAGCCACCCACACTGTTCTGTTTGTCCAGAACCAGCCTACCCTGCCTGACCCCCTGCTGAGACATCAGCCTGAGTCCACATGGACCACAGAGACTTCATGCATGCTGTATTTAGCACCCTAAGGGGATGGCTAAAGGATGTGATTAATTTCTGGTCACAAACCCTATCTATGCAGATGACATCCTGTAGCACCCGACAGTGGTCTGGATTTGGCACATCCCATCCATTCAGCTCTGGGAACATAAAGGCGTAGGAAATCAGAGTCCTCTCCTCTCTCCCCACTGCTGCTAAAGAGGCAACAGAGCAGTGATGCTGCAAAAGTCTGCCCCGCCGCTTTTGGAGGCAGCACTGAGAACACAACCGTATGAAGGTGCAAGGGCAACACAGCCCTGAGAGGACCCCACATTTTCTAAAGCCTGTAGTAACACCGCAAGTACTGACCACAGTTTAGTCAACATACACTGAAGCTGCGATTCACTTTGTAAAAACAAGATGTACCACTGCAAGTTGGCCACCCTGAGCTCCCCTCACAGCCATGGAACAGACAGTTCCAAGGAGCGATTCATCCAGCCACCTCGATACCCACCCCAGCCTGCAGCCATGGTTCACATCTTCCCCACTCCTGCAAGGCACCCCAAATGACTAGTTTAGATGAGCACCTGTCCGGGCTGCAAAGTTCCCCAGAGCACAGTACTGACCCACAAAAGCCTAACATCTGCGGCTTCTCTCTCAACACGAGAGCCTTGGTGAGCTCACCTGTGCATCCCAGCGCGCACCCTCCATGAACAAACCGTGGACATATGCCCCTTCCCGAGGAGGACTGGCAAAATCTTCTCTGTTCTTTTTTGTCACATCGCACTGCAAGGTCATCTTGTCCAAAGGCCACCCATTTTTTCGGGCTGCGGACTGCATGATGGCTGTCAGGATGGACTGGGGATTGAAGAAGCCACCAAGCCACAATGTGGCAGGTAAAGAGAAGTCTCCTGTCCACGCCTCCAGCTCCTTGATGCGAGTGAGGAGGTCAGCAAACCACGTGCCCAGGCTGGCTGTGGAAGGGTAAGCCCTCTTTATCCAGGACTCCGGCACCATGTCCAAGAAGAGGGCATTCTGCAGATTCTCCATGTCACTTGTCATGGTCAGTTCTCCCTGAGTGAGAAAGGGTGTAATTAGCACTGGAAACTCTAACCTGAACAAAGCCAGACTGGAAGCAGAAGCTGAGCTAGGAAGTGTGGAAGAGCACAGCATCCTACACAGTCACTGGTGTTCACGTACTGGGGATTTCTTCATGTTTTGGGTTTTCATGAACACCTTCTATTGCATATTCCTGCATCCTCATCTTCCCTACTGTAAAAATACTACTTGGAGGAAAAGTTGCAAAACAGTGACAGTGAGCATGGGTTTCCCTCGGCTGTCCCAGCGTTGCTTCTGTTTTCTCTCATGGACTGACCATCTTTACAGGGCAGGTTTTCGGAGGTGCAAAGCTGTTTTTACTCAGGCTGCCAGGGCAGGATACTGGAGTCTGTGATGACTTACTCTAAAACTGTCCAAATGTTTATTATGTCCAGTCCTATCCCCCTCCTCTCCTCCACTTTCCCTCACACCTCTCCTCCTCTATTACTTTGCAGAACAAGTCTTTCTTTCTAACTTCACATGTTGCCTGCAAATGTAATCACAGTTTCTTTCACAGCAGGGAAACACACAACAAATTAAGATATGATTCAGCCAAGTGAGATAGAGAGAGAGGTTTGACTTTTCCTTTATCCAGCAATTAATTTTTTTAAAGCTTTCAGAAACCTGTATCAGTTTCACCCAGGCAGGAGAAGAGCTGGAACATCACTGCATGGCCAAACAGGGGCTCTGCACAGCAGTAACATGCACCCCTCCTGAACTTCTGGTGTTCTGCAGAGAGTCCCCAGTGTCTGCTAGTTTAAACTTAAGAAAATTCCTGCTGCATTCAACTGAAATTACATTAAATCTAAGGGAGAGATGCCTGGATGCTGAAAGGACAGCTAAGAGACGCCAGTAGGAGGTGCAGCAGTTTGTGCAGCAGGTTGCACAGAGGGCACACAGACGGGCTCACACACGCTTGCTTAGCATCGGTGGCGACGTGCCACAGGGCACTGCCCCCAGCACCATCCGCATCAGCTGTCCCTGACACAGCAGAGGCCTCAGCTCAGACCAAGCTGGTGATGGAGCCTGCAGCTCAGCGTGTCTGGGACTGCAGGCAGTGCCTGGAGCCGCTCACTGAGCCTGGGGCTGGGAGGCTCTCTCCTTGCCTGTAGGTGTGCGCCGGTGGAGGACCTGCAGGATCTGCAGGAGCAGGCCAGCAAACTGTTTAGCATCAGAGATAATGAGAAAGAGACCAACTGGATCTTCCCTGAGACCATGCAGCTAAAAGAGGAGCCTCGACTCCAAACAGCATCAAAGGCAGGCAGGCAGAGTCTGCGCCTATCTGCCTGGGAAAGGGAGACTCCCAGAAGGTGAATGTGAAGAAGAAGGTGAAGGCTGGAAGCTTGTGACTTCCAGCAACAGGAGCAAACCTTGTGTCCTCCCTGCAGATGCAAAGCCACAGAACAGGTTCAGTGCCCAGGTAGGGAATGAGAGGTTGGGAGCTCTGTCTGTCAAAGCATTCATGCTGATGGAGCCTGAGCCATGCAGCAGCACAGGAGAGATCAGTCAGTGACAGTAGTAGGTGACTCCCTGCTGCAGAGGACAAGACCTCCACCTATCAATCTGTCTTGCTGTCTGGGGACATCTACTGCACGCTGAGAGCTTCAATCCAGGATACTGCAGAAAGACTGCTGAGGTTTCTCTGGCCCTCAGACTACTACCCCACTACGCTTTGCCACAGGGTCACCAACGATACCCAAAGCCATTCTAAGGGACCTGGACAAGCTGCAGAATTGAGCTGAGAGGAACCTCATGAAGTCCCACAGAAGGAAATGCCAAGAGTTGCACCTGAGAAGGAATAACTCCATGCACCAGTACACCCTGGGGACCAACTCCCTGGAAAACAGTTGCAGGAAAGGACCCGGGAGTCCTGGTGGGCAAGCAGCTGACATGAATCAGCAACGTGCCCCTGTGGCAAAGGCGGCCACCAGTGTCCTGGGCTGCATTAGGAGGAGCATTGCCAGCAGGTTAATGGCAGCACTCTGCTCGGCACTGGTCAGGCCACCTCTGGCACGCTGGGGCCAGTGCTGGGATTGTTCAGCCTCAAGAAGAAATGGCTCGGAGGGGTCCTTTCAATATCTGCACAGAAGACGGAGCCAGATGTTTCTCAGGGATGTCCAGTGACAGGACAAAAGGCAATGGGAACAACCTGACATACAGGACATTCCATTGAAATACAAGAACAAAATTTTTTACTGTGAGGGTGGCTGAACACTGGAACAGGTTATCCAGAGAAGCTGTGCAGTCTCCATCTGTGAAAGTTTTAAAAACCCACCAGGGCGTGGTCCTAGGCAACCTGGTCTACCTGACCCTGCTTTGAGCATGGGGCTGGACTATACAATCTCCAGAGCAATTAACCTGTGATTCTGGGATGCTCAAGCCAAGTAGCCTGCAAAGACAAAAGCTGGCAAATGCACGCTCAGCTTCTACCGGTGCATAATGTCCTTCAGAATTTAAATATTTGCATGCCCCATGCTGAGCTAGAGGGCTACAGCACACCATAGCAGTTTGGAGACTTACAGCTATTGTTAATCACTGGTTTCAATTATAAATACTCACTTTTGTCCCCTTATCGCTTTGCCAAAATTTATCCAACTTACAATTTCTCTTTGCCTCAGGCTGAGTGTTTTTGGAAAGATTAACTGAAATCAGTTGAGCCATTGCTGAGAATGAGGGTGAGGGAATTGGGTCAGTCTATTCACATTAAAAAATTCCAACTGTCCTTTCGCAGGACTTCAGTGCCTCCAGCCATGAGGTCAGCAGAGGTGCCTTTTACTGGAGCCACAAAAATCTATGAAGCTTTAGCAAAAGTTGAAATCTGCTTAAAGCAACCCCAACACGTATTTAGCAACGGCTGTCAGAGTCCAGCAGCTACAAATCTTTGCAGTTTATTCCTGTGCCAACCATGTCCTGCAGAGCTCTGATCTGCAGATCACCCTGACAGGCTACAAGCCCACAGCCAGACACCCAGCCAGACCAGGCAGAGCCATGGCAAGCGCTTCTGATGATGGTCCACGCTGCATCGGGCACTAACGAGGGGAAGCGGGCTCAGTGCTGAGTGATCAAGGCTTAGGGCAAGCAAGCCTGCTGGCACCCTTGGGGTAGCAAGCGTTTTCTCCAAGGAAGCGCGCTGCAAAGAGACTGGAGACTCCTGAGCTTGGGAGACAGCTTGTCATCAGAACAGAAACCCTCTGAGCTAACCGCGCTGTTGCAAATGCAACACTCGGAGCTGCTGGATGACAGCTCAAAGGGCTTGGATGCGTATCTGCCCCATACACTGTGTCTTATCAAAGGAAAGAAAGGGTTTCAGCTGAATCTGGGCACTGGAAACGTCCACTTTAGTCCTTTTGGCTTTTTAGCACTTGACTTATAACCCTTATCTTTTCTTTTTTCCCTTTTACTTTTTAAATTCCTGTGAAAGTTTCTGAACTTCCACAATAAAATGCATTCTGTCCAGCAATAAGTGAGGGCAGTACTTCGAGGGGATGTGCCTCCCCAGCACCCAGCACCAATTCAAATCAAAGCTAAGGGCACTTTTGTACTGCCCCGTGCCTGGAAGCCACTGCAGCCCTGGGGTGCCCATTCAGAGTTACCCCACCACCACCAGAAATCTGTGGTTTCCCATCCAGAAGTCCCCTGGGCAATGGTCATTTCTCAATAGGATGGACTGGTACAAGGCATTATTAAACCTTTGCTCCAGAGATGACTTTTTAAAAGTAGTAAGCTTTTAAAGGCAGCAAGCATCTGAACCTGTTGGGTTTCCCCATGGAGAATAGATTTCTGATGGACAGAGAAAATCATGTGTACAAAGGTTTTAAGATGGTCTTGGTATTAACAGTTCTGAAGCTAAAAGCAACAAATAAGGTTGAACGAAAAAGTAGAGGCAGGACTATTTGCAATTAGTCCTAAATCATGAGGAACAATCATAACCACCTTTCAAAATACACGTCGCCTTCTATCATTTCTTGTGAGCAGGGACCAGGTAAGTCTCTGCCAGTAAATCATCTCATTATTTCTACTCAATGATTTTACGTTTGTAGGGAATCTCAAAATGATGGGTTACCCAGTGAAAGGTCTTCAAAGTCCTGGGTAATTCCAAGCACAAGGGTCAAACAGAAATGAAAGATGTCTCATTTTGGTATTTGCCATTAGGTGTCAAAGAAATAGAAAGGCAGTGCATGCCCCATCCATCCTCCCTTAGGCACCTGAGCTGTTTCCCTTTATCTACAACACACTAAGACCACTTACTGATGCACAGTTAAAGTTTACCCAACAAAAAAGCATGGGAGGTCTGATCAGAGGGGCTGGTAATGAGCTTCACAAGGCTGTCAAAATTACTTGACCGCACCAGGGGCAGCTGCCACGGCTTTGTTATTTAATAACTTCTGTTGGCAGGCAGACTCTGAAGTACCATTGCAGTTCCTTCATGTCACATGGGTCATCATCTCCCATCTCAGGAGAGCTTGGACACTGAAAGGACCAGTCTCTGGTTAAAACCATGACCAGACCATGCAGGAAGAAAAAAAATTTCAAGGGGCAAAGTACTGGCCACAGTGGGACACTGGCAGCCACAGGGGCTTCTAACAGCAACAGCCAGAAGTGGTTTGCACTCCTGGAAAGGTTTCAAAGAGGATAAAAATATTGCAAAATGTGTGCAAGTAGTCAAATTGATTTAAAGACATTACCCTTATGACCATATATCATGTCTAGTTTTACTTTCAGGAAACAAATGAATTAGCAAATGTAATTCTCAGGAAGGCTTAAGAAAAGCAATTTTTAAAGCCTGCGCACTCAAGCATACTCATTGGAATCTCCTGTGAGGGTTCAAAGCATCTATAGCAGCTATCTCATACAGTTGTGCAAATACAATTATGCATAAATTTGCATTTCAGATGCTGAATACTAAAGCGCATCAGGAATGATTCAAGTTACTTTTTTTTTTTTTTAATTTTTCCCCCCCAAAATGCTGGGAGCAATTTTCATTAAAGACATCCTTGAAGGAAATCCTAATCAGCCTGCAGACATTCCCTCAAGATGAGCAGACTATTGTCACAAATTGTTTTCTTAGTTAAGGTTATTTTCACTCGATACAGCAAAATACCCGGCTAGCCTTACAAAATTTGGTGTCCTAATTGTGGAGGTTTATCCTTCACTGAAGTTGCAAAATAGAAAATCTTCTTGCAAAAATGACACTGGGTACAACATTAACATGCAAGAGTTTCAGCCCAGCCTCTGGTCTCACCGAAGTCATCCAGAACAAAGGGCTTTGAAATGAAACATGCCAGTTATTTCTGATGGCTACCAGTCTATTGCAATTTCTCTTCCCTTAATGGGATGTCTCCTATTTTCGGACCAAACAATCACTTTCCGCTACACAGACACAATGAATCATTCAAAAATTCAAATTAGGCATGACATTTCCAAATCGCCTTCTTTTAGCAGATAGTCAGTTAAAAACAGTAAGACTTGCTTCCTCTGTGTTTTATTTATTCTCTTCTGAGGTCTGTGGTTCCTCTTATGTAAACTGCCCTCCTCTGAGTGCTGTCAGTACAGATTCCCAGTCCCAGAGATTATCATGCATCAACAGTTCCCATAGGAGATGCTCTCAGAAGGAACAATTAAAGAATGATTTCTCTCCCAAACGGAGTATGAGAACTAGCTGTCAAGTCAGGACAGTAGCACTGCCCTCAGAAAGAGCCAACAGGAGGGCCAAGCATCCCTGGGTCATTATGTGGTACCCAAGGCATGGGCAGCAGCACAGGTCATGCACGACCTCTAACTCAGCTCTGCAGGGACCCACGTGCAACCTTTGCTTGCAGGTACACAAGAATTGCCCACAGGTGATATCTCAGACCCGTCAAATTTGTCTGTGAAGCACACACCAGATGAAGAGATGCTAACACAAAATGGTACTGCTACTCATCTGCTTTTAGTAGTTCTTAAGTCCTGGCCCCGTGGTGCCACTGAATCACACCACAGGTATTGAGGCTGTCGGGACCAACCTCCACAGTCATTAGAGGTGCCTTTTCTGCAGATACCATCTCACTTCCCTGCCATGATTTGTGGCAGGGTTTGGGGGAGAAATTTGCACCCTCTGTTATTGCCTGACTTCTGTGGTTTGTCTGTGGTTTATTTAAGCCCATGCATCCGCTCATTCTCCCTACCAATATTAAATTAGCTTATTCTTCTCCATATTAAATTTAATTGCTACACATTGTCACAGTTACAATTATATCTTGTTTGGTGCTCCAGCACTGAAATACTAAATCACTTCTGTTTACCTGTCTCAGGAAACAGAATTTTCAGTTCCGCTGCCTTATGCTAGAAAACAAAGGATATCAGTTTATAATTGACTACATAAATATCAGCCTATTTTCAAATGGACTGTACATACTGGGCCACCACGAAGTGTATATGATATGTCTCTCTCTCCAATCAAGACGATAAGCATCAGCAGCGTACGCAACGCAGAAGTTCCTGAGCTAGCAGGGACCCGGGCTGCTGGGTTCACAGTGTACAGCACAACACGGCTGGGATTTAGAAGCAGCCTAGTCCTTCCCCTCTGGAGCTACAGCTCCCTAAGGTCCCAGAGCCAGCCCTGTCACCTCTGCGTGCATGCTGCAGACATGTCCTTTGAAGATCTCTCTTCAAAACTGCCCTCATGGAAGGGTTGGGGTTATCATTCAGGGCCTCCTTGCTCATCTGTGAGCTCTTCTGCTAAGAGCATCATGCAAAGCGGTTGCAGTTCCTTCAAGTGTGATGGTTCCCATGTTATGCAAAATATTTTTGTGGGCTGAGTGCTTTGGTGAAATGAGATGACAGCCTGTCTTTCAGGAAATGATGGAACAGGGAATGTCCAGTGACTGATGTCTCCAATTGCTGCCTCCCACCATGAAATCATCCAGGGAGCAACTTTGTGGCAATGACACAGGGAAGGCATCAGGGTAACACTGAAGCCACCAGCTTTGCTTTGCAAACTCAGACAGCATTCCCCTGCTGCACTTAGGCTTTTCCAAGGAACATACAGCACTTGGCTACGGTGAAAATTCTTCTGGGATGACAAGGTGAAGGCAAGGTGTTGCTGCAGGGCACCAGGCTTAGCTAGGCAGGTCCTCACAGTGCAGTCTGACCTCTGCTGGGTTATCCCCTACTGGGCAGTCAGTAGCCTTTTATATTTTGTCCCACCAACTGCCTGGGAGAGGATTCAGCAGATGACTTCCCCTGCCAGTGAATGCAGCCTCAAAGCAGAGCCCCCTTGCACCTCCTGCTGAACCCAGAAATCTGCATCCTACCTGGCGTGCCCTGCCAGCCCCAGAGCCCTCACTGCTCTCCACACACCCAGAGGGACACAGACGTCACCTTCCTGGAGCAGAGCGTAGCTTCTTACCAGGGTGGAGAAGCAGCTGTGGCTGGAGCGATCCTGGACAGTATCTCCATAGGGAAGGGCTGCTCCTGACCCTCCTCTATTAGCAAATGACTCATACCCAGCAAGGGGAGTTGTCTCTCTTCCAAAACTCTTGAGTTTTTAGGCTTTTTCTTTTAAAGCTCTGGACATTTTGTGTCCTTACACATAACTGTTCTCTCCTTTGATTTCTGCTCAGCTTGTGCTTTTAATAGTCTGTTACAAGTTGCCCCCATACTGAGACATTTTGTGAAGAGGTGTGATTTATTTGGCTTACCTTTAAATGGGCCACCTCTCAATTTCTGCGTGACTTATTGATGCTGTGCTACAATATCTGGTGGACAGAAGTGCCTGGTCTCTGCTCCTGAAAAGCAGTCATTGCTATGTGTATCTTTAACCTCTCCCAGCGACCCTGCGCTCACGGCCTGCGGACAATGTGCCATTTGAAATCCATCTGTGAACCCTTCCCCTTGGAGTCAAGTTAGTTTTGCAGCCAGCAGCTCTGAATACAGAGCGTGACCCTTTCTGTTCCCCGAGCACCTTTTCCACTCATCAATGTTTCACTGCCAGCACCGAGAGCTCCTACCTTCAGCCCCAGATCCAGTTCCTTGAGCGAGCGCTTGATCTCACTGGTGAGGATGTTCATGCGCTCACATTCCTGGAAGGCAACCGCAACATATGGTGTCCTCTCCTCCACCTTTGCCATCAGTTCTACAAGGTTAAACTCATCCGTCAACTTCTCTAACATCTCTTCAAGAAGGGCTTTCACCTGTGGGCCAAAGGGAAAAGCCAGAGGGATGTCAGCAAACAACCGGCTGAGCCTGCTGGGCTGCAGCTGCCTGGTCATGGTGTGGAAGCTCCATCTGCCACTTTGTGTCCCTACAATGATCAGTGCCAGCTGCACGGGGCACGGCACCTTTCAGAGAGCTTGCCCCATCTCATCACAATTCAAATGCTTACCGAAGTTAATGTCAGATGAGAAGCTTTCAAAATGATGGTTTAAAAATGTCACTGTGACATGTAGCTGTCTCCTCTCGGCTCTCAAGCCTGTACTCTTCTCCTAAGGTCTGATGCAATGCAAGAAGACGGATGGGGCCATCGCCTCAGCTCAGCCCCAGGACAGCTGAGCTGATGAGCTGTTTTTCTGTGCTATATTGCTAGAGAGAGGTGGCTATGTAAAATGTAATTTTAAGCTGAATTTAGCATTCTGAACTAATGGAGCCATGGAAGAAACGTGTAATGAAACAAAACTGTTTTCCAGTCACCAGCACAGTTTGATTTAGAAACGGTGCTTTATATCTGTAAACACTAAACAGGGAAATCTCCAACGCAACTGCAAGTTTCTAGTGTCTAAAAAATAACACAGACAAAAACCTTTCTGGCTGACAATGAGGCATGAAGCCCCTAATCTTTGTGGGCTCAACTGTATCTCTCAGGTTTACTTGGACTGTTAGGCATCTTGGTAGGGCAGTCTCTCACACAGTGCTTCTCCTTCCTTCCCTGCTGGGACCTAAGCAAGGCTTCTGCTTCCTGGGGATTTCTCAGGCACACATAACATGCGATTCAAGTTCTTTGATTTGATGTGCAAAACCCGGGGTGCAGGTGCCAGTGCCAGCTTCCAGCCAGCGGCAGAGCCAGCCCAGGGGAACTGTATTGCTATGCCCACCAAATTTCATATTTTGGACTCTGTACTCCAATTTCCTCCCACTGCTGCTCTTCCAAACCCTCTACACTCGTGTCAGACGTCACGGAGAGGTGATGATGTGTAGGCCGTTACTGCAAACAGCTAGGTGGCTAAAGCTAAAGCTCAGCTGGAAAAGCTCTTCAGCTGCGCCTCAGGTGCAGTATAGAAATATCCTCTAATTTGAAACTTCCCTGCAAGTCCCTTTGGCTCTGATGGTTTCACAACAATTACAGCTCGTTTTCTGTAATGTGGCCTCAGAAACCTGAGGGAGCAACTGGACTTGTCAGAGCCTCAGGAAAATGACAGGCTCTCAGTTTCCCTACAAGCTCCTAAAACCGCCTCAGCCAAACTAAGGGCTGGAAATCCTCAAACGGAGGAGCTAAGAGCCAGCTCTTAACTCTCTCATTCAAGGAACAGGTGAAAAGGACACAGCCAGTGCTAGTTACAGCTCAGATAATGAGATCCCCCCTCCAGAAGAAAATTAGCTACGGGAGCATCCCCCCAGGCACACACGGCCACACTCGTGTTGCTTTCAGGCAGCTTTCATTCTCAGAGGGAACGCAAAAGCCATGGGGACTTCTGTGCTCCTGTGACAGTCTTCTTGCCTGTCACCAGGAGTTTTCAGGGTAGCCATGCCCTGTGATACCATTGCTGGATCACTCACTGACAATTTTTCTTCTCGGGCCAAGGAGTTTCATCATATTTCAATAACAAAAAGACTGGGAGGAGAGCAGTAGTAATCACATTTGCTATCTTTGAGCATCTCCCTTTGCCTTTGCTACCTTGGGATTACTCCCCTCACCCCAAATTTCAGTGTGAACTGTAAATGGAACATGCTGAGCACTTCTAAGAGCACCTCAGCTGAAGGCAGTATGATCTCCAGCTCCACACCAAGCCAAAGGAAGCACATGTGAAATCACAGACTTCATATAAGCTTTCCGACGGCCGTTCATTACTTTGCAAAGCTTGAAACACAGAGCTGGGACCTTAAGATCGCAGAAATAAAAATACGAGTAAGCCTTGGCTGGTTTCAGATCCTGTTATGAATGCTTGGGCCAGATTTTAATGAGCTGTGTCTTTCGAGAGGAAGGACTGGGCTCAGCCCGGTACAGGGGCACAGTGATGGAGTTCTGCGGGAAATAAGGAATGACAAGGCTGCTGGGAGCCTGGGAGCTGGGTGGGACCTGGTGGCAGCAGCAAGAGGTGGGCTGAGCTCTGGGTGGCACACTGTACCTGGCAGGCAGAGCGCTCGGGGCTCATTGCTATGCCAGTCACGGCGTGGTGCACAGGGACCGGTGGCTTGGAGACAGCGGAGGCCACAGAAGGTTTATTTGCAACATCTTCAGAGGATGATAATTGAAGGCACTGCAGTTCAGGGGGTAATTAAAAGCCACTGTCCTATTACTGACAATACTCCAATTACATCTCACCATGGTGATGTTCTGCATAATACAAGGCTCGTGGGTTTAGACACTCGATTTGTAACAGCAAATGCAGAACACTTTGTAATAAGCAGTTGTGAGACAAACCTGACAGACTCTTACAAATGAGACAGGTACCAAATTCGGCAGCTCCTTCCTCTACCACTCTCACCGTTTCTTCCCTGGTCACCACTCCTCCTTCACCCATGCTGGTGTCCCGGGGCTGCATCTCCAACACGATGCGAAAGAGCCTCTCTGAGGTCTGGGTAAGGAAGCCGATCTCAGCGTTGGGATGGAGACCATACAGATAAGGAGACTCTGGAGGCAAGGCATCGTCTATGTACTGTACATAGGAGAAATTCAGGTTCCAGTTAGATACAAAGTCCAGGTCACTTTGCCTGCAGTGTTCACAGCACTGGAATTATCGCCCATCTGAGTAAGAAAGCCCAGGCTGACACAGCTCTGCTTGTGGCTGAAACACCGGTGATCTGATGGGAGAAAGGAGCGTAACAATTGTTTACAGAACTGCTCCTACTCCTGCTGTGAAAATTTAGTAATTGCTGAAGTTTGGCTTGGCTACATATCTCGGGCTTGGACCTTTTCTAGCAATTATCTGCTGCGCATTTCAGCATCAATATCCTGAAATCTCTTGTGGGAATTTAGCTTCCAGTAGTTAAGTTTTGTGAGTAAAACCAGCCTAATATGCCTATCTCTGCTACCGCATCTGTGTACAAAGAACAGATGAGACCAGTAAGAGGATCAACAAGACCCTTCACTGTCTCTCATTGAAACTGATGATAAAATGGAGCTTGAAAGGGCCATTTTAGCAAACGCTATGTGGATGTAATTTTCCAGGAGCCCCACTCAAGCCTCAAGAACCAATACAGTTGTTCTATTCATGCATGAACAAAATGAGCCCATGATGAAGCAGCAAATTACCATTAGACTTGGTTCATCCAAGGGAATGCTGAAACGTCTACAGAAACAGAACATAATGGGAAATAACAGGAGGTGTGTTGAAGCACTGAGCACTGCAGTCCTATTCACTGCCCCTGAAGACAGATTATAGGGTAGTTATGGAAGTCATCAAATTTATGTGTATAAATAATGCCAGAAAATGAAGCGCTTACCTGATGATAGCCATTATAGTCCATGTTCCCTGGGAGGGGGAATCCTGGAGCAAGGAGGAGTTCTCCCTCCAGCATTTCTGGCTTAATATATTCTTCCAAATAGGTTTTGCAAAGCCGCCTGTCCCAGTCATCTGTAATGTGACCTCCATACATAATCTCACCGAAGAGGTAGCGTAAATCATCGTATGGGACCTGAAGAATGAACCAGGAGGGCATGAAGGAGTTCAGACAGCCAGAGCTCCACCAGCCGTGTCACCGAGCTGCAGGCTACAGCACTCAGCACTGATCTGCACAGCAAGTGCTTCCACTTCACCATTTCAGTTTTCTAAGTAAACAGACATTAGGTAGTAGTCAAATCCTGCCCAAGGAAAACTGGATCACAGCATAGATTTCATGCAAATTCCCACTGAAATGCAAATTTATTCTGAGCTCTGTTAAACCAAAGACCACTATGTATTTTCAATGAATAAAGACCACAGACGCTATTTGCTATGATTTGTAAGCGGCTACAGATGTGAGCAGCACTGAAGCTCCCCATCTCATCACAAAGGTATACGAAACCGTGAAGTTACAGAACCGAAGATAGTCAGCAAATGGCATTTAAGGAGACTCCCCGGGAGTTTTGGCACAAGCCAGCCCATCGCTGGTGGTTACAAGCCACCAGACAGCCCACCATTGACCCACGTACCTTTGAGCTGGCCTCCAGGTAGTTATACAGCACGTTCACGGAGATAGTGAGGTCTCCAGTGTTAAAGGGGTAGGAACGGTTCCAGCCCTGGGGGCCAAACTTGCGCCTTTCTGCCACCACGGCATGGAAATAGCAGAGGGCAAAGAGGATGCTCTTGAACTCGTTCTCCCGGGTGCACATCTCCAGGGTATCCTGCAACACAGGCAGAGGGGCAGGGCTGTGTAAGTCCACGCTGCCCTCAGCCTTGGTGACTCTCAGTGCCTCCCAGATACGCTGGCCTTTGGACAGGAGTGAATTGATTTTCCCAATCAGTTCATTTCTGCATAGTATACACATTCATTAATTTTCTAAGTTAGTGGCTTTGCATTCCGAATTTACTGGCAAATTCTGATGCACATTTTCCAAATTAGTATTTTCTTTTCCAACTCAAAGTGGCTGTCAGCATGCATTCCTGTGCAAAGGCAAGAAGGGAAGGACACATGCGCGCAACCAACACCCCATCACCTGCATGTGCCCCACATCCCACGCCAGCGGGATGGAAAGAGGCAGCACCAGGGTGAGCGTGCCAGTAGTGGGACTGGGACTGCAGCCCTCAGCAAGGCTCCTGCTGAGAAGGGCTGGACCTGGAAGAGCTAAAGTCCATCCATCCCCTTGAGTACAAAAGGTTTCCTTGGGGCAGCATTTCTTCGAGCAGGGGGTTATCGCAGGGAGGCTGTGCTGCTGCTCTGACCCTCTGACAAAGCCAGCCCAGCCGCACACTGCAGCAGCGTATTCACTGACGGCACCACCTTGTGCGGCATGCCAAGGCAGGGATGTGAGAAATGGCTAAAAATCCAAGCAGGGGAGATCTAACACTTGCAAAAAAAAAAAATAAATCTGATGCAGCCCTTTAAAGCCAGCACAGCAATAGGTGCTTCCTTTCCCAACTTCCAGGTGATGCTTAAAGTTTGAATATCTACAAATAAACAGGCAGGATCATGATGTCAGAGGTGGGGGGCAGGAGCCTGAGTCATTTAATCAATGAAATTAATTAAGGGAACTGGTCTCCAAAGAGCTCTGAACAGGTCTGGGAGAGATGTCTCAGCAGGCAGGCACCAAGGGCAAGGCCGGGCAGCCATGCCTCTTCCCAGCAGCACGGGCATCAATGTTATGGGAGAACAGAGCAGCAGAAGGGATGAAGCTGTGTGCATGCCATGAGGCTGAAACTCAGCTGTTACAGGGGAACCCGAATCCCCCTTGTGTGGCTGAAGCCAGGTGGAGGCTTGCACAGCTCTGGCTCTCGCTCTCCATTGGCAAGAACCTTGTGGCTGGATAGTGGGTCCCCTGCCCCATGGCAGGAGACTGGTGGGATCTCCCACAGCCAACAGCACAGATCTCCCCAGACCTGGCAGATGAACATGTTGGGAAGGGCTTTCCCACACCTTCACCCACATCTCTGCAAACCCTCCCCAGGAATATCATATCCAAGGTTTGGACCTGCACAGCTGAGCAAGCAGCTGAGTAAGGAGGGAGTAGCTCTATCAGTCCCTGCATCCTGCCACCCTAGGGACAGCCCCTTTAAGTCCACTCTGCTGTATGACAATGACTACAAAGGGCACCGTGTGACTTCCCTTCATTATCTTTATCTTAAAAAAATACAGTGTTAAACCTCTAATCAGCTGGGGAGCTAACAGAGCTCAGGGGCTGTGATGAAAAAGGGGAATCCATTACTTTGAAGTGAGCAAGATGTTGACTAATTGCCTAAGATGATCAGGAACATCCCACACCATGTTTTCTCCTTGATTAGACAGCACTCTAAGCTCTCTTCATTACCAACAACCTGATGCCAAACACCTTTCTCATTTTAGCAAATGTCCCTGGACTTCAAGGGGAGCTTGCCTGAATGAACACTAAGAATCCAGCTGGGTCTCATTCAGCCTCTCTATTTAGTTGTGCATTTTTCTTCAGCTACAAAGCAGAACAATATTCCCCACACAGAATAATGGGCCTTCTTTGTAGCTTTCAGCTGAAAGCTAAATTTGAACATCCATTCTGTACAAAGCTGGGAAACGAGGTGCAAAGGGGCCCCACCTACTCACTTCAGGATTTCTGATAAGACATGTTGTATAATACTCCAGCCGTTTAGAAAATGCTAATTACTATCTGACTGAGATGAGCAGAGGCAGGATGAAAACGTTACTTGGGGTGAAGGTTCTCCCCTCCCTTGCTTTCCAGGATGTTTTGTGGAGTTCAAGATGATGAATGACAGTAGATAAAAATGGAATAACCTTCCCTGACTCCTCGCATCAATCCTTGTGTGGTACCTCCCCGCCTCACCTGCTCAGCAGTGTTAGCTCCCGCACTTGAGGTTCTCTCCATACCAGTGTCTAGGTGCAACATTCATTGTGAGCTGCCCTGATTTCTCTGCCCCATGGACCGTTGCTGAGGTCCACAGTAGGCTGGCCTTGCTCTTGCCCTGGTCCCAAATGACAAGAGGCTGTATGGAAAGAAAGGAAAGCAATCCCGCAAGGTTTGCCCTGCGTGTTCCTGGCACAGTCATGGGCAGAACAGAGGCGCCACGGTAGCTTCGATGCTAGTGATCTACAAAGGCAGTCCGAGGGGTGCAAGCACCTTCTGGCTGCTCTAGGTTTAACAGCCAGGGTCTTGCCGTGAGAGCTTGGCATGCCGAGGTAACAGCGATGTGCGATTGAAGCCGTTCAGGGCAGCAGAACACAATGGCCTGTGTCTCTAGGAAAGGCACCACCGTAAAGGCAGTGGTTAGCCCTTCGCCTTTGTGCCACGCGGGAAGCAGGGTCAGCAGAAGCACGGCCAGGCTCCGGCATGCCTCGGCAGGCAGGCTGCTCCCCGGGGCTGCTGGCACGTGTGCTGCCCTGGGCAGCCCTCCGCCCGGCGGTGCCCACAGCTGCCGAGCAAGGTTGCAAAGCAGGCTCATTTAACCGCCACGTTACAACTCTAACGTTGATCCATACCCTCCGTGGCACCAAGGAAAGAATATTTCCCATCATTTCCACATGCTTTGCTTTTGTGGCCCCTGCACAAGAGACTCGGCTGCAGTTCTAGCAGCAAGAAGCAGGGAGAGCGCCTGCTGTAACAGGATTGCGCACGTGTGCTCACCATGCAATGAAAGTGATGAGTGACCTGCCATCGGCTATGCTTCTTGTGGGCTAGCATTGCTCCAGACGGCCAGATTTACCCTCGCCTGGCAAAGCAGGTCCTCCCTGCAGGGAGATTTCAGCTCTAATGTGGAACAGCGAGGTACTGAGCTGAACGGCCTCAGGGCGCACAGCACCAAGTCCCCCTACGCTGCTCCGAAGAGGGACGTGGGATTGGACCTTATCGGCGGTTCTGAACCTCTAATCCTGGTTAAACAGAAGGGCAAGAAAGCAAGGTTTAACCTGCTCACCTCTCTGTGCCTTTGGGTGTTGGAGGCACTATGTCACTCGCCAGCCCAAAAAGAAGTGACAGAGAAATCAAGTTGAAAGGTGACAAAAGTCCCCCAAATGCTGCATTCAGATTTGATTCTGTAACAAAATAGCCTAAGGACCATGCATTGGTGAGAAAAAAAATGATTAAACTGGGCAGAAGTCTGGTATCCTGCAACCTTCTGCAAGACAGAGGCTGTTCAGGATTACCTGAGTCGTCTCTTTGAAAAATCAGTGCTTGGAAAGAGACCTGTGCCCAGCTCCTGGAGAAGAGAGGAGGGCGTTTTTGGACCCAGAGACTACCCGATGCAAAGGGACTCGCACGCCTGCTGCCTGGGAGGGGGATGGCCACACACCTCACACCCTACGGGGGGCTCCAGCTGCTCCATGCCAACCTGTCACCATCCACCAGCACGAGCCCTGCTGTGCTCCTACCTGGTTGAAGTTGTCGAGGGCTTTGTGCAGGTTTGCATGCATCCCAGTAGGGGCCTCGTTGGTGATTTTGATGGAGTTTTCCAGGATGCCCTGGGGAATGATGTGGGTGTCAGGGGAGGGTGCCGGCTCCGCGCTAATGAAGACACGGAAATCGTGGTGGCTGCCCTCACTGTGCTGCTCCAGCTTCTTCTCCAGAGAACTCAGCCACTTGGCCACCAGGTGGATGTTCTGGCAGGGACAAAGGAAACAAGGCTTCATCAGTCCCCCCAGATTGACACTCATGCTGAGCAGGCACCCAATCCATCACACCAATGAACAGCAACCACCAAGGCTACACTCCGGAATTTGGTACTTGTCCTGGTAGTGCCTGTGTGCAATTCACAGCCCCAAATATCCTGTTACATCAAGTACAGTCTTAAATTCAAAATAATCAGTATAAATCACCAGCAATGAAGCAAGCCGCTATTGGGTTGTTTGGGTTCTTAATGGTGATACTCTCCTTCTTGTTACAGTAATATATGGCTGATGAAGTAGAGCTCTTCCCCCAGATCTACCAAGCTCAAATGAAAACATTTGTTCATTTTTAACAGAATAACAGTGAGGACCCTCAATATCGGTTACTGGGAAAAAAAGTCAAGCAGGTGGTTTTACAAAGACCTTTAACATAAAATATTTATTTATTCATGCAACTGATTAGACATATCTGTCAGAAAATCAAGCAGTATTATGTGGAGATGGCGAAATAAATGAAGACAAGCCTCAGATTTTTCAGCTAGAGCCCTATACAGTGTTGGAGCTTCCAGGCAATAAACCAGCTTTTTTTTGTATCAGGAATGGGGCAGGTCACACACAGCAGGGCTCTATGGACTAAACCCACTGTCATTTTAAAGTTAGTGTGTTATCCCAGCTGACTGTGTTCACAGGCACTCTGCAAGGTGATTTATCCCATGCAAAGACAGGACAAGGAATTTGCTAAACTTAAATTAAAAGCAGCCGCCAGAAAGATAAACTGCTTGGAGGTGGAAAGGAAATTACATAAAGGAGCCATATTAGAGGCTTAGAATAAATATATATCACCTATAAAAGGGACCAGAAAGGAGCTCTCGTGCTTAAATAGCACAGTAATGGAGACTATTAGGAGTAAAATGACATTCTTCAGAAAGTGGAAATTGTGTCCAAATGAGAAAAACAGAGAACAGCACAAAATCCAGTCATGAT
The DNA here is from genome assembly GCF_023638135.1 of Falco biarmicus. NCBI lineage: Eukaryota > Metazoa > Chordata > Aves > Falconiformes > Falconidae > Falco > Falco biarmicus. The sequence continues at coordinate 9,591,438 of NC_079288.1, read as the reverse complement.
AAGGCCACAAAATGTTTTAAGAAGCAATATTCTGAAAATCATAAACACTAATAATAAGCCTTTTCCAGAAACCAGAAACCTACCAGCAAGCCTATAAAACTAAAAGATGATCAAGGTGTACAGAGAGTGCCCAGGAAAGGCAAGGCCACCACAGAGCAGCTCATATTTGCAGGAAAGTTCATTGCAGAGCTTGGAGAGAGCCCCACTGTGACACGGTGCTATCACACAAACGCTGATGCTGGAGACACCTCTGTAAATCATCCATCCATCCGTCCTGCTCCAGGCAGGGTCAGCCAGAGCAGGCTGTATCCCGTTGGGGTTTTGGTTACCTCCAAGGCTGAAGCCTCCACAACCTGTCTGGGCAACCTGTGACAGTGTTCAACCACCTTCACAGTAAAAAAATAAAATAAAATAATAATGTTTAAGGGAAATCTCTATTTCCATCTGTGACCATTGCCTCTTGCTCTTTCACTGAGCACCACTATGAAGAGTCTGGCTCCATCTTCTGTACTTCCCCTGCTATGGGGTATTTAAACACACTGATAAAGCCCCCTGAGCCATTGCTTTTTGAGGTTAAATAATCACATCTCTCAGCCTCTCATACGACAGATGCTCCAATTCCTTAATCATTGGAAAGACTCTTAAACTAAAGCAGCAGATGAAGAGGTTTTTGGAAAAATTGGTAAACTAATAATAACGATTTACTAGGACCAGATGGTAACCGCCCCAGAGCAACTCAGATACGGAATCCCCCTGCTACCCCTAGGCATGCACCAGGCAAACTGGCAGGGGCTCCGACACACCACGAATTAACACACAAAGAGTATGAGTTCGAGAAAACCAGGAATCTAAAACGTTCGACCCATTTTAGAGAGCGAATAGGGAAAGATCTAAATCTGAGCTTGTTACCATAGTCTCCTTTTGCAGCTGCCAGGAAGGTGAGCTCCAGCAGGCAGCTCCAGGCACCACCACGGATGGTGGTAGAGTTGCTCCCATGGAGCCAGTATATCTCCATGCTCAGATTTGCATCAGTACCAGCTATTTATCTTTTTGTCTTTCAGTTACTGTTGTTATTGCAGCTAAGAGGGAAGGTCTCTCAGGCTACCAGCAGGTTAAGACACAGGAAACGGGGGGGTGGGAAGGTACTGACGGAGTTGGAGCTGCTCACCATATTCAGAAATGACCTGAATGAGCAAATGATTAGTGAGCTGACAGAATTAGTCATAAGACAAAGTAATTTCAAGTATTGAAAATAAAACCGGGTGGTAAAGAACTGCAGAATTATGCCATCAATCTGAGTGACTGGCAGTGATATGGCAGAAGAAATTCACTGTTGATAGATGCGAAGTAATGCACACAGAAAAACAACCCTAGCTATAGATATAAACAATGACGGGTTCAGAATTAGCTATTACCACTCAGGGAAGAGATCTCAGAGTCCTTGCAGTTATTTCCTGCAAATAATAGTTCAGTGCTTAACAACGTGAGAGCAATCAAAGGCCAGCAAAGGAACAGAGACTAAAACTGCAGACATTATTATGCCAATCCACAGACACACGGTGGGCCTTCATCTTGAAAACAGCACCTAGTTCTCACCTCCTTATTCCCAAAAGGATATAGCTGCCACATAAGGAGACACTAAATTGGCGTGGACTTGCTAGTTTGGAGAAAGAGGAGGTGAGGGTGGAGGGGGTGAGTGAAGAACAAGAATGGAGGGATGAACAGAGCAGGCTGCAAGCTTAGAGTGAGTGGACACACATTTTTGTGCAACATAACTACAACTGTGATAGTTTTGTCTTGGGGTTTTGTCAAAGTTGAGAGAATCACAGAATGAAGCTGAGCTTAGATCCACGGAGAGAAACACCACTGCACACTTGGGCTGTTTATACACCCTTTCCCTCAGGCAGCGTGTCGGTCCGCCCCGGTGAGGGGTGCTGTGCACTGATGCCACGTAGGAGCCTCAGTGGAGCTCCCTCGCAAGAACACAGGAATCCTCTTCTGACTTTCCTGTTGGAGGTTTCAGGTGCCTCTTGTGAGCTGCTTGCAGAGAGATCCCAGGCAGGACTGCAGAAGAGGAGGCACAGTTGCAGAAAAGGCAAAGCTGAGGTCCTGTCGGCACGGGCTGGGACAGAGCGGTGCTGCTAGCACGGACTGTTAGCAGCACTTGCAGTTGCTGCAGGGGTGGGTCAGCACTCAGAGCTGGACCAAGAGGCAGGAAGGACCAGATGGTGATACATCTCTCCAGAGGATCTGGGGTGCCTCAGGAGAGGAGAGATTAAAAATTCAGTCACATCAAACAGCCCCCTTTGCACATCAGCAACTGTCCTTGCATGCTACCACATCCTTGCCTTGTCCTGGGTGAAGAAATCAGTGTCACCTCTCAGTTTTGTGGAGGGATCCTGCTAAGGATCAGTATGTTTACAGTTGGTATCTCAACTCTATTTTTTTTGCTCTATTTATGTATGTAATTACTGTGGCGAAGGCTGACTTCTAGATTCCCAATAGCGACAGCAACATATGTAGATCTGAGTCTTGGCTCTGCAAGCAGTGTGACCCAGCTTCTACAAGCAGCTGGACTGGCAGGCATGCTTGCCTCCTTCAGAGTAACTCCCCTCCCAAGCATCACAAAGCAAAAGCTCTAGTCTGTTCTTGGTTGCACAAGCGCAGCTTCAGTACAAGTTGCCTTCACAATGGCTTTAAGCCTCTGGATTCGTACCAGTTTTCAGGGTGCTGGATATGGGTATGCCTGAGTACAAATGTCTACAGCTGAACTAGCCATCCCACCAGAGAGTCATGGAGAAGGTAGATCATCTTATCCTAAGCCAGATGTGTGCAGGACATCCAATGGATCACTGGTGAAAGTGCCCAGCTCTGCCCCTGGCCTGGACAAGGTGACTGGGTCAGGCAGAGCTGTTTCTATTGAAGGCACTTGAAGTTCAAGGAGGTGAGTGGTGCTTTCAGAAGCCTTTTAGGAATACTGCAGATACATTACTCTCACTGGCTTCAGAAGCATCAGAAAATAAAATAGCAAGTGTGCAACTGTGTTTTCAAGACAAAAGACATCTTTTAAAAATATGTACTTAACTATTTCCATTGTCATACCCTCTATGGGGCTGGGTACAAAGTGTACCGAGAGCTCAGGAAAAGCTCCTGTGCTCCTGCCTCCTTGCACCAGACCTCCATGGTTTAGATGTAAATACCACATTGTCTGCTGCTTGCTAGCTTCAATCTTGCCCTCTTCTGCACAAGATTTTATGGGGCTGTCTTGATGCCCTAAGTCAAATTGCTAGATGACTCCTGCCAGAGGTCAAGCCTCCATCTCCGAGACAGCAGCTGCTTCAGAAACATCAGTCAAGAGAATGATTGTTCGGGGAAGCCACGGACACCTTGCACCCTCCGGTCCTGTTGCCCCAAATCTGATTCATATAGCTGGGAACAACATTTCTTACTTAGAACTGCATAAATTCAGTCTCCTCCCCTGAAAGACTTAGGGTTGTGCTCATGTCACATAGATGAAATGGAGACAAGGAGGAGATGCCGGAGCAAAGGAATCATGTTTTGGGGAAGCATTCCTTCGTTGCAGACAATGACCGTGTGAAGAGCAGTAGACAAGATGCAATTATACCTGACTGCTGATGCACCAGTACTGGCCTGATGCATTTAGGATTTCAAGAGATGAGGCAATCCTCAGGGTCCAGGCAACCAACTCACTCTAAAAACAGAAGTCCAATAATATAAGTCCAAAAATAAAACAAGTAGGAGGGGACCAAAACCCGTAACTAAAGTGTTTCAAACAGCCACACAGATGTAGTAATATAGGGAAAGAGCCCAACAAAATAGCAAAAGAAAAATTGTGCATTAACTATTAGTTTAATCACAGACTATATAGCTGACCTGAAGTATTTTCATCTTCAGTTGGATAGTTTCTTCCTACATCTGCTCTGGTTGTGTTAGATGGCTGAAAAATAATTGCTTTTGCTTGTGTTGACACGGCACCAATGATCATTATTTGCCAGTATCACTGCCTTCTAACAGCTGACTTAGGGAATATTTCTAATCTAACGATAATTGATTGCATTTATATACTATCCTTTTGTGATAGAAGGGATGGAGAAGAGGTGTACCTGCAGTAAAACATGGGTTGGTACTAAGAATTCATGACTTGATCAAATGAGTATGTCTGCAAATCCCAGACCAAGGCAGAGGAGGGGATTCAAAGGTTTGCAAGAAACTTTTGCATATTAATCCTCAGCAGTCAGATAGCACAACTTGACACCACGTGGCTAATGACAACATATACAGTCATAATAACTGAATATGTAAATTATCAGTAACAACAAAGACAACGCTGTATTAACACTACATGTTGACCAAAGACCCACCTTCTCTTGCTTGTTTTGAAACCTGCCTCCCACCAACTTCATGGGCTACCTCTAGACCTTATTCGGGAGAAAGAGGGGGTAGTCCAGCCTGTTCACCTTCCTTTGGCTCAGGGTTTCATGCACTCCCAATACTATCTCCCTAAACCCCACACTGCGGTTAACACTGCACTGATGAGTTTTACATCATCCTCATTCCAAAAGACCCCCTGAAGACACGTTTACCCAGGACACAGCAAGGTAATTCATTGCTTTATTACATTTTTTCTTAACCAGATTTTGGAGTCTGTGAAAGAGCTGTTGTGCAAGGGCAAAAAGCAACTCCCTAGTACCTCTGTTTTTTCACAGCTCATGTCTAGGTCTGTGCTGCAGGCAGAAAGAGGCAATGGTCTCAGATTCACTACCTTGCTTTAAAAATGGAGGGTGGGGACCAAACCCTGCTAAAAAAACAAACTGCTGAAAGGAAGGCAAAAAAAGAAATTTGAAACGTTTTCCCATGCACTCTGACTGTTACCACAGTACCTTGCCCTGTGTTATTTCCCCACTTTGTGTTACCGAGTACGAGTGACTGAGGTCAGGTACCAGAGGATAAGGGTCTGCTGCATGAGCTGGGCTAGGGTGCATGTGCAAGAAGATGGGAGCACCAGAGGCTTTTCTTTGGGCATTCACTTCCAAGCACCTTTGTGTGTTTGTACTTCACAAGGCAGAACATATATCACAGGATGCAAGTGTTGCTATAGCAACCATCAGAAATAGCACTATATATATAAACGAGCACACACTCCACAATGCACTCCCTTTGCTGATAGCAACTGGAGACCCTTCACATTTCTGAAAGTGGCTCTCTCCTTCACGCCTTATCACAAATCGCCTCCCGGAGCAATGAGAATTAGTTGTTTTTACAAAGTCTCATTCTCTTGTAAGATGCTCTCAGAAAACAGTCACTGCTTTTACAGTAAACCTGAAAGCTAGGCTTCGCAGCCCAGAGACAGCCTGGCCCTTCGATACTCACTGCATCATGTTGGGGTATAAAAAAGGGACAGGGAGAGGGAAGGGGAGAGAGTCTCTTCCCTTGGCCATGCTTACCATCAGTGGTAATATGACGTTTCATCACATGGAAGACGCCACACATACTCAGGATCAGCGTCACCCTTCCACAGAGCCCTATGATCATGGACTTGAGCAGGTCATGAGCAGGACTCAGAGGCCGGAATGGATAAGCACAGACCCTACCACCAGCACCTGCTCCTGTCCATGAGACCAAGCTGTTTCTGAGCAACAAGCTTGCTGTTCCTCACCGTGGAGAGAGGCAACCTCAGAGCTCTAGAAGCACCAGAGGTGGTTTACCCTGTCTGTGGTGCATGCTTTCCCTGAGCTTAGAAGTTGCAGCAGCCAACGTGCCGAGGGTGCCCGCTGGGCAGGCAGCGGGGCTGCACCACGTTCTCACTGACCTGAAGTGCTTGGATTTCTGCAGGAGCACCCTGAGGCTTTTCTAGACCCCACTCCATGTTCACCCTTGACAGGGAAGGGCACATCTGATTCTTGCAGCCGGCACTACCTGAGCCCTCCCTGAAGCCCTCCACCCCCAGCAAGCCTCTCCACGTGCTGTCAGGGGGAGGGTTACAGCACGTCAGAGCAAGGGCAACCTGTTATCCTTCAGCCTCACCTCCAAACATGCTGCTTGTTCCCCTGGACTTGCTGGGCCCTGAGAATTTCCCCATCATCTTACTTGGGCTAGGCCAAGTGAAGTAGCTCTGTTATCTGCAGTGTCACTTCTCTGCCCACCACCCTAGCCACTGATCGGTTCAGAACATGATGGCACCACTCTGCCTTTTGCTGCACTAGCAACTGCACATCTATTCCTATCCTGTTCGTGGGCGTCTCTCCTCCACAACCTGCAGTGCGATTTCACCAACAGACACAGAAGCAGCGCTGGTCCAGCGACACCAGTACTGACAACGCTGAGTCACGTCAGCACGAGCATCAGAGGGAGCTTTACACCTTGGTTAGAGCTCAGGATCTCAGCTGGGCCACCGCTGGCCCTGTACTAAAGCTGTGCTGCGGCAATATCACCGCTTTCAGGGTCTGTACGCACACACGCCTGCTGCGGTCCCTCCTCCCAGTGAGAGACCAGCCCTCTTCTGCTGCAAGCTGGGCCAGCACGGGCTGTTCTGTGACCTGGTGCACAGGAGGCAGATACAAACAGAGAAAGGCAACAGAAGACAAAAATCAAAGAGGGCTGGTCTGAAATCTTTGCAACACTCCCAGGATATCAGCAAGCACCTGACTGGTTTTAAGACATTTTTTTGGAATGAAGTACAATACATTTTGCATGTTCTTTTGGCACAGACATGCCTTAGTGTTGATGATAGTAAATGAAATGTGCCCAGGACTACTTATTCCTTGGCTGACTTGTTCACAATTGCCCCTTTCTACACTATTGACCTGTTTTACTGGTATACGACATGTTTATTGGGAATGATCCTTGGCCTATACACTCCTGAATGGCCAAGGAGAGCACCAGACCTCTTCAACCAAGCACCAGGAGCAGACTGTGCAGACAACAGGACAGGACAGGCAGCTGAGCTCCAGCCCCACAACGTCCCCTAGCACCGCTTCATTGACAGGTACAGATGTTGCTGCAGGATGGTGGCAGAGAGGAAGGACGACTTCAGGTACAGAGACAAATACAAGAAAAGAGTAAATGGGGACTGAATGCGTGAAAAGAGAGTGATGAGGGTATCACAAGAGGCTGGTAGGACCCAGGCAAAGCAGAAGCTCAGCTGGACTTAGCAGTCAGTGGTCAGACAGGAGAGGGTGTTCAGGGGAGAGGTGATGGCAGGACATTGTCTCTGAAGAGGTGCCTTGAGACCACTGCTGCAACCGCAGCTGCTAGCTTGAGTGTCTCTCTGGCTTTTTCTTTCTTTTGGTCAAATGTGACAAGAGAAAAACAGGCATCATATGGAGCCAGTTGTATGTGTACAGAATCTGACATGCACATTTGCGTCTGTTCTCATCTCTTCTCCAACCAACCCAGTACTTCATCCTTTGCTGGAACCCCACAGTACCGAGCTGAGATCTGGACCTCAGCCCACATGCAGCCATTGGTAGGGGGAACTGCTGGGACTTGCCAGGCCAGAGAGCAAATAAGCATGAGCTACAGAAAATCTGGGCTGACCTGAACTCCCCAAAGTTTTGAAGACAATGTTGGGGCTTATTTTATAAGATTTCACTTCATTAGATATAAAGATGTAAAGGTGATGAGCAGGTGAAATGCACAAAGGACAATTGCTTGATTAATCTCAAGAAATGGAGGAAAATAAACTTTATTTTCAGGACTCCATCACATTTGTGTTTTAACCCAAAACTATACCCTGAGACAGGTTTCCAGAGCAGTTGTACAACAGAACTGGGACTGCAGATGTTACAAAGGTATTGAAAGCCCAACAGAAACTTAATTCCATCCCAGATCAGTATTTGGATTACTTACTGGTCTGTACGTGGATCAGCAATTGGAAAAACTTGGGAATGGCTGTTGTGATATGAGGCAGGAAGGAAAACAGCTGTCTGAAATACAACACCTTTCTCCATCAGAGTATTGGTCCAAAAATCATGGAGAACTGGAGGCAGAGTGGGCATTCCTTCTTTTATATATATTTCCAGGAATAAAAAGATACTGTGGCTGGAAGGAAAATTAGTCTTTTCTTTACTGAAGCAGAAGCTTAGCGCCAAATACTTGCATGTGCCTTGAATGGACAATATAGCTCTTTTGCTTGTAGCTAGGTCTCACGAAATGCACAGAAAAAGGCTCCATTGTATTTACGATGCAACAAGAAGGGCTCTGCCAATGTCTGAATCTCTTACAGTTTTGCTCTAGGAGCTCACTGCTATCCAATTTAGTACATTGGATAGAAGCTGACCCAGTGAAGCAACAACCTATGAAAATGGAAAGATGCTCAAGAATTAAATTAACTTAATTGCAAAGAGAGGGAAGTGACATTTTGGCTAATGGATGAAGACTACAATTAAATTGGGAATATCTAATGTTTGAACTTTTCCCTGCATCAGTTCACTCAGACATGCACCTGTAAATATGTAAAAAAAATTCACTCTTTCTTTGCTATTAGGCTGATAAACATCATGTGTTGATTGTGATGGCCGCAGGTCCAAATCCTTCCTGGCACCAAAAAGGGTCGTGAGAAAATGTGATTTTGTGAAAACATAAAAATCTAAATATATGTCAAACTTTCTTAGCCTTTCAAGCTGTTGTTTCACTGTTGTCCTGCCTCCACAGCAGACCCCTTCCCATCAGCTGTCACTAGCGCTTCAAACTACATCTGAGAGTTGACGTTGGAAGCTCAGTGCCAAGTAGTTAGACGGTGTACCCACCTAAACTGAAAGTATCAGACCCAAATTCTGTGCCTTTATCATGGCCAGAAAAATCTGGTTTAAACCCCTCCAAACCTATGAACCATTTCTAAAGAGACTGAGAAGCTGAACCTGATATCAAATTGATTATTGTTGAGCACAAAGATCATCCTCAGTTCTTCAATGCCAAGTATTTAGATAAAAGCAGCTGCTGGGCTTGTGCCGGGGTTTGTCTGTGCAGCTCAGGTAACAAGTTCTCCTTCAGACAACTGCACATTTGCCATAGGGGGCCCCTATTTTGCTATTGGACCATCTGTATTTGCAGAGAACAATTTTATCTGTGGACTTCATTCTCTCATCATCTGTGTCATCAAATAGTGTCAGCATGGGCACCGTGATGGCCAGGGGTAGGAGCTCAGCAAAGCTGAAGCTACAAGGCGGGAACAATGCTGATGCTAGAGGAGCAGGAAGCTGCACTGCTCAGGCTCTGCCAGTGTGGGAGCGATTTTCTTTCCATGGGAATGAACGATTGGGTTGCTTTCTGCTGTTCTTTCTTATAAAATCAGTCATTCATGAAAATCTCCATTCTGAGAGAGAGCTAAAAAAACGTTCAAGTTCCCAGGGGACATGGATGCTATTTTCTTTATTTTGCCTCCTACGATGCTACGATGTCAGAAGGCAACACTGGCTGGTCAATACAGTTGGGAAGAAATTGGTCCCAGGACAGCAGCCCTCCCCAACACAACAGTGATTCTGCTCCTGTAATCCAATAAGGACTTCCCAACCATTTCAATATCCCTTAACAACCCATTCCAAAAAACCTAATTCCTCAACTCATTATTGCTCAAAGTACTTGACTATCATTATTTCTGGTTCCAATCAAGGACCAGTAGTGAACTACATACGTAAAAGCCATCTAGGTGATCATATCTAATGTTTGTCTTGGAGGACATCTGCATGAGTTGATATCAGACAGCAAATTCAATGCATGGAAAGGGAGCTCTGCTCCACTGGAGCTGAGGAGTTGTTCAGTGGATAGCTAAATCCAGACATGAACCTAACAACTGCTTTTTGTCTGCTGAAAAGCAAATGGGAAGCCCGAGTAAAACTGTCCTATGGGTGGCATGCAGCATCCAAACAGTGAGTTTGATTAACCTGGGTAAAACTATCCGGAATGCCTTTTCAGATCTGCTCTGTCCTCCATTATTAATGCAATTATCCACAAATCCTGGGACATTTTTGTAAATTGAGTTGTCTGTGTCAGTACAGATCCTGTGCGAATGATCTAAAACCACTCCTGAAACTGTTTGCAAGGTATTTGTCATCAAAAGCCTTGCAGGAAAGATCTTGCCAAATAAACTGCCATATGGCGAATATTTGCTGTGATGCACCTATGACTGAAATGACAAGGGAACCTTCTGTGGGACTCTTACCCACTGACTCCTGCTGTGATGAGTTTGGTACCGATTTTACTAGTCAGAATTTCAGCCTTGTGAAAATGCTTTGTCCAATCTTGTAATAGCTTATCCAAAGAGCCATTGCATTTCAGGTGGATGCGCCATAAGAGTTTTGTTTGACCAGGGAAATCTTGTCTGCCAATGCTGGGGACACTTGTCTGGTCCCTCAGGCTGCTCTCCCACTCCTTCTCCTGCTACATGAAGCTCCAGTCCTTGGAAGGAGACAGGAATGCAACGTGAGATACAAGGCAGGTTCTGGAGCTGAGCAGCTTGGCCAGTCTGGGTGACAATTAAGTTCCATCACCTGTCCCACCACATGCCTATCCCAGAGAGAAAGGGTACTGCCTGCCTCCAACACCTGCTGCGTGCTTCCAGCTCCATCCCGAGCCACCAAGTGCCACCAAGGCATGACTCCAGCTCCTAGCGGGACCCTGATGCCTGGATGGCTCAGAAGGTCTATGACTATAAAAAACAAAGGAAGAAGGAGCTCTCATCTCTGTGTTGCATCAGTCTTGCCTGTATTGCCTTATTCCAAACCAAGCGCAACACAGAACTAGAATATTTACATGTGTAAAGTTTTACCAGTTTTATGACAACACTGGAGAAAATCCCAGATGACTGACTGACCCTGAGGAGACACAACAGTGGCACCAGGCAGCCTGTCCTAATGGCCACTCATGTGACCGCTGAGTTTGCCCCATGGTTTGCATCAAAACCTGCCAGCAGCCAGCTGAATCGAGCTTCTCGCTAAGCTCGCAGGGGAACCTGCCTGCTCTGTGCCACCAGCGATGGTCACCCTTGGCAGGTGTTGCTGGAAAACCAGTTAGCACAACCACCAAAATTGTTCTTTCATATAAGTATAATTTCTGCAGCTCTTCTGATTTAACCTTCAGTGTCTGCTGAGACCTCATGCTGATTGCTCTGACTGCCGGAGAAGATGTGAATGGTTGAAATAAAAATACTTCAGGCCCCCAGTACTCATCTGCTAGCACTGAAGCAACAGATACTGAAGCTGACATTGCCAATAGATCCTTTACAGGATCTAACCATCAATGTAGAAAAGAACCCTTTCGTTTTGCATTACCAAGTAGAATATGTCTCAAAAAGCTGCATATTTTCTTCATGTCTCAAAGGCAGATGCTGGTACTGCAGCCATCTGTATTAAAAGCTCTTGAAAAGCTCACCATTGTCTGTCTACCTTAGAGGGAGCTTGCAAAAAAAAGCAAAAATTAAGATCAAAATGTCAATGACATTTAATTTAAATTCAAAATCCAGCCTGAAGGCTCAGATCAGGACTCAAAGCTTTGTCTTAACCTAATTTTATCCAAACAATTCAGTAATAATAAACATTTATAAAATACACATCAAAGAAATCAGAGGGGTTTCCGAGACCTGTAATGAGAGCTGGCATCACTGACTGCATATTAGCAAACCCAAGCACTCAGTGAATAAGTGGCTCCAGAGAGCACTTGACAAAGACAGAGCTCCCTTCACGTCCTAAAAGCTTCTGAAACATTTTGCTGAGCTGTGATAAGAGCTTTAAACATTTACCTGGTTTGGGATGCATAAAGCAACCGGCAGCACTGCAGATAGCTTCTGCCTTTGCTACGGTGCACATTCTCATTGCTCATTTAAACAATTGGGAAGTTTTGAGCGGTAGTAAGGGAGCTAGTCTAACAGCTCTTAAGAACAAAGTTCCTTATTTATTCATGAAGCAAATAAAAGGATGGGAAAGTGTAGGATGACCTTCCCTCAGCAGACTCCCTACACCTACACACCCTACAGGAGGCTCAAGGAGTGAGAACACCAAAACGACAACGCCCAATAAAAGCAAGAGATAGCAGCAAAATCCCGTTAGCAGGTGGCTGCTTTGGACACGCAGGTGGCACCTTGTGCCGTCTCCCGCCAGGCAGGGACAAGAGGCTGCCCTTGCTGGGACGGCCAGCACCAGGTAACCTGGGAGGGCACCGGGACCGTGCCCAGAGACACCGTACCTGAAGGATGACCCAGTGACCCTCCTTCGCAGCCAGATCCAGAGCTTGTTCAGCAACTACCTCTTGCCCTTGTCCAAGGGAAACATTGTGGAAGTTCCTGTTGTTAAATGTATAACCAAGTTTCTTCCCTAAAAGAAAAGAAGACAAAAAGAAAAAAAAAGATGTTCAGCACTTTTACCTGGAACAGCCCGCAGCACAGCTGAGCTCACACAGCAGCCGCCAGGCAGAGTTCAGTCTTATCAAAAACCCTTGCAGAAGAGCTATCACACTTCTTATAACAGTTATCTTGTCTCTCACACACTTCTTGCCAAAGCACTGAACACAGCAGTGGCTTCTTCCAAACTACTTTTAATTACAGAGCAGCATCAACACAAAGGTACATTATTACAAAGTGCCTCTTGTTTAAAGAACATTATTCCCCTGCAACCTTGTGTATAAACATATTTTACGGTGATAGAAAATTAAAATCATTTCCTGCTGATTAAATAGGCTTTGAACAAGACATTGTTCGGTGGGGAAATGCACCCTGTGCTGCGTGCTGGAGCCAGCAGTAGGGCCAGGAACCCGTTCAGCAGCTGAAATAAGATCTGTGAGAGCCTCCTGTGGCCTCCCAGGTGCCTTGGGTCTAGGGATCAGCCAGCCCTCCAAATCTCATGTGGATCGTCACAGCCTTCGGCAGGTGTGGAATTGCCTCTGGGTGCACCACCATGCCTGTGGGAAGGCCACGGTGATGGGCTGTGGCAGAGCCGGTGGGATGGGGTGCTCCCAGGGCTGCTGCAGAGCATCTCCTACAGCCCCTCCTGCATCCCCCTCTGCACAGGGCAGGGTGCGAACCCCAAACCCCACGGCGTTCACTATCCCACTCTGGAGGAAGGATGGCAGCCGTTTAGTGCTGCTTCATTTAGCCTGTGATACTCCTTCGGACTCCCCCGATTTCTCTGTAGCATTCCAGTGCCTCAGACCCTTTAGGTGATCACAGCTAAAGATCTCCTGCTTCATTTTCTGAACCTGTCACCCAAAGACGGAGGATGTCAGTTGCTCCTCATCTCACAGGAGAAGCAGGTGCCTGGAGCGAGCGATCTCTGCTGTGTGCTGCCCAGAAGATGAGCCCCAGTTTGTGCTGCCGGAGTGGAGCAGCCCAACAGCCACGCTGGCTCCATGCATCACAGGGGGATGTCAATACACTTATCCCCACGTGCTGATCCCTTGGGATTGCCTACATTTATCTCTGCATGCAGATTTGCCTTCACATGGACCATGCACCCTTAATTCCTGATTTCTGCTAAAAGCAGGGAAGTTTTATAGTAAAATGAGGAAAAGATTTGTCTTGCAAGACTTGGATTCAGCTCTTGGTGCAAAATTGGAAACAGATGGCTATAAGTAAAACAAACATCCAAACTTCCAGTTGCTCAGGTTCTCTGCTTAGCTTTACTACAGCAACCCCCTGGGACACAGCTCTCCCCAAATTTTAGAGATTCCAGTTTTCTTTCTCACCATCTCTGGTGGCTGCCGATTTTGAGAGCTGCTGATCTCCTCTGCCTTCAAGACCCACCCTCTCAAGAAGGGATGGGGCAAATTTACAGAAGGCAGGGTGCTGCCCCAAACCAGGTGATTAATAATAAAATCTGTATCGGTTGTTATTTCCACCTCACAGGTAGCAACAGGACTGCAGAGGGATACATGGCGAGTCTGTGCTGGCTGCCTCACCAAAGGCAATGCCAGCCTTTCTCCTCCCTTGCTGGCTTGGGGAGGTGAGGGAACACTCAGTCATGGTGTCCCAGGAAGGGGGGAAGCTTTCCAAGCCCAGCAGTGCTTGCTGCAAGGTTCTCCCCATCTTGCCAAGGAAAAGTCCCATGAGGAAGCAGCATCTGGAAGAAGCCATCTTCCATTCACAAGAATTACCTAGCCAGACTTACACTTTAATAAAACCTTATGAAAGGCAGAGAAAATTCTGAATACTGACTCCAATCCAAACCCCAGTGTGGCAGGCTTTAAGGCCAGTGCAGCTGCACTGAAGCAATAGTTTTATTTCATTAGATTTTTTTTTTTTTTCATTTTTACTTGCTGTAACTTTTCTGGTTGACTAACCCCAGGTGCTCAGCTACACTCGTCTTTACAATTCCAATTAAACCATTCATGGCTGGATTTTAGTGCTTCATTTCCCATACAATAAAATAACACAGGGAGAGACAGGATCACCGCCGCAGCTCCGAAGGGAAGCCAGGCACACAACAGGACCTTCCTCAGGGGCGGCCCCTTCCATTCACCACGAGAGCTGGTACCAGGGCAGCAGGAGCACCAAACACAACGCAAAGCCTAGGAATTCCCTGTGACTAAGAACTGCGAGCTGGCCTGTGGCCGGGCTGCACTGGGCTTTAACATCTCTGGAAGCTGCTTGGGGAAATGTGGGTAAAGACTGACTCAAACATTATTTTGGGATGAGCCAGAAGTTGCATCATAAGGAGGAAAAAAAATCCACCGGTCAGCATTCTTCCACCGTTCGCCTGGATGATGGCTTAATTCAGTGTTACTGGTTTCTCTACTGGGGTTGCCAGCTTTGCTGGTGTTTAGTCTGGAGATCTTCCTGCTAAAATCCAGCCCGCAGCTCTGCTAGGGTAGTCTGATACGTAACTCACACAGTTTAAATGTGCTATACTCCACACTGCCAGGAACATTGGTGCTTGACCACAAGTCATGGTCTTGGAGATATGTGGAACACATTGCTGGAGAAGGACAAGAGGCATCTGATGATCGGAACAGCAATCTGGAGCAGCCCCAGAGCAGCACCTAAAGGCATCTGACCCCTCTGCTCCAGAAGAATGGAGCCCTTCTGTTCTAACAGTCTCGAAAGAAGTGACTGCAGTAACTTCTGTTCAACAGTCAGAAGTGACCCCATTTCCAGAGCTATTTTTTTTGAGTAATTCCCATGTTTAGCCAGAAAATGGTAACCCTTCCCTGGTGGAGCCGAGACGCGGAGCAAACTCTTAGGACACAGGCACTGACTGCTGCGGGTGGTGCACAAGGGGAGTCACTGCCTTCTCAGACAGGGTCTCTTTGAAGCCCCTTCAGCTTTGGAGCCAACCGACAGCACTACGGCCACACCAACACCAGCTCAGGAAGGCTGGGATTAAAACCAGGAAACTCTGCCCCTAACCAGCAAGCGGTTTCAGGGAACTGTTGCTTATTTTTAGCTATCATAGAATCACAGAATACCAGCTTGGAAGGGACCTTAAGGATCATCTGGTCCAACCTTTGCTGGCAAAAAGCAGGCTATCTGACAGCATATTAGATACCTGCAATGTAAATTATAGGTTGTGTACAAGACCAACTCAGAAATCATTGCAGGTTGAACTGGGAATCCAGGCAATGCAGGAAAGAGACAAGTTTAATTTAAACTTTAGATTAAAATCTGTAAACCTTTAAGAAAAAGAAGAAAAAAATAACAAAAAAACAATCACATCCTCTCACAATTATCTATTTTTAACAGATTACTCCATTATCTACAAAGAGATGAGGAAAAAACTGAACAAGAATGTCATGCCAAGATAATTATGCAGAAGATAAAAAGCAATGCCATGGTTTGCCTAGAGACATGATTTATTTACCTTGTTTCTCCACATCCTTCAGTGGGTCGACTCCTGGGGATAGGATAAAAAACATTGGGGTTGCAGGTCCTGATTCCTCAAAGGTTGTTGCAAAATCCAGGGATCTCCCTACCACATATTTACTGCCAAGTTTTTCTTCCACAAAATCTCTGCCAGAAAGAAAGATAATCTTTTGCCAGTCTAGTATTGTTCAGAAAAGACAGATTCCCCTGCAAGTAATCAATTAATTAGTTTTGATTTTGCTGCTACAAACAAGTTAGAAACTAAATTAAAAAAAAAATGCATGAAATAATTTTAGAGAGGACCTGCAGGCTGGGCTTCTAGACTGCTTGGCACTTTTTACAGGGGTAAAATGACATGTGGTACACCAATATCTGACAAACGAAAGGAATCAAGAAGGGAAGGCAGTGGGACCCACCAGCCCAGTGCAGTGTTCAGAAGTTCGATACAAGTACTGGCTTGATGCTGACAAAGGCATCTCAGGAGAGAAGTAAGTTAATGTATAGAAAACTGTCATGTCCTTTGTAATCCATACAGCTTTTGAGAGGAAACAGCGTTCATTTAGATTTGTCACAAAGAGTCTACATGATTTACAAAATTACTTTGTTCTGGAGAGATAAAAGGGAAGAGCTCCAAGAATATCTAGTGCATGTAGCTCAGCCTCTGCATGAGAGTCACAAGGAAAAATACAACTGAGTGAACAGGAAAAAATTCATCTCCACAATGGCTGCCTGAACAGAATACAGCACAGGGAGAACAACCAGGCTGAATTTCCCCAGGGTGAGCTTCCAAAATCACTGAGTTAGAAAAAAAAAAAAAAGAGGATACAGTGAACATTGAATCAAAAGTAGGAATGTCGTATTGAAACCCCAGGAATGAGCAGTTACTCCTCTAGCATAGATACATGTCTCAGGCCTTTTGAAAATCTCCATACCACAGAGAAGAAAAACATCAGCCAGTTTTCACCTGGTAGATGACACCAGAATCAGGCTGCCGAATTCCCTCTAAGAGAGCTGACAGTCTCCTTGAAGGACTAGTGAAAGGCAGCTGGAATAGAAATGCCTAAGGGATTGCAAAAGAAAAAGCTTCTCCTTTGTTTGGTACTTCTTTCAAGTAGGTACTTCTGTTCTGGGTCAGGATTTGCTAATGCACTGCTGGAAGGCTTCAGTCCACAAAATGTTGAAAAGTTCATCAGATATGAGGCCACAACGTTGTTTTTTTACATGAAGGCTCAAGCTCTCTGAAATGATGCCTTGGAGATTCAGAAACACAACCAATGTGACTTGGAGAATTTGAAATGGACCACACGTGCAGGAAAGGGAGACCTGCCCTCCGAGACAGGACTGCAAGAGTGCCTACTCCTGGGGTCTTCCAAACAAGGTGTTCATAGGGGTGGTTCACAGTGTAAATGGTAGGATTTGAGAAATGGTGACAGAACAAAAAGCAAAAATACCCTGCAGGACAAATGACTGGCTTACTGCTTTTCTAGGTTATATGAAGCCACAGGTGCCTAAGGTCCTTTATCTGAAAAGTCATAACTAAGAGACCCTAGTCCTTCCACATGGTTTCAAAGATCTATCCCTCAAGCCAGAAGTACCAGTGCTCTTGGAAAGACTTCACCATGACCAAGTTATACCTTGCTAGTAGTAGCTGGACTGATCTGACCTCATCGTGGATGTGGAAGCATGGGAGCTACCAAGTAGGGGTGTTGAGCTGACATCCTCATGGT
The DNA here is from genome assembly GCF_023638135.1 of Falco biarmicus. Classification (NCBI taxonomy): domain Eukaryota; kingdom Metazoa; phylum Chordata; class Aves; order Falconiformes; family Falconidae; genus Falco; species Falco biarmicus. Next base: position 9,573,906 of record NC_079288.1, on the reverse strand, counting down.
CAGAGCAAGCAGCTCCCCAGTGCTCTACAAGCCCCCCAACTTTTTGAAGGGTCACAAACAGACACAGCACAACTTTGACTGTGCTTAGGAAAATGAGACACCAGGTGACCATTAGCCTTTTGTGTGGTGGCTGTCGGGAATGCTCTCTGTATTAGGGCTCAATCCAAAGACTACTTTTCCTTCCCACATCAGAGCACCGGGCTTCACTGACAGACGTGAGAAGGACACATGAACAGACTCGCACGTTTGCCAGAGAGGTGGAGCTCTCAGGAGCAGCAGATTCCTTCGCTAAGGGAACAGTGCCCATCTTAGCCAAGCTGCTGGCCGAAGAAGGCTCCGAGGAGTGTGATCCTACCAAGGAGGAACCAGGAAGTCAAACACATTTTGGCTGCCATCGTTACCACCAATAGTTTCACATTTGCTTTGGGGATATGAGATTTCCCTAAACAAAAGCTCTTCTTGAGCCTTTCAGGCTTAGTGTCTGACTATCGTGTATTTCAAGAAGAATTTTAGTCACAAACATCTACAAACAAGGTCTTTGGGAAGGCGCTGTGAATTGTTGCTCTTTGCACATGTTTACATTCTAGCCTACTTCTAGATGAGAAACAAAACAAATTGAAATATTCTTCTGCAACTGGAAAAGCTCGAAATGTCCAGACCCTAAAAATATCCAGCCAAGCTTTTGAACTTGGATTACTTTACCTTTTCATAAAAAAAGCAATATGAAAGGTGTTGAAACTTAATGTTCTAGTTATTTTTTATGTATATGAGTCCCACCTTTTTATTGAAATAAATGAATTTAACTTAAATTAAATATGCATTAAAAGTTCAGAAAACAAAAGCTTATTTTACTCAAACTAATCAACAACAGGAAAAGCAATCTTCAGTTGAGAGACCACATGGACAACCCAGCCCTAAAAGAATTAGAAATGAAAAAGGTGATGGTTTAGAATGGTATGATCATGATAAATTATAGTATTTGTTTTTATAAAACATAGTAACACTGACCACAGGCAGACTTCACTCAGTCTTGTCTGCATTTTTCTGTGAATTTTAAAGTGCAACCAGAAAACTAGTTCATACATCGAGTAATACAATCTGCTACATGCACCCATATATGTGCACATGCCAGATGGCAGAGCAATATAAACTATTTGAGAGGCAGTAGCATGAGAGACATTGCAGAAATGTCAAATCATGGGCTACTAGGACCGAGAAGGGAAAAACAAGTCCTAATGGAGTGAAAGACCTTTAGGTTCTCCTGGAACAAGCATATTGCTTTTGCATACCTTCATGAGGTTTAGACTCGCCTAGTTACCTTCACTACATAATTTACAACTACAACTTTCAGGACTAACATCACATACATTTTTCATTTTACAGGAAAAAAATAAAAGGAAAACCTCTGTAAGACTTTGTTTTACTTCTACACTTTATTCTTGTGCCTAAGGAACAGCTCTAAAGGATCTACTAACCAAAATCAGCCTTAATCAACTCTAGAAGCTGTATTGATGATTGAAAGGCTCTAGCAGACACGTAACACCTGTACGGTGATGCTCATTTCTGACTTGGCATCTCTGCTTCCCACCATCCAGTGCTGGATCTACTGCTCCATCACTGTTGGTGGTGTGGGGGTTAGATCTCCCTAAGCGGGAAATTCCAGTTAAATGTGTTGACTATCTTGTAGAGTTCAGAGGCAACTCATTCAGCAGATTCCTTTATAGGAAATAATTTTGCAGAACTCACATTCTACAATAAAGCTAACCATATTCCTGAATTACTCCTGTTCCCTAGAGGACACAGACCCAAAGCTGCCTGCTAATGAGCATCACAGCGGTAGTGGCAGCATCCCCACCTGACAGCGTAGGTCATGCGGTCGGGGCGAATGGCTCTCATTATGCACAGGCGCTGCAGAGCTGACTTGTTCTTCCATTCCTGAGGGAACTTCTCCTTTTCGGGACACTCCGATTCAACAAATTTCTTCCACCGTTTTGCAGACCCCTCAATATCCCGATCCAGGTTTCGGAATTCCTCCATGGATGAGAGCGCCTGCAAAAAAATGAAGGAAGGTCTTCAAAGGAGCAACCCTACACATCTCCGAACAGTATTCCTAACAGTACTGACTGTTTGTGTTTTGCTCCACCAGAAGGGTCGTAGCTGGAGCCTGGGAAGCACAGCCAGAGCCCCACCAGGACCAGCCTTTGCTCATTCACCTTTTCCCAACCCTGTTGCCAGCACATTGCCACAGGAACAGCAATCAAACTGGCCCATGTGCAAGGCCACAGGAACCTATGACTGAGGGTAGTTTCATGCTTGCAAAAGATCTCCTGAACTGAAATGCATCTCAAGGTCATCCACGGAACGTCAGCTCTAAAATCATGCTGTATTCAACAGAGCCTTCCCTGATACTGGCACCCATGTCACAGCAATGCCCTTCCCCAGCCCGTGAAGGCACGCATGGCATCCAGGCTTTCTTCCTGCAGCACGGGTGCCGAGACATGGGATTCTGGAAGTGGCAATGCAGGACAGGATGAAAGAAGTTGGCATTGCCCCCAGTGCAGTTCTCCATAACCCAAAGCAGGAAGAAATCTGCTCTCCTCTTTTGAAACCAGAACTGAAAAAACTCAGGTTACAAGGACTTGCTGCTGTCAGTTATCCTAGAAATACCTGATTTGGTTGGGAGCTGGGAATTTTGAGCCCATGTCTGATAGCAGAGCACATTGCTGGCATTCCCGTGAGCTGCAGCTCTGCAAACAATGTCCTTACCACTTCATGAGACACAAAGAGAACTGTGCAGCAAAAAATCACAACTGATGGAAAAATGTGCTTTTGTATCTAGGATACTCAGTATCCAAAGATAAACGGAGAGTTAGGTAAGCCATGCTCACCAAAACACTTTTTTTAACGGATTTCACAGTTAGAATGTTAATTATCTTCATCTTTACACACATGCAGTTGTTTTTCTCTCCCTATTCCCCCATGTGTATATCTCTCTATCTGCATAGTCTGGTGCACACACTCTGAAACCACAACTCGAGACTTCACCACGCAGTCATGGTGACCATGGAGCCACAAATCTCAATAAACGCAGTGCAAACTGCAAATGGGTGGGTGCTTTCTTCGTACAAGCATGCATACCATACTGTGCTACTGTAAAAATCAAATTGCCCAGGTTTGTACTCGCCAAATGCACACGTAGATTAACTTCTTGGTGCTACAAGTCTGCAGCAGAAATAGGTAGCTGAAGAATGCCCCAAAGAACAATGGAGCAAAGCAATAAATACATGATAACTACAACGAAAAACGTAGCTAGATTTTGTAGCTAGAAAGTGGCAACTATAAATGTTATGCAGAGAAGTAAAGAATCCAAATTATCTTTCATACAAGTGGCAAAACATATCGCACAGCTTGTAAGGTTCTTCTGGATTTCAAGAAAAATTCTCGCTGAAACAAACATCTTCAGAGCATTTTGCATAATCTGAAGCTGTAAGCAGTTGAACAGAAGTGGAAAAGATAAGTGAAGTATAAAAGACAGTGAATGAGTTATTTTCTATAGAAACAGAAGGGCACACTCAGAGAGAAGCAGAAGCTTCTTGATGGGCAGAGGTGTTCTGCACGATTAAGGCTCCAGCTCACATGCCATATAGCTTCACTGTGGAAAGAAACTGAGAAAGCTTCTTAAAAAATGCTGGTGTCACACCTTGTTCAGATCAAGTGAAAAAATACGGCTTGCCACAGGGTTTTGAAAGTCATGCAAATGCCCTGACAGAAGTGCTGAGAGATTGCCTTGGACGCGATGCTGTTGCAAATGAGGCAGAAGACACTGGAGGCCACTCTGGTCTAAAAACCACGGGAAAGGTTTCCCAATGAGAAAGCAAGAGTAATGAAAAAATTTGCTTTTTCTAGTAAACTGAATTTAGTTAGAAGCCGTACTTCAACACAGACAGCTAACAAAGGGAAGGGAGGTGTCAAAAAAAGGGGGTTTATAACAAATAAGCTCACATATTTAGCAGTGGGAATGCCTGTAGCTGGCAGAGAGAAAGAGGTTGTGAAGCTGGTCCCAGTGGGTGCCGCTGACCCAGGATGTTTGCGGAATATGCACTCGCAGCATCGCAGAAGCAGTGGCTGGAAGGAACCTCTGGAGGCGTCTAGTCCAGCCTCGTGCTCGGGCTACAACTGCAGCTGGCACTGGAGCAGGGCAGCCATGGCTTTGCCCACCAACATGCTGCCCTCTGAGATGAAGCCCCTCAGCCTCTCTGGGTGCCCTGTTGTAGAGCTGTACTGCCCTCCTGGTAAAGAAGATATTTTAAAAAACTCAAACAAACAACTGCGTTCAAACTGAACCTCTCTACCTGCAACTGTCACAGGGGATCCCTTTGTACATTCACTGTCGATAACATGGAGAGTTTGGCTCTGTCATCTCATAGCTGGACAAATTCCTCTACCTTTCCTCACAAGGCGTATGCTCTAGGGCCAAAATTAGAGCTACAGGCAGAGAAGTACTCGCAGATACTGCTATAAATACTTCTGCAATGAATCAAGCCTTACCCACGGTCACAATTTCATCAATACCGCCCCAAAAGGCGCAGGGAAGAGCAGAGTGCCTGCAACACCACTGCGCAGCTCCGGCACGGACCAACTCAATACGGCACCGACCGTGCCCATGCCAAACTCCCAGGGATCCTGAGGATTTCAGGAATAAGACTGTGAGCAAAGTGGTGATCCAACAGACGTTGCCATGTGTGAATCAGCACTAACATGGAGAAATGTCAGCGGCAGAAGTACTTGCTCCAAACCCAGTGCCATAGCCCATTTTTTTATGGCAAACCAGAAACCAGAGCACAGAACATGAGAAGCCAGTTCACAGGAGCAGTGCCAGCTATTCTGATCTGCCAAACCTCATCCTTGCAGCAATCAATATATTTGATGCACCTCTCATAGCTGAACACGATACAATGGCAAACGCTGGATTCAGCGGATTCATCAGTGCAAGTGCTTATATAAAACATCCTAATGCTGTTGACTTTTGAAGTTACTTACTTAAAATACCACTTCAGAACTTTGGCTGCTGTTGCTTCGAGAAGTCTCTTGGCTGATGTTAACAAGGGAGACTCTGAAAAATTGCTTTCTTCTTACTAAATGACAGACATGTAATCAGAGATGATGGTCTCTCTCTCCCTGAACAACATGTTGCAGAATCAAGAAAGCTCTAATTGCAAGTATGAAGTCTGCATTATATAAATTAACACTAAAATTTTCATTAGTCAACAATTTTAATTGCATTTATTAGGGGCGATGATATTAATAATGCTGCTATTTAAAAGCTGGTGCAGTGAAAGCTATCTCAATCAGTAATCTTTCTGTGAATATTAATTGCTTTTCAATACCTCCGCTGTGAAATTTTCCAAGCAGCATAGACCAACAATAACATATCACTGTCTCCAAGCAGCAGGAGTAAAAGCAGGAACGGTGCACCGGGACAGCAGATGGGTACTACACATCAACCTGGGCACCACGGCTGGTGTTGTCAACGTAATGAAGAATACATTTGTCAATTGGAGTTGTCATGGAAATTGAGAGAAACAAAAAACATTGATCAAAATTAAGTATGATCAAAAGGGCTGGAGGACTCCAGTCCCCATCTTTGCGACCCCCACTATAATAATCTCTGATGGCTGAAACAGGAGAATCTTGAGTTTGTATCTCAAACAGAGACTTTGCCAGCCAAACAGGACCCTTCACACCACGTCAAGGCAAGGATAATTGTTTTCTCAGAGAAAACAATTTTTCATTCACTCAATCACAGACATCTTGCTTTATCACTTTGGTTTCCTTTGACAGCTTCTCATCTAAGTCAGAACCAGCTCTAAACCGGAGCTGGTATGTCAGCAGATTGTGAATTTCACACATTCACAAATGCAAAGTACTCCCTTTCCCCCCACAGCTGTAGGAAATACAACATGTATCAGCCATTGGCTTTGAGGAAGAAATCCTAGTTGCCGTCACAGAGCAAGTGCTGGTGTGCTTACAAGGCGTCCTTAACACACAGCCCTTCAGAGAGTCGGGGGGGGCAGGGGGGTCTTTGCAGAGGCAGTGCCTCGGGGGCACAGGGAGCAGCCCCAGGCAGGTGGGCGCTACGAGGTGACACACAGTTTCCCCTCATTGCTTGCTGCCTCCAGCATGGGCTGAGCCTTTAGTGAAAAGAAAAACTTCAAAGGTCTGATGTCACTGCTACTGCATGTACATGGGCTGTAGGCTTCGAAGCAGCTCATGCGTGAATTTTTGCAGCAGGGTTAAAGCAAAGCAGCTGTATGAATGCCTGATGCTTGGGAACTTCGTGCATCTTCCAAACACCCTCTTATAAAGGTCTTACACCATCCACATGCACTATGAGTTCTGCTTATACGGGTTTCTGCAAATATTCGTAATTTCTTTCCTTCATTTTCTGCAGGTGGCCCAAATGTCATTAGGAAAACCAGCATCCCCACAGCTGGAGCAGGACAGCTCCTGGAAGAATGGTGAAGTCAGACCTGCATCTGGCTTGAGTTGATAGATTGGATCATTCAGGAAGCAGACATACAGGCAGATGAATTACTCCATTTGAATACTACTGTTAACTAGAAGAATTAATGTTGAAAATGATGGATTATTTGCCATCTTTCCCATACTAGGTTTGGGTTTGTATTATTCATTCACTGAAGGTGTTTTTTTCTGTTTAGCTGCACTACCTGAATTATTCAACTCACGAGAAAAACCTCTACCAAAGGTAAAACTACAGATGTGATGGGTTTGCCAAACTTCAGTCACCTCTCAATACAAAAAAATGTTATTTTAATCCTCCTTATATCTTTCAAAAAAGCTGACTGACAAGCTGACTGCCCTGTATGGCCCTGTCTGTTCAAACTCCTCCTTGCTCTCTCCTGTCTAAATTAGACCGGGGTTAAAAAGCGTGTAGTGCCATGACAAGTCACTATACCAAAACATCCTGTTTATCTGTAGCATCCTTCCTAGAGCATCACAAAATGCAAACACCTTATGATTGGGCTTGTGGTCTGAGGAGACCAATTGGTCTTGGAAAACTACCAGTGAAGCCTGTATCATAAATCAGAAAGCCATGGCTTCAGCACTCGGGTCTTTCCTACCAGCACGTTCTTACAGACAGCTCCACTGGGTAGGAAAGGTCAGCAACAGAAATGATATTTAGTCATAATCTTTGTATTCTAATTGCTTATAACCACCCACCAAATTTTCATAATTTTGCCTGAGATGTTTCACAGCTAGACTCATATTGACGTTTTACCTGTATTTTCTGCAAAGGTTGTTCAAGTGGTTTGGAGAAGGGGCCTTGCAAAGCCAGGCTGCTCTGCCAAGCCACACTCTCCACCTTTCCTCTTCACTCTGATGCTCTCCAGCAAACGGGGGGTACGCAGCCAGAACCAGAAGGTGGCCTTGGGTCCCTGATCACAGCTGAAAGTTGGTACTGGTGTATTTCTGAAACGTTACCTCAATTTGCCTGTTATAAATCACAGATGGGCCATCACCATGGACCAACGCACAGCAGAACTTAAAGAGAAAATACATCTCATGGGCTGGAAGTGCTCACTGAAGCATCCGTTCCAGGATGTCACTGCTGGAAGGCTCTCAAAGTCCATGGTTCTGTATCCTGATATACATACATATACACACACCTATGTACTCGTCCCTTAATCAGGGGTCCCGCAGCGATGGTCTCATCCAAGGTTTCATGGTGGCACCACAGCAGAATGGCCCCGAGAACAGGCAAGCAGACTAGAAGAGAAAATAAGCTGCAGAGCTTCTCATCTGAGAGCTGGTGTGCTCAGGCCTCTGCCATAACCCTGCACATGGTCACGACCTGCTCGAACAACCTCCATGACAGACGCCACAAGCAACCTGTGCCTGCCCTTCACCACCCTCCACCACTACTACCTTCCAAATGTCTGGTGTGAACCTTTCTTGCAGTACTTTGAGATGCACCTTGCTTTACTCTTTACTGGTACAGACAACCAATTTCTTTCCCCTTCAGAAGACACTTTTTGAAGGTCATACCCTCCTGTCTCCTCAGTCTTCAGGCCCTCAGACATAACACTTTCCCTTCTCCCTCACCTCAGTCTCTTCTCACAGTGATGTTTTCAGGTATCTGATACTTCTCACTGCTCTTCTCTATCCTCTCTCCAGAAGGTCTTCATCCTTCTTTAAACACAATACTCAGAGATCAAACCAGACTCCAGCAGAGCCTTGGCCAACTCAGAGTGAAGTGAGAAGTGCATCCCTAAGGCGCTCTCAGACTACGTTCATTGCGCCAGGATGCCCCTCTCCAGATACTGGTGATACTGTGGTCCACTGGTGCACTGTGATCACACAGTGGGGATGATACACAGACTGTGAGTGCCTCCATCAAAGGCCAACTCACATGCCTCAGGTGAAGTCTTGGTGTAACCATCAGAGTTCCAGAGATCATTCCCAGCTGAAAGTCAGCCAAGCACCTGGCCTGCAGTCCTCACAGCTGTTCTCGTGAACCAACACCGCTATGCAAAGGCAACGTTTGTGAGCTCTACCACATTACAGAAATAAGGAGCTCCAGCAGGCCCTTTATGGCAAAGGAAGAACTAATAAAGAGGAGGCAGATGCAAACCATTTGCCTTCATTACCTTTCCAAAGGCATCCTACAGACCCAGGTACAGTACACCCTGTCCAAAATAGCATGGCTGCTTGCAAGCCCTTAGCTGCTAGCAGAGCTCAGCCTCCAGACCTCTCTGCGGTCACTCCTGGGTCCACAGTCCACCAGCATCTTTACAGGAGTGCAGTGCAACTGACTTTTTTTTCTGGTTTTGTAGGCAAAGCAACAGGACTTCAGAAGATACAAAATATCTAAAAAAGATAATTTGATATCTAAAAGGTATCTCTGATGAAACATTTACTTCCCTTAGCTTCCATTTAGAAGGTGAAATAAATTTTACATTTAAAATGACTGGCTGACAGCAGGCTTTATGCCATGGGTGGTTTGAGAGTGAAGGACAGAGGCTGACACTGCTGTAAAGACATATGGAAAACCTCAATTTCCACTCTGCAATCAAACCAACAAAGCACACCTTTAAATACCTGATTGATCAAAATCTCTGCTGTATTTCAGATAACCATCAGATCGTTAGCCAGCAGGTTAACAAAGGAAAAATAAAAAAAAAAAAAAGAAAAAAAAAAAATGTTCTCAAGTAGAATTTCTGCAAGACATTGGAAATATTTCTGTAAAATTTGAGTGCTGGTGAGTTCAGATGAATGTCCTTAGGTAACTTCTAGGTGAGAGCAGATAAATGCACATTGAAGTATCATAATCAATGTCTTCTATCAAAGATGCACTAATAGGCTGTACATCTGAAGAACTGAGTTAATGGAAAGTGTTTAATTAAGGCTATGATTTTCTGACATAATAACAATTCCGAACGTACATGGGAAGCGGTGAGCTGCAAGCCTTCCATATCTGACCGGTCTGATCAAAGGATTTTGCTTATGCGCAAAAAACACAATATAGGCAGCAGATTGTGTCACAATGAATCTTTGACAAGAATGAAAAATTTCAGTGCCTAAAAAGTACAAAAAGTGAAAGTTGGAAGAGACATTTCTGTTCTTTTGTCAAAAAAATCCAGTTTTCTTAAATGTGAAATATATGATTCGGTATTTTATCTCATAAGCCACACACGCAATCTTATCATCTGCATTCTGCAAAATTATAAATATGGAGTTAATATACTACTTTGTCTACTGCTGTTCTCCTCCTCGAAAGCTGAATTCAGTATTTAGAGCTCATTATTCAACATCACATTTATTAAACAATGCCCTTTCAGTAGCGTTTTCATATCTACATAATGAAAATTCTTCCTCTTCAGAAAAAGATGAGGGAAATGATTGGGATGAAGAAGTAATCCAAGCTGGCCAGGTGTATTCTTGCTGTATATTAACTAGCTTCACTTATCCTGGGCAACACATCTGCATTCAGCAATGAAGAGGCACTGCAGAAAATATCACAAAGAAAATCAGACTTGGGAAACGCGTATCTGTGCAAAAGAGATCCAGAGCTGCCTGCATCCACCCTGTGGGAACAGGCTGCTGCGGTGACAGCCAGATGCACACACGGTTCATCGGGGACCACGGCTCTGCAGGAGGCGTAAGGCCACGAGGCAGCTTGGACACAGCTCCCCGACAAGGAGGGAGCTGGAGCACCAATGTCACAGCAGAGATCACTGGGGTCACAGGGAAATCTGTGCCAACCTTCAGCCAGTCCCAGTGGCCTGAAGCCACTCTCATCTTCTGAAAAGGGCTGGTTTTGGCCAAGGCAACCATGAAAACAAAGACCATAAGGGTATAACCACTAGCTTTATTAGTAGTGGTGAAGCTCAAGAAGAGTCCAGCTTGACTCTGGGAACATTCATGTGTAGGCAAACACAGACTGTGGTGCTGAGCCCCTAAGAAGCACAGGCATGGTCTTTTGGCACTGGGCTCTGAACAGAAGGTGTGTAACTATGCCTCGTGTGAGGTTTTGCCTAAGAGAATAAGCCCCGCTGACGGGCAGATTGTATTAGCTCAGGACCAAAAACCATGCTCAGGCATCTATAAAGCTGTTCCAGAGCCAGGTTGTCTCAGACTACGGGGAGATGGAATTTCTATTTGCTTATCTCAGACCCAGCACACTCGTACAGTGAGAAGTCACACACTTTTTTCTTGCCTGCTGATCTGGCTCACAAATCTGTGGCTGCAGGAGAGGTCCAGGCACAAGCTCACCATGAGCCACAGAGGTTACTACTATTTTGCTGGCTTATATTTGACTTTGATGAACTCACCTGCCCTCAGGAAATGCCTGGAGATAGCCCAGGTGGTAGGACAGTCCAGAGACTGCCCACAGTAAACAATATATGAGGTCTCTCTGGTTTGGGAGGTGAGGGGAGTTTCACTGTATGGATTCAGGTGCTGCCAGGGCCAGAAAACAACTGCTGGCCCATTTTACTTTCTATATCCATGCTCAGAGCAGAACCATGATGGGAGCTGTCTGCCTCAGCCCTGCAGATAACTGAAGAACAGCTCAACAAGCAGACTGCGTCGCACGGGGTTTGAAGGAATCACAGTGCGTCAATTCAGAGAACACTCACCTCCCATCTAGGTATCAACATTTCCATCTTACGACACAGAAGACCTTCCAGTGAAGGAAAGAAAAAAAAAAAAAATGGGGCAAAACCCCTGAAGAGGACAATCTGTACACTGATTTTATGTGAAGTTCAATCATGCAACAAGAACCAAAATGGTTATTTGCATGTGGCTGTGACGTCCTGTGCAGCTCGAGCAGCAGCAGCATCACACCTGCGTGGCCCAAGGTGTGCCCGCAAGGGCAGGAAGACCACAAGGCACCCGGCAGCCAAGGCAGGAGAAACGGACAACCTTGCATGCACACTAAAAACTTTTTCAGAAGTACCAGCAGAAATAAAAACTTCCAAGCTAAGTACTGGGAATGCAGAGGGTGAGGAAAGTATACGATACTGCAATAAAGGAAATTGGAAAAAAGACAGAAAACCTCATTAAGAATAAAAGAATACTGTTGGCCTCGAGAGAGAGATCACTATTAAGTACCTGCTAGAGACAGGCCTTAGAACTGAAACGACCCACTCTGTTGAATGCCAGAGCCGGGGACTCCGCAAAGGCACTGCTTTCATTAAATGACACAATTTTCTTCCCTTCCTGCTCTTAACTAACTCTTCAATGACCCAGAGGCAGTATTTGCACTAAGGCTAATGGCTGTGTCCTTTGCTAACATCTCCCCTTGCTCCAGAGCTAACTCATGTGCCTCCGCGGGGGCTCCGCAGAGGCTGCCTTCTCCCACACACAGGCTGATTGATGAACAGAATCAAGTTAAAGCTCAGAGCAGTTTTTCCTCGACCTGTACTTAGTTTGAATTCAATTCCTGTTTCAGGCTTAAAGAAGTACTAAAAAGCCTGGAACTTACCTATTTTTTTTTCCAAGTCTATCAGCAGACCTAATAAAAGATATTTCACTTCCCTACAAACCATGCCCTTCTGGACCGGTACGTGGGTTTCTTCGTTCAGTGGTAAATACTGAGCTTCCCTGGCACACACATGGCAGCAAAAAGCTCTGTGAAACCTTTTCCCAAACTTAAAAGAAACTGGAAGACTAAATCATTAACACGTGTCAGATCCTCCAGCATGGTGAGCTGAGAACAGCTGTACAACTGCAAAGGACTATTAGCCTATATATATAATTAATCAAACAACAACAATAAATAATAAGCCAAGCCACACAAGGCTATTTGCATGCCCAGAATCCTTAACATTTAATGAAGTTTCCTTTGAAGTTATCGTGTCCAAAATGGGAGGCACAGAACGGGCCACAAATATCAATACTGATTTCTTCTAGCACTACTGTCTTGGCCTGAAACCCCTGGCAGGAGGAGCACTTTGTGCAGGAGCATTTTCAATGTTTCTGTGAAAAATTAGCAGAATGCTAAATTCCACTTCGAATTTGAAATATGAACCTGAAATGTACTTTGCTCAAGCTTTGTTGAAGAAACAATTTATTACAGCACTTAATCTTCCTGATGAAAGAAAAGGAGATTTTAGCCTGCTAATAAGCTGTGTAGAAGCCATGACTAATTAACCTAATTATAGCAGTCTGTGACAAAATGTGATTGTACTAAAACCATGCCTCAAGTAACTTGAGTTGCCAAAAACTCCAAGGCTAATAAACCAACACTCGTTAATAGACAATAAACACTAATAAAGTTGACATGAGCTGTATTATTTATAGCAAAATCTATATTACAATCATCACAAAAGACAATCTGAAGAGTATTCAGTATCTGATAATATAGAATCCACTATCTGAAATTCCTGAAATACATCAAATTAGCACAGATTATTGACTGGTGACTGCAGCTCTCAGACGTGCAGCTCGTGGGGACAGCAGATGCACCTGAGGCTGGAAACACCCGACGTGTGCAGCACACTCGGACGTATTTACACCCTGCTAACCCACAGCTTGGCAAAAGTGGAGATGCAGAGCAGCGTTTCTTGGCATCACGTAATTTCCATCTCAACCACAACCCCCAAGAGACTCAGTGGGGAAGAAGCTGCTGAGTGGGAAGGGCTCAGCTCAAAGAGAATCGGTTATTGTCAGGCCACTTCAGGTGACACTGCACTCTCAGTTCCTGCCTACCTTGGGACAGGTCTCCAGCTACACCATGCACACGCCAACTACGTGATAAGTACCTGACACTGCAGCAGTTGGGGATGGACCAGGGCTGAGAGCGCGCAGGCTGCTGCGGGGATGAAGCTGGGGCACGTGGCTGATGCTGCTGGAAGGGGTGAAGCCTTTGTTCAGCGATGCCCCTGACCGCGTTTGAGCTCTGATGTTTGAGTTCCTTACTGCAGGTCTCGGGGCAGGTTCGGAGAGCATCTGCTACGTACCCTGACACTACGCACAGAAATACCTGTTCTCCTGCACATGTCAAACAGTGATGCAAGATTAAAGTCTGAGGAACGAATGACTGGGAGTTGGTGTTCCTTCTGGTGTTTGTGAGCATGAGCCAGCAACTGTACCGACTTCATCACAGCAGTGAGGCAGCTGCAGCGATCATGGTGCAGCATGCAGGGAACATGAAAGGCCGTTTCGCCCACATTGGATGGAAACAGCCAGAACAGAAGGGATGCTTTCACAAAGAAAGCTCTGCAAACTCAGATGGTATCTACCTGGAAAATGCACCATCTGCAGGCAGGACTAGCAAAGGCATCCTTGGGCATTACAAGAGTAATGTGTTTCCTAAGATGCATAAAAGGATCTCCAAAATGAGAATCAGAGCCCAAAACCTCTGAAACCTATGGTGGAAGGAAGTTCACCTTCCAGAGGAAACTTAGAAGACTGAAGTAGAAAGAAGTTCTGCAGTGTAGGATGCTCCCAAGCAGTGAAGAACACCAATCAAAAAGGACTCCAGAGGAACTGAACTGCACCGTTCACCCTGTATATCCCCATGCTGAACGCTGGCAGGGACAGAGCAGAGTTGGGAAAGCCTGAGATTTCAAGCAATAACATGTATGTACATCTACCATCTATACAGACTGCACAGCCCAACAACAAAATATGCTGTTGCAAAGCCCATATTTCGTGGGTTGATGGCCGAGTTCCCCTGATTGTGTGTGTTGACCCTATGCATCCATTTAATTTGTCTTCAAAGGAGAAACAAAAATAAAGCTGCTGCTGTCTGAACAGCAAAACACCACCGCCAAACAGCAGATGATTAAAGAAAGGTTGTAGAAATTTTTTTTTCATACATCCATTATTATGGATGTACACCTTTCAGAGGATGAACAAGGCTGGTTTAGTGAGTCCTTTGAAGCTTGGTTTACGGCTGAAAATGTGATTGTGACATTTTCAACACGAGCGAGAGCATGTGTGCGCAGAACGAGGCAGAGGCCCTGTCCTCGCTGCCAGTGAAGAGATGGAGATGGCAACTCCTGCTCAGGGCAGACAGGTCTGTCATGAATTGTTCCATGCTACTGAAGTCACTATGGGTGGCCTGGGTGAGAAACATCAGCTTCATCTGAGTTCTGAACTGCAGTCTGCAACTCAGAGCTCTGTCTCCGTGTTACCTTAAAAGACAGCATTTGCCCTGTGCCTAGGGTGTGCTTGCCTAGAAGGCATGTGGCACCACAAGCTGGACCTCCTGCAAACCTCTGGGAAGTCCCACAAAACAACACAAACCAGAAAAGAGTATCAGAGATGTCTTGAGCCTGGATTAAGATATTTCGTCTGGTTACCCTCCAGGAACCAGATACATTCCCTGTGCAGCACAGTGGAAGGGAGAGAAAGGGAAAACCCAATGTCCCAGATGAAAATTTGAGAAATACCCCAATGAAACCAGGATATCTTCACTCCCTACTATACAGCAGCAGAGAAATGTCCCACACAGGCAGAATGCTAGAAATAAAACCGATTCTTAAATCACAGCAGGTGCCTGAGATTGATCAGAAGCTACAATAAAACAAAAGATACAATCTCAGTTCCAGCAAGGTGTGATTGAGCATGCCTAACTTGAAGAACATTTTGACCCCTTCCAAAAAAACAAATCAGACACTGCTGATTCAGGTCCAAATCTAGCACAATTCACTTTTGTTGACAAATGGGAGCAAAGATGGGATAACTCACATCTCTTCCTCACCTTTCAGTCTAAATACATGTTAGCTGTTAGACCTTCTCATGGCCATGACAGTATTTTTCTGCAGAACTACTGGCAGCTGTCACTCCCCTGTCCCCAGCACATCTCTGCACATGGGTCTATCTACCTTAAATTCCTACCACCTCCCAAATACAGCAAAGATCTCCATGTCCTTTACAATCTACAAACCACAAAACCCAGAGGATATTCTTATTCCTGTCTCACAGAGAAGCCTAAAGCTCAGAGGGAACATTCACCTTCTTGGGGACACACAGATTATTAGGGGTACAGTCAAGAAGAGCCCACAAAGTCGGTCTTGTATAGAATCAGACTCATTAGGCTGGAAAAGACCTTTAAGGTCATCAAGTTCAACCATTAATCCAGGACTGCCATGTCCACCACTAAACCATGTCCCTAAGGACCACATCTATCCATTTTTTTAATACCTCCAGGGATGATGACTACACCACCTCCCTGGGCAGCTTGTTCCAGTGCCTGACCACCTTTTTAGTGAAGACATTTTTTCCTAATACCCAGTCTAAACCTGCCCTGGTGCAGCTGGAGGCTGTTTCCTCTTGTCCTGTCACTTGTTACCTGGGCGAAGAGACCCCCCACACACACACACCCCCTGCCTACAGCCCCTGTCAGGCAGCTGTAGAGAGTGACCAGGTCCCCCCTGAGCCATCACCTCTCCAGGCTGAACACCCCCAGCTCCCACAGCCGCCCCCCATCAGATGGTGCCCCAGCCCCTTCCCCAGCCCCCTGCCCATCCCTGGACACGCTCCAGCCCCTCTGCGTCCCTCTTGGAGCGAGGGGCCCAGAGCTGAACCCGGGGTTCGAGGTGCAGCTGCACCAGTGCCCAGTACAGGGGGACAGTCACTGCCCTGGTCCTGCTGGCCACGCTGTCTCAGACACAAGCCAGGATGCTATTGGCCACCTTGGCCACCTGGGCTCACTGGGGGCTCATGCCCAGCCGGCCGTCAGCCAGCCCCCCCAGGCCCTTTCCCTCCGGGCAGCTTCCCAGCCCCCTGCCCCAGCCTGCAGCGCTGCTGGGGCTGCTGTGACCCGCGGGCAGGACCTGGCATGGAGCAGTGTTGAACCACCTACAATTGGCCTTGGCCCATCAGTCCAGGCTGCCCAGACCCCCCTGCAGAGCCTCCTGCCCTCCGGCACATCAACACTCCCCTCCAGCTTGGTCTCATCTGCAAGCTGCCTGAGGGTGCACTCGATCCCCTTGTCCAGGTCATCAATAAAGATATTAAATATAACTGGCCCCAACATTCTTGTCCTACTTTGTACCTACAGAACTCTACACTTCTGGGGCATTTTTGTGCTACTTCTCATGTATGGTCCGAACTTTGTTCACCAAATGCTATAACGACCAACCTGAAGGCTGCTGAAAGGTGTTTAGAGATAAGGGATGCTGAGGGCACACAGTTCAAGTGAAACAGATACCTTGATTCCTCCCCAAGAGTGATTAGACAGGAACTCCACAGGGCTTGTGACTCCAGTCTGTGCTGGGTACCTCAGTAGGAAATCCAGTTCTACTGCGTTGATTTCTTTATTCATCAGAAGTATCTGCGATTCCAAACAAGCAAGATATCCTTGAGTAGCCAGGTTACAGAGCAGCAATATACTCTAGCAGATTAATTATTCAACTCATGTAGCTGCCAAATGTGTGGCTAAAAAGTAGTTAGTGCCACATGTTGGAGGGGGGTGATGAAACATACCATGAAAGTGCTTTGGGTCTCCCTAAAAAAAAAGACCAGGAACAAGTATGGAGATTGGCAACACAAGAGGACCAAAATTTGGGAAAACTCTGTAGCAAGGGCTGTGATCCAAGTTCATAGAGAGCACAGTGAGAAGTCCCTGCCAGCAGAGACTCAGGCTGCAGGGTGTGCTGCAGGTCCCGGTGCTTGGTGTCTGCAGCCAGAGAACAGAGAACTGTCTTGAGAGGAACCAGAGCATGCATCCCTAGGGCATGCTGCCAAGGTCTTATGCCTCTCTCACTGTCTTGTTCAATTTAGAAATTAAGTTAAAACATACTGACAGCATTTTGAAAAACTAACAAAACAAAACCAAACAAACAAAAAACCCCGTTCTGGTACATGCATCAAGAGAATAAGCAGGTCCCTGAGGTCTCAAACACTGGAGAGCACCTGGGCCATTCAGCTCCTACCAATGTTTTTACCACCAACGGCGGCTTTTGGGAATACCTGGAGTAAGGCCACCAAAACAATGTTCGAGGTAATTCTGGAAAGCCATGCATGCTCATGAGCCCAGCTGGAGCCACTGCTCCAAGTGCACTGCCAGACTTCTGAAATCTCAGAGATAAACTCCAAAACCATGAACACCAATTGTGGGTGGAAAAAGAACGGTGCTGGAGTGGTGGATGTGTCATTTACTTGTCACAGATCCTAGACTGTATCTCACGATTGCCTCCTAGCAATGGCATCTGAAGTGTGCCTGGCATCTCTGCCACCAACGGTGGCAACGAGGCACCCAGTTCAAGAGCCAACTGCTTCTTTACATGGCATTACACTGTGCCTCGTCACTCAGCTGCCTCCACACACCAAAACTGCAGATGCTGGTTTTCCAGACAGCTTAAAGTGAACCATTAAGTATTTTTAGTGCTTAGTGTAGTTACGAGCACAACGTGTGCTACTTAAATACTTTATTCAGAGATCTATATTAGAAAATGCAGGTAACCTTTGGGTCAGAATTAAAGCCGATGTTGAAAAATATGAGCTGACTTTTTACACGCATTTTACTAACAGAATATATTGTTAGAGTGCATATTTTACATATGTAGATATATGTGTGCATATATATATATACTTACTTTCCCTTTTAGACATACTGTTTTTGTTACGTAGAATTAAAAAAATCATGGCAGTCACTGGATCAAGGTTAACTAGACCTGCACAGTGTTTCAACCGTTCAAACTTGGTTCGTATCTGTATTCTACATGTCAGGGCATTTTCATGGTCATTCACTGCACAAACTTATTAACAACTTCGCAACATCATGCCAAGCACTGTTTGTTGATTGAACTGGATTTCAGCACAGGGATATACAAAGGTCTCCTTCCTCAGATCATAGACTGAAAATTATACTAACACACTAGACAAAACCCAGCAGTTACGTAGCAAGCATTTCTTTTCGGTAAAAGCAATAAGCCTTCAAGACCAGCTTGCTTTATCCTTTTTCTTCGGTTCTGCAAGCAGGTATTACTCTCTCAACCAACCATTTGTCAGCATAATGCAAATCAAACACAGCATCTGTGACTGTTATCAGCAAGAGAGGCAGAGAGGAAAATCAGTTCCCCAGCCTTTGTATTTGCTGCTCTGATGCTGAAGGCCACAGCTGTGACAGTTCGAGCTTTCCCTGCGTGCCAATATCTTTGCCTGTAACATAAATCATTGCATGCAAATGGCATGGAATGGTGGTGTTTACCTGGAAGGTAACTTGAGCGGTGTAGGTCAATTTATCACACTCGAACAGCCCCCGGGCTGTGTACTGGAAGACGGAGAAGGTAATGCTGTCGATGAGGTTCAGCACACGCACCGCCAGGCTCTCGGCCGGGGCTGCCCTCTCAACAGCTTTCTGGAACACGATTCTGAACGCCTAGGTGGGGAGACACAGGACACTGGTGTTTCTAGATGCTCTTTGCATGCTCCTGGGTATCACCTGAATTGTTGCAATTAAATGAAGCCAATTCAGATACTGTGTCTCTAAGGTCACAGACAAAGCATGTCCAAAGCATCCTCAAAGAATCCTCAGAGCATCCCCACCTGCCCAGCAGTGTGGCCCACCAGCTCCAGGAGACAGGGGAACACATCTGGAGACCAGACCCTGTACCTTTTCTTTAGCTGCTTTTTCAGGAGCATGCAGGCAGGCAGTGATGACATTCCCTGTGACACTGCGCTCTCCCGGGCTTGACAAAGTAGCGCAGAGACTGCATTAAGACACAGTGCATATAAGAAACATGTCTCTGGCCAAATGTGTTCTCATGTGGGGATTACACAGTCCACTTTCTCTGCAAATGTTAAACCAAAAGATAGTGGCATTCCCAGAGGAAAGCATACTTCCCATTTGCCATATATTTCAACTTAGAAAAAAGCAACTCCCACAAATACAAGGAATAGTCCCATAAGTATTTCACTGTCTGGATTCAGCAAAGGACAAGCTGAGAAGGGCAGGTAGGACGTCATCTTAATCAGTCAGTAAAGTCTCCTTGGGGATAGGTGAATGTATCAAGAATGATGCTCATATATAAGGGTACTAAGGATTCTTGTAACATTTCTGGTCTAAATGAGAGAAGACAAAGCACTTCCAAAGCTGTCCAGAGAAAACCCATTAGCAAATTATCAAATGCAACTGCAAAAAGAAAAAGAAAAAAAATTGCCTAAGTCTTGATTAGCAATGCAAAGGCTCTGTATACTGGGACCCAGCTAATAGGAAATAACCAGGCCAACACAAATTAATAGCACTAACTGGATGAGGCACGACTGTGTTGGCAGCATTATTTTTAGGGTTCTGCAAAGGAAAAGCAATGCCTCAACAAATTAAAGTAACACTGATACCTACTGCATTATTAAATAATTGCAGAATGCATTTTCCCTCTTAACATTTCTTTAAATTGTGTTAAAACACGCTGCGTAGTAGCATATAAATCTTGTTTGCTCTAATTTATAATGGGCTTCTAGCTGTGTGGTAAGTATTTTAAAATCATCTCTGTGCATCTTTACACAATGTTTTATGATCTGTCATCAGAATGTATTAGATAAAAACATTTCACCCAATAATTTTCTGTGTATTTATACACATTACTAATGTTAACTGGAAAACATAAAACAAAAAACAGAAGATGAAGATTAAAGGTGAAACCTCAGAAACTCCTGTATCTATTATGTATGTGTAAGGAATGAATCTTTCAGAGGGCACCCTTGCACAAAAGATATTCCGTGTGTTTTCTGGGCAAAATTACTTCAACATACGAGTCGCAGATACCAAAAAGAAAAACTTATTTGTGGATGAGGCTCAATATGTTGTATTCTCTTCTCAATTACTTTTTCCAGGTCACTTGTCAAGTTAAGAAATTGTTTGGAAGAAGTTCTAGACTAGGATGCCATCTCATTTAACCCTCCCCCCCCCCAAAAAAAAAAAAAAAAAAAAATCTTTCTCCTGTGATAAAAAAAGGTCTATCCATTTATTAAAACCAGAACTCTGATAAATACCTGAAAGGCCCGTGGGTTTCTACGGGCCAGACCTGCTGGGAGCGCCCTGCCAAGGCATGGTCTGCGCTCCCAGACTTACTGCAGCAGGTAGGTCCTTAGAAACCACACAGGGACCAAGATTTCCCCCGTGCCTTGGGCAGCACCTGCATGTCAGACTGTGTCTTTACATGAGACTTCGACTGCTTAGGAAGAAGCCAAGCAAAAGAAAGCAAAGCTAACGTAAGCCCATCTAACCCGATCCCACCCAACCACCTGCGGTGGGCTGGCTGGCAAATCCAGAGCCAAGCAGGGACCCCGGCCCACACTCAGCTCAACGCAGGGACATTTCCATCTGGCCACCCCTCATGGGGTCATCGTGGCAGGTGCTGCTGAAACACTGCTCCTTCCACCGCAGCAGTGAAGACCATGCCCGACTCAGCATTTGCAGTGAGTTTTGGACAAAAATCTTCCCCAATGAGTGCTAAACACCGTTAAAACACAAGTTAAGAGTAATGTATCTTAAGCAGATGCACAAAGGAATATATTATGGGAAACTTTTCCGTAAAACCAAATCAGCAGAATGGTTTAGGTTAGATGGTCTTTTTGTCTGGGAGCTCAAACATCCCCAAGAGGCTCAGGATGATGGCTCTGAACCTCAGTTAGGGAGAGAAGCAGCGGCACCACCTTCCACAGCCCCTGGGGACAGCACCTTCAGAGAGAACTGGTACATGGGGTGGATGGCGTGGAGGTCGTTCATGGTGAAGTACAGCAGAGAGGCCCGTGCGGCGGCAGGTCGGTAGTGCTCTCTGGCCTCGTTGAGCTTGGTTTCTGTCACCTTGGACTCCTGGACCTGGGAGGAAAACACAGAACAAAATTACCGTGAAAGCATTTTGATGAATTGGGTCTGCAGCCCAGAGGAGGGTTGACATCTGCCACAAAGACCAAGCAGCGGACAACCCGCATGCGACCGCTGCAGGGAGCAGCCCCCACCCTCTGACCCACGGTGCAGCCGGGCTTGAGCCACCCACCCCCAGCATTCCCCTTCCTACAGCACATTCTCCGTTGAACTGCATTTACCACCCTGCTGCCCAGTTCTCTCTTTTCCTGAGCCCCCTCCAGGCTTCTCACTAGGATCCCTGCTCTTTAGTCACTGGAATTGGGTTTCTCATCAATGAGTTTCTCCTGCTAATTGCCCCCCTCCTGTGCAGGTCATTAATAACACAGGGCTGCACAGACTTGGTGCTGCTTTGAGGCAGCTTCCCCCAAGGCTGAGAACTGCTAATTTATAACGGCTATTTGCTGCCTTTCCTCACCAGCGTTTAACACATCCCTACCTTGCTGGCCCAGTGTCTGCATAGGTGCTGTGATGGACATGGTGAAAATCCTTTTGGCAGATACTTCACCCCATTATTGTCTCAGTTCTGTTCATTCTTTCATTCCCCTTCAGCAGCATAAAAGGACACCCTCGAGCCTCCCAGGGAGTAGTTTAGGCTCTGGCTATGTACAGTCGTAACTTGCAACTCAGCCACCTGCTGCCGAGGCAGTGCTGAGCCAGCTAGCTCAGTAAGCCACGCAGCAGGGATGTGGCGGAAAAGGGCTCAGCACATGTTGTACAAGCCACCAGGGCAGGGCACAGCCTGCACCAAAACACACACCACTGGGTCTCCCTCTGTGTGATCTGAGCTGGTGTGAGCACGTCCGGCTGGGGCGCATCGGACCTTCCCAACGAAGCACAGACTGAGCTTGTGTGCTGTTGTGTACAACCAACACATTGGGATCTGTGGGATAAGCCTGTTTGTACATCCCGATGAGCAGTGATGGACTCCAATATCAGGGTGCTCCAAAGAGCAGCTTCAACATCTGCTGCAAAAACAAGCATCCGCATGGGCCACGCATCGCCTGTCTCCATTAAATGAGTCCCCCTTATGGCAGCAAACACGTCTCTCCACTGACTATAAAGGGAGCCCAGAGTCTAGGTTAGACCTAGACAACTAACTTTTAGCTACCCCAGCCCCCATACAATTAATAAATCTAGTAAAATCAAAGCCAGAAGTGGGAAAGTCAGCTGCTTTCCATAAATAAAGCAGGGAGAATTTCCATAGGAAGGAAAATGTTGGCTGAACACTTTCCTTTAGGGAGACAGATCAAGAACAGAGTAAAGGTTGACTGGAGAAGACCACCTCTAATGGGGCCCTGAGGCAGCTTTCCATGTGGTACCAAACTCATAACAACCAGGTACAAACTCCAAAATTCATCTCTGTTGCCACAAAGCTGGCAGTGACCAGTTTTACTACCACAACTTGTTTAGAAATTGGAGCACTTCAAGGTGAAGATGCAAAGCTTGTGAGGTCAAAATATCCCTTCAACATCTCCTTTGAGGGTTCAAGCAAGCCCTCCTCAAAGACATGCATGCATCTGCTGTACCATGAACAGCTAGCAGAAATATCTTCCATTTTTAATACGGGGAACACTTCATTCCTTGCTGGGGCTACAGCACTGGGAAGTGAAAGACAGCTCCATCCTGGCCCCAGCACATGGGTAACTTACCCAGGCAACGTGGGCCAGTGGGCTGGAGGTTGCCAAGTGTGGGCTGTGAAGATGGGAGGACCTGGGAGGGAAGCCGTTGAGGATGGCCATACAGGAATCCTATCACAATCCTGGTACCACAAACACTTCTCAGGTTCCCTCAGTGGCAGGGGAAAACCACTGTGGATTTAACTAACCCCAGCCAGGCAGCAAGGTGATCTGGGTGGGTGGCGATGCTGACACTGCACAGTTAATACAAACGCTGATTTATACTCTCAGAAATGGAAGGGTATGAAATATGCAAGTTCTTGCAGATTTACTCAAGATCGCAAACTCAACAGATTCCAGTCCCTTGTCAGTACTAAAATCCAACTTAATTGAGGAAGTGTGATGTATTCAGGATTATGCTGGAGCAGTTTAAAGCTGCCTTGATACACTGTGTAAATTTTATTGTCTTTACATCAGGCACTGACGTTTTCTCTTTGTCTTAAATAGGCCATTTAACATACAAAAGCACCAAAGAGCTAAATGGCCTGAAGCTGCCCAGAATGGAGAGCACTTCAATTTATACCACTTGCTACTCTCTACTTAGCAAAAGGGGCAGAGATGGGCAGAGTAAAGTTACATGCCACCCAGAAATGTTTAAAGATAACATCGCACACATGCTTTTTTCTAGGCTATCACTGTCTTTGTACCTTCTCTTCAATTTCTGCAGCTGTCTGTTTAGTGATCTCCAAGTTCTCCACCAACGCTGTGTCTCCCAGGAAGTTCCCAGATGCTGATGACAGCCGACAGAGCAAGTTGTCCTCTAACGTTTTCAAGGTGATTTTGAATCCATTCTGTTGCTTTGTGAGATCTGACTGCAAATAACAAATTCAGAAAGCTTTAGCCACAAAACACGCAGTAGAGTAAGGATTAACCACCTTCACATGGGAACAGGCTTCTAACTGACAGTTGCTACAGTCCAATATTGCTTACTCCTGCTCTCTGTGACTCCTGGGCATGGGCAGAGCTCTGGGGATGACTCCATATCCAACAAGCCATCAACTCAGAGAAACCCTGAAGAGCACAGCAAGTAGCAGGAGAACCGAGCCCTTTCACTAGAAATGTATTAAAATTCTTGGAATTAATTAGGAGGAAAAGGCCTTCATGCCCCATCTCAAACATATATCCTGCATCTCTTTGTTAGAAGTATTTATTTACTGGGCTCAAGTCAGCCTGGATAGTCCTTGCTGCTTCTCACCCCTCCTGGTGAACCTCTGCATTTGATTCTACACACCAACACCAGTCACAGCAATGAGGACCACGGGCTTACAACCTGATGGCAAAAACCTCAGCAAGGTCACTTGGGTCCAGAGATGAGCACGGTGCGTGTCTGAGCTGAGGGCAAAGTCACAGCCTCACTTCATTGCTGCTCCCATTTGTATTCTGGCCTCTAGATCTCACTGGGACCAGTGGCTTCCAGTGCTAGAAGCTGTACCTGCAAGGACAAAGTCCCCCTGCCAAAGGATCTGCAGACTCAGCGCAAAGACAGCCAAGCAGATACGGACCAGTAACAACCATCCCGCCTCAAGGACAGACCTTCTGAATTATACCTATAAATACACACGCTTCCAATTTCTGTGAAATGCCCCCTCCATTCTCCCCAAACATTTGTTCCATTTCCCTCTGTTCCACAGAAATACCAGTCATTAATGCTGTTCGTGGTGGAAAAAACAACTCATCTGGCTCCTTTCTGAAACAATCCTCCAGAATAGGCTTTCTCCCATCAAAAGTGATTGCCCTATTCTAAGTGTTTGCTCAAGGAAATGGCATCTTTCCTGGATTTCAGGTGTATCATGTTATTCCAGTATGTGGTCCTACTGTGAACACCTATTTTTAGCATTATCACAGAAAACATCCTGTGGGAAAGCTGTGCATCTGATTTGGATGCTGCTAAGATATAAGCCTGTGGACTATTCTCTACGTAAATTATGTCAATCATGAACGCTCTGGTAGTAGAACACTACTGTGTGAAACACAGTTTAAAATCCTCAGACTGCATTTCAATGACACAACCAAGAAATTCAAGTAATTTGCAAAAGAGCGTGTTACAGCCCTGCAAAAATAGCCAGCCCCAAGGATTAGCAGACACTGTGCACATGGAATTGAGACAAGGCTACGGCGACTGGCACACAGCAGATTCAGTGTCATAAGCCAAATGATTTAATGCTCCAAAGACAGTTGCTGGAAAACATACCCACACGTTCCAACTACCTACTGGGTCTGGAAGAGCCCCAGAAATGAGAAATATGACCCGACCTCTTTCAATCCCACAACACACAAGGGAGCCAGTTTGTTCTGTTGTCAGAGGTTTTTAAGTAGATGAACTCTTTCATTAATAAGTCATCTTTCAATATTTGGCCTGAAATTTCATATACTTGCTGCACACACACTCATTCCATGTTAACATCAACCCAAGCGTTCAGCAGAATGTGCACCGAAGCATGCCTTTTATTGGTATTTCAGTTATAAACGGCTGTTTTTAAAGGCCTGTTCTGTAGGCATTACACACAGGAGTTTGCCCATGGTGGTAAATATTTTACAAGTCTTGAAACAGAAAACTAACATGGCTAATTTTGTGCGTTCCTGTCATTCAAGCATAGCATGCCTTGAAAAATGACATTTTGCAAGCTATTATTCCAGACCGTGGACTGTAAGCCCTAGAGTTATTAATGAGGATGTGTGGTTTTAGCTCCAACAGCTTGTAATCACCACACAATTTCTGAAGCGCACCCTTAGAAGTGCGCACAATGCTGTATTCCCAAACAGTCTGCATCTGTTGCAGCTTTATCATGCTATTGTTTTCAGCAGTAGCAAGGTCATCATTTCTTATTTCTGCAGTGGAGCTCATTATCTGTTATTTCACAGCTGATATATAACAGCACTACTTCTGGGAAACAGGTTACTCTGAGAGCCTTCAAAATTTCATTCCATGAAAAAAAACCAAAAATAACTTCACCAGAGCTACAGGCCACTTTTGCAGGAGTCACTACCAAGCCCTTCCTAGCTCAGCCACAGTAGCCACCTTCCTCTCCTTGTCCTTTCTGCTGGTTTTATTATTTTAACAGCACAAACCAGTTGAAAAAAAACAACACTGTGTTTTCAGCCCACTCCTGCAGTAAATCATCTTTCCTGAAGATGCACTTCAGCCCTGCCCATCACAGGCTAAACGTGCAGGGACCTTCACACACACCTTACCTACTGCATCAGCAAGGCAGGACCCCAAGTCATGGCTTAACTGCCTATAGCTTGGGACACGGCTGCCAAAATGTTCTTTCTAAGGCTGTTCTCAGCACTGAACAGATAATGAATTTGAGGCAAATGCCATTTGAGACATATCAGTGCAACCAGCAAAGTGTAGTGAAGGTGGGAGGTACTCAAAACCAGCCCTGGTAAGACGATGTGGACCACAGGCAGGACCACCAGCACTCGGACCACTGCCATCCTTGCAAAGGGAAACTGCAAATGAGACTAATTAAAGGCCAGAGGGTTTGTACTGACCTGAGAGGAAGGTCTCAGGACTTGGCTTTGCTTGCCTTGGTGTAAACTGGTTTCAGCTTCTCCTCGCCGTGATTGTCTCACAGCCAGGTCACCCCTGCCTTAACCTGTTTTAGCCTGGCTTAAACGTAGAGTCAGAGCAAGTAGCTATTCTGGACAGATTGATCTGTCCCTAGCACCAAAATACAGTAGAGTGCAAATGTGGTCTTAGACCCTGAACACCTTTGTAATAGCAGTGCAAACCTGTGAATCAGATAAAGAAAGTTTCAAAGATAAGAAGGAACAGAAAGTCTAAGTAACTAGAAATCAATGAAGGAAAAGATTATGGAAACAGACTGTGTTGAGAAAACGAAAAATATTAGTGTTATCATAATTGGATTAATAATAGCTGTTTGGTTAATTTTCATTAGGTTATTAACAATAAATTCTGGGCTTCTCATATAAGATGTGCTCCATCTTTGCTCCTAACAAGATTTTGAGCTCAGTAACTATTGTGGAGTACTGTAGGAGTCACCTCCACCTGCCCTCAAGCCAGAGCCCTACACCTTCCCCAGACACCAAACACCTGACCCTTTTGTCCCAGGGAAGAGAGGCTGGATTAAAACACCCTTAGGGAAGTGGCCTCTCCTTTGGGGAATCCAAAGACTCAAATCTGTTTTCAAGGAGCTCCCTCCAGCTATCGAACAGCCTAGTGGCTTTTTTCACATCAGTAAGTAGAGCGGGGGCAGAAGGTACTGAGCCCGTGGCCAATGCTCGTCCGCAGGGGTCGGTGCACCAGCAGGCACTGCCAGCCCTCCTCACCGTGTCTGGAGATACAAGTCTTTGCTCTTATGCCAGCAGGGAAGAGACTTTGACTGACCGTTCCACATCCAGCAGAACATCTTGAATACCAGGCTGGTTTTCTCCTCCCTGACACCTGCTGGGGCAGCAGGACTGTAGCAGGAGGGAAGTAGATAAGAGGGCGAAGACAGTTAGTGAGCCCTGGTGTTATCTTGCTGCAGTGCTACAGAGAAAAAGGTCTTAAATAGTCTTAAAGGAAAGGAAAATTACATCCCACGCCAATTTGTACCTGCTTAGTGCTTTCTGAAGTGAGACTACAGCCCCACAGCAGGGGCATAGCTGGCACCTGGGAGGCATTTCCCTGGTCCCAGGCTCAGCCTCCTTCTTCCAGAACATGCACGCCCTGAAGACACTGGGACTTCAAAAGATGCAATCCCTAATTCACATCATTTTCACTGTTTTCTAATACCCAGTTGTTTTGAAGCATGGGAGGGAAGCACTGCTGATTCTGAGTTATGAAATTTTAAGAGCATAATTGTGGATTTGTTGACTGCACATGATATTGAATTTGTCTTTCTTATTGTGACAGCAACCACTAACAGCGATGCTGCCAAGGCTATGAGGAACAGTCCTCACCATCACGGCAGTTAATGACATCGCTGTGCTAATTGCGGCCCCCCCAGCAGCCTCCAGCGCAGATCAGCAAAGGCAAGCAGCGGCTGCAGCGCTTGCAGCCCCGTGCTGAGCGTGTGCGAGGGGTGCCTGACGAAGAGCCTTTGGGTCTTTCACTGTCCCAGCGAGATAACTGTGGCTTACACATTAAATCAGTTCATTATGTATTTTTGATGCCATCTTTTGGCTCGTTAGCACATGAGCCTGGTTAAAACTAAATGCATCATTAAGGCTGCACAGCTAACGTACTTTAGAACCTCATTAAATGAAAAGATTATGACAAAACTGGCCTGGCATGTGCAGTAAATTTATTCCCACTCTCAGTAAATATTTAGTATTATCCATATTTGTTACATTGTTAAATGTGCCATTAGAACAAAGGACCCTCTTTTAAAAATTATCTTGAAACTGAAACCACAGTTATTAAAAGAGAGAGAGAACATTTTGGCCTGTTACAATCAAGTGGGAGGAAGAACTAGAACAGAAAAACGTCATTACCAGCCTCACAATATTTACAGTGGGAATCCTATACCATAAATGCCTAAAATTAAGCGATATTAATCCTACCTCCAAAGTTAAATCTGTGACATCCAGAAAAAAACTGATATAATGAGAATCTCAGTTTCCATTTCCAAGAGAGGTAGGAAAGGAGAGAGATTCTTGCCCAAATTTTTGAAGAAAAAACTTGGAATTGCAGTTTAAGTGTTCCAAAAATATCAAGAAAACAAAAGGCTGAAGAAAAAAAATCCTTAATGTTTGTCATTCGAGGGAAATCTCCTGATTGCACGATTAGCTCAGCGATCTCTGCAACCTTGCAGGTGAAATGCTATTTGTTTGGAATTACAATAGTAGGGTTTTTATTATTATTATTGTTTTTATTATTATCTATGCTCGTTCCCAGTGCAAACTCCCAGCTACTGACCTTAAGCTCTTCCAAGTCCGGCCTCTCCATGTTGACCACCGCCGCCAGCAGCTGCTCCTCCAGGCCATCCCGTGTGACGGTGAAGTTGATGAGGGTGCACTGCGCCTGCAGCTCAGGCTGGAAATGGGGGTTTGCCAGCTTGGTGTGGAGGATGAGACGGAAAGCAGGGTTGAAGTCACACTCCTTGTCCCCGATCTTAATGTACCTGAAATCAGAGCAAAAGGGGCATGAGTGCATCTCTTCCACAAGGTTTCACCCAGAGACAAATGGTTCTATCAGTCAATGGCACCTGCCAGCGTGGGACTTTGCACTCTTCACACAGAAATCACTATTAAAGCACAAAGTATTTAAAATCAGACAGGCCTGAGTCACTCCTGATTTAGAAGAAAAACCCCAGACCGTTGGCTCTGAATTTTGGATCCTGTTGGAGGAGGCTCACAGCTTCCAGCAGCAGGACAGCCAGTTCAACCGTGAACCCTCCTTGGTTTTTACAGAGGCTTTATTCTACCTAAATCTGGAGTTACATGGAGGAAAAGCCTCTCAGCGTGGAGATTTTAATTAGCCACAGCTAGAATCGTCGACTCTGTTGGCTCAGATCAGGCCAGCTCTGTGGTCACACTGAGCTCAAGCAGTGAAGCCAGATGAGAGCAGCGGCTGGCTGCCGTTCCTGGGAGGTAACATCACTCAGGGATGCCCAGCCTCCTCCTGTTCTGCAGTTCTGGCACCAAGTCTAAAATTTAAACAGAGACCGCAGGAATCAACATGCTCTGAATCCAGGTTTAACAAAGCCCATGGGAGCCAGAGGAAAGGAGAAACTGGAAACGCTTTCAGGGATGCAGTTGGAGGGTTACAGGAGCAGCACTGTTATCGCCAGAGTTTGAATGCACTTTGCAGTCAAACAGCTGCTCACAAGGTGTCCTCTCAGCCACCTCGACTGCTTTTCCAGCTGTGCAACCGAGGCAGAGAGAAATCACACAGCACACGCAGCTCACAGCAGCGCCCAGAAGCACTGCCGAGAGCCCTGACTTCAAAAAACCTCGCTCTGGGACCACCAGCATCTATCTGTGGGGTCTGGGAAAACATGAAACCCACGGACTTTTGGTTTGATTTATGACTTATTTACCCTTTCTTAGGAAACATGGGATCTTACAGAGAGTTTTAAGAGCAGAGACATATTGTCCCAAAAGGCAGTGACTCAGTTTTTCACTCAAGGGTCCCACCATCTCTGCTGTACCCTCATCTTCACCTTGAAAAAGTCAGTCCCCTTCACTGGGACCATCACTGCCTCTGAAATGATCCTTCCCCTCCGTCCTGCAGCTGAGCCCACAGCCATTCACCCTTTGCACACTGTTTTCCCCTGCAAACTTGCCAGACAGCTTGCCTTTCCCTGCAGTTTGCATCACCCTAGGATATTTTAGGCAAGTAAAGAAATGATCCTTGAGGAGCTGAAGGAATGTGAAAGGCTGAGCTTAACAGGCTTTCTATTATTTACTGCCCAAAGCCAAGAGCAGGGCTGCACGGCAAGGCATGGCCACGGGCTCAGAGGTCAGCCCACGTGGGCTCCTCTTGGCAGCGGAGCTCCTTAAAAGCCCAAGTGACATCCATCCTTCTGAAGGCAGACGACTTCAGTCTGCAAAAGCAAGCGAAACATGAAAAGAGTCCCTGAATCAAGTTTGGCGCTGAGCATGAGGTTTTGATTATTGCCGTTATTCAAGCACATGCTAAAAATGTGCTTATTTTACATTGCACACAGAAAGGAGGAAGAAGTGAACTCCCTGGCTGCCCTCCTCTCGGCTGGAGGGTGACCAGAAGCTGCCACGGAGAACCTGACCTCATTAAGAAACACTTATATATTCTTAATGCTTAAACCTGTAGCTGTATGCCGTGTTTGCTAAAATTCAAAGTAGCTATTTTGGTAGTAATTCAGTGGCAGGACAGCCAGTTACAGACACCAAGGTCACTATACAAAAGGAGAATTACGGGTCTCTCTTTTACATGAGGTTTGAATGACACTGTCCAACAAAACGAAAAATCTGGGTTTATTTCAAAGCCATCCTATGACTGAATCACCTGTGATTGCCTGATTTAAAATGCCCTCGCTTCTGAGGGCAGGATGTCAGCACTGCTGTATACGAACACCCACTGCCTGAGATCAGGAACAGAAGCACAACACCCAAACAACCCTTTCACACCTGCCGTTAAACTTCCCCGAAGCTCACCTTCCTTTCTTGATGGTTTCACGTCCCAATAATGGCCCCAAAACTGGATCCACAGATTCCTCCAGGTTTTCAATCAAAACCAGTTCTCCTGCAGCCAGGGCTCGTTCCATCGTGTCCAGGTACCTGTAGGAAACAGCACTGGTACCCAGTACAGCAAGGCTGGGTGTGACAGGGACGGAGGGGTGCTCCACACTGCGACGGCAGCTACATGCACATGCCAGCAGGGAGGGAAAGAGGAGTAAGATGGTGCCAACACATGATGCACAAAGTGGCATGGGCAGAGCTTTGGCTGGCTAGCAAAGAGAAATTAAGTCTTGGACTCTGGAGGTCAGACAAAAACAACGCTGTCATCTTTGCCAAGAAACCAGCATGGGCATCAGTGAACAAAGATGGGACAGCTTAGAGTTATTTGTAGTAAATACTTTGTTTCCCCCAAAATCTGCTGGTGGAGTTAATCTTGTGTAAAAGCAAGGACAAAGAGCAGGTTTCAGCTCTGGCTTGCCCAGGGTTTAGGGTCGTGTGAAGGACAGCTGCTTTCCTCAAGAGGGAACTGGACCCCTTTGCCCAGTGCCTAACTGTG
Organism: Falco biarmicus; assembly: GCF_023638135.1. NCBI lineage: Eukaryota > Metazoa > Chordata > Aves > Falconiformes > Falconidae > Falco > Falco biarmicus. The sequence goes on along the minus strand of NC_079288.1, from coordinate 9,542,219 downwards.
AAACAGGGATGCTCTGCATTTGAAGGGCAAGGTCAAGTGCTTGTGCTCTCTCCTTCAGGGCTGCTCTACACTTCACACAACTTATCTCTCTGCAAAGAGGTGAGAAGGGCCCTGGGCAGGTGGTGAGGATGCTCCAGGCACTGTTAACCCCATCACTGTTGCATTGCATCACTCCAGCTAACCCCGCTTGCTAAAATTTAGGTTTCTCATCTAAGCTAGAGAGTTTGGGACCCCAAGAGGTGGTAGATATACCTCAGACAGGAGTTCAGAGTAACATTTAGGCCCAACTTAAAGGGGCTGACACAATGCAAACCCCATCCCTGATCTGCAGCCCCTGTTTTTCTTGAGTCCAGGGATTTTTTTATACAAAGAAACAGTCAGAGAGAATGACAGGAGCTGACCCCAAAGCGGCTCAAATGATCCTTTCCTGAAGGAGAGAGGGGTGTGGGTTTAAACCTCATAAAGCAGCATCATTTCCCAGATGATGAAACACTCCCTTATTTGCTGAACGATGCTTTTAAACAAAGTCCTGAGGTGTCACAGCAGCACGCTGAGCTCCCCTCAGAGCCTGCCAGCCTGATGTGGGGCCAGGGAGGGAGGGGGGAAAGGAGATGCTGTGTTTGCACAGCAAGCTGTAATGGCAGCATGTGAATGCTACAGGGTCTGCTCCTCTTGTTCCATCCCAGAGGTCTGTATTTAGGTGCCTCCTCTTGGATCCTTACTTTTCCACAGATTGCTTTGAATAACTGCAAGGCATGGTGACCATGTTGGTCAGGAAGCAGGATTTTGCTCTAATGAAAAACGAGCTGTATTTTCATCCCACATGAGATCAAATCTATTAACTTCTTGTTACCCTCTATGAGGAAAGCAGAGGAGCCACCAGCAAAACAATGTGGGCAACCCCAAGACATCTCCAAATCTACATGAATTTGCAAGCATCAACCCTGGACCACTCTCACCTGTTGCCAGTGTTTTGCTCTGGATTAAAAATTAAAAAAATAAATAAATAACTCAGCACTCATATCCGAACAGGGATTTAGCTCTGGTGCTCCATCCCAGCTATGACTCCTCTCTGTTGGGTAGAAATGGGTGCAAAGTGAGATAGCAGAAGAGCAGACTGTGTGCTGACCAGAGAGATGAGAGCCAGGAGTGGCAAAGCCTTCCCACAAAAGATTTGGCCAGATCGATGCCGAGGTGCTGCAATGAGAGCCTCCATGCTGGTGCCCGCATGGCAGCGGAGTTCGCCCACCTGGTCTGCAGGGTATAGTGACCCTCATGGCAGCTTCACCTTCCACACCCAGGCCCCTTCTCTTCTTCCAAGGCGTGGGAAGCCCTACTCGCCCTCCTGGGTGAAACCAAGTCAGGACATGACACAGAAGACGAGCTTGATGGAGGATGCTCAGCCTCCAGCACACAGCTCTCTCCTTTCTCAGTTTCAGAGGAGTTTCTATGGTAACGGAGCCAAGCACTAAACAGACCCTCTATTTAATGAGAAGTCCCTATCATTTTGCTAATGAATAAGCAGCTGATGCACAAATACATTTGAGGGTTTTCCTCAATATAATTGGCTCAGATGGCTGCAGTTAAATGTACGCTGTTCACCAAATACCACAGGCAGACAACCCTTAAAAGGTATTATTACGTGATAAGGTTGATGTTTACCCCTTCTGCCCAATCCGGATCACTCTGAGGTCTTCACCATGCTTTGTTTTGATCCATTTGATACCCTGCAGCTGGGGGTCCACCATGAGGGGCCAGCGCTCACAGTTGGTGAGGATGGTGGCATTTTCAGTGGACATCCGATCAGCTGGCAGGCCCTCGTTCTGCCAAGCCGCGACATCAGCATCATCTGTCAGCATGGTCAGAGGATCGAGGGATGAAGTTATGGGGATTGGCACCTGGGAAGAAAGGAGAAATCCTTCCTAATGTGTCGATAAAAAGCAGCGAGTGTGACTTGCAACGTATTCCAGAGATGAGCAAGGAAAATACTTGAAGAAAGGAAAGTTAGCTTAATTAAAAACTGCTAAGTCTTATTTATCAGTGGCTTCCCATTCTACACGATAGTTTTGATCTGGTTTTAAGTGTTTCCCAATCCTGTTGTGAATGAACACAAATTACGCAAGCAACCCAAAAATTCTTGCCTGCAATGCACTAAGCACCCCGAAGGGCCACAGCCCAGCCGAGCAGGCTCAGATCACACGCTGCCCTGTACAAGCTCACTGAGACAACAGCTTGGAAGAATGTAATTAACACCCTCGTAAGCCTGCTGGTGTGTTGCAAAACAGCATTAGCCGTTCCAGAAACACTTCTCTGACATGGGAGGCCATTTCTGGGTGTGACAACCAGAAAGTTAACTGTGCCAGATACCTGAGCAGAATGGGCTTTCGATTCTCCATTAGAAATACAGACACTTCCTTGAAATGTCTAACAACAGTCAGGTCATTTTCGGAACAATATTCCCTTCTTTAAATAAATTTTTGGCTAAGCATTAAGAAATGCAGAATGAAATTTTTCCTCTCTCATCCTAAGAAACTTGCTGGTTTTCTCAGCTTTTTGACCTGGGCATCACTGCTCCGTTGTGAGTGTATTTAAAAGCTTCTTGGTGTTTCACCAGGATTTGTAACATATCCAGTTACTGTACTGATGTGCACAAGCTCAATCCTGCAGGAGACTGAGCACTTGCATTTACTGATGCATGAGAGGACCTGTTAAAAATCAGTGAAATATTAAACAAGTTTGAAGCATGATGGTCTCCATCTGGTCCAAACAGCAAGACATGGGTAAAACCAGCTGAGAGGCCTGGCCAGCATGAACAGAGCTTGTGTTCAGCATGAGGAACCATCTGGAGTTTTTCCAAGCCTACTACAGGGCTGGCAGTGAGCTCTGCCGGCTCCAAACAATTCCTTCTCCATGGTCTCTCTCTCCTTCTTAAGCCATCCCTGTGCCTGGTTATAACAGCACAGCATCGGCACCAGGCTCCACGTTTGGGTTGCTGCATCGAGGGTTTTCCTCTGTAGATGGAAGAAGCAGGTCCCTAGCACGGAGCACGGACATCACAACGCCTTCCCCAGAGAGGAGTAACTCGAGTAGGACTATGTCCTTCTCCTCAATCCATCTCAGTGGGAACACAGGGATACCCCTCATTTGTGGGCATCAGAATTTACAGCCACGTTATTTTCAGTAACAGCAGCTTTTCAGAGAAATCGGGGCTTACTTTTAGCTGGTGCAAGTACGGCTTCCACATTCCATCCAGGAGGTCTTGACGGTATTTCTTTGTGAAGTAGCCCAGGTAGGAGATGAAGGCAGTGATCAGCAAGACATCTCCACACAAGGTGCTCTGCTGCTGCTTGAAGTCTTTCACAGCTTCAGCCCATCTCACGTTCTCAGAGGCGAGCCCGCCAACCTACAATTTCCCAAGTCAAATCAATAATTAGGGTGGTTCTTTAAATGATACCTCAGGACCTGGCGGTACCCATGTTCTTGACATCAATTGCCATTTGCTAAAGTTTAAAGCCTGGGGATGGGAAACATTCAAAGGCTGCTCTGCTACGCCCACTGCCCCATTCAGTGAAAGACTGGCCCTGCAGTCAAATCTCAGCTGTCTGCTCCACAACTCCTCTAAAATCATGAAGGCAGGATCCATCACTTCCCCAGCAGGAATTCACATAAAGATATCTGCATAAGGATGTCTGAGGCAGCCCATCAGCTGTTAATTGCTTTAATGCCACAGATCACAGCTCCTTACAGCCTCTCTCACACAGAGCACTCCTCTCCAACAGCCACAACCTTCAGCTGTTCCACACAATTTATTACCCCAGGTAGATGGGGTTTTGATCACAACTCCCTTGGGTCTACATTTTTCTTTTGCTTAAGGCTCTGTGCAGAAAACACTTCCTAAAGACATCTTTCATGAGCTGCCAATGCACAAACAGTCCAACTAGAGGCTTACCAGCTTTGAAGAGGGTACAGCATCTCCTTGTGAAAGAAGGTATCTCTACGTGCACAGACAACTTCTCTGAACATTGGTACTTTTCAGGGTACCACTGGTCCCTCGCTCCCTCCTGTGATTATAAAAGATACCCAGACACTTCCCACCCACCCCACCCCCCACCCGCGGCTTTTTCTTTTTTTAAAGAAAAAAGCTTCAGCTTGCTTTAACTGAGAAACACCCCTTGGAAATATCAATGGAATGCATTCTTCAAGGTTCACAAGCCAGAAAAACCCAAAACAGTTTTAAATTGGACTCATGGATTTGAGATCGAGAATGCCAAACTTCACAGTCAAATTCATAATCTCTCCTGTTGTCAAGGTGCTCTGGAAACATCTACCTAACGTACAGATCCCCCCGGCTCCCAGACCCCTGGTACCAGGGCCAGCCAGCCCTTTCTAGCTTTCTTCTTCAGTATACAGTCCACAAGACCTTGGGGTTATTTCTCGTATTCCTCATTTTCCTTAAAAATTCCTCTATATCCTTCACTTTCACAAACCTCTTCAAAGAAGGGGTGCTGCAAACGTGACTAACACGACACTGTGTCTTTCTTCCAGGCCACTGTTAAATGTTAGATAGGACCAGCTCTAACACCAACCCCTGTGAGAAGCCTTATGAACACCTTAAATAACTCGTTCCCCTAAACTGTGTTACTTTGCCACCTTAAACAGATATGCAGAACGCAGGTACCACCTTCAGATCCTCACTGAATTCCACCATCATGCATTCCAGCTTGGCCAAGTCCTATTTCTAGCAGACTTTTGCTGCCTTCTGAGGGTTAGGAATCACCTTCTCATTTCCAGCACAAATTTACTTCTGGCCGGTTTGTGCCATGGGTTCTCACACAAACAGCTCTCCTTTCTCCCCCGTGTGCCTCCAGATGCTTTTGGAAACAGCCAGTACGTCACAGGGAACGGGCTCTGCTTGGCTAAGCCCAGGAGCTGATATCCTTCCCTCAACCACACAGCCCCAGCACCAGGACCAGCCTTGCAGGCCAGACCCGAGCTGGCCCCTGGCCCCTGGGCTGCTGGCAGCAGCCTCGACAGGTGACTTGGGAGGCCAGGACAAACAAGCACCTGGTGACAGTTCCTGACATCATCCCCCAGCCTCCCACAACTGGAGGTTTAAGGACCTTCTGAAACAGAGCTTGTGTCTTTGTGCTTAAGAGCCACTGATGATTTTTTCCTTCCTGGGACTAAGCTGTCGTGGATAGCAAACCCACCCTTGGGCACCTGCAGGCCTTCTGTAAAAAAATTACAGCCTCTGATGCACTGCCTGAACTTTTCAATTGCTAAAACCTGTTTGCACAGTGGAAAACCAGCAAACAATCGTGCTCACGTCACCTTCTCCATACCACTCATGATTTCAAGCCCTTAATACCTCATCTGCTGTCTCCTTTGGAGGTTGAAGAGCTTTAGCCTACTCAATAATTCCTCACACAGAAGAAGCCTTTTGATTGTCCTTGCAATCTTTATCCTTACCGCATGATGTAATCTTTATTATCCGCTTTCTTTTTGTTGTTACTTTCTTTGCACCATTTCCCATTCCACTATTTCCTTTGAGGTACGGCAGAGGGGGCGGAGGTACAGCTGCACATTCGAGATTTATTTAGCATGTATTTATATAGTAAGATTGTGATTTTTCTATGGTTTTCTTCTCTCTTCTTTTCCTAACAAACCCTAACATTCAATTCCAGCTTGGGTTTGTTGAGGTTTTTCTTTGCCTCTGGGAGCACAGAGCTCACATACTCACAGAACTCAACCCCATCAGTTCATTCCTGAATGATAATAACTAGCTCAGCATCACTTACAGGGCATGTAAAGTAAAAACTAATTTTGCCAGTACGCATTGCTTTACATTTATCTACTTGGCATTTCATACCTGCACCACCCAGGAATTTACAGTTCCTTACAGACAGTCTCTATCTGTTCTTTAATTGTATTGCTGGGAAACTCTGACACACCATCTAATCCAGACCATTCTGATGAACGCAAGAACTAATAGACACCTGCAAAAACAGCTCTGATGACCTTTCTGCCTTGATAAATCTGCCCCTTTGAACCAGTGAAAACTGCCTCCTGGGCAGCCTGGCTCCTTCCAGGAGCAGAAACAGAGGCTGCAGGTTTTCTTTGCCCTGGTCAACCTCAGATCTGTCCCCAAACCACTCCAGCTGAGTGACTCCTTCATGAACATCAACCACCACCCTACTGACAAAGCTGCAGAGGTCTCCCTAGTGCCTTTTGCTGATCTCGGCCTGTGCTGATTTTCCCTTCGCCTCACTAGAAAGCCTGCTTTTGGTATGACTGGGACCACATCTGCCTTTCTTAAGGCCACACAACACGTAGGACAAAGCCTGAATATATAGATTCAAACAATCCTCACCGGTTGCTGGTGATGTGCTCCTGCTTTAGAGACAATCTGCTATAAATCCATAGTACCTGCTTCTTGCATTACTGAATTTCATCCTGTTCCTGTGGTTCCCCTATCCAGACCATCCAGTTATTTCAATTACAGTCATGCTCCTCTTTATCTGTGGGAATCCCCATTTTTATGTTCTCAGTCTTATAGGTCTGCCTTATGTATACCCACATACATTCAAGCGGAGCCATCTGACAGCTGGGAAATATCAAGGATCAGGCACAGCATGTGGAATACCTGCCCTGTTCCTCCTCTGTTCCGGGCATTTGCTGGAGTGCAGCTGAAGCTGGACAGACCCACGTCCCAGCCCCCATATCTGTTCTTATGCAATCCTACTTGTTGAAAAAAAAGCAAAACACTGCTTTTAAGTTACCAGTTACTTGTAAGGATCGTAATCATAAATGATCCTTAATCTCAACTCCAGTAACAGTGCACAGATGTCCAATTCCTCCACCTTTCCTTTGTAGTCTTTACAGATGAAGTACCTTGAAATCTTCCCTCCAGCCTCCTTGGGGTCAATTCTCACTGCTCTCGTAGCCTCTAAGACCAAGTCATCTTTATTGCTCTGATTTTTCTAATACTTGTAGAATGTCTACATACTCCTAATTAATTTCTTGAGGTTATTTTTTTTTTATCCATTTAGATCTTAGAGGTCTTTATTTCTCCTTTGCTTGGGTCACACGTTACCGCCAGTTTTAGTACCTTAAAGAAATCCCAGGTCCCACCTCAGATCCCAGAAGTCATTGGAATTCTTTTTATTTAGCAAGTAGCAAACTAAAAGCCATCTCATTTGATTACCTTTACCGCTTTGATAATGAGGGATGGTGAACAATCATTCCCTATTCACCTTCTGCATACCATTCATGATTTTATAGGCTTCTGTCACACCCACCCCTCCTACACGGTCTCTCTTCCAAAATGAAGAGTTCTAATCTATTGCCTCTCTTCACATATGGAAGCCGTTAAATACTTTGTTGTAGCATTTCTAGGTCACCTACAGCATTCTGAGATGGGGTAACCTGACTGTGTTCAGCACGTGAGACATAGGCACCAACAGATCTGATACAATGACTGTTTAACTTCCGTTTCCTGATTTTTTCCTAACAATTACTAATATTCAATTCGCCTTTCTTCCTCCAGTCAAGTACCACGCTGCTGTTTCTGAAAACTCTCTGTAACAACTCCAAGAGCTCTTCTGTGCATGGTAATAGTGCAATTAGGACCTATCAACGTAAACGCATGATTACAGTTAGTTTTCCCTGTATGCATTATTTTGCATTTGTCATCACTAAATTTCATCTGCCACATTAGCACATATCCACTCCCAAATACCACCCATCAGCCAGCCTCCTTTTTCTGGTGCACAAATCCCTAGATATTCCCTTGTCCCTGTCTCTTGTATCCTGGAGCATCTTTCTTAAGTCATCCAAAGGCACTGTAAAAGTTTGGCTTCCCTTCATCCCCTCAGTTCATTTTTTCCACCCAAGCAATGCTATCTGTGCTCAGTTAGGTGTATTCATCATACAACCTCAAATGTGTTAATTTCAAAGTCTGGGAACTTATTTCTACCCACAGCCACATGGGTGACAGATCTTGGATGTCAAATAAATTGCACATCAGTAAGGGCTGTCAAGATCTATTCCTAGATCAAAGCCAGAGATGACACAGGAGATGGTGTGCATTGCACAGAAGTAAGTTAGGATGCAAGTAGTTCCTTGCATACACTGTAAAAGTGATCCAATTTTGACAGCAGTACTAGCAAGCTGTGTGCTTTCTAACCAGGCCTTTAAAAACAGCTAGTGGAGCTGGCACTGACATGACTTGCTTCTGTCTGTGTTAGCAGCTGCCTGTGCTCGCTGCTCCCTCAGCTCTGATGCCTGGTGGGAGCTTCAAGGAACCCAACGGAGTCTCAGTCACGTTGTTCCCAGGCCACGGGGTGGGCAGGAGGTGTAACCAACATGGCCTGGGATGCAGCGTCCTTGCTCCTCCAGCATTTCTCTCCGTCTTATGGAAGGTATGATAAGATTTCACCTCTAAATAGGAACTCCTCTAAGCGAATGGATTGTCTGCTAAACCACAATACAAATGCTGCAGCTCATACCCCAGCCGCAGGCAGAGCACGCCAACTGCACAGGGACAGAGTGCTTCTCTCCTCCTCTCCCTAAAAGTTGCATTGAACTCTAATAATTTCCACCAGTAGAAGTAACCTTGGCCTTGCCCAGACTTTTAAATCATCCCTGATCCTAATGATTTCCACTGTTTTCCATATGACCCACAGCAAACAGAGACCCCTGGTAACGGAGCATCGGCACATGCTGTGGCATCAGCAGCATGAGAAGCCAGAGTTATTTTTCTCTCCTCATAACTAGGCTGGCAAGAGCCATGCTCTCCCCCATTAAAACTCCAAAGAGGAGACTAAGGGGTGTCCATTCAGGGACTTCAGTTCCAGGCGGGAGTTTGAGCAAACAGCCTGTGCTCGCCTCCCACATGATATAAGAGAGAGTTTCTGGATTTAGCGCGGACTCCTTTGCCCATCAGTGGCTTACACTGCCTCAGGTCCTGAGGCTTAACTGACCCCAGGAGCCTGCAGCTGTCTGTGCAACACGTTTCTGGCTGCATTGCAGAAAGTTCCACGCTAGTAGGAAGTTGGAGCCCTCAGCGTGGCAGCAAGAGGTGAAACCCTTCCAGCAAACCCGCCACAGCTCCAAGCCTCTGGCTGGGAAGCAAAGGGGACAGCCCCCCCGCTCCAGTCCCCAGACAACAACCACACAGGGTCCCTGCAGGAAGCACTCTCCAGGTGGCTCATGCAATACTAAAGGGACTGCTATGTTTTTCCACCTTTTCCAGTGGTTTTCTGGCACAGAAACTGGGCAGGGTTAAGAGGGCTGGGAGTGAGAAAGCAGCAGAAAGATGATTAAGAGCCTATGTGCAGCATTAGGAGAGCTCCAAGCAACACTTAAATATTTTTCCAAATCTTTGCATTTGGAGACGTGGCCACAGCAGACACTGAATGGGACAGATATCTGGGTTTCTCCCCTTGTTTGCTGTTGCACTCTTTTTTTAGACTGCACACATTGTTCAGTGCAATATCGCTCTCAAGCATGTTTTGTGTGTTTGTGTGTACATGTGTATATCCATCTCTCAGCAAGCCATAGGAAAAAAACAGAATGCAAACAGTCCCACTCTATCCTTCTTTGCTTTATAAAAGCCCAGGGTTGACACTGGCTTCCCCAGGCTCTCAGCCTTTTATCTCTTATCAACGCCTGTGACTATCAGGCTGAAAAATTTACCCAGCCCCAGTGCGGCAGATGATGTTTACCAGCTAGGGATCAATAAAAAACACGCTGCTTTTTTTCTAGAGGAATCCAGGGCATTGCCCAGCACTCATCTTCCTCACCACTGCAAAGACTGTGCCAGTCATATGGTACTTCAGTTTTATGTGGTCCTAGATGCAGGAATAGAGATTTGCTTCCTCCTGGCCCTGCTTTTTCTCTAATGATGAAAGGAAAGGTGTTTCAGCCTGGGGAGAGTGTGTCCTAGCAGCAGCCGGTGGGCAGAAGACAACAACATTAGCAGACAGACTATGGAGGAAATAACGTTTAGCCTGTCTCATCTATGCACATAGACAGAGGCAGCCTGGGGAAGCTCTCCACGCTTTCAAACACAAAGCAAAACTGCTTTCCAGCCGCCCTGGACATCACCTGCATGAGCACGGGAGGACATGACTAATCATGGAGCAGCAATATACACCGTACTTGAGCGGACATCCAAATTCAGTCTAAATGAAAATGGCTTATCTACTTCAGCAAAAGGCTGACAGAAGTAACAGCTGTATTCACTCAGGTATAGGCTTTCTACTTTAAAGTCCTTTATCTGCCCAGAAAATCAAACCACCCCCCTCCACCCAGGCTGCACGATAACACATCCTCCTTTTTCCTTTTACCATTTTCAGTTTGATTCAACGAGAGGCTTGAAAGCCGGTCACCAAAACATTCTCAAGCATATGTAAGAGACAGAAATAACTGGAGTGGCCAGTGTCACCCGCTGGTGGCTGGGCAGAGCCGCGCACGGTGCCCCTCGTTCACACACCAAGTGAGAGCAGAGTGGGAAAAGCAGCTTGCCCATAACCCCATCGTCACTATTTTAACGGTCTCAGGATTTCAAAGTTTGTTGCTGTGGTTGTCCCAAAGCCTGGACAGGAAAAGTTTCTTTCCAAAGCTGTCACTAGTGCATCCAAAACATTTCAAGAGGCAAGAAACAGGGAGGCTTTGAAGCCAACGCAGCTAAACTGCTACACAAAGTGAATCACCGAGACTGCGCCTAACAACAAAAACCACCCCGAGATATCGGACAGCGAAGGGGACAGCCCAGCGCCAGCAAAGCACCTGAACAAGTCCTGCTTTTAAGCAGGTCCTGACCCTGAGCCCAGGAGCAGTCCCAGTTAACGAGCAAGGTAAAGAACATGCTTAAAAACCAACGTACTCCCGCTGCTTCGCTGAGACCGTACCGCCCGTGACACGAGCTCGGTGCTATTGAACCGCAAGCTAACGCATGCAGCAGTGCAAAAACCGCAACTGTGACCAAAGAAAGTTTTTTTCAAACTTGATTCCTGTGTCTTGTCTTGATTTCAGAATCAAAATATTTTCTTTCAGAGGAAATTAGTAATCTTAAAAAATCAGGTAGGAACAAATATCACAAGGGACAATTTATTTTACTAAAGTATTTGCTACTTTTGTTTTACAAAAACAGTTTTGGTAATGCAGCTGAGCCAAGACCCTCCCAAATTCTACAATTTTTCCTTATCAGAATATCAGTTTTACCTGAATGAAAAGTCACCTTTTAACCCAAGAATTCACCTGCTAAGCAGACACCTTGAAGAAATCACGTTCTGTTTGTTACAATGGTACTAATCGAAGCAAAATTAAGCTCTATTCAGCGTAAAGCATGCACTTACACACACATATTTATATGAAAAGAATTGAAGCCATCATTTCTATGTTTCTTTTTCATGAAATATTTTCTTCTTGTATTTTGTCTTTACTGACTCCTACAAGAGCCACAACCTACCTTCACATCCCATGTTACACAAGATTTTGTTAGGCCATGGAAAGACACAGGGAAATACTCATCCTGCAAAAATCTCCCCAGAAACATAAACGGCTCTTTCAAATGAAAACACTATTTTCCTGTCTTAATTAAAGGTTTTGGAAGTATTCAGTGAGATTTAACCTGAAGAACATGAAAGCATAAAACTCCTTTGGTGGTTGCATAGGAGATCTAAATCAGTATAAGAAGGGACTTATCTGCTGCTTGTCTCCGACCCTTATATCTGAGCATATCATGGTCCTGACTGCATTTGCCTGCAGAGCAGCCACCTGTCCTGCAGCCGTGCTGCACTCCTGTTTTCCAAAGGAGGCACGCAGAGATTAAATATGAAAAATGAAAGGTTTTTTTCAGAGTTTCCCACTACCTAAGCATGCAGCAGGTGAACTGTGCAGTTCTTGGGAGCACTCCGATATCCCACTAAACACAGCCTTCTTCACGTGCCCATGCAAACGCACGTGAAATCTAAACAGCCCTGAAAACCCAGGCTAAAGCAATTTGGTGAAAGTCACCTAAGAAGGTTTGAGAGTAGGGAATGGAGAACAAGGGAGAACTGAGCACAACTCGCCATATCCCAAGCAAAAAGCATAACCGTCTGGCTCTCTCTCTCTCCTCTAACTACGCTGGGATAGGTACAGGTAGATACTTTACATACAAACTACAGCCCAACACAGTCATGAGCCTGTAAAACAAGTAGAGAAATCTGCAGCCAACACCACTTCTAGAAATACCTTTGTATTCTGCCAACAGCCCCACCAGCAGAAGCAGCTTCAACAAGACAGACTGAGACCAGCCTCCACCCCCGAATAGCTGCAGACCGGGCAGGACACGCTCCTGGAGCCACAGGTACAATCTCTTGGGAAAGAGCATGGTTTGAACACGTCCCGGCTGCCCCTGGGAGGACAGGTAGCACAGCAGCCTTTCCTCCAGTGCTGCTACCAGGCCAGGCTGTGTGGCCGGAAGAAAGGGACTGGGCGTCCCAGTGAGTTGTGCCAGGTCTCAGGCAGGAGCCACGTGCTGAGCTGTGCCCACATCCTGCACCCAAACCGGAGCTGGACGGGCACCTTCCACACCAAGGGCTCGGCAGAAGCAGGTGGGAGTGCGCTGCCGACGCCTGTATCGGAGAAGCCCGTACCGCTACCTGCGCCTTCCCTGTGGGCACAGCGAGCCAGATGTTTCAAAAGCATAAAAAAACCGGGGTTACCCACCGAGACAACTGTCAGCGCTGCCTTCGCGTGTGGGGGGAGCCTGAGGTGGCAGAACCAGGTGCTAGAGCCAGCGCCAGCTGGGGCACAGCTCAGGCACTGGACCGTTCCCCTGCCTGGGGGAAGCAGCAGTTTGCTCCAGCTAACAGCCAGCACAGGGGCCAAACTGCAAAGCGTTGAGGGCAACTGCAGCATGGGATGCGAGCAGGGGTCCAGCGAAGAGGCCAGCATCTCTGTCCCTTAGGGGTGCAGCAGTGACAGGGGCACTGCCCCCGCAGAGGACTAGGAGGCTGCACATTTTGAAGAGACAACAGATTGCTGTGCCTGCCGAAGGACTGATAACACTGGCATACTCTGCTTTTTTCGAGCTTTTCACTATTAACTTTTTGTCATTTCAAAGCCTACAAAGCTGCTAGCATATTCCTGTCTTTGTTTTTACAAATATGATTTTTCAGTCATATAGTTTTGGCCCATCATCACACATTTAAGTAACAGAAAGGAGATGAGACCTGTGAAGACAGTAGAGCCAGTCTCTTTAAATACAAGCAGTGCCTATCCTGATGTATGCAAACAGCCAGTGCAAAATCATTTTTATTACTGAAACTTGCTGCAGTGCAGGAAATGTATTCAAAAAAAAAATAAAAAATGAGAGGATGTAACGTACTGCATGCACATGGTTCACATCTCAGCAGCACCTGATACCTCCCATTCATGCCACCCAGGCTGCATCTGCTGACACTCACCAGTCGATTTGCAAGAGCGATGGTACACGCTGTAGCTTCAGCTTCTTGCTGACATTTGAGTTTGTCTGAAGTGGCCTTCTCAAACTTGGCTGTGAGCTTTCCCAGGTTCTCGTTGAGGCGCTGCACATGAAAAAAAGAGAAAATACCAGCACACTTTTAAGGAAAACCCTTATTGAGGGACGATTCACGCTGCAGGCAGGGCTGGCCAAGCTCCACCACAACCCATACTGCCCAGGCTGCCAGCCAGGGCGCAGCCCCTACACCATGTTGCAGCGTCAGGAGCCAGTGTGGAGGCGCAAAGTGCTGCGCTATTTTATATGCTTGTAACTCACACCCTCAGCACAGGGCAGAGGCAAAGAACACACAAAATTTATTTGGGGCTCTGCCCTGGTGTGAATTTAAACTGGGAAAGGGGGTCCATATGGCCAAGTACCAGTTCTATGGCTGAGCAATGAGGAGGGCAGCTAAGAAAACAGAATTTTATATTTCTTGATGCTGCAGCCTCTTTGGTCTCTGTCCAGTCCTTGAGACTCTGCTGATTCACCAAGTTGTGCTCAAATCCCCAAGGAGCTCCTCAAGCAGCTGGAGGTACGCTTGAACCGTCTCCAAGCCATACCTCCCACACCCTGCTTCCAGAAGGGAACGTAACAAACAAGTCAATGAAAGGGTTTTGCTCCTGAAGCCACCCGAGTGTGCGCCACGGGACACCCCTGCAGAGGAGCCCAACGAGCACTCGGTGGGACCATCTGACATGCAAAGTGCTTCTGGGCTGACAAGGGGCAGAAAGAGGCCAAACCACCTGGAGAGGAAAAAAAAAAAAAAAAAAAAAAGAGCGAGCCCTTTGCTTGGGCTGAGCTCTTCACGCTCTGGTCTAAAACAAATCAACAGCTCCCACAGGCACTTGGAGCATTTCACTTCTGATAAGAGAAGTAATAATTGATTTTATCTGTACCCAATGCAAACTGCTTAAGGCTAAACTGCTTGTAAATCATTTTAACACTGAGCTACACACTAGAAACAAACCTGAAAATGAAAAAGGATTGTATTAGGGATATCTGCAGCTCTCCTGGATACTGTAAAATACAAAGAAGTCTCTCCTTGACCTGCCTTGGAATTAATAACACAAAAAGTTTCTATCCCTGTGTGTATATGAATGTACGTGCATACATACGCTCATCAAATCCCACCACAGAAGCACGATTCTGATGAACAGGTATCTTTGATCTGTGAAGCACAGATCACACCTGCAGCACCACACCAGACACTCTACAGTAACACACAAATATCTGTGTGCAACTGTGACTGTACATCTTGCTTCTACATCTACCCTCCCCAGATTCATAGCACCCTTATTTCCCAGGCAGACAAAGCAGAGGGAAAGGTACTTAGTTTTGACAGTCAGAATAGTCTCATTTATTAATAAAATGGGTTTATGATAGCTCAGTGCCCAGTGGTGAGCAAGTATGAGTCAGCATCACATCACTGAAGCTATCCAAGGTATCCCAGCTTGATAAGCAAGGATATACCTCCACATCCACCCCCACGCTGAGCAATGTATCATTATCCATCTGCAGAGGAGAAAACTCTTCTAAAACAATCAGTTTTGTAAGTGCATGCCAGTGGAGTACCAGTAATCTCCCCAAAGATTGCCATTTTCTTTAACAAAATCCCACTTCTTAAAAAAAAAAAAAAAAAAAAAGAAGAAGAAGACAAAAGAAAAGCTCAGGCATTAAAAGCTTTGGAAACAAGCAGCATAAAGGGACGATAAAGGTTCCCCAGCACTGTATTTCACATCTTAGATGGGAGAATTAGAGGCTAAAGACCTCTAAATCCATCCCTGCTTCAGGTGCTGTCCCTGCCCTCCTTTCATCTGCAGCAGCAAGGGGCTACCAGAGAGCTCTGGAGATCTTTATTTTTCACATTTTTAGTTACAAAGTGTAGTAAGCACTTTAAGAATAATAATCCCTAGGAGGCATCAAGGGAGTTATGTATTTCTGACACGAAGATGTGCTGCTAGAAGAGACGAGCAGGTGGAGGAGCTCGGCTGGAGGGGCTGTGCTGCCTCTCTCAGTGCTCAGTCCAGGCCAGTCCGGCTGCCCACACACCTCGGGTATTAACGGTGATTTTGCACAAACCGTGGTGTTAGTACAAAAGCACAGCCACAGAGGGTCCTTCACTCACAGAGAGGGATCCCAGATCCAAAGCACCTTAAGAAAAGGCAGAGTCTGGAGCACAAGCAGTGGCTGCCTGCAGCAGGAGGGAGCTGGAGAACAGCGAGTTCTGGGATGCTGAGGAACAGGCTGGTGGGGACCACTGCGCTGGTGTCCCCACTTTGCTACTAGCGAGTGTTGACCAGGGAGGGAGGTGGGGGGAAAAGCAGTGTCTTTAACATAGAGATCATTTTCTGAAGGAAAAGGAGAAAAGCTAGAAGCTACTCTCTGTAGAAATGCGTTCCAATTATACAGTAATTTCTTCTATTCAGTAATTTTCTTAATTTCTTTTTTTTTAAGTAGCAAAAATCTAAATAAGGATAATGCACAAGACATGCTGACAGGGAGCTGTGCCGTGACAAATTATTAGGCTCCTACTAAAGCAGTCATCATCCTGCAAAACATGCCCATCACCAGAGCCTGAGCACAGGGAGCCAGCCCAGCCCAGCTCCATGCTACCAGCACTCTGAATCAGCCTCCCGTTCCTCTTCCCTGCCCCTGTGCAACATACCAGGAACATACTGGTTTGAGACAACGAGTTTTCTGAGGAACCATGAGTAGAAGCAAATTGCATTTGAAAAAACAGATAGGAATAATAAGAACTGGTAATTGGCTTTCATCTTAAGGTGTAAGCAAGGCTGGAGAAGAACAGATGAAATGTAGAAAGCAGCAATAACAGGGAGAGAAAATACTATAATCTACCAGATCTTTGGATTCCCACCCCACCCTGAAAAATACATGAGTGCAGAGAAGGAGCTTTGGAGAAAGTGGAGGATTTGTCCCCAGGCAGGGGCTAGCGCGATGGGTCCCACCAAAGGGCCAGCACTTACAGCGATTTTGGCCTTGATGCTGGCCAGCTTGTCCTGGGCAGCCGCCAGCTCCGCGTTGGCCTTGCTCAGAGCCTGCCGCTTTGGCTCCACCTCGCAGTACACCTCGTGGAAGCGCACGATGTTCACCACCCAGGAGCAGAGGCCGGCTGCGGCGTAGGACTTGGTGGTCACAAATTCGGGTTTAAACTTGGGATCTTGCAAATAGGGCTGAAGGGCTTTGAGGCAGTTCTCATGGATGTTCTCCTTGTCGAACTTGATCAGGGAGTCCAGGAAGCCGTCCACCCTCGCCATGGCAGCTTTTGCTGCTTTCCAGCTCCTGTCCTTGGGAATCTTCCCTCCCGGGGCCATCAGTACCATCACGGCTGCGGTGACATTGCTGACAGCTGAAGGCGGTGACCCAAAGGACCTCAGCTCCGTCAGATTTTTCTGAAAAGGAGAAAACAAGGTTGTTAGACAAAAATGAATGGGCTTTCTTTTCACTTTGCCACTAATAGAGTCAGGCTCCCAAGCTATCAATCTGATAAATTGGCCCAAACATCGCTGCCTTTAAATCACTGCTATGCATGTTTACAGCACATGTGCTCAGCTCCCTGCATCCAGCTCCTCACATCCCACCCAGGACCAGCACAGCACAGCGCTCCTGCCCAGACTCCCACCCTTTCCCTGCTGCACTGCTGCAGCTCGCAGGAGCAGGAGGTTTTCTGCCCTCTCAGAAGATCAGAATAAGGACAAAGGAAACCTTTCCAAATAATAACCTCTATAAATAGCCCCCAGCCCCTCTAGAACAGCCTTGCAGAGCTTCCCTTCATGCTCAACTAATCCCTGTGCCAGACACCCATGCGTTAAGGTCTTGCGGAATGATTTGTGTGCCCCCATGTTTCCACAAGGCCATTGTCCAGCCCAGACTGGGGCACTTGAACCAAGCCCCTTCAGCAGGAGCGCGGTCCCTGGGGTGAACGGGCAGTCCCCCCAAGAGAATCAGCTAATCCCTGGGGCCACCCTTGTCCAAGGTGGAGTTCCCACCTCCTCCACTACCAACACAGGTAGTTTTAGCAAATCCCTAATATTAAAGTGGGATGGATCTTAACCTATCAGCAAAAGACAGCTGAATTGTGGAGAAGGCACACATTTCCTAAAACACTTGCAACTGTGACAACAGTGCGATGCCGAGGGTTTGATCCGCTGTCACCTAAAACCCTCTCTCTATGCACGTGCAACTTAGCTTTTGCATAGGAAAAACCAGCACAGGTAAATCAGCTGTTCTCAAATGACATGCTGTTGTCAAAACAAGGATAAATTCTGTTTCAACACCAGTTTAACAAAAAACTGTGAACCTCTGTCAGTTCCTGGTTCTATCAGTTTTGATCGGTTCTTAATCTACATTCTCTGATATTCTGCTTCTATCAGTTTCTGTCTATAGAAGCAAGGTGGAATAGCCTGGTACTGTTGAGCATCCACTTTTTAGATAAAGGTATCTGCTACAAATCTATTCCTAAATGTTTTTTTGTTAACAAAATTTTTTTGTTAATAAGCGAGCTGATAGAGGCAAGCCCTTGGGAGATGTGTGTGCACTTCCAGTGTAAAATGTCTCTAACATGCTCAATGACACGGAGCCAACCATGAGCACTGACAAGCACCCCAACATGTCCTCCTCCTCCAAGAAGAACCCCAAGTAGATACATACGAAATAGATAAATACCAAACACCAAAAGAACAGTGGCTGCTCTGATGACAGGAATGAAGGAAGACCAGCCTCTGCAGTTTAACGGGGCTGAGGCATCCCTTACCAAACACAAGACTGCTCTGCAGCCAGCAGCAAGGAAGGAGAGGATGGGAAACTGGCCGTCTGGAAGCTCATGGGGCTGTGCAAGCGCAGGGCAGCACGGCAGTGCCCCCGGGAGCAGCGTGCCCCAATGCGTGGGTCACCCACTGCACAGCCCTGGGGACCTCAGGTGGGCTACAGCTGCTGCCCACACCACAGGCTGACACCTTGCTAGCTGCCACCCCCACCTTGCTGTGCCCAATAGCTCCATCCCTCTGGGAGCAACAGGACTGCCTATGGCTGCCTGATGTTCCTCCACTTCACTCACACTCCTCTGTGCCGCTCCGCTCCTCTCCCCCTGCTGCAAAGCTCATGTGGGATCTCTGGCCTGCCAGGAGAGGCTGACCCCTTGGGTCATTGCCTTGTTAATACTGGAAATGAAACAAAACCTCCCTGACCCTTTCACTTGTGTGGATCTCAGATCACCTGCACACAGTGCCGTGGACGGTGCGGGTGCCAGCCAGGTTCCCGCACAGCAATGGCAGAGGTACATGGCATTAGAGCAGCTGTCCCATCCAAGCGAGTCTGGCTTTCCGCAGAACTCATCCCACCAAAGGCAACTGGCTGCCTGCTGACCAGTATCCCTCATCCTTCACCTGGGATTAATGCAAAGGCACCTTCTCTTGCTTCCCTCACCACTCAGCCTACCTGCCAAAGATACAAGTCTGAATGGACATGGCTGTTGTTCCTCTAAACTAGCGGGTGATGCTGGCACAGAAATGTCCCCATATCCACATACTCACTGAGCTCTTTGGCTGCTGGCTATATATATTTATTACTGCATTCTACTCAACAGCTTTTCTCACTGTTTTCCCTATTAATGTTGCATATAACAGTCCTGCCCAAATAAGATGACTTAGATAATTGGGGAGAAACTGTATATACGCACATAAATATTGCTGATTACTCATGTCAGCAAGCAGGTCAAGCTCTCTGATGCATTTCTGATCAGCAGGTAGAGGAGACCATGCCTCTCAGGGCTCTGCTGTTGCTGCTTTACAGGTCCCTAGAGAAAATCCCAGCTTCTCCCTAATCTTTGCCTAATGAGATATTCTACAGCTCCAACACGAAACCAAAACTAATGAAAAGACAAACATTTTCCCTTTGTACAATCCTTTCGCTTCCAGGAACAAAAGCCAAAGCAACGCATCTCTGCAGCAAAGCCACATCTTTCGTGAAAGCTAATCAAACAGCAAACCCATTCCGGATGACTCAGAGTTGCTTTCCTGTCCCCCAGCAGGTCTGATATTGACCCGTGGTCCGAGGCATGATTGAGCCGTGCCTTGCTGTGATCATGGGAATAACTCTGACTTCCCAGCTGCATCTGGTGCATGGCCGCTGCCCTGCCCTCTGTGCAGGGGGGGTCTGCCGCTCCAGGATGCTGCAGGAACTGTAGGTCAAAATAAATTGCAGGTACGTGTCTCTCGGGCACATCTCCAAGTGTTGGACTCTCCCAGAATGCCCTTGAAGGAAAAGCCTTCCAAGGTACCACAAAGCCCTCCCTAAACTCAACGAGGCATGAAGAACGCCTTTGACAAAGAAAGGACAAGGCAAACCCAGCTCCAATACAGCTGGAGAAGGCCAAACCCTCAGGTCACCATGTTCTGTCCCTACAATACAGGGACCTCATGAGGGAAAGATGTCCGGAGGAGCCCAAGAAGTCACTCTCCCCACTGCACTTGTGGATCTCTGCTCCTCCTTCCCCACCCTATCTCCCTCCTTGGCCAAGCAAGGCATTTGCTGTGGGCAGCAGGAAGCCACTACCCCATGGTGCCACAGACCGAGGGGGACAGAGCCTTCCCATCACAGACCCCTTCCCAAAGCAGGGGACAGGTCAAGTGGGAACTCAGAGGATGCCCGTGCTCCCTGCAAGCTGCAGCCACGAACTGCCAGCCCCGCACCCACCAACATGGCCCGTGTGGTCACAGGAGCTCTGCCCGCACAGCATTCCCCGTGCCACGTGGCTGGGGAGCACGGCTCCGAGCAGCTGGGTGGAAGGTCTGCCTTGTTGGTATTTTGGAGTTTTCCAGCTCCCACAGTGCTGACTGTGCACTTGCACAGAAATACCCCAAGCGAACGGCATCGATAACGGCTCACTGAAACAAAGGGGTGCTCGTGCTTCACACTGCCCGTCCTGCAACACCTCCTGCACCTCTACTACGACCAGCTCAGGGCACCGTGCTCCTTGCCACAGGACCTTCAAGACAGCTGACAGCCACTCACCCTGAAAGCACCAGCAGCCTCTCCTGTCTCCTTTCGTACCACTTTGTTCCCCACAGCTCAGGGGTAACAGCCTCAGAAAACACTGGAGCAAGATGTGGCCTGTGCCCCTGCCCTGGAGCCCACCCCCCCATCCTGCATGCCCTCCTCCATGATAGCAGGCAGGTCTGAGCCACAGACAGTGCCCAGACAGAGCTGGCGATCCCCCCGAGACACTCTTCCCTGGGTCCTGAAAGAGGGTGACAGTAAGGTGACCTCCCCTTTCTCCTGGGGCAGGACAAGAAGCAGTGGAGCCAGCCAACAGCAGAGACACCCTCCTCAGTTCCTCCTGCTCTCCATGTCGATGAGTAAAGGGTAATGTGGTGCAGCCTCATGGCTACTCTGAGTTACACCAGGGATCAAGTAGGTACCAGCTGGGAAGAAGCTGGAGGAGGGTCAATATAATGCCCAAAACCCGGGGCCATCAGATGACACTGCCCCCTCCATGCAGAGGGGAGATACCAGACTCCCATGGGAACCATCACTCTACCTTGTTGAGGGTGTTCAGAGCAGCCTGGGCAGCTGCCAGGGCAGGCTCCGCTTTGGCCAGGTCCTCCTCGCAGTCCTTCTGCTTCTGCTCGACCTCCTGGGTGATAAGTGCCACTTTCTGCTCCTCCTCATTGGCAACTGCCTTTTCCCTGCTCACTTTCTCCGTCTCCACTCCCACCACCTGGATCAGCTTATCAGCACTGTCATTCTTCTGCTTCAGCTCCACCTCTTGGGCTGCCAGCTTGGCCTTCAGCTCATCCACCTGGCAGGAAGAAACACACGCAGGAGCATGAACACCCCCCAGCCTGCTCCCTGCCCTGCCCAGCAGCGCGGGCTCACGCTGGAGCTGGGCTGAGCAGTACCCAAACACATGGAACTCCTGTCTCTAAAGCAAGCAACTCCCTGGCAGCCCAGAAAAGCAGTATTTCTAGCTGTTAGAGGGATAGCACTGCTCTCCTCTGCTCATGGTGGCTTAGGTCACAGCTGGAGAGCCCACACGCATGGTGCACACACTGGAGCAGCCTGCTAGCAGTAAGGAACCCGGTCGGGGAGAACCCAGCCCCAGCAGGATGAACCGCTCAGGAGGGTGTCCCACCCCTCCCTGCCCACTGCCTCTGCTTGGAAACCGGACAGATGTGCCAGGGCATCACCAGCGTTGCTTTGAGCAGGATCCAACGGGAAGTAGGTGGAAGCTTTCACCTTAGGTATTCTTGGGATTATTTTTTGCACAGCCCAGGAACTTCACCACAGACCAGGGATTTGCAGGAAGCTTCTCTCCTTATAAAGCCAAATACATCCATGAACATGAGATCTGATGATACATCACATCCCTGGTAAAGGTGGCATGCATGTGCTGTGCGCGCGTGTGTTTTGCAGTGGCGATGACGTGCTACAATTCAGCTGCTCCTGCTTTTCCTTCTCCACCTTGCCGCCAGCAGAACAGAGCACACAGTATTTTGCCACGTGCAGGCTTCCAGGGGGCCTGTGCCCCAGGACCCAGCGCTGCCAAAGCCACCCGCTTGCCCTCGCCACGCACCACCTCCATCCCCTGCCCCACGGCAGAGGCAGCAACCCCATCAGTTTCCTCACAGCCATCAGGTCCTACAGACTTAGGGTGGCAAGGGCATTTTTTTTACACCAGAAAGATTACAGCTGGGATCTGCTGACAGGTACAGCCCTTGCCAGAGTTCCGAGGCTCAAGGGGCTTTAAAATGCGATGTCAAATGAGCTCAAGAAGGGATCCCCTGTTCAGGCAGCAGTCAAGAGGCATGGCAGTGGTGGCAGCTCCTCACACCCGGCAAGGCAGGAGCCCTCTCCAGCAGCAGGCTGAGGCCTCTGCGTGGTGGGGGAACTCGCACCAGCTCTCACTTGAAGACAGAAAGTCTCTTTCTAAAAGCACCCATTTCAATGAATTTACACAGGCTTTGTGCAGACCACGAGATTTTCACTGTCCTGACATCAGGCTCAAAGGATTGCTTGAGCTCTTGAGGTACGTCTTTACCTGTATAAAAATATGTCGTGGAAGTCAGACACTTGCTTTTGTTGACAATTCCATTTTTATACCAGAAGAAAGAGCACAATTTGCAATCTTATAAACTGAAGTTATTGACGTCAGCTTCAGGTGGAGAGCAGTTTCTTAGGAGACTTTGTGAACTTCATCCACCGTCATCTCCTGCTGCCTGCCACTACAATCCCGTTTTCACCAGGACAAAGACATGACTGTAAATCCAAATGACTCTGGGCCTGCAGGAGCACATAATCCCTTCAGACTGAAAACTAGCGGCAGCTTCTTGTTCAGCTCCACGTCTTCAGGGATTGCGGGAAATGGAAGTGAGAGGCTTCGCTGATGGCAGATACGGCTTGTGACCTTCTGTCCAAAAAATCAGTAATCATGTGCTGGATACATACATAAATGGCAGCTTTAGGGGTTTACATGACCACAACAAAACAAGCAAGGGATTAAAACCCGCTAGCACTCAGCAGTGCTACAAAATGAGCAGGTGTAAACTCAGCTCCCAGCGCAGCCGGCGAGCACAAACGCCCTGACCGACCCTGCTTTCAGCCTAGCGCGTGCAGTAAGGGAAGGGCAGGTGACTTGCTATAACGTTGTCAAGATTTAAACAAAGCAAGAAATTCTGTATGGTTTTATCTGAAAGGAATATTTGGAAGCCTGCAAGTTACAGCGGAGGCCCCTGCCCACCTGGGCTTGGGTTAGGTGTTAAATTCCCAGCGGAAAGGATGCAGGTTGGAGCTGTGATGTGTGTCCTGAGGGTCTGCTGGACCCTCTGCCAATAGATCACACCACATCTAGGGTGGATACGGTGACCTCCAGCCTCTCTTACCCACAAGCAGGATTTTGGAACGTGAAAGGAAAGGATTGTGTTTCCCCAATGAGGCTGAAGCTCACTCACAGTTGAGCAGGGACGATTTAATAATGTTTGTGCAGTGGAAAGGGAGAAACAGGAGCCATGCCTAAATAACCAGACCCAGCGTCCTTAGTGATATCCTGGGGGTGGCACAGGGAATGTGTGTTTATGAACTTTACTCTTCCAGTTTCACCCCGTCAGCGCAGCAAACAAGTTTCTCTTAATGCTGTACTCCCATCCACAGCAAAAGCAGTCTGTCACATCCATTTCTCATCCCTTCCCACACATCCTAATGCCCAGACATAAAAATGCCTGATGAGAAACTACAGAGCAGGGAGGCCTCCCACCACTGCCCTTGGGAAGGCACAGGCACAGCAGACACCTTAAACGTGCTCCCACTGGTGGAGCCGTCCCTGGCAGAGCAATGATACAAAGGCAGGCATGAAAAGTTCTCCTCTTTCCACAAATGTCACAATACCAGAAGGTACCCAAACTTCCCCTCTCTCACACCAAAAAGAGATTTCCAACCAAAAAGGATGCCAGTTAGTACACAGAGCTATCTTCTGTTTCTTTGGCATGGCCAGTACAAAGGCTGAGGTGGCCTGCAGAATGACAGCATCCCAAGGAGAGAGAACACTATTAACCTGCCCATGGGCACCACCAGGACAGCAACAAGGTCAAGGTGTGAGCAGATGGATCCTAGTACGTGTGAGCAGCATGTGCCCTAGCTCACACAGTATCATTACGGGCTGGAAAAGGGTCAGTACTTGGTCCCAAACAGTGCTAAGAAATGTGAAAAACCAGTGAGCAGCTTTCCGAGTCCAGGACAATCCGATGAGCAACTAGTAACGTGAGGTAGAAAGGGAAAGAGCAAAGCAAAGGAGAGATTCAAGGTTAATGTACTGTGACTCCAAAAGGGAAGGAAGAAGTGCTTGCTTCCCACCAGGACGCATAAGAAGAATTATTAAAGAACAGAAAACCTGGAGGGCAGACTCCCAGAAGACTCATTTTATCTGATTGTCCCTGCCTTGTTTCAAGAACACAAAATACATCACAAAGGTCGGCGATTAATTGATAGAGCAAGCAAGGCTTGAATCTGGAATCCAATGATGCAACATTAACTAAAGTCATCCTAAAAATTACTCAGCAATGGGCTCTGAAACAGAGTGCTGACCTCTTCATAGCGAACATCACTCTGAAAAACAAATGACTCATCCCACACATCTTCCCAAGTCTATTATGTCCTAATAACTGGAAGCTGGCTTCTGCTTTTCTGAGTACTGAGGACAGCCACTGTCCTCAGGGAAAGACGGTGAGGCATGTGAGCTAATGGGAGACATTTATTTAGAATAAAAGTTGGTCAATGGGTATCAAGGTGTCCAGATCATGAAGAAAAAAAAAAAAAAAAAAAAGAAAAAATCCCAACCAAGAAAAAATCCCAAACCAACCAAAACTGAAGAGCAGGTTGCGGGGAGAAGAGTAAAAGGAAGGGGGAGAGATTAATTTGAAAATGAAACAGCTAAGACAAAAAGTACTCTGCAACTACTTGCACAACAGCCCCCTCATGCTAAGGCAACACTGCAAAGTTTATAGAAATACATAAAACTCATAATTAACTTGTCATGGCATCCAAGCAGCAGGAATCTCGAGAATGCTGATGGTGGGAGCACTAGTCCTCAGACCTAGGGCATAACCAGGTCATGCTCAGGTATCAAAATCATCATCCTCTGCTTTGAAAATAAAAAAATTCCACAGCATATCACTTCCAAGCACCATGAACACAATCTGGAGGTGACACACCCACGTGAGACACAGGACTTGTCGCTTCCTCAGCACCAAGACCAATCATTTGTATGGTGAATGTGAAGTTCAGACTTTTAAACCCATATTCAAGATTGAACATTCTGGTACAATTTCCAGTACTGCTAAATAGCCACACTCTGGTTTCAAATCAAAAGCAGTTTTGACTAATGCGTACATCTGATAGTTTAGGTGTTTAATTTTAGGCCCCCAGCGCTAATTTTAGATTCAAATTTGACATATTTGTCCTCACTGCTCTGCATCTTAAACAATTTCTCAAACAGGCGCTTCTCACCCCAGCCTTACTCCACCCAGGGTATGAACTTTGCGTTCTTTTCTCCTTCTTGCAACAGCAAAACCTGCGCAACCCTGTGGGGTACCATGGAAACCCACGGGCTTCCCATCTGTTCCCCACTCCACCACCACTGCTCAGCACCTGTCCTGCAGCTCATCAGCAAAACTTTGCCAACAGAACACCCACATGAAGATACTCCCCAAGAACACAGAAGGGTCCCCATGTTTAACCAATGCTACAGGGACTCGTTTCCTCTCAAAAAGTTACTTTCATATTGGTTGCTCCCAATAAAAGACAGACCTAACCTAACTTGTCCACCACCGGGGCATCAGCAAAAACAGCAGCACCCCACAGCTGCGAAATTATTTACGTCCATAGGCATCCCTGGTTGCGACAGGTGCTCCCTGCTACTGGCTGTTCCACCTCAGCTACATCCTTACAAAGAAGATGCTAAAACCTGCAAAGGGGACATGAAACGCACCCACTCCCCTCCTGCAAAGACCTGTCCTGCACCATGAGGGAAGCAACTGTTTGAAGTGAGATGCAGACTATCAGAGTTGAGAGGCACTAATAAAGCCCATACATCACCCTCCAGAAAGGCATGTATCCTATTGAGCGTGACAGACGTGATTTATGCCACCAGGGCTACCCAGAGCATGTATATGGAAGGGGTTGAACCTGCTAGTCCTTCACCCACATCAGCCCCCTGCATTTCTTTGGAGCAGCTTCAGGAGACACCTGTTTGAAACAGTAGAGGCTCATAAGTGAACATTTGTAAGAGTAAACAGAATGTGAAATAGAGAGAAAAACGGGAGTTTAGCAACAGATGTAAACAGCAAAGCTTGGAAATGCAGCTTGTGTCACCGCAGAGAGGTTGTGAAGTACTCAGAACACCTAGGCATTACCACAAGACAGCCAGTGTTGTTCACTAGCAGAGGGACTTGGGGACAGCTAATCTACCTTTCAGACATACGTTAGTTTTCCTTAAAGATGGATAGCATAATGCAAGAAAAAACGAGCATCAGCCCTGTTTTAAAAGGATACTCTGTTTAGTTTGAAAGAGAGGATTCTTGCTGAAGTTATTGTAGATTTTCTGGATGCAGCTCCAAAAATCACTGATCTCACTGTACCTTGTAAGCTGTTTTGTCACTGCAGCTGCAACGTAACCATTGAAAGAAAATGCACACAGCCAGCCGGATCCCTGTCTCATCTTACTGACTGTGATCTTTCACGGTTACCACTCAAAGAGCAGAGACTGGACACACACCTCTTCCCTTTTCTTTTCCAGTACCAAACATGACTTCTGCTCCTCCAGGAACCCAGCGTCCAAGTCTGACTACAGCCAGGATCTAGCACAAATTTTACACACTGTAGTTTCAGCCTGTAAAGTTCTCCTTTGAACCAGGATGCAGAGATGTCTCTAACAGAGGAACAAGGAAAACCCTCAGCTTTGCACCCCAAAGGGTTTGCGTACCTGTGCAGACGTGCTGTTGAGCTTCTGCAGGCCATTCTCTAGCCGCTCCATTTTTGCTTTTAAATCGTTGCCCTTTTTAAATAGCAAATTCTGATAGAGTTTGATTTGTTCAAGGAACGACTTTGGAGTGGTGTAGTTATATCGTCGCTCATTGCTCAGATACAATCGGGATATCTCGTTGACACTTGTGTGGACATAGGCCATGAATTTGCTTATTGAATCTTTCACTGAATCCTAAAGGCAAGATTAGAAGACAAGGAGAAACCATTTTAAACAGAACTATATATAATGCAGACCTGTGCCATACATGGGAACGTATTAACTTTTTATTCTGCTGCAGCAAAATCCAGGATGTAATAACTAAGTTGATCCCTTTTCATTTGTTATCTCTAAAATAACTTTGTCTGCTCGTGTACTTTATACCTCTTTTTATATCTTTTTATCTCATACTTTATCTTATTCCAAGCAATTTTTCTAACATTCAGCCCTAAAAAATAACAGCCTTTTAAGTATAAATTTGGGCTTTTCTTCGGTACAAATGAGGAAAGTGTACACTCATAAAAAGAAAACATTGTAGGCTTTATTCTTCCAAAATCCTGCCCAGAAAAGATAAACAAACAGAAATTAATCTCTTTTAGTCTAGGAGCAGGTTGTCATCAATGAGAACTTGACATATTTTTGCCCTTGAGAATTACAGACGCTCAGACATGCATGTGGAGAGGAAAGTGTATGTTCCCTGCAATAATCATAATATTACTTTCTGCACCAATTTGTAAGCTGCCGCTCTCATTCACAAAGCTGTCACCTCACTGGCACCACTCTCAGCGTATACATGCACGAGCGTGGTGCCCGTGGCCACACTTCTGCTGCGGTCCATGCCCCTGGCTGCAAGATCTGGCCCATATTTCAAGCACTGTTCAATTATTTTAATGCAGGATCGTGTTATCAGCAATTCCTCTCCAAACAGCCACCGAGGTGCCCTGGATCAGCGTTGGAGAGCAAGAAAGGTGAGCAAACCCTCTCTGCAGCACTGCCCTCATTGCGTGCGGCGTTGCTCGCGCTGCACGGATGGACGAGGTCACACCTGGCTGTCACCAGCACGGGGTGGCCGGTGCCTGTCCCCCAGGGAGCTCCAGCCCCGCACAGCTCG
The DNA here is from genome assembly GCF_023638135.1 of Falco biarmicus. NCBI lineage: Eukaryota > Metazoa > Chordata > Aves > Falconiformes > Falconidae > Falco > Falco biarmicus. The sequence goes on along the minus strand of NC_079288.1, from coordinate 9,514,067 downwards.
GACACCCACAGGTGCCAGCAAGGGGCTCACCTCCACGGTCTCCGTCTCTCGCAGAAAGCGGAGGCTGACGGACTCGAGGGCCTCCTGCGGCCACTCCTGGAACCAGTCAATGGCCGTGCAGCTGACGATGGCGGGGAACCTCCTGCTGCGGATGCGCAGCTTGCTCCCCACGGGTGAAAAACACAGCGCGACCTGTGGAGCCGTGGGAAGGAGGAGGTGAGAAGGCACAGCAGGGAGCAGGCACCAGGCTCCAGCCAGGCAGCCCAGACTCTACCGGCCCCTTCCAGTGGAAGATCTCACACCACCAGCTAAGGGTACAGCCACCTCTGCCCTTGCACCCCAGCAGCCCTGACCTGAAAAAGGCACCATCCAGCAGTAAATACTCTTTTTTTCTCTGCAATAAAAACAAGCAGTGGCGTTAAGCATTGCTATGGTCAAAAGCAGAAGCCTGGCACACTTTCAAAGCTGCAGCCAGGGTTTAACGTAACCACACTTCCCTGCTTTAGCAGTGACACAAAGCTGCGCCTGGCAGGGAACCGGTGTCTAGATTCAAGTGGTGTAATCAGGAATTAAAATGAATGGATCTAAATTCTGCTGGCAGGACCACAGGCCTGCCTGGATTTTTTTTTTTCCCTGAAAGCCAGCACAGAAAAGGGTTGAGGTGGCTCAAACTCAAATCTGCTTTTATCAGAATGAGGAATTTTTTAAAAGAGAGAAATCTCAAAACAGAGCAGAATGGAAAGAAAAGCATTTGCAAACATGTTCTCCCAGCTCATTGCATTTTTGCACAGCAGGTCCTTTGCCTTTAGTTCTTCTGACTATGGATTACCCACAATATGAAGATCCCCTGTGCAACTTTTCCAAGTAGCCAGACCTACTCCTGATGCACCCCAGTTAAACCCCTATGCATGACTTTGAAAACAGGAAGACTGGTCCTGCTCAGCTTTTGAAAAAGAACATTTCCAGCTCCCATAGCACTTTCTAAAGCCCAAGAAGTGATGACAACGGACAGCATTTCCTCTGCTTTAGTACTGCTCGCTGAGAGAATCACAGCTCCCCCCATGAACAGGCAGAAAAGCCTCTCAGGCTGCATCTGACCACCCTGCGAGGGAGCCCAAAGCAGCTCCGGGCTGTGCCCCTGCACCCAGGTCCGTGGTGAGGACCCGACCGTCCCACCTCCTGCTCTGTCTCACCTTCAGCTGTCGTCGAACACGCTCTATAAAAAACTTCCAGCAAGTCTCCCTGGAGTCCACCAGCCCCCGGCCTTTGACTTCATTCCTCACGCTGTTGATTATGTTCTCAACTTCATCATCAGGGAAGAGGTCAGGGATTTCACCTAAGAAAAAAGGGCAGGCTTTGGTTTACTGCTCTGGGTTTTGGTGCAGTCTTAGAGCAAAGTGAAGCAGCTGCTTCCCTCTTCAGGGGCTCAGGGCAGCCCCTTCCTTGAGAAAAATCATTGTGCCAAGTGCCCGCAGGCTCCAGCAGCAGAAAGGCGGCACAAAAGGTCATTCTGCTAAAAACCCCACACTTGTGAGAGCAAACTCCCTTATAAAAGCACAAAGTAAACACAGAACTGAATCAAAGTACAGAAACAGCATTCTTTTCTGATCTACAGTGCTAATTAGATTACCCACCAAAAATGAAATACCGAATATGCTGTACACAGTAATGAAATCATTTTAGTTTTGCAAACAAATTATTTACAGTTACAACTCCTGCAGATGTTCAATGCCATTTCCAGCAATGGTCAAATAACTCCCAGATCACCAAAACGTTTTAAAAGTTAGAAATATTTCAGAAACTATTAAAAGTTAATAGTTATGCAACTGATGGCCAAAAATGTCCCTGACCAAATCTATATTTTTTAGTGGTTCCTTATTTTATCACCTGTTCACTTCCTTTCTGGCTTCTGATTTGATTGAAATCATCATTATTGAGTGAGATACTGTTAATATGAGCACTAATCACTTAGGAAAATATACTAATCAGATAGTCCTCGTTTATAAGGAAGACTAAAATATATATTTTTGTTCTAGCTTCTTAGGTGATGATAAGAAGTGAAACAAGTAAGAAAAACAAGCAGGCAGGTAGCCGAGAGCAGCCAGACCCATCAGGGTGGGTACCAGGTCGTGCCATGTGAAGTCACCGTCCCTGCACGGTCCCCTCCTCAGTCCGGCTGCAATTCTACACTGCCTCCCTGGACCCAGGGTGAGGACCCTGACCTGCTCCCACTTCCCCACGGAGCGAGCACAGGAAAACAGAACACCTTATAAGATGACATAGACATCCCGCAGCCAGGCTGCTCAGCCTGCCTCTTGCCGAAGGACACTGCAGAGCTTCACCTTGAGTCATGAGATGTTTGTGTTGTCTACACCATGCATAAGAGGTGGTGGGAGCTACTCGCCATCCTCCACAACAACCCCTGTCCTTACTCCTGCTTACAGATTCATCGCAAGCAGGGATTGTTTGCTGCTGAAGCCATCTGGACAATTTATAGCCACATATGTCAACTCTGGAGTTACTCACAAACTATCGCTCCACCGTGCTGTCAGCTCGCCACCCCTCACAATCCACAGAGGTCACCTGAACCAGCTGGTGTCTTCCCACTTCCGACTCATAAATAAGGCCACAAGTGGCACCATTAGCAGCAGTGATTTAGCAGGGAGTCTGGGGAATCCCCCCGCCCTGAGTTACCCAGTGCAGTCACGCTGGCACAGCTGCACACCCCCACGTGCACTGCAGCGCGCCCAGCATGGGGACTGCTCACCCACACGTACTGGTGCTGGGCTCCGCAGGGAAACAGGGACTGGCAGGTACACTGACCATTCTGCAGTTGTTTTTGTTAAGTAAGAACTCAAAATCTTAAATGTATCTGAAAAGACAAAGAGGAACAGGACTGCAATGGGATAAGCAGCTAGTTAATACACACAGACATGGTTGTCTGGTGGCTTTGCAGATACCCAGTCAAATATTCTAGCCAAGAATAATCTTATTTTATTAGACAACTAGAGTGTGGCTGCACTGGATCCATAGGTCAAACTCCTCATCTGTCAGTACGTTCCTTCGGCTCTGTCCTCAGCTGCAATATCACAACAGGCACGTCACTGAACAACCGTGTGCAGTATAACATGAGGTATGCAAGAACTAGGTACAAGACATCAGAAAAAGAAAATCTACCAGATGATGGAGCGCATCCTCACCATGGAGACCTCAGCACTGCTTTTGCTCTAGAGCTTAACCCACGTATCTCCTAGCTTACTTCATATATCGCCCTTCTGTATATTTGAGAACTTCAGATGCAACCACTTGGAGCAAAACTACATTGCAAAGGGGGAAGAGCAGAAATCAAAGCAATGAGAGATGTACCTGATGCTAAAAAGTCATTCACCAGCACCAAGAACTGTTCATCCACCACTTGCGCGTCGGTCATCAGGAACACGGTGCCTACATTCTTCATGCCGGCTTTCAGGTACTGATTTGCCAGGTCTGCCTGGGGGTTGAAAAGCAAGTGGATTTAGGGGCTGCACCTACATTCTGCAAAGCACGGGCTAGGTATCACCCCTACAAGCGGGATATTTTAGAATCTTCCATTAACTGAGAACAAAGCAATTGCAATTAATTAGCATGAAACTGTACTTTGGCCAACCTCCATCTTCACAGCTGAACCTTCCAGGTCGTATGTGGGAGTCTATTGCTATCATCATCATCCCTCACTAAGTAAGACTTATTAACACTATGCCCAGGTCTGCATCACACACAAACGAGAAGAAAGCCCTGGCCAGCACTACTAGCCACAGGGGAATGTCTGTGGCTGAAACACTTCGAGGTCAATGGATGTGGCTGAAGCCATCGATGCAATCGCTGGTTATGGAGACTGCAAGGGGCATTCATCAAGGCTCACTCAGCTCTGGGCTGTGGGTACAGCAAGTCACATACACAAGGACAGATGCTAAAGCACCACAGGCACCGGGAGAGACAGCAGTGACTAGAGATGTTGGTCCTCGGTATCCCCATGCTGTAGATTTCTCTGGTTTCACAAGTATACATTAATATATTTTTTTTTCCTGAGGTGTTGCAACACATTTTTTTGTTTGTGAGAACGGCAGCAGGATGCCATCTGCAGACACCGATTTTTTCAGTTGTGTATTTCTTCCTCCTCTTCCAGACTCTGAGCAGGGACTCACCCTACAATCTCCTACTTGGTGCAGTAATGCTAAGAGCCTGTGCACACAAAAAAGCTGTTTCATTTCACAGGGAACAGGAAACCATCTTTTTGAAATTCAAGTTGTTCATGAGATGGGCAAAATAACATTATCCTGTTCAAACTCCATCCTTTCCTTCCTGCCCCTCCAGGCAGGATAACAGACATGTGGGGGACCCTGAAGGAATGCGTTGGCCAATGTATCAGAAACTCTCTTAGAAATTCAGCAAACACACATGCTTCTTCCAAAAGAACCATTACTGATTTTCATCGCTAGAAATTTGGATTAGATCAATTATAATAGCAGGAGGGGCCAAGGGCAGACAGGGTAATCTATCACCATCTCATTCTTCCATATCTGAGAAAAAAAATGATTCCGTATTTAATAAATTCTTTGAAAATGAATACAGAGTGAAGACAACATCACATTATCTTCCAGCTCCCCAGGCAGAGCTTCAAAAACAAGTTTATTAATTCTGGTGGTATGAAGCCATATCCCTAGATGGGAGCACAAGCCTCCTCGATGTACAGGCAGGTAGGAGCTAGAAAACACCATGAGCAGGGCTGAAGACCAGAGTGGAGAGCTGAAAATACCCAAAAGATGGTGGGACACGATGAAAACAACTTGTACACAAGCACAGGTTGTCAGGATGGGGAAGGAACCCAGGGCTTATTGACCACCACCTCTCCCAGGCAGAACGGAGTAAAGTGATTTTTTACAACACGTCTAACGAGAATCATTTTCCCAGCAGCTAAAATACTTTTAAACCATTGCAGTGGTATTTTAAAATGATAATTCATAACTCCTAAGCTCACTGGCCTGTGTATAAATATAAGCACAGGCACATGTCGCCTATAGCAAACCATCCACCCCCGGCAGTCCCTCCTCCCTTACACAAAGCAGCAGAGGAAGAGCTGGATACAGTTTGGGAACTCTCCTCCCACTTTTCCCTGCTCCTTTCCCACCTCCAAATCACTCCACAACAAGCATCTCACAGATGAGCTAGCTACCACATCTTGGTTTAATTAGAAATAGTTAGGGTTCATTAGCCCAGCCCAGCCTGAAACGAAGCCTGGGGCTGGGGTGCCGCCGGGGCGGGCAGGGACAGCAGGGCTGCCTGTGCCCCCCTGCAGACACGCTGCAGCAAGGTGTTTGGAGAAGCATCACTCCCCTCCACAGCCCCATGTCCTGTCTGGAGCTTTTTAGCATCACTCAATATGCAACAAGAAAAAGTTTTCAGGGCAAGTACTACGATTTGTTTCCTTCCCTTCCACCTCAGCCCTAAAAGGCACCTACCTTCAGGTCAGGGATGCCATAGCCTTTCCGCAAAGTGATCTGGAAAACCTCCAGAGAGCTGATGAAGGCTGCCAGCCTGGTCAGGCTCTGCTTGCCACTCCCACCCACACCAACCAGGAGAGCGTTTCCTCTGGGGGACTCCAGGATACGGTTGATGCGGCAACTAAAGTGAAGCATACGAAATCTCTTATTAACGAGAGTATTTTTCTTTTTCTCTGCCTGGTGCTTTTCAATACATATTTTATTCACTAAGAAATTGTATTCTGAATGGGATGAAAAATGTCAATCTAAGAGACACATCAGCAATCAATCCCCATCTCTGCTGATACCTATACAAAGGACGTAGCTGATGGAAAAAATATTTTGGTAGCAATTCAGGCTGTGTCCAATTTTTTTCTCATCTGCCGAGTCCTGCTGGACAGAACTATTTTAAGGTGAATGTCCGAACATCTTTGCGGGGAGGACAAGGGTCAAAGCACGCTACATTGCCATGCCAAAACCCAGAACAAAATTCAAGGCTCTGATACAACTCGCCAGTAAAAGTTTTCTCTTCACAAACCATTTGGGATTCATGTTCAGGTGAAGAGTCCTGCTGTGCTTTAAAGCATATTCATATATGTCTAGAATGGCATAAAATCCATCTGGAAAACACAGTCCATGCTTCTTATTTATCCAAACCACCACTACCTGAGAGTTAAGATTTTTTTTCACTCTCAAAATAAACTTGCTGTTATTTTCCAGATCTGTTCACTTGTCCTGTGTGAGCCACACTGTGAATTCTGCCTGCTTCCAGTTTATTCTCTTTAAGCAAATGCTGACATCTCCACATGTTAAAACCCCAAGCGAGGCGGTTTAGAGGATCCTACCTGTGAAACCCTCACTGTCCGGTGTCTCAGATGCGCCCCCTCTTCACATCATTGCCTTTATTCACTCAACTGAGTATTTTCTTAGAGTATTCCGATTAATTTTTAAATAAGACTGCAAGGAATACTGTACTGTTTCATTACAACTCAAGTATTTTATGATCTATGCGCAGACTCCCCACTGATTGTGAAATTATACCCAGAAAAGCAAGCCAGTTTGTGTGGAGATCTTTAGAGTTCCTCAGAGAGTTAGGCTCTCCCTGAAGATGCCACTGTGGTCGCTGCCCCGATGTGCTCTCCAGGGCTGTGCTTTCTGAATGTGCACACTGAGCCCTGGGGTGGGAGGTGACTGGCAGGTATCTCCCATTTCCTAACATAAATTAAGTCCCTGACTTTTCCTTTTTTTCTTTTTTTTTTTCCCCCCCTGCAACTGAAAATTTTCAGCAAATTTGAGCTGACATTCATAAGCTGTTCGAGATGGAATAAGTTCTGCGCTGCAGCAAAATGCAATTTCCAAGTGCAATGAATGAAATTCACCCAGCTCCAGTGAAAATCATACTGAACACTCAAACCTCACTTTCCTGATTATCCACAATATAAGCTGGAGGGATAGTGCCAGGTTTTGTTGCAAATCCCAATTTATATAAAGTGCAAAAGGAGCGCAAGATTACTGTTATCGTCACCTTTCCGCAAGCAATGCAAGCAGAAACACCTATGGACATCAGGTGGCACATGGCTCGCTAGCACAAAGGAGTAAATGCCCACACCATAAGGGAAAACATTCCCCAGCACACTACACTGCAAAAGTAAAAATTTGTTGAGCTCTTAGAACAGAAACAGTTAAACGGCTAGTTAAAAGGAGTAGCACTTTATATTTTTATTTTTTTAAAATTTGCATGAAAGTAACTGCATTAAGTTGCCAGGTCCAGCAAGAACTGAAATCAGGCACATGGCTGTGCAGCAGGACAGCGACTTCCTTCTAGCTTAGTCACAAATCTGCAACGCCTGATACAATGTTTTCATACAAAATCAGTTAAAACTGTGATTTACAGGGCAGGTCCATCTTCTGAAGGGATCTAAAGCCAGATCTGCATTTCAGCACCCAGAAATGAGTCTGTCTCTGCTGGGATTCCCAACAGGCTTTTAAATCGTATTTGAAAGCTGGAGGTACGCCTTGCTATCTATACCAGGCATGTAAATAGCTTCATAATCATCAACTGGAGGCTTGCTATTTTCATATAGTCCCACACATCCAATTTCCAGAGGGAATCCATCCAGATTCTCCAGGCACCAAAACGCGAGCAGGATTTCCAAAAGATCAAAGCAGGTTGAATGCCTCAATCCATTTGAACTGGTAGCCTGAAGGCACATAATTTTGCTTTACATACATTTGAAAATCCCACTAAGAACCTGTGTAAACACAGCTCTAAACCAGTTGTGAAAGTGTTTTGGGAAATCCCAGTATAACCAGTTCTGTAGCTGGCGGTCAAGTGAAGACAATAAAGCGCTTGAACGCTGTCACATACAATAAATGTTCATGCCATCTACAGAACATCAAGGGACAAAGATATCATAACAGCGACCGGACTTTAAAATAACCCCCAGCACGCAGCCTCTCCATCTGACAGCCCCAGGCAACCTCACGGCTCCAGAGCTGCTCTCCGAACACCAGCTGGAGCAGCAGCGCAGCGCTGCTGCCGGACACACCGCATGGGCAGGTGAAGCCTCTGCACACCTGCAGCTCCAGCAGCTGTCACACACTTACACCCTCCAGAAAACTCCACAGAAGCAATCTGCACAGACAAATGCTATGACGAGACCACAAAGCCAGAAAATCCCCTTACACGTGGCACATGGCATCCTCAAAGAGTACCAGGTTCATGGCAGCGTTGACCTCATTGTAGTTGTCCAAGGCTTCCACAAGGACCTGGTTCAACTCCTCCCAGGATGAAACTGGCCTGTAACTGGGTTCACCAACGCCTTTAGCAAAATGGCAATAAACATTCATTCTCTTGGTCTGCTCTAAAGTTTCCTCAATGTCCTGTCAATGTCAAAGAGGACAAAAAAGAATAATAAAATATATATTTATATACACACATGTAGAACAAGCATAGGAAAAAACCACTGCAGGTCTCTGCCATCTTTTCAAGTAAGGTATGGCATTCCAGCAAATGCCTTTTATGCCCATATAGTTGCACCCACATGTTGGAAAAAGGGTGAAAGGGAAAGAGGGGAAAAGGAGAAAGCCCCAAATCTGACTTCTTTTGCTCTGACAACTTTTTGTCAAGTCACAAAAACTCAACTCGTTACCATAAGAGAATGTGGCCACAAGAAAAGCCCCGCGGCAAGAGCCGTAGCATTAGCCTGTTGCATGGACAGTGATAAACCTGGAGGAAAGTCTGCTGTCTGCACCGCTTATCGCTTCAGCGAGGCTTGTGTGATTCACGTGGCAGCACAGCTGGGTGATGCCGGCCCGAAGGGAAGCAGGTCTGGAGCTTTCACTCGAAAGAAACTTTGGAAAAAGGGAAAGCACTAGGGATTTGTGCCTGCATGTCACTGTGCTCCCATCAAGACCAGGGATCTGATCCTTCTCCTGCTTTTGCCACAAGACTTAAAGCACTTAAAGGAATTTAATTAATCCACAGATGCCAAATCGCCTCTCCCCATTGCCCTTCTGGAGTGCATCATTCACCCCTGTCACAGCAGCAGCAGCCCAGGATGCAGATGACAGATTTTGCTCCTGGGCTCCCATTAAGAGCACTGCCCTCCAGGCAAGCGAGAGATGGGCAGACACTGGGTCAAACTTTGATAATGATGTACATGCTTACAGGAGAAAAGTTCATTGGGAAAGCAGAGTTAGGAACCTCAACACTTACATCATAGAATTTCTTCACCATCTCCAGCTGGATTTTATCAAAGGTACCGTAATCGTTTTCTTCAACCATCTTATCCCGGTACACCCGGTTTGACTCATGCAGGTAGAGTTTCACTAGGTCTTGGGGTTGCTTCAGACATTCAGGGGTAGAGAACAGAAGGCCCTATGGAGAGCAGAGACAGTCAGTGAACCCCATCATGACCCCAAGGAACCAACTTCACCCCAGCATCCAGGCTGCCACGCTTAGGAAAGAGCCAAATCGCAATATGCAGAGTCATTACAGCAACCTGCAACTGCCCCTCTGAACAAGCCCCTACTGAACAGTCCCTGGAGGACATGCCCTCCGTCACCCCCTGTCTCCCAAAGCAGTTTGTATTTGTTATACTTGTTTCGATACCCTAAACAGCATCCCCAGTGCAGCCTGGCTGGGCTGCTGGTCCTGACCTCAGCAGCAAAGAGCACACAGTGTGGCTTTTTTACATCCCAACACCATGCCACGGGTGCTTTGTCAAGAAAAAAAAAAAAAAAAAAAAAAAAAAGAGTTTGGAAATTTTAGTGGTGGTGATTTTTTTTTTAAAAAAAATAAATAAATTTTAATTAGGCGCATTCTGCCTGCAGGAAATACTAGTTGCTGTCTGTTTATCACAGTATGTTTATCATGAACTCTATTAAAATGCATAAAAGAATTATATTACAAAGAGATGTCGCCTATAACTAAGCCTATTAACAGCACACAGGGTTTTCAATGGTATGAATTAAATAGCTTTTATTCCTAACATCTAATTATTTATACGTAAAATATAAAATGTATTAAAAGCAATGTAAAGCAGTCCCTCTCAGCTCTATGGATCATTGCTCAAACTGTTTGGGTTTCACATTTGTCATTACAGCTGCCAAATTGTTATTGCATTTATTTCAGAAAAAAAAATAGCAAGAAGAGCTGACAACTTGAAGAGAGAAAGGTGAAACCCATCAGGTCCTAAATTGATTTAAAATACCTAAGATTTTAAAAAACTAAATCAGTCACTCTAAAGACACCCTGAGCCGCAAAAGTTGTGTTCTTGATGCAAGCATGTGTAAGGCTACCTCAGAGGGAGGAAAACCCACACTTCAGGAATCTGTAATCAGTTTATTAGCTTAACACCTGCACATCTCCCTTTTCCTCACTCTGCAAACCTGACCTGCACACTCCTCTCAGCAGAGCTATCACGCTCCTCTGTGAGCACACCAGCTGTGTCCCCAGCAAGCGATGGGGATGCTCTGCCTGTGAGGCTGCTCTTCCAGCCACTGCGTCTATGGCTGGGATGCACAGAGGAATCACGGCCATGGGTCACTGCACCTCTGATGGATGTGGTGCCAACACTAAAAAAGAAAACAGATAGCACCTTGCCCTTTGTCACATCAATGCAAGTTTTATCCATTTGGCTCTTGAGTCCTCAGGTTGTATTTCAGCCAAATCTTTCAGCTTCTCCCCCTCACCAGAAAGGTCAGAACTCTGCCACACCAAGGCTTCTCTACACAATGATGTCAAATGTCATGACGTCGATAAGATAGTGACATGCCAGCAAAGGCTTTGGCTGAGAGGCACAGCCGTGCCCATTGGGGTGCCAGGGCATCGCCACCGGGCTGCAGGGAACCACCACACTCTGGCTGAGATTCATCAGATCAAGATTTATTACCAGGTAATCCTGAGTGACAGGCTCCTCAGCAGCTTAATAATCACCCCAGGAGATGATGATATTTGGCACGGAAATGGGGAATATGCTAATTGTCCCAGCAAGACTTGTCTGCTGTGTTGTCGCCACGCATCAACGTGCCAGCGGAGACAGGCTGTCACAGGTCTGACAAGGCAGGACCTGAGCTCAGCCAGGCAATTTTCCCATGATCTCCATGAAACAAAGGACCGAGGAGCACCCATGACCCCATCCGCCTGCCAGGGTGCCTGTCCCCTCCCAGCAGGATCTCACGTGCTCTGCACCCACCACAGCTGTGCTGGGGAAGCCTGGGAGGTATTTCTGCCACCCATCAGAACCCTGCAGACAGTGACAAGTACCCATCAGCTCACACTTCACGACGTCAGCAGGCTGGGTGGCCAGCAGCCCTGGCCAGGGGGGCAGTTCCCACCACGGCTCCATGAAGGAGCCTTAGCTCACAGCATTACACACAGCAGGTTATTGCAACCCTCTGACCAGGAACTGTCTCCAAGAGCCACATCGCACACACCAGTTCGCCAGAGTTTTATCCCCACCTCCCCAAGCATTGGTTCCTCACAAAGCCTTGGAAGATTTCCACGAGACACCAGCTTTTATGCAATACCATTTTCTTCATCTGCAAGTTTCAGGTGCTTGAGATTTCATTTGGAGCCACTCACAAGTAAAAGGATCGCTCATCCTTCTATAGCGAGATGCGCAGCACTGGTACTGCCCGCAGTATCTTTGAGTCCTACATCGCACAGCCACATGATTTTTAGTAATAGAGTAGGTCTTCAAAGAAAATATTCAAAGTCAAATGGTCAGGTAGTCCAGTGGAGAGAGATATTTAATTGTTTCTTTGTACCCTAATATGCCTTTAGGGGAACACATGGAAGAAATGCATACTCCATCTCTACATGGAAATATATTGCATATAAATAGACAAAACAGGAACTAAAAAGGTCTCTGCACATACAGGACAATCATGGATAGTCAAAGGCTTTGCATGCTGCTACCTAGAACACAATAAAACCTACATGTAGAGAGAAGCTGAATATTTGGATTTAAAAAAATAAATAAAAAGCACTAGACACATTCAAGCCATTTTGGCAAAACCTGCAAAACCGTAACACCCATCCAGCAACCAAGGTCTGAAGCAACATAATGTGAATTCTGGACACCAGGCTTGCTAAGCTGATAATTATTTCCACTTCTGAAGCGTTGCACCCCGCCAGGCTCCCTGCCAGCAGGCTGGCTCCCTGCTGGTGCTGAGGGCAGCACCGGGGTGCACAGCCCAGCCTGCCCTACACACCAGCCCCAGGGAAGGTGCACGGCGAGTGCGAAGAGCAAGTTAACGTGCTCCCGCAACGGGGTGATCAGGTGACAGAACAGAAAGTCTCCTGGGCATAAAAAGGTAAGAAAAATAAATTGCTTTCTTTGCAGTCTAAATAACATTTAAAATAATAACTTGTGCAGTGCAGCAACCCCTTCCCGGGTGTCCTGCACTGTTGGACTACGCACTTGGCTCTCCTCCTTCCTGGCGTTACTCTTGGGGCTCCTGGAGCAGCCTCAGCACTTTGAGGACAGCGGTGACATGGAAACAGTGACAAACACAGCATTTCTATCAGCAGTGCGTGGGCCAGGAACCCGGAGTGCTATTTAAAAGTATTGCACCTATTTTAAAACATGCTCATCAGAGGGGATTGATGAGGGGCTCCAGCCACCCCACCGGCCCTGCAGAATGCTGCGCCTGCTGCGTGTGATGGAGCAGCCCATAACCAGCCGCTGGCATCTGGACCTCCATTAGGAAAATAAATAGCAGGGATGGTAAGACAGCAGAAGGGGGAAGGTCTAAAACCAGGCCGGCTCAAGTAACCAGATCCCGACCAAGCCCAAGGCTAAGTCATGCCAAACAACCGCACAGATCTTCATGTGACATGTTGCTTGGCAATCTTGTTAGAAAGGGGAATAAAAAGCAAAATACAACCCTGCTGAGTCTATGATTATTATTTTACAGAGATGACAGATATAATTTAGAGCATAATACCATGGTAACCCTTTCAGATGGAAAGACAGACAGCAACAGGGCTTTCTCTGGTGTGAGCCAGCAGGGAATATATTTTTAAAAAGCATAATCCACAACTCTGTCACTGCAGAGACCTGTCTTCTTTAATCAAGGGTAAATTGCCTGAGGCGTACCAATCAATTTAACTCTGCAGTGCATGGTGGGACCTAGAGGCATGAAAAGGTGCCATAGGAATGCAAGGAGAAGTAGTGTCAGACTTTAACCATAGATGGGACCTGCTACAACAGGAAAGTAACAGCACCTTCCGATGAGCCTGAAGGACTATAAAGGACTGAAGGGTGACCTTGCCCCTGCAACAGTACCATCACTAACAGCAAGTGATATAGTCCAAAGACAAGGAGCCAGGGCTGCCATTCCTGCAGATCTTGCCTAGACTTACTCCAGCCCCTTCTTACCTGGACTGTGGTTTCCATCCTTCTTTCACCCTAACCATTTCCAGTGAGATGTGACAGCAAATTTAAGCTGGTTTATTACAGCTAGATTTTACACTGTACTTACTGAGCCTTCTGTAAGCATTCAAAAGCAGCCCATTAGCCCAGGGGGTTGAAGATAATCACCAATTTTTGAGGGTCCTGGTTGTTCTTTTTCAAAATCAGGAAGGAGCATCGCTCAATCCAGACCCTAGTGGGTTTCCAGGTCAGCAGGGATCTGAATGTGCTTGCGCACTTATCAGAGAAACTGTGTCCAGTGCTGGCTTCCTTCTCACCTTGGCTCCCTTTCTTCATCCACAGCCCTCGTGGCAGTCCCTCCCTCCCTGGAGACTCGTGTGCCCCTCTGGGGAGCCAGCCCCTGCACATACTGCCCTGGAGACACCAGCTAGTTCCTACATAAGGGCCTGAACCAAAGCTGAGGGTGAGGACATAACTAGTCAGGCACAAAGAAGTCCCACTGAAGATGCTCAGATCCCCAGAGGTGATCATACCAATTAGTCTGGACAAACATGAACAGTGCTTGACAAAGCCAGCCTGCTGCTGCGTGCCCCGGTCTCCTGTCGCTGGGTATATAGGCTGCAATTTTTCCCTTTGGTTTCACCAACACCTATTTTTGTCTAGACAAACCTCCCTGGTGTTTTGTCATCATTCGGAGTGAAAACCTGCTGGAGTCACCTTCAGCTGAACCCTTGCACCAAGCAACACAGCCACCAGCCTGATCAGCTCGGGTCGGGTGGCGATGGGTATTGGGTGCAGAAGGAAAAACAAGAAGGCAATAAGCATCCCTGTCTGTCTGCTGAAAGGAATTACTGCTGACTTGTTTTGGGGCAGTCTTCCTTGTTTTGTGCAACATTCATGTACATACCAGCTCAAAATTAACTCATTCTTCATTAGCTGCAGTAATTAAGACACAGGTTCTTGGAGTGTTTTGTAATGAGACAATTAGCACAGGGATCCTTGTCATAAAAGCTGTCAGGCAGTTTTGACAAAGGAAATCAAGCTGGGATTGTAAAGTCCTACTTAAACGTTTAGGTACAGCATTAATATCTAATATTGTATGATAATGACAGCGCCGCTGGGCAGATTGCAGAGGGAGCCATCGTTAGCGACCTGTGTAGAGCCAGCAGCATCACAGTACAGCGGCAGCAAGCCCAGGGCTCGTCTCCTCTACCGCTGCAGGTTGCATACGGTTTGTGCCTTTAACAATTATCACTGGCTGCTTGTATAATTACAGAATAGCTGGTAAAACAGCAAACCCCAAGTGCCTTTTATATATGCAGCTATTACGCACTTGGTGTTTGATTGTTTGTCTGGGATTAAAAGGAGTTTGGAAAAGGCACTATGCGCTGACTTACAAGCCTTACCTCCACCTTTCCTCCACCTTCCCACAGGCTAAGGAAACTCAGATGGCCCTCACTGGGGGGGGAGGGGGGGGTCCTCCTATTTATTTTTTCCCCCTCTTTTTTTTTTTTCCAAATAGCACCACATCACGGGTCATGGGTCGGAGGTGTAGACCGCAAGGTGGGTGCAGAACTGGCTGGTCAGCCAGGCTCAAAGGTCTAACTTGAGGCCAACTACCAGCAGTGCTCCTCAGGGGTTGGTACCAGGTCAACGCTGTTTAATTTCTTCCTCCATGACATTGGCAGCGCACTCTCAGCAGCTCTGCAGGTGACACTGACCAAGCAGAGAGGTTACGGCACCAAAGGGAGAGACCTTGAAAGGCTGGAGAGAAACGCTGTGTGAGGTTCTATCCACTTTTGGGTCCCCCAGGACAAGACAGATGTTAATGTACGGGAGCGAGTTCAATGGAGACCACCAGGATCATAAAACAGTGGAGCCCAGGACATGCAAGGGAAGGCTGAGAGAAACGGGTTTGTTCAGCCCAGGGGAGGAAGGAATCTCACTGCTGTCTGCAGCTACCTAATGGGGAGTTATAGAGGAGAGCGAGCAATTTAGGGGTTTTATTTGGGATGTGCATAGCAAAGGGGCAAGAGGCAACAAACACAAATTGCAGCAAGGGAAATTCTTGGTGAAATAAAAATATATAAACTTCACCACAGAGCGGATTTAGCAATGCCAAAAGGCCAGAGAGTCTATGGGAACTCCAGCCTTGGAAACACTCACAACTTGTCTGATCAGCCTGACCTAACTTTGAAGTTGGCACTGCTTGAACAGGGGGTTAGACAAAAGACCTCAAGCTAAATTATGAATTTATGAAGATATAATGGATGCAACACATGGAAATGCATTCCCAGGCTCTGGAGCTTCTTTCACACTCAATTTCAGGGAGGAAAAAAAAATAATAAAAATAAAGTGCTCCAGCAGAGCTAAACAGGAAACCAGGAGCTCTGAAAACCCTGAGAATATTTAAGGTAAGGAAATAATCAGGAACAAGCAGGAAAAGGTAAAAAAGGATTTCAAGAAAAACTGAACCACAATTTAAAAAACACGAGACCCAGGAGACACACTCCCCTACTCCTGCAAGCCATGTGATAAACGAAAAGCCATCTGAGCTCCTGTCACTGCTCCTACCCTCTGGGCCAGCACCAAGATCTGGCAGGACATTTTCTAATATCCCACAACCTTAGCACCTTTCAAGAAGGCTACAGTTAAAATTAAAGCTTCCAGTTGAAATGCTCCTTTTCTCTCTCTCTCTCTCTCTCTCTGCCTTTCAAAGCACAGATTAACTAGAAGTCAGGATTTAACATGACCCACATCTAACGTCAAAGGCTGCCGATGTTTAGCTGAGCACAAGTGACAGGTCTGATTCCTTCTCGACACAATGGAGTTATTAACTTTTTCAAAGTCCTGTTCTTGGATTTCCCATTGCCTGTCATTACTTCAACCCTTGTCTGATGAACCAGAACACAAGGCACTGAACTTTCAAGCACCTACCGTGTAAAACAGACATTTTAATAAGGAAGGTAACAAATTACAAACTGGGGTTTTACACCAGGTTATGGTGTTTCTAACCTCTTGACTAAGAACTTTCTCAAACTTTATTAATCAGCCTTAAATTCTAAACGGCTCTTTGAGCAGCAATACCTACTGCTTCAAAGCATGAAATTTCCAGGGGAAAAAAGAAAAAAAAAAAAGCAACAACTCTCCCCACTGTTGAAGAAAGCATTTCTAAATCCCCTTGGTATAGAACTGGCTCCAGTGGTAATTCAGTTTCAGCAATTAAGTCAAAGCTGGTTTTGATTTATTTATCAACTCTTCATTATTTATGAACTCTTCCAACGCCACCCTCCAAGCCCATGCTGAGTACTTGACCATTGAGGAGCTAAGAAGACACAGCACTATAGGCCAACCAGCTGAGTTGAGCCAGTTACTGCTCTCCTATTTTCAGGGCCAGTAGCCCACTAAGCCGCTACCTACCACACTTCAGTGCAATAAAATTATTTCCCTGTGTGGTGGAACAGCGCCGCTAATCTACACGTTTATACGCGTGGGGCTGAGACTCACCAAGACAAGCCCAGCTCCATGACACTCACCAACAGTTGCTTAAGTGCTGAAGTCAGGAGCCCAGAGCTCCCTTCTGTTGGTTCCTTCCACAGCCAAAGGGCATTTCAACCCACCCAAAACCTGCACCTCCTTCTGGAACTGCTCATCCCACCCCGTTGACCACAGGAGGCTGCAAAGTAAATGAGCTTCTATGTTACTCTAAGTCCCGGGTGATGGCTCTGGAATCCATCCAAAATCAATCAAATTAGGGGATGGTCCAAGGTCATCCCCTTTCCTTGGGGGACACACATACTGTGTCACTGCTAGGTGGGAGATTGCGCTTTGCTCAGCAAGGCTAGCTGGGCCAGAGGAACACAGGTCCACAGTGTCCCACAGCATCAGGACAAGCTCCAAGTGTCACAGGACAGCAACTGCACTTACTTGGAAGATATTGGAGAAGTCTCTCAGGTTGAAAATGTAGTGGAACTTGATAGCCGTTGGCAGGAAAGTAGCAGCTACTTTCTGATGCAGTCCCAGGGCAAGGGCAATCAGCTGCTGAGCAGATTTTTGCACAGCCCCTGAAAAATTCCCACTCGTCAGGTGCTGCGTTAAAATGGTGCTGTAGATCCTGGACAAGGCATCGCGACCAGGGATGCAGAGAGCGAAGACACAGAAGTGACGCTGAGGAAGAGAAAGGCATGGAAAGGTCAGAGAGATGGGCAAGCACCTCTCAAGCTAAATGCCCTTGGGGATGATGCAATTGGACACGGTGCCAGATAATCTCATCTAGGCTCCCCTTCCCATGAAAGGCTGGACCAGATGATCTTCCAACCCTTCCAAAGGACATAGAGGTCCCTTCCAACCTGGGATCTCTATGACTCTGTGACTTTCTGTCCACCTAAACAAGGCAGTTTCCCTCTTCTAATTTCCCAGCAGAGGACAGTTGGCATCATTCTGCTTATTAAATGGATTTTCAACTGCATTTCACAGCTGCTACATTGCAAGTTCAGTCCATTGAAGAGCTGAAGGGCTCTGAAGGTCCCACTGACCTCTGATGAAGCCCAGTCACTGCCTCCATTAGAAACAGCCCCTGGAAGGTGCCATCTCCCAGAAGACCCTTTACTGGTTTGGAACTTGCAAAGACAGAGGGGATGCCTGTATACAGCCAGAGGACACTTCATTTGAACACCCCATCTTGCTAAAGAGGAGCCAGGGCCTGGGCTGACTCTGGTCATGAGGTTTCTCTACAAAGGTGTGAAATTTGCTTCCCACTATCCTGGCTCCCCAGCAGGCAGTAGGTCCCTCCCTACGAGCAGGATCTGTCCCTGGGGCAGCCACCCCACCGAGTTATGGCTGTTCTTGCACGAGCATCCCTTTCTCAGGGTATTTCTCCACTACTGTTCACATGCCAAGCTTTATCCTACAGCACGGCAATGCTGCCGAGAAGGGCACCATCCCTCTGGATGCCATTTGTCCCTGCCTGATGCCAGCAGGACCTGCTCAGTGGTTTTGGTCTGCAGGCAGGGAACAACCAGGCTGCCTCTGACCAGGCTCTGCCACC
Source organism: Falco biarmicus (assembly GCF_023638135.1). Classification (NCBI taxonomy): domain Eukaryota; kingdom Metazoa; phylum Chordata; class Aves; order Falconiformes; family Falconidae; genus Falco; species Falco biarmicus. The sequence goes on along the minus strand of NC_079288.1, from coordinate 9,495,618 downwards.
ACAGCCTCGTGGCTTGGAGAAAGGGTACGTAACATCAGAGCTGATAATAACCAGCTCTACAGCCTGGGCAGATCCTCACAGCTCCCAAAAAGAAAGCACTGATGTTTAAGATCTCTTCCCAAGTCTATACTTCTGTTACCATCAGCAATTTTGTTTTTTTGGCAGGGGGTTCTTTGGTTTTCTTTGTTTGGGTTTCCCCTCCCCACCTCTTTTTAATGAGGATATATTGCCCACTCCATCAGAAAATTTTAGAAACCAAAAGGCTTTAATGAACTATGTTCCAGAGGTAAATATTAACTAAATGAAGGCAAAAATCAGTCTGTATGAACGAGGAGGCTGTCCTGAAAGTAGGTGTAAAGCTGGCTGGTGACTTGCCACTTCTGTGGCTGAGCAGCGGAACATGGGAAAAAACAAACAAGGGAAGCAAGTCTGCTGCTTCACTATTAGGAATTAGTCACTCGACAGATTCATGCCATTTTGACTGATAAAACGACAGCAGCAAGATCTGCCAGTGCTTTGCCTCTACCTCATGCTTAAATAATCCACCCCAAAATGAAGCCCGTGACGTGCCTGCCATGGCGCAGGGCTTTACCTGCAGGCGAGGGTTGATGGTGAAACTCCCCGCAGTCGGGTTCATGCACGACACGTACTGCACGTTCATGATCTCCTTCAGTGACAGCTTGGTCCTATCGTACCTTTGGGCAAAAGAAAAGTGGCACGATGACCACAGCCCGAGCAACTGCCGCTGCCTCTCCCACGGTGCATGTCCATGGGCTGCCAACCTCCACGTGTTTTCAGGGGGGTACATCCTGCGTCTCGCCAAGGCAGGGCCCAGGCTCGCCTGTGCATCTGTAGCACAGCCTGGCACACACAAGTCCTGCTCCTGGTGGAAAGCTTTCAGCTTCAACTACCTGCAACTAATATTATTTCCACCAGCTAGTAACAACCAGTGAGCAAAGCCCTCAGGTCATAGATGTCACTTGCATGGAAATGGTAAAAAAAAAATAAAAAAAATCACAGGAGCGGCTGTGATTTGAGCTAGCCTGGGTCAGGGGCAAGCAGGCAGCTGCTGCCGGGGGCAGCTGCCCACCCGCTGCCTGTAGGGAAGGAGGGGGACTCTGCCGATGGAGCCAGGGTGCAGCCCCAGGACCCTGCGGGGGGGCTGCTGGGGCCAGGGCAGCCCCTGGGTAGCAGCAAGCTTTGCCCACCTCACTCCTCACCATCCCTGGAGTGAGCTGCAGCCCCGCTGGGCTGCGAGAGAGGCACCGAGTGTGCAACGAGAGCGCAGGCAGAAAGCCTGGACATGACTGGGAGGGGACACCCGTGCACCGTGTCCCCCATGCCTCCGGCAGAGCCCTTTTTCTGCCAGACTTCCCCAACACCCACAGAGCAAAATTTCTTCCTCCACTCCACTGTCTCCATACTTGGGAAACCCTCGGCCAAGCTGAGGCATGCATGCAGCCGAGGAGACAGGCAATTGCAATGAGTGCCTGCTCCGTATTCCCCATGGTGAGAGCTGCACGCGCTCCTGTCCCACACGGCACGGCTGGCTGCAGTCTAAAATGCACCGATCTCCTCCCAGAACACTGTCGTTTTTTCCTTCAAATTATTTCTGCCTAGAAAATGCTTGTTTGTTGCTGTCTGACTGAAATCAACATTAGATCCTCCCAGCAAGGCCAGTTCGTCTCACAGCTTACGTCCTCACAGCTGTGGCCAAATCCATGGCCTTCCTCTACTCAGCATCACAGGGCATCGAGGCTGAGCATCATGCCCCTCTTGCAGGCTCTGCACTGGGGCTTGTCATAAACTGCAGCACGAGCAGAGCAAAGCTCCTGCCAACTATGCCACCAGCAGGTGAGTTTGCTTGCTGGGGACAGGGGAAACCCCAAAGCCGCACAACGCTGGGGTCACCCAGAGCCTCCCAGCCAGCCGCAGCCCAGCAGGATACAATGGCAAACACAGGGTGGGAAGAGGGACCCAACACTTTGACATCTCCTCAAACCCCATCCCCACCACTGGAGCTGAACGAAAAGGTCTTGGACAACGATGCCCGAGCAGCCTCCTACCAATGGCCGTAGTCGAGGTGCTGCCTGATGAGCGTATGGGGCTGCACCGTCCCGTAAGCATCCACTTCAGGCATGTTCAGATCATCGATGAAGTACACAAGCCTCTTGGTACCTGGAGGGCCATAATTCCTGCCAGCCTTTTTATCCAGAGGTTTCTCAAGCATGCCTGTATGGAGGCAGAGGTGGAAAGCTAAGCCACCAGGGGAGTGACTGCTGCAAAACAAAAAATGATTTCTCAACCCAGCTGGATGCAGTGCCTCGTGCAGCTACAGCAGCCCCAGGAGGAGCCGAGCTACGTGCAGGACAGGCAGGGCTCACCGAGCAGCACAGGGGGAAGCCTCTGTCCCCTTCAGCTGCCACCTGGGCTCTGCGTTGCTTTTGGGGGAAGAAGAGCGGGTCTTGGCACTGGATGCTGCTCACCAGCAGGATGGTGGCTGTCCCTAAGGTGAGGCTATAGAGGAGCTGGGAGCCCTGCACGGGGCTGGCACGGACCCTCGGGCAGCTTTTTAGTGTCACTTGACCCAAATCAGAAAGCTCTCAATTCCTCCATTCAAACAAAATACAGCAAACAAAAACTCTGCTATAAAACAGGTTTACTTCAGAGCAAACCAAAGCATTTCATGCAAGATAAAGCCTTTTGAATCTCTTCTGCATATTTTTTTTTAAATGAAATTGTGCTTGCTGCGGTTGTTCTGATCTGTACAACAGAGCAGTGAATATCCCCTGCTGCCTGCCCCAGCGATACCATGACCACACCATTAACAGCAACGGCTGGGCACTGGGAAGGAGCAAGGAAGATGCTGTGGGCACAGAACCCCATGAGCAAAGCTGGTTTTGTCAATCTAAGAACATTTTTTTCCCCTCTTAGACAAAAGAAATAGGTGATTTTGGGGGCAAATTCCTGGACACTTTCAGAACAATCAATATTTCTTATTTAAATGCACCAAATACAAGTTCCCGATCTCCTCCCCAGCATTACTCAGACCTCCAAACAAAGTGACAGAACTCAATTCCAAAAGGAGCTGCCAAATAGCCACCTAGCTTTAAGCAGGGTCACGCACAAGCAAGGGAAAGCATGGAGAGAAGTTTCTTATTTCAAAGCTTTGAAAGATTTTAATTTGTTTTAGCAGAAGGCCGAGGATATGCATTGCTGTAGATTATAAAATGTGAGAATTATTTATAATGCTTGGCTGATATTTGATAAAAATCATCCCACATTGCTGCACATAATATTTTATAGGCCATTGATTCCTTTGATTGCAGCCCAGGCAACCTCTACTGACTCAGTAAGTGGAAAAGCAAACAGCAGCATCCACTGTCTCAGGGGGTCACTGCTCTCCTGAAGATGGAGGCAGAATTCGTTTCATTTGCAGAGTTTTGGGTTGTCAACAGACCCATAAGGTGCTGCAGAGCACCACGGTAAGTAGCAGATCTTTGTAATTAGGGAAGACTGGTAAATGTAAATGGGACTGGGAATTTTCATAAAAACCTCCTTGTGAAAATGTACACTTAAGCCATTCATTATCACGTGCAAAAGTTATTAAGGAAGATTTTTATTCTGCTTTTTTCAGACCACAAATCTTTTAAAACATCATTTTTTTTTACTGCTTCGGTGCATTCCAGACAGCTTGTCTTTCCCACTACTCAAAATTCAACTGATTCCTTGTCATAGACAGTTGCTGCACAAAGGAATGAACTGTGCTGAGAAAAATGATGAATCTTTCCTCAGTGGAGTCTCTCTCCCCCTTCAATAAAACCACAATATTTGAAATATCTGGCAGCAAGTTAAATTAAGTGTTTCAAATAAGCATTTAATTTAAATTTAATTAGTCCTTAATTAACATATAAAATCAGCCCTTTTTGAGGTTAAACAAGTATGCAGGAGATTCATCACACTGAAATGCAATTACTGGGGATCAAGTGACATGTTTGTGAAAGTTGCATTTTAATTCAAAGCTATATCTCACAATACGTCCGTGTCTGCCTCTCAGATCCTGACATGCTCAAATTAGCACCTGAAAGAAACAGTCACTGCCAAAGAGACTTTGCAAGTGCAACTCCTCTTGCTTGCTGGCTGTTGATCAAGGGGCAGGGGCGGGGGGAACCAAATAAATAATATTTATTGCCGTTTTCTCAAGGCAGATCTGGAGCAGAAAGGTGCTGAGTGACAGCAGCAAGGAGGAGCAGAGGTCCAGGAGGGTACAAAGCAGAGAGCGCAGCAGACGGGAGGTCCAGGGCAATGGGCTGACAGAGCGACAAATGCCACAGAGAATGGTATTTGGTCACAATCCACCAAAGAAAACCCCCAAACTGGCCCCAGGCTTGAGGGGAGAGAATGCCTGGCTCCTTTTAACCCCTATGCACATGGCCATTCTGTAAGCCACAGGGACTGCAAGGATGGTTTGAGCCATGTACCTGTTTCCCCTAAAGGGTGCACACTCTGCACCAACAGGCACCCTGCCTAAGAAATTACTGGCTTTCAGGTTAGGCTCTTTTTTAAGTACAAAAAAGAAAAAAAAAAAACCAAACCCAAACCTGCTTAGTACCCATGCTTTACAAATTTAAAGAGGTGCCTGCTGGGGAAAAAAAGCAGCCAACTGACAAACTACACAAAAAGGGACAAATTAACTCCAAAAAAATGAGCAGTAGGGAACTGGGCCAAGCCATATAAGTCATGCTTCCCAATGCAAATCTCACAGCTACATCTTCATCCACACACGAGATGGCTTGGCTCCTTTCTGCGGAGGAAGAAAGTGGCTGCCTCAGTCCATAGCTCACAGCCAGAGTAAATAAGGACGGGCTGCCACGTCTGCCTGTAGAAATCTCAACACCTGCACCCACTGGCCTGTCCAGATGGAGATGAACAAGCACATGTTCCCCCACCCAGGCAGCTGGGCGGACAGACAGCTTAGCCCGTCTACTGGCTCAAGGGTGTTTTGCAGATACCCCACACCAGGAGAAAAGGAAAAGGGGCACCTGGGAGGGGCAAAGGGAGGTTACAGCCATCACACCACCCAGGGTGGCAGGACTGGCCAAAAGGAGAGAGAATTTACCCATCTCTTTCCTTGAAGGACAAGTAACCCAAATAATTTGCATCCACACCGTAGGCAGAGGCATAGGCACCACCCGCGGGGCTGATGGGCACGGGCAGGAGAGCCTGAGAGGGAGGGAGGGCACCACCAGGACAAGAAACCCTTCCAACCTGCCCCAGAAAGCTGAACTGGCCCCAGGCTGCACAGCTCAAGCTAAGCCTGTGCTGTCACCCCTCCGCAAGTGGATCAGTCCGAGGGCAGCATTAAGCTCCAACAACTTTCTTATAATGTTTGTGGTGTTGGGAGCCTGGCAGAGCACAGACAAAGCCGCAGGCACTCACTGCCATTGGCATCCATCAGGGCTGTGAGCATGGCCACCCCCCCCCAGCACCACTTGGCCAGGAACAGCCCAGGGGGTGAAGGATAGACCCTTGGTCTCGCTGATGCTTCACAGATGGTGGTCTGCTATAGGGCTGGGGGAGTAAAGGGATTTCAGGACACTTTCATCAAACCAAGCTACATAAAGGAAGCGTTTTGTTTTATGGTGACTCACAGCTGTCATGCAACTCAAAACAAACCAGACTGCTTCATTCCTTCTTAATAAACACATGTATAAAATTATTTTCTCTCTCTTTAGGTTAACTCAAAGTGAAAACACCATTCCAAAATAAGCCACTTCTCAAGAATTCCCTCCTTTCTCTTTGTCTCTGAAGAGACTACAGAGCAAAAGTGGCCTTCTCTTGGTCTCAAACTTCATTCTTCCATAACGTGCCAAATTCCTCATCAGCAACATTCTTATGGACTTCCCTAGGGCCAGCAATTCCCTGGGGCTCTGAGACCCCCAGGGTCAGCAAGCCCTGCGCTCCCTGGGGAGGTGGGGATGCGGGACCTGCGCCATGGGAACACACTGGGGTGCAGCAGGACAGAGAGGACAGCACCAGGTACCAGCAGCCCTGGCTTACACCCTGCACATATTCATTAGCACCATCGTAGCTGCTAATTGGGATGCAATTCCCATCATTGCACCCTGAGGACAGTTTGGATGCTAGCCGAGAAACTCATCCTATTCAACATGGGCTTAAATTCAAGCATATTAAAGACACACCTCAAGTCAAGTAGGAGCCATGGGCTGTACCAAACAGCAGTGGATTTTAAGCGTGTGCTTTGGCACAGCCCTGAATCAGAGTTGTGGTGCTCAGCATTCAAATCCTCACACTGGAAAATGCCACCTTCCTCAAAGGAGGGTCTGCTGACCTGAGAGTCTCACAGTGGGACTTAAGAGCATGTGGGTGTCAGCACAGCACAAACAACATGGGCAGCTCTCCCACGGCTCTTCCCCTGAGCACCACAGTGCGCACCCTGCTCCAAACCCCACCAGGTGCCCCAGGAGTGGGGTAACCTGCTGGGCAGAAGTCCTGGGACTCAGCTGTTTTCTTACCTTGCAGCATGGCAGAGGTGGTGTAGTAGTTAAACGGGACCTTCTTCACCACATACGCATCCGTGTCCAGTGAGGAGAGCTGGTCCCCCACCAGCACAGACTTACCCGTGCCAGCATTGCCCACCAGCATCACCGGGCGCCGGCGCTCCAGGAGCCTGTCCATGAAGTAACGCAGACGGACCGTCTCAGTGGTAGGCACCAGGCAAGCCTGAGAGGGGCATAATGAGCAGATAAGCATCCCCCATCCCTGCCACAACCCCACAGCCACGTTCTGGGGAGAAGGAAAACTGGGAGAGCCAGGAACAAGTGCGGTGACCCCAGTTTCTAGATTGCACTAGGAAGGGAACGATGCACTGTTGCCAGCCATTGAAATCCAACTGCTGTACAGATGAAACCTTGACAGCTGGATGCTGGGAGCAGCAACTGGATCTCCCCACAACATGCATTTTGCTAAAACGGTAACAATTTTTACAAGTCATCTGCTCGCTGTGGCATTTCTAAACGGAAAGAAAAGAATAGCTGGCAAACGCAATTCACTGCCTGCAGAAACTCTTATTTTTTTGTCCAAATCATAAAAACATCTCTATTTTCAGCCAAGCAGAATGACAACATGGTGTCTCAGGGACTTTGCCACTACATTGTCTCACATCCCGCACCCTGGCCACACCAGCTCCTGGGTCCCTGGAGTGGCTCTGAGCCCACCCCTCATGCCCATCACTCATATTTGGGAGATGGAGGATGTGTCTTTGCAGTCAAAGCACAGTAAAGAAGGATGGGTAATGTAGTTATACCTCATAAAGGATGCCATCCTTCTTATGAAGTGCTCGACCTTTAATGAGTCTTCATTGAAATGCCTGTGTACAGCCACTAAAATGCAAGTGCTCCTCCCAGACAAAAAGCATGCAAGGTTCATGTACCTGTAATGGTATTTCTGTATCAAATTCAAACTGGGGAATAAGTTTAGACCAAGGCTCAAACTTCTTCGTTTCCGGATCAATGTAAACATCAAAGACTGTGCCCTGAGAGGGAAACTTGATAGTCTTGAATTCTGTCACCCACCACTTGCTGAACTCCACCCTGTAGTCCACAAGCTGCAAGACAAAAAGTGGAGAAAATATGCTAATCTGGAAAAATTCATTAGTGATGGAGAACGTTATCTATCTCAGTCCACCAGAGTGGGATTAGTCCTTAAAGTATATTCCACAGCATAACAATCTTATCCTTTTTCCTATTATTAAGCCTAATTTTTCATTTTCTTCATTCCTTCTCATCACTCCTATTTATTCACCCAAATAATTCATCCTCTGTGTTGATCACTCTTGGTATGTCTGAGATTAGATAGATGGATCAATTTGAAAAAGAGAAATACGTGCCTATGACTAAACAGACCACTTGATTGATTCTTTGTGCCTACTTCTCCCAACAGACAAGGACACAACATCCGTCTACATTTGTGGTCATGGTTAGTCAAAGCATGCATACTAAAGCCTTTCCCCATAAATCACACCACTCTATTAATACTTAGTTGTTGTCATCTGGCCTCTTTTCAAGCCACAATGTTTTGAGGAAGCAGGACTGCAGACAACAGTGTACTAAAGCATCAGAGAGGGACCGTGCCCCTTTGGCTCTGCTGTGTTTCCATGCTGCCATATCACCCTGGAAGCACCCACTTCCTTCTCTTTCCCCATTATATCCCTCCATGCATGGAGAACATGGAGCATCTGAACTTTTTAAGAGCCAGGGTAACAGTTTTGCTTTAGATGCTGGGTCAGAACTGGCAAAACTCCTCCCCTGCCCTGGGTCTCCTGTATGGCATTGGGCCAGTCACTGTGCCGGAGCATCTTCCCATGCAGACAGCAGGGACTACAGCCTTCTGCCCTGGAGAGAAGTTGGTGGGGGAAGGAGGAGGAAAGTGTTGTTAAAAAGATGCCTGTGAAATACTGCGTGCATAATTGAGACAGTTTTAACAGCACAGATTCTTCCTGGGGCACCTACAGGTCTCTCCTCCCCATAGTGGCAGTGCTTTCCCATTCCAGAAGCCGAGGTGGGACCGCCAGCACACTGCCCACAGGCTGCCCAGCCTCCACCAGGAAACCGGCGTGTGCAGCTGAACTGAACTGAGCATCCTCTGGAAAAATCTCCTGAGCCACCATCCATCAAAAGACCAGAGGCTTTGAAAAAACACATTATTAGTATCCACAATTTTGCAGTCTCATGCTATTCAGAGAGTCAGAATAACTGTAATTCTCCATTCTCCTGTTGCTTTAACTCCCAGCAGCAGCAGCAGAGTAGCCTGCAGAAGAAGGACACGCATCACTGCTAAAAGCTTTCTCACAAGGGTGCCCTTGCCCTGCAGAGGCAAACCGCCTGCAGCCACACTGTGACAGGCTGCCCACCCACCCAAACCGAGCACTTAAGTGGAGCTGCTCCAGCCCCAGCTCTATTGCCAGAACAGTGTCGAACTCAAACTGCTTCTTTAATAAAAACTCCATATGGATTTCCGCTAATTTCAGAGCCTGGAAATGGCAAATCTATCATCTGTTTTTGTACAGGGGCCCAGCTACCCACCAACAAGCATCAAGTAGCGGGAAGCCTTCCAGACCGTTTCTCCTGACATTTCAGCAGCAAAAGGTCAGCACGAAGGGCACCTTCAATGGAGAGCAATAAACAGATTTTATATTGGATCGTTTTTCATCAGGCTTCCCCTCACTCGGACTGCTGTATCCTCGTGCTCGTCTCTGACATTTACAGAGCATCACAAGCAGTAATGTACAGTCCAGCCTCAAAGTCAAACCTCCCGGAGGGATGCTGAGCCCACACACCAGCCCAGCGCGAGTGTGTGCCACGGCTCCTGCTCCCCAGGGAGCTGGGCAGGCAGCGGAGCCTGCAGGGCCAGGGGCTGACTGCTACGGTGCAGGCAACATGACGTCCATCTGCCACACGACCGCACTCCAGCCACCTTGCTCAAGGATAGACAGACAGTGGCTTGTACTGCTGAAGAAAGGACCAGCAGTGCTTCCCAGGCTTTGTTTTGTTGGGTTTTCTTTTAAATTACCTTGCACTGACAACACGGAGGCTGCGTATTTCCCGGCTGGCACATAGGAAATGGAGGGTTAAGTCCTCCACAAGAACCAAGAAACCTGGTCTTGCACACGTCATTCAGTGGCAAAGAGAAGTGATAGCACCAAGTGAGCACCAAGCTGAGCTTGACATGTGGTGTTTATTGCTTCCTGAAACATCTGCTCCTTGGCATAAAGCAAATGTCTAGCAAACGCTGTTGGTCTGGCAGTGAGACACATGCAAAAAACATGAAGAGACCCCAGCGAGCACTTGAGAAGCCTCCCAGAACAGCAGTGCTTCTCCCTGAGCTGGGGAAGGATCTCTGGTACCAGGTCCATGGAGAGACCTCTCACTAGACCCAAGCCCACTAGAGACCAGATATGGATCCCTGAGCCCCTGGCAGCAATGTCCTGTCACTGGGCAGACCCACACATCAAGATAACATGCTTTTGACTTGGGGATGAGGCATCCCCCTGACCAGGAGATGCAACCACCCAACAGGTTCCTAGCAGGAACTGGGCATAACCAGAGCAAGCAGCTGCAGAATGTGCCGAATGCTCTTCCACCTGCAGGCTTTGCAGCTACTCACATTGCTCCCTGTGCCACTTGCTGAAAACCTGGTATTTAAAATCTAGGTCTTCAGGTGCCACCTGCTCTTAGACACCTCGACAAGTGCCTCAGGTTTCTCCTGCCTGTCTCTGAACCAGTCACATTAAAAATCTCCATCAGTCTGGGAGCTGCAATGCCAGCAGAGGGTGGAAAGCCATCCTGCAAGCACGGGCTTGAAACTGTGGAATGGAGCCAAGGGTGGCCCCGATGTCGGCAGCAGGGCTCTGACACACAGCCCGCTGTCTTCTTGTCCGTTACTACTGTTAACAGCTGGAAGTTGTAATAGAGCAACAGCTTTTCCATTTACTTGGAAACGAAGAGACAGCCCCGCTGTGCCAAGCTGAACCACGTGGCCAGAAAACTGGGCAGAACGGGGCATGGGGCTGAAAGAAAATGCTCAGTTCTCTCCTGTGCACAAGATGCTGGGGAGAGACAGAGCATGAGGAGGTCAGAGGCAGCAGTAGAACCCTACTTCCCCCAGGCAAGTCTGGAAAAGATCCTTCCCAAGATCCCTGTTGCTCACAAGCTACAGCTCCCACCAAAGCTGCTGTGTTCCAGCCCAGCTGGGACTGTCTGTGTTTCCCCATAGGAGCAGGACCTGAAAGGGGGCTGAATGTGCAGTATCAAGTGCTGACCTCGAGAAAACTGTCTTATAATAATATCACCATGCAACAGATCACAGCCACCTTGCCTAACGCAAGCTGACGGATTCAGAGGCTGAATGCAATCACTCCATAGGAGGGATGTACTGTGGGAAGCAGCACAGAGAGTAGCGCCCCGTCTTCCTTTGACTCTCGGACATGAGCGTACTTTGAACATCAGAGACTCTAGTAGTGAAACACAGGCTGATTAATCCTCCTGGCTCAAGAAGACCTTGGTCTCCAGATTGTGCACTCCAGCACTGCAGTCTTGGCTGTGGACATCCACCCACCAACAGCTTGACTGAGCCCAGCAGCTCATGCCAGAAACTGCCCAAAAGCTGGCTGCCCAGCAGGGAGCTCAAGCCGAGTGCCTACAACCATCCACCTCAACCTCGCCAGCATGCTCCCAGCAAAGAGTGTTTCAAAGAGCTGAGCCACTGTCTGCTTCCACTTCTGTGGAGGCACATAACCCCCAAGGTCCACCCTGCCCTGCTGACCAGCCCTCCTCCTCACGTACTGCTGCCACAGACTGAGGACAGATAATTCTTGGCCGCCACTTTAATAAAAGCCAGTGGTGACACAGCTGGGTTTATGTTACATCGTGCAATGTCTACCTGCGCTGTCAGATGGCTGAAAGATCGCTCCACTGATAAATCCATCTGATAAATCACTCTTAATTTGATCACATTAGGCACATCCACAGGCCTCTCTAAATTAACCTCATGTTTCTCCCCAGTGAAATGTATCTGCACAAGCAAACACCCTTCCACCTTCATCACTTGACCCCTCAGCTGTTCTCCTCGACTGTTACACCCTGGAGAATGAGGTCTTTCACCAAAGAAATTGTTGTGTTCAGGCTTGCAGTTTATTATCACCTATAAGAGAGCCCCAGGAAAACAGCATTACTGACATAGTACTACGTTTTGGAAATTAAAAAGAAAAAAAAAAAAAAAAGCCCTGTGTAAAAGATGCTGAAGCAGCACCTTACCTCTTACCTGGTCTTGAAACATTGATCCACCAAAGGCCCAGACAGCAGCAAAGACAAAGTAAAGTTCATAAAGCTCCTTGGGACAGTCAGGAGGTGTGTTTTCCTTGGTCAGGAGGCATTCGAGGAGGTAGCACAACATCTGAACCATACTCTGCTCAGGAATGTGAATAATCTTCTTAAATCTAAGGGATGGAAATTGAAAGCATGGGAAATATAACTGGGTCCAGCACCACAGGATAAACAATTGGGTCCAGGTCACGATCCAGGAAGGTAAGCCTAGAAATGCTTTTTCGGAGCATTAGCATCCCACTTGTCAGCAGTGCATGTCTTATTCCCAGGTACAGCAATGAAGAGAACACCCATTCTCTCCCTCGGACCTGCCGGCACCAGCACATATACACATAATAACAGTAATCAGAAGTTTCAAGCATTTGAAAACTTTGATCCTCTTGAAAGAAGTAAAATGGAAGACTTGCTACAGGCAATGATTTCCTGCGAGCACGACGAGTTCAAAAGCGGTCAAATAGAGGAGTAATAAAATAAAACCTTTCATCTTGCCATTTTACATTCATTTAAGCTACACTTACAGAATTCCGAACTAATATTGTAGGAGCACTGAAGTCCTCCATAAAGTAATTATGGCTATTTGAAAGGTTGGTTCTACAATTTCTGAATTAAGTAAGCTACCAAAATTCACGGCTCAAGGCTGACTGCAGCTAATCCTGTGGATTTCACAGTCTGACACAATGTTCAGCAAATAGAGTGGGAAATGCCTGACGGACTTTGCTGCCAACAGCTGTAACCTGCTTGGTCACCCAGGGAGCAGCTCCCTACTAAGATGCCTGACTCCCACTTCCAAAGGCCTCTGCCTTCACTAATGCAGCCCCTTCTGACACATCCCCATTGTGCTCAAGAACTCCCGTGCTCAATTGTACGTTGATTTCTTTTATTTTAATGGAAGTGCAACTATGGGAAGCAAGCAGAGGATGAGAGAAGCTCCCTCACCCAAGTGGCCCGTCCTCCCCACAGTATGAGTAAGAGACCTGTCACCCAGGATGATAAGCAAGAACCACACAACTTCTCTGTGAGCGCTGCTTTGGATTTAACTCAAGCCAAGGAGTACCAGGGCCCTTCCAAATACCCATGTTCTTCATGTTCACTGGATTGGTGTCCAACCATGAAACACGGCCAGGCTGGATGCCCATATAGATTGACTCTAGTTTTGTTCAAATGGATCAGGAAAGAAATTCAAGACAGAGCTACCTGTAAAGCAATCCCACCCTCTCCCACAAACACCAGCTTCCTTCTCATCACCAAGGGGCAGAGAAAGAAGTGGGGAGAGGATAAAAGAGGATCTGCTCTAGTCACCTTCCACACTGCGTACTGAAAAAAGTCCTTCAGCAGTGGTCTGAAATCTGCTCTACCGAAAAATAACTTGCGGAGTGAACTCAGGTCTAGCCTGATACATCAGGAGACCAAAAAGTCTTTCTCTTGAGGATCTCCTGGATTTACTTTCCAAGAGACACAGAACTGACAGAAATAGTACCGGAACAATCAAATCAAAATCCGATGAAAAACAGATCTGACCAACAAAGGATGGGCAGGAGCATCAGCTCCCTTACCTCACCCCACTGTTGCTCTGAGCTTAAGCCAATGATGCTCAGGGCTCTCGGGGCAAGGAGGAGACCAGGCACCCACACCACGTGCGGCACAGCCCCAGCTCAGCCCCGCTGGTCTGAAAGCAGCAGGTGTCCCCCTGCCCTCCCCAGCAGAGATACAATCACTCTTCAGGTGGTACCTTGTTCTGAGGGTGTCCAGGCAGATCGGCAGGTACTTATCGAACAAAATGGTCAGGTTGGCTCTTTCAGACTGGATCTCCCGCCTGTCAATCCAGCTGCTCACCGGGGGATTCCAGCCCAGATCCGATGGGTTGATGTACAGGATCCCTGTAGGGTTTGAGAGAACGTACAGTAAGGACACAGCACAGGCTATTCCTTTCCTCCAGCAGAATTTCTCAGCTACTTTCACACAACTAAAACCCTGTCAAATACAGCTGGGTGCCCCATCACCCATCCCCCTCCTCCTGCCTCACTGCAGGGTAGAAATATTAACAGTGAAGAGACTTAACTCAGGACACCAGGACATTTTTCATGACCCTGCCCCAAATTCAGAACACTGTCTTGCCTAAGTCATGTTACTGCTCCGGGCCCTGTTTCCCCATGTGTAAAACTAGGGGACACCTTCATTCCTTTCTCCTATATTTCATGCACTTCTTCAGAAGATGAGGAGCTCTTTGGGATAGAGACTGTCCCTCTCCATCAAGTCCATGCAGGGCTTCAAACAGGACCGCTCTCTCAGCAGCGCTGAAGCCACGACCACACATCAACAGCCAGACAGCTCTGGGTGTATCTCCAAGATGATGACAGCTTCCCACATGGGTTTTGGGTCAGGATCCTCAGTTTTCCCACGTGTTTCAGGAACCTACCCTGTCCACCAAAGGCATCTGTGATCCCCGGTTAGGAACTTTCAAGAGGGACCAAGCTGGCCAACAAAAGACTGGTTAATGGCACTAGATCCTACTTGGTCGACGCAAAATCCCAGTGTGAAGCTCAGGCCAGGACTCACCCGCTCTGGACACTGTTGCTGGGGTGGCGGTGCGCAGGTGGCTGATCTCAAAAACCAGCCGCATTGTTGGGTTCAGAGGGATTCTCTCATTACTTGCCAAGGTCAGCACCTGCATGTGGCAGACAGACAGACTGACTAACGCCTTCCCCGGGAATAGAGATAGAAAGCATTCAGCACTTCACACTAAAGAGTCCGGTTGCTGTCAGCCCAGTTTTCTTCAAGGCAAAGAAGCTGATTTCCAACAGGTAGCAGAACAACCCTTCTCTCTTCCACGACCCAGAATCAACAGCACTCCCTCAGGGTGGGGAGAAAAGGTATAGGATTGTGACTCCACTCTATTTTTTAAAGGGCCTGCAGCTATGATCAGGACATTTGCGGTTGGTTACTCATGAGCTCGACTCTCCAGGAAAGGGAATTTCCAATGAAAACATGCTTTGAGTTATTTTCCTCATGCAGCATTTTCTTTAGGCAATACGGTTTGGCATATCTGAAGAAACACAATGACATTATTCTAGGAGGATTCATTTCAGCATCTGCATTTCTCCTAGGCTGAATCACACCACACAGTCAAGGAATACCTGCTTATTTTACTTATGTTCATTACCTTATTATCATCCATCACCGTATTAAGAGATTCAATCCACATTGGATCAATATCTCCATCTAGTACCATCCACTTGGGACCATCATGTGTGATGTTGGCCAGCTCTCGCATGATTGACGAAAACAGTCCTGGGAGGATGACAGGACCATGTTGATGAACACAGAAGTTGCCACCTGCTCTAATAGTTTTCTCTACAACTTACTAAGAACTAATTAATGCTTTCCTCTTAAGCATTCAAAACGCTATGCATCCGTACATAAATATTACTATATCATGATATGGGTCTAGTCTGCTTTGAAGAAAAAAAATCATCAGGTACTACCACTGAAAATGGCCGCAGACCTACACGAGCTTCATTCCTACCGAGAATCGTAAGGGATAAGTGAAGAACAGATACTCAGAGGTGAAAGAAGGCACGGATTACACAATGCAGAGAAAACCATCTGAATATACCTTGGAAATTTTCATAAATATTTTTTTTGTGGCTCGAAGTATATCAGGAAAATCAAGATGCATTAAACGCTGGGTCACGGCTTTAGTGAGATTGAGGGGAGAACAAGCACAGAATGACATTGAATGACAGAACAAAATGTCAGTAAAATCAAGGAGATAGAGAGGATACAGTGTCTCAAGGGGAGTAAATAATGAATGTTAAGAAGAGCAAGAAGGCTGGGAATAGAGCAGCAGTACTGCAGAGCAAATGAAAACTCCACAAAACCATCGCTCTCCTCTACATGTGAAAATACCTAGGGAGACGCTGGTCTTCATGAAAAAACATCAGGCAAACATTAAAAAAAAAAAAGCCTCTCTTCTGGTGAATTGTGACAAGTGCACTTTTTTTTTTTTGTTCCCCAGGACAAGCTGTTTCTTTGTGATCAAGGTCAGGAACAGCTAGTGGCATTATATGACTGAAGACAAAGCTTAGGCACAACAAATGCAGAACAGCTCACCTGAAAGAGGGATTCAATCCTGATACCGGGTCAGGAAAAGAAAAAAAAAAAAAAAAAAATGAAAAACAAACCACTACACACTTCACTGGCTCTGCCTTGACTCAGTTCCTCACATGTTGGACACATGCCTTGGAAACCGCTCCAACATCATTAGTATCAGAAATAGCAACTGTCTCAGGGCATCATATACACCGTGACAGCAGCAAAGTGCCTCTCTCTTAACCTTGTGCATCTACACCAGAGCAGTCTTGGGATTTAAATTTTGGTTTTACAAAGAACACTTTTAGGATCCCCTTGTGGCACCCTTTTACCAGCAAACACGTACAACCTTTTCAATTCTTGATAATGGAAGGAGTAACAGGATGGGAACAGAAGAGGCAAAGGGGCTGGTCCATAAGGGAACACCTCACCTCTTGTTGGGTTGTGATGAAGATTGCCTGGCTGGACTTTGACAACAAGAAACAAAGTTTTCAGGAATGCTTAATGCAAAAATTATCTGCCTTGAAACCCCTGGAAACATCACAGGCTAGAAACTGCAGGAGAGCCACCTGTAAAACGTCCCTCCTGCTGTTCAGTGCCACCCACACTGCTCGATCTGCAGTCACTGCTGCAGCCAGCTGCAAAGTTCAGGCTGTATCCCACACTTCCCGCTGTCACTTTGATTTAGGGTCCCTAATTACAATTAAAAAGAAGTTAACCCTGGCACTGCAGCAAAGCAAAGGGTCACGAGAAGCCTATGGCAGGGGCCAGGGGAGGTGGGTGGCAACTCATCTCCTGGTGAACTTTTGGCCAAGGATGATTTATGGAAGCGTCTTCCCTTACCTCCCACACACCTCCCAAACCAACCACACACGTAAATCAAAGCTGGCTTTACATATTAGTCACAACTGAACATTTTTCACTCCAGATTGCTGTAATCTTTCAGCAAGTTTTAAATGCTCATCTTATTTTTCCTCAGGAGCAATCAGGATCAACAGACTGGCAAATGCTGGTGTACTACAGAGATCGGGCAGCAACATTAAGTGGAAAAACACCACTTCTAGGCTGCTGTGTGTGTGCTACCAGCTATGGAAACCTGGGGATGCCACATTATGGGGGCTCCAGCACACCCCCCATAGGGCAGGAGGGAACGGTCTTCCATCACCAGTTCAACCAACCCAGAAAAACTGCCTGCCCCCTTTCAGAACTGGTAAGTACTTGTACTAATGAATATGATAATTATTCTTATGGCAATAGGATAAAGCAGGTTTATGCTAAACATCCCATTTGATGATCAAAAAGCTACAGCATCCTATGTAGCCTTTCAAAGCCAGCCTCTCACATGGCTGTGAGCAGCAGACAAGCGCCTGGGCTTTCAGACCCGCATACAAAGAAGCAGCCATCCTGCTGCCACTCAGGAGATTCATTAAAAACATCCTTCTTTATAGATAAAGAAGGATGTTTTTATATCTATAGATTCAAGCATGAAGAGACATTTACCATCTTTCCATTCTCTTGTTGCTGGGTTAATGATGCCAAAAAGCTCATCATTGGTGACTGCCTTGGGGTTGAGGTCTGTCCAGACAGGACGTCGCTTCATTATCTGGTAAGTCCTGTTCAAGGATCTCATCACCTGAGACTTGCCTGTGCCTGCGTTACCCACCACGAAGACAGAGTGC
Source organism: Falco biarmicus (assembly GCF_023638135.1). Lineage (NCBI taxonomy): Eukaryota > Metazoa > Chordata > Aves > Falconiformes > Falconidae > Falco > Falco biarmicus. The sequence goes on along the minus strand of NC_079288.1, from coordinate 9,477,947 downwards.
CGGACCGTCAGCAGCTCCTCCAGCTGCACTACCTGAGAAAAAAACACACCCAGATTTTAGACAAACATTCCAAACTGAAGTTCAGATCTACAAAATCACTCCCATTGGGTGTCATCTATAAAGATGCAACCCAGAGACACAAATGGACGTGACTGTGAGTTAGGTCTAGCCACTCTGACCATGATGGGTGAAATCCTCAGCCTGCAGACAAACCTCCAGCACCATTTACTTCTGACAGCCATCAGTGACGAGGCTTTGTTCTCTAAGGGCCACACTTTCATGAGCCTTCAGGACTTAGCCCCTTTGTAACCTCAGGGACCGAGGCAGTGCTGGCTTTAGGGGCAGGTGCAGCTGCACCAGACCCAGCACAGCTGACTGTCCTTCATCAGGGTCTGCCTACGAGGGGAATATTGTGCAGAGTCCTCTTTGTAGAAGCAAGGATGGTTGAGAAAACCCAAAGGATTTGATGGTGGTGCAGATACAGCAGATCTCATGATCTTACTTTGAGCACAAAGTTGTCCTCAGCCTGCAGCCGGAGGTCTAGCACAGCCTGCCTCACAAATGACTCAAAATTCAGGTCATGCTTCCGAGGCACATCCAGTGCAGGGAAAAGATCTCCAATCAGCCCCATAAACACCGGCACATCATCAGTCACAATCTTGGGGATGTTAAAGTCACGAAGCGAGCGCATCAGAACCTGGTCTTCAGGTCGCTCTGGGTCATCTCGCTTGAGGGAGCCAGCAACAACTAGCACTGACTTGATTGCACGCAAGCCCCAGTCATAGTGATCCTACACGGGGAAGGAAAGGAGAAAAAAAAAAAAAAAAGAAACACAAAAAGAGGAGGGATGAATTTATGCTTAGATAGTACGTCACCATGTATGAACTAGCAGCTCCAAACTGCCAGAAAGGTCAGCAATGGAAATACATCCAAACCTGTTACTGGCATTGTGGCCAAGACCTCCATCAGGCTGAGTTACCCGATTTCCATTTCAGTAGGTGAAATGCCCATCAGGGACAATACTAAAGAGTCACACAATTCAGCTGTTCATAACACCATGTGGGCTCAGAGTTGGCAGTAAGACAGCCGTAGGACTTGCACCCCAGAGACCTGAGCAATTTTTTTTCACCTAAATCATGAAGCAGCTAAAGCAAGGCCAGCCAGACCCCTGGGTCTGCAGGAGTTACCAAGGTGAAGGATGTTAGTCTGTTACGATGCCCCACATAGCCACCTCTTCATCCTGCCCATCACAAGATTACCAGGCATGTCTGGCCCCAGAGGCAGTCCGCCAAGCAGAGGCCAGTAAGGACACTGCTGATGAACAATCACAAAGGGGCATGAGAGGAACTCTCAAGCCAACAAGACACTCTTTATATTCCTGCTCTGTTAAGACCCCTCAGAGCACAGCTCAACAGCTAACCGCTTTGTGTGCGAGGCCACAGCTTCCACCAAGACCTCCAAGACACAGCACAGAGTTTCTGTGACAAGGCACATCCTGCCCAGCCTCACGCTGGCACAGCCAGCATCAGGGTTTTCACCTGGAGTCCTGATTGAACTCTTCTCTGGACTCAGCTTTGATCTATGTAAATGTTGACAAGGAAAAAACCGATTAATTAAAGCTTTGCACTGGAAGTGACCCTACTTAGCCAACACCTGACACGGCAGGGAACTCTTAGGCTGAGCTCAGAGAAGGGCAGACATTAAACCCCTTGCAGGCAGGGGAATCAATAGGAACCAAGAGACTAGAAAGCAAAGAGTCACTGAATACTACCCCAAACATGCTGTCATTTAAGCCCGTTGAAAAACCTCTCCCATTAACACAGCCAGTCAAGTGCTTTTGTCCCTGCAGGTCCTCCAGTAAAGCCGTTTGACAATTTCATCACTGATGATCACAAACCTTGTCTTCTCTCAGCAGCTAGCACAAACGCGGTCATTAAAGAAAAGCTTTGAAGCTTTAGCCACAGAGGTGAGTGGCAGCGTGCCACATTCCTGCTGATGTTGGAGATCAACAGGTGTCACTTGCACCCTCCAGCCACAGGAGCGGGCATCTCCCAGTGGGTCACTGCACCCTCCAGCCACAGAAGCGGGCATCTCCCAGTGGGTCACTGCACCCTCCAGCCACAGAAGCGGGCATCTCCCAGTGGGTCACTGCACCCTCCAGCCACAGAAGCGGGCATCTCCCAGTGGGTCACTGCACCCTCCAGCCACAGAAGCAGGCATCTCCCAGTGGGTCGCTGCACCCTCCAGCCACAGAAGCAGGCATCTCCCAGTGGGTCACTGCACCCTCCAGCCACAGGAGCGGGCATCTCCCAGTGGGTCACTGCACCCTCCAGCCACAGGAGCGGGCATCTCCCAGTGGGTCGCTGCACCCTCCAGCCACAGGAGCGGGCATCTCCCAGTGGGTCACTGCACCCTCCAGCCACAGGAACAGGCATCTCCCACCCAGCCTGACGCTGGGTTGCTGCACCCTGCAGCCACAGAAGCGGGCTCACCTGCTGGGACAGGAGCTCTCTGCAGAGCCGGTACAGAGCAATGAACTTCCTGGCTAACGCTCGGGCCTCGATGAACCCCTCGGCCACCAACATGATCTCACAGATCAGCTCAAAGTCTGGCACAACCATCGCACATGGCCTGAAAAGACAGGCAGGAAAGGATTGCAGAACAAATATTTCTTGACTACAGGTCCTAGAGGCAGTGGGTTTGCAGCTTTGTCTTCCAGGTCTCCTCCAGTGAGCCAGGTCACATGCTGCCTTTCCCATTGCCAGGGACATTGCTCCTTCGCCCTGCCAGTGCCTTCCCAGACCCAGGCTTGTTGCACAACACTGAAACTATCTGCTAATCCCCAGTGCAAGGGAATTCCCCCAGGAAATGAAGTCAAGCCTGGATGTTCCAAAAGGCAACTTCTGCCAGACTTGCGACACAGGTCACGAGCCATGACCTGGACTCACCTGAAGAGAGCTTTTAGATTCTCAGGTAGCTCGGTTCGCCCTGCATAACCAGGGTTCATGGTAATGAAAATGCCTACTGAGGGAACTAAATTAATGTCTTCTCCAAGAAAATTGAAGGATTTCTTCTTTTCTCGTATTGCATCCTGCACACTTTTCACCTAGGAAGAAAGACAGTGTTACAGCATTGGTGTTCAGCTACGAAAAACACACCAGCCAGCAGTGCTGCCCTCCTTGCGCTTGGCCCCATGATGACTGGGGCTTATTGCTGTTTTGTTTTTTTTTTTACTGACCACACTAAGCTCTCTACACTGTTTGGAGTAAATCTGTGTGGCAATAAATATCAGTCTCCCATCACAAGCAAACTCTGACAAGGCTGAAAAGAGAGCTGAAAAGACAGGACAGGCAAAGTGCAGAGGAGTGGCAAGAATTCACTCCATCTCCCCGTAAGACAATGATGGACACGGGTGACGAAGAGCAGCTCAGAAAGAAACACTTCCAAAGCTGTTTGCATCTCACCTTAGCTTCTGACATCACCTGTGGGACACCTTTCAACACACCTCACAGCAAGAACACCACCAAAGCCTAAATCACCTCTTTCCCAGCCTAGCAGGAGACCAGACACCTGGGATAGGATGCAGGGTTCCCCAGGCATCCACAACACAACCAGCACCCAAATGCAGCCCCAAGAGCCCCACACAGTACTGGCCCCTGACTCCCTCCACTCACCCTCATATCTCCCCACACACTGCTGCTCTTCGTGACAGCCCCAGCCCTGTTCCTTGAGCAGGCCCAGAAAAGGAGCAGCATTTCCCAGTGAACTTGCCCTCAGCTCAATTGCAAGCTGATCACTTGATATTGCTTTTAAAGATTTTGAGACATCAGATGCTTAGTTTAACACCAAAATGACAAAACCACAAAAACTTACAGCAGAAGGTCTAAAACCTCCCCTGACAGCTTCACTCACTAATATTGCATTGTCTTTTATATTTGCCTGATTGCAGCTTTGTTGTTCTCATTTCACACCTTCCAAGGAGAGCAAGTTTATTAAAGCTAGAGCCTCTTCTTGCAAACAGCACTTGAGTGAGGGAGAAATCTCTCTATATTCACTACTCTAACCTTACTGCTGTTTGCCATCTTAAAGTTAAGCAATTAATCGAATTTTGCTCTGGAAGGAACCATATCGACATTAGCTGCATGACTAAGACAGCCAATTAAACATCACCATGGTTACACTCCTAATAGCAGCCAGGAGACATGATGATGGAATGACAGCCGTGCTGCTTTCTTCAGATGCCGCGCTCCAGCCAGGAGCGAGGGAATCATTAGCAGTTGAGTCATCTCTGGGCTTCTTTTGTTCAGCTTCCCTTTTTATTTTAAGATCCTCAAAAACTTTTTTCAATGACAACTTTAAACTAGAACCTGATGGAAGAGAAATTGAGAGGGAACGATACATAAACCCCTGTACCTGCCTGGGGCTTCTTTGGGATATAACGTAAGGTACCAATTATGAGTGAAAGAGAGATGAGAAGAGTGAGGAGTTCATGGAGGGGTTCAGAACAACATCTTTGCCTGAAACATTTACAAAAGTGTAGAAACTTAGGGGCTCTAGATCTTTCTTTCTGCAATACCAAATCCAAAAGGGGTTCTAGAAAGAATGCAGCATCTCAGTCAGACTATAGGATCTTAAAACCTGCACTCAGCTGACACTTGGGTCCAGAAGAACTTAGATACTTCAGCACCTCAATTTTCAGCACTGAAGTCCCCCAAGGCTCAAAAACTTTCAGTTCTGCCCATGTCAGAGCTGTCTCCATCTGGACAATGCAGTTGTGTACCCTCCCTCTGCTCGAACTCCCCCAGGAGCTGGATGTATCTGGCATTTTCAGAGGATACCGATGAGATTTAGCATCTGGACAACACCCCGACACAGCTCTCCTTCAAAGCAAGGGCCAGAAGCAGTAGCAGGGACTGCCTCCATCCTGCTGCCCTGTGGTTATGCCCGGGCTGCCCCAGATTTCAGCCCCTGCCAGGAGGGATTCACACCCGCTGCACTTGCCCTGGCTGCCCCTCACCACCCACCAGGCAGGGTACAGAGCGGAGCGTTCTCCTCCTGCGATCCCTCCTTCTCTGTAAAACCCGGCCAGATTTCCCCATGAGCCAGTAAGAAGCAGCGAAGGAGGCGGCAAAGTGCCAGATTATGTATAAGCACAAGAGAAAAGGACTCTCTAGCACGGTGGGGAGGGCAGGGTCCCTTCCAGCCCCTCCCCAAGGACTGTGGCTGAGATTCACACAGGACTCGCCAATAAAATGCACCGAACGGTTAAACTACGGAGGAGACGAGCAATCTTTCTACAGGGAAAAGACCTACACAGAGCTGGACACAGCCCAAAGAGCTCTCTCCTAGCTTTAATCCCACGCTGCCAGGATACCCTAGGCAGGCACACAAGCAAGGGCTGCAGATCTGCCACAGGTTCCAGTTACAAAGTGTCACCCAGCTGACACCAAACACCGCACTGCGCCTGCAGGGCTGCATGCATTCCTCCGGGGAATGATGCCACACAGCCAGGAACACCCACCAAAGCCAGTTCACAGAGCTCTCATTACAGACCCCAGAATTAAATCTACAGCCGTATGAAAAGGGAAAGGAGGAAAGAACACTGCAGTGTCTCGGTGACAGGTTAAGCATTAAGAAAATTCATCTTGAATGTATTCCTATTTGTTGAATAGGACACACAACCTGTGCCTGACTGGAGGCAATAAGTAACCCCCAAAAGTCCAGCGGGCCATGAACCTGCCCCAAACACCCCCCTTCCCCTCCCTGACGGTGACTCCCTCCATGGCAGGCTGAGTCACCATCCATCAAGGCAGCTCCTCCCTAAAATGATACCCTGCAATTATCTCACGGTGTATTAATGACATCAGTGTCATCCCCAGGAGGAACAGGTACAAACCCATGGTGTTTACTGATCCGGGAAGAGATGCTATAAATAATTGCCTCAATACAAATGCTGTAACTGGGGGAAGAAAAGAAGTGACAGAAATGTTTGCAGCACATCACTGCTACATTTTGTCAGCACTGTGGTATTCATGTGATTAATCTAGGGATATAATCCCTCACCTGCCTACACATGGAACTGAAAGCAGCACCATGCACTTTCCATATTTACCCTTACTCCAAAGCCTGCAGCACGGCTCTGCCTTGTTTGTATTTATTCACAAGCGTTTCTCCACTTACCTGTACGGCGACCACAGAAAGGACCTCAACTGAGATCCTGTTAAATTCATCAAAACAGCCCCAGGCTCCCGTCTGGGAAAGGCCTTTGTAAATATTCCCACAAGACTGGAAAAAAAAAGAATTACAAGGGTGAAATCACAAATGGAATCAACTCCAGCAAAAAATGGATTTTATTTCCCAGCCCGTTTATTTATAGGAATTTACAGTCTATTGTGGGTATTTAGAAAAGTGCATGGAAACAGCAGGCACAACTCAATTATAATATTTATAGCTCTGCACAGTTTGCCACTTGATCTGCTAATTGCACTTTCTCGATATATCTGTGCACTACTTTCATTTAAAGGTCACCTGTGCTGAATTACTGATGGCTCCGCTTCCTGGGAGAGCCCATAAGCTGAATAAAATATGATCCCAGGCTACCAAAAGCACTGCACTGTGCCAGACTGGCAGAGCAAGGCTCAGCTTAACGATTCAGTGCTCTGCCACAGCTGAAACTTCAGCCTGTTCTGGCTTTATTCTGGGAGAGGATCCTGAGAAAACCAGGACGGGTCTCTTCTCGTGCCAGGGCCTGCCAGCCGGCAAGCATGCCAAACAAAACCTGCCAGGGTCGAAGTATCAGCCTCTGTCTCAACTGAACAGGCCAAAAGTTTTGAAGCATTCCACACGGAATTAACTCCAGAAGGGAAGAGAAAGGCGTAAGGAGGCAGAGAGCACAGTTTGGGTCTCCGCCTCCTGAAGAGCCTTGCACAAGTCTTAGAGAAGAAAAGGGCGGAGGAGAAAAAGGTGTTTGGCAGGAAGGAACTTAGCAGGGATTTGAGGAGAGGTGATGGACCAGAGGATCTCAGCTGGATTGCTCTCATCCTTCAGGTTTCATCAGGCCCTGAGTGTTTCCATCCCCACGTGATGGCACTGCAGCTGAGGGGGGAGTAGTACCTTGTAGTCCATCTGCTCGGAACAGTTAAACACATACACCATGATGCCCAGGGCTCGTCCCAAATCTTTCGTAGTCTCAGTCTTGCCAGTGCCTGCGGGGCCCGCTGGTGCTCCACTCATGGTCAGGTGCAGTGATTGGGTCAGGGTGATGTAACATCTTCCCCAGTGCAAGACGAAGGAAGAAAAAGGAAAAAGTGAGACCTGGTCCGACAGGTCACTTGGGCTGCAGAGAAATGGCACTAGGGCAAGGCACTGGGGAGAACCTTTCTTCTGGAAAGATGTACATGAGCAGGGTGCATGCCAAAGCTGAAGGTCCTCTTGGGTGTTAATTACCACCTCTGCCCAGCTGTGCTTTTTCTAAGAGACACCCATCTTCCACCAAGGTCTGCCCAACCTCCTCACATCCAGGTTGTGCTTTCTTTGGATCCTCATACCACTCATTGATATTGGGCATGTCCCAGACAGTATGAGAAAAGGCTGGCTTTTCTGAAAGACCCCCCCTCTTGCTTCCCACTGCTTTTCAGCCCAAAGGATCCCATTCTCTATCACTAACTGAAACCTGCTCAGGTGGACTGTGACTGATGCCACTCAGCGCTGCAGCAAGCCCCAAAGCTTCTCTGTCATGTTGATGATGCCCAGGGAGGTGCCCACATATGCAAGGAGTATAGCCACCCACAAGCCACAGAGCTGTAGTCAATATGGCCAACAAAACCTGATAAAGAACAGGGACTTGGCTCAGCTGACTAGAGCCACCCAAGATTCTCCTGGCTACTGAAATGTCACATAGCATGGAAAGATGTGACAAGAGATCCACAGGAGACTTGCATGCTTCTGAATTGGCAGCTGGAAGCCAGCAGGGACAACACAGCATCTCAAGTCACCCCAGGTGTCTCCATTGAGACCACTGAACCAAGTGGTAGATGTCTACTTCAGGACAGGATTTTTCTAGACTCACCAGCTCTATAGGGTGCAGACAGCTTGTGCGCAGGCAGACACCAGCAAGCGAGCACCTTAACCTGTGAGCTGAATCCCACCCTGGGATCCGAGGCACAGGTACCCCAGAGGGTAACACCATCAAATCACAAACCAGGTGACAGATAGAGCTCAGCCACCAGATTGCTGGGACACAGAGCAAGAACAAGAGGGATACAGGTGTCCAAACTAAATCCATCTTTGCTTGGCAGCTCTTTCTCTAACTGTGTGGCAAAGCCCAGCTATGATGGTGTTTCCCAGGGACCTACCTGTCGGTCAGTGGAGTGATCACAAGCCGAGGGGTATTGCCAAGGTATTCGTAGGAGTACAGGAACTGAGCATCACAGATGTTGGCAAAGCAGTGACGTTCCTCATCCGACCATCTGTGCCGGAGCTGTGACAGCCAAGTGAACGCCTGGGCACTGTCCACCTGCAACACACCCACAAGCACCATCACGGGAAGGCCAGGGATGGTGACTGCAATGAAGTCTGCATCAGGGACAGACTGGTCCTCACTCCAAAGGCAGGTGGCTGTAGGAAGGGAACCTCCCTGCAATGTGGCGAGAAACGTCACCTCCCCACCTCCCATCAGTAGAGGGCAAGAACCAAATTAGTAACCACCACGGTGGGAGAGAAAAAAGTGAGGACCAAAGTGCAGCACAAAAAGACTCCTGAAGAGGAGCTTTAAGAAGCTGTGAAGAGGCTTTTATAATCCAAACAGCGGAGGAGAAGGAGCAGAGGCTGACTAGACAGGGAAGGGGTCACACACAGCAGCAGGCAAACAGGCTGGGGACAGGGGGACAAGGATGGCCATGGCCAGCATGCTCTGCATGCCCAGTGGCAGGCCCAGCAGGTGGACTGCTTCACCACAACCCAGGCAAGGCACCACCTAACCCAGCGGGGCGTTGAAGCCAGAAACCCTGCGAGCAGCCTGGCTGCCTCCGAGGGGACACAGATGAGGGCGAAGCACAACCAAGCACACTCAGGGCACCTTCCCACCCATCCCTAGGGCTGGACACTTGACAGGGCATCAAGGACAGGGGTCTGGTGTGGAAGAGGTGTACAGAAGGGAGTCCAAAGGGGGTCCCTGTGGCCCCACACCAGACCAAGGAGGCTTTAAAAGGAAAGCCCAAATGCATTTTCTTATTTTCTGAAGATGTAACTGAGACTGCATCCAGCAGCCTCCCAGCACAACGTCATCACCCACGAGCACATGCCTTGGCAACAAGACCCAGGGCCACCCCCTGACTTCTGATGTGAACGCAGCAAGTACAAGTAGCCCCGCGGTGTTGCAGGACCATGATCCAGAATGGCAACGCAGCCTTACGGCAGCTTTCTGCCTCCTTACTGCAAAGTGTGCAGAAGTGAATTCAGCCGCGTGTCTCCCACCGAGACAGGCAGTGATCTGCATGGCCTGTGGTTGGTCTACCACTCCTGTAACCCCTTCTCCAACACCCAACACAGGGCCATGCTGAGCTGCAAACACAAACCTTCTGTGCTATCATCTTTGCCACCACATCCCGAGCGTGCACGTCGATGGTACATATGGTCATGATTTTCTGCCTGTCGCCCTTGGAGAGCTGCCCAATCAGCATGGTAACAAGGGTGTTCAGCTGGGTCACTTGCTTCTTGTGATATTCCTTCATCGCATTCTCGTAGCCTTCCTCCACCCTGGCGAAGGCAATCCCAACCTCAGTTGTCCACCAGATCTGGGTGCAGCAAAGAGCCACCTGGGGAAAGAGGCTGGCTCAGTATCAGGGAAAGCACCAGAGCTTCCTTACGTTCAAGAGTGTCTGATCCACAGGGAGATCAAGGATGAAGTATCCATGACATGAAATTAAGTATTTTTTCATACAGCAGTCACAGCAGTCAGGACAACATGGATCTGCCCCGTGACATTCATTTAAAACACCATATCAGTGCTAGACATACTTAGCAGCTGCTTATTAGTAAATCAGCACCTTTCACATGCCTGACACAGCAGAGGGGGAAGAGCTGGAGACCACGAAGCTGTCAGAGATGCTTCTGAGGGGCTCTTTTTTCCTCCTTCAGCTTCACCCCTGCTATCCCACTATACCTCTCGTTCTGGGTGTACAGATGTCCCGTGACACCCAGGGTGCAACAGGCACTGCCAAAGCCCCCGCGCTCTGTAACCCAGCCAAGACCAAATCCTCCCTGGAGCCCTAACCAAAGCAATGAGCTCAGCCTGAAGACTCCATCAGGAGATCACCAAAATAAAAGACAATTCATCCTTCCTCCCTCCTGGACAGCACAGCAGAGGCCAGAAACATCCTCATCCAGAGCTCGAGGCCACCAGAGAAGGGAAGGGCAGGACTGAAGGGGAAGCCACGCATGCGCTGCCTTTCCACCTGCCAGCCGGAATGGAGATGGGAAGCAGCAGCAGATACCTGGGCAGGGTAGTCAAAGAGCCACTGTTCCCTCGGTTTCTCCTCATAAGCCATGACGGCTTCTGTCATCTCGTCTCTCACAGTAGCCCTCATGCTGTCTAGTACGCGGTTCAGCCAGATCTCAACCTGGAGAGCAGATGAAATCACAGTAACACATTTGCTCTTCTTAAGTGCCTTTGGTAATTAGTGAAGATAGGGAATGGGACAAGCATCTGAGCTCCCAAGTTAAACGAGCCTCTCAGCCTCCTCTGTACTGGGTGGATTTAGCCAATTCTGGCACTGCAGGATGAGCATCTATTTCCAGACACCACGAATACAAGGCAGATCATTCTTGAACTCCAGCTACAGGAGAAAACAAAATGAACTCCACCGATGCGTAATTTAGTTTGGTGCATTCCACCTCCAGGCCATGACAGAATCACTCATGGGACTTGGGCACAATCTGTCAGCAGCAGGAGAAAGCTGCTGCTGAACTTGGGAACACAATTCCTGCTGAATTTAGTATTTCACGGGCAAAGCCCTCACCAAGAATATAGTTTAAATGAAGCAAGCTCCGTCACTGGGGAGCTCAGTAGCTGCTGTTGGGTACCTTCGCTTCTTACAATAGCCCACGGAGAAAGGTGCAACTACAGGGACAGACAAGCTGAGCGGTAGTTTGATTCTTAGATTTTGTACTTTAACTCATCCTAGGAAAGAAAGAAGATTTGGAAAACAGGAAGAAAAGCCTTCTGTTTTAAAAGATATGCACGCAGAGGCGCTATGGAATAGCTTAGTCTATTTTCAATCTGCATCCCCTCTCTTACTGAGGTTATTTGTAACAAGCTGCAAGACTAACCTTCAAAAACTCTGAAAATTTCAAATAAACCTAGTTAGAGAAAGGCCATGGCCCTTTTTCTCCCTGTGGACTGTGGCACCTATGCCCCACCTTAGTGACAGTCCTGCTGTCTAGAGTGAGGCCAAGAACTGTGGTGTAAGGAGGAATTAAATTACACACCGCCGCTTCCAGCTTTTCTCATACATAAAGGAAGAGTAGCGAAGGTCTACGATGTCTTGGCAAAAGATGCCCATGCAAGGGGCAGGGGAGCAGACTCCACTGGACAGTTCTTCCCTCTCACCTGCCCACTGCAGTCACAGGGTTCACTGAAGCTGACGTATTCCTCCTCTTTACTGTACATTCCCAGGCCAACCTTGGTTGCCTTTTGCTCAGAGTCCAGCTGGAATTTCATCTTGGCCAAGTTGTCAAAGAGTTTGGAAAGATGGCGCTGCACCTGCAAAAGGAATTGTACAAATAAAGCAACTGAGACAGGAGAAGCAGAATAGAGACCACCATACATGTCACAGGCACAATCATGTTCACAGAGCACAATCTTGGACATCTCTGTAGCACCACATCTTCCTACAGGGCCAGGACACCACCAACACAAGCCTCTTGCATTTTCTCCTAATAATTCTACATGATTTAGAAAACAGACATGCCTTAATAAATCATATTTCCCCATTGGGAAATCTCCCATGCAGGGCAAAAGCACAGAAAGCACTCAAACATTGCATGACCTCCTAGCCCTGATTTCCCTGCTTGTAGCTATGAGAGGTCTCTAGCCATGGCTCCATCTCATCCTATTCTCAGCAGATTGTGGAGCCTCCTTCACTATGAACATTTCTGGTTTTTCACTACTAAAACTCAATTTTATGTCAATGAAAAGTCCTGAATTTTCCTCCATGGAGGAGGAAGACCTTTATTTCTGCCTAAGACCCATGATAAACAGCTCACAACCCAGACCTACAAAATCCCCATCTTGACCAAAAGCACTCTTCCAGAAGGAAAAGAATAATTCAGTCCTGTGCTGTTCACACCCAGCTGAGTTTGAAAAGCTAACAGGGAGATGCTAGTGTCACTGCTGCAGGGTTTAAACATCAGCGCCTGCCTGCTGGGAGCTGAGCAGGTCACCAACGCTTCTTCTAGATCACTATATAACACACAACTAAATCACCGTGTGTGTCACGCCTGGGCTTCTCCCAGGGCTGATGTTCCCGCTGCAAGGGTCAGCTCACAAAGCTGTCCCAGACAGGAGCTGCCTCTCTCAATGACAGCCAGAGACAGGGGAAGGAGAACAGCCCGTGACACCTGGTGCTCTGATGCTTTCAGAGAAAGGTGGGTGGACTTGTCCATTTAATTCTTACTCACTGACTCCCAAAGGATTACAGCGCTCCTCCTTACAAGCTGTCTGGCAGGTGGACATACCTCAGTAGTCTTACGCACATTCAAGCAGGGCCAAATCCTGGAAGGTGCTAAGTATGTCTGAGAAGCAATGGGCACCCAGCTCCCCGCCACATAAGATTTGAAATGAGATATGCTTATGTAAACCAGAGAAGCTTTTTGTTACATCTAGAAGTTTCTGCTCACAAATCCCCAGTGTCCAGCCAGTCTGCAGGACTTTGGGTGTACTCCAGCACGTCTGCAATCCTGCCACCAGAGCACCAGATACATCTGAATCTGCACAAGTTCAATATCCAGTTCAAGAGGATAATATCATTGTGCGTTTAATCCTCCTTTAGGAATTATCAGACTTTGAAACTACAGTGGAAAGGCTGAGAGTGTATCCATGTATGATCCTACTTGACATTTACTTTGATTTTACTGCAAATAGTTTTGAATAACAGAAAATGCCAGGAATTGTGCCTTACTTCATGCAGCATTTCAAAGCAGTATCTTTTCTTTGCTTGCTGTGGGTTTTTTTCTCTCCATTTTAAATATCAATCAACTACGTATTAATGATACTCTGCGGGCTGAAATCACCCAGCAGCAGAAACAGGTACAAGCAGCGTTAAAGGTTAGTGGCAAACAGCAGCATCTCCAAACGGTGCACAAGCCTGCTCCATTCATGTGCGCACATGAATGCTGAAAATAATGAAAAGCTTGAAGAAGGTGAGATTACTCACTGCTGAAAGGAGGAGTTCATTCCTTATCCAGTCTCTGTTTGCTGTGAACATTTTGATTGGTTTTATACACCAACCCCCAGATAAATGATGCATCCCAATCAAGGCCAGCCAGGTCACAGCGTTGCCAGGCACAGTGGGCAGGGTTTCCCAACAACTCCTGTAGCACTAATCATCAACCCTAATGGTGCTGTGCTCTGTGTGGAAAAACAGCTGCAGGACCAAATCCTGTGAGCTCTGTGTGCTGGGGGATGGGAGATGTCTGTGCTCCTCTGGGGAACGGGGAGAAGAGCACAGCAAAGCCATTCCCTAGAACAGGAAGGTTACTACAAGGTACTCCACAGGATAATCCAGCAATCCACCCACGTCAACCAGAGGAATGGTACATCTGGAACGATTTCCCCACACTTGGCATTCAGGCACCATCCCCAGAAACCCCAGCCCAGAGAAGCGGAGCCTCCTCAGCCAGATGGCACCGAAGGCCAGTGCACAGGTCAGATGGCCAGCCTGGCCCCCAAGCTGCGTGGTGGGTGGGTGGCCCAAGACTTGCTGTGACCATAGCCACTGCCTGCCCACCAGTGTCTCATCCCTTTCAGATTGTGTCCTTCTCTCCTGCTATAATCAGGGCATCCCAAAGGCCGTTGCACAGGGAAAGGAAGAAGGGGCTGACTAGCAAATGTTTCTTCTGCCTAAAAAGGGGGACCTCTCCAAGCCATCAGTTGCCAGCACTTCCACCCTTGAGTGACCAGTCTGTGGCTCTTTCAATGGCAGATGCAGTTTGGTGGCAAGCCAGGCTGGGGATCCAAGGTCAGCAATAAGTTTTGGCCAAGGTCATCAAGAAAGATGGTTTCCTCCAACCGCACTGTAGCCCAGCAGAAACTAAACCACTGTTTTCATGGCATCGAAAGCATAGCTCTACTCTGTGCAACGCTTTCAGAACTACCTGCAAGCATCACCAGGGTTAGATCAGACAATGTGCAGTGCACATGCTGCCTTTCAAAGATGACAGATGAAGACCAGCTGTGAAAGAATTATTGTTAATCCAAGAGGGTGGGAGAAAAAGCACTCAAGAAAGGATACGATAGAAGAGTCCCAAGACAGCATCTTCCACTGTGACATTACTGACAGCTGGAAAATGCAAAGGTGATACAGTACAGCAGGGCTTGCTTACCAGATGTGGATTGGTGCCATTGGAAAGAATATCCAATAAATCTGCAGAAGAAATGAAGTAAAATCTGGGAAAGGCCAGCCTCTTCATGTCTAAATATTCAGCCAAAGCCTTCTCACACAGGGACAGCCTGGGGAGGAAAAGCAGATAAGCAGAGCCCAGGACAGATGGGCAAATACCCTTTCACGTTTCATGCTACAGTTTGGGTTATCAGGCAGATTCTTGATTCCCTACCATGGGGAAATGCCAGGCACAAGCTGAGCCTGTAGGCTGGTCCCCTGCAGCATTTTCCAAACAGATCAACAAAGCACATAGTACTCACAGATCTCTCTGCTCTCAAGGGTCAAACAGCCTAAGAGTCAGAGAAGCCTCATAAAAAAGCAGAAACACCAGTGAAAGAAGAGGCTAGAAAGGGTTTACAGTCTGACCTACCCTTTTAGACAAGCTCTTAACTGCCACAGGTAATTTCACACTGGGATGGAAGTTTCCATTACTGCTTTTATTCTAATGAACCACATTTTAAAGTCTGATTCAAACCTACTCAGCTTTTTGTGATTGCAAAGCCTGAAAGGAAACTTGTTTGCTCCGATCTAAAATGAGTCGTTCCGTGTTTACACACTAAGCTGCTGCTGAGCTTACAAAGTTCATAAATAACATGCAGCTAGTCCTCTACGAGTACCACTGGCCTTATGTGAATAAAAAATAAAATTTTTAAATGGATAGTTATTACTGACAACACCTATTAACTCTGAAGTGTGTTCCAGGTAGAATAGCTCATACATTAAGCGAGAAGTAGATCCATCTCAGGACACCAAGGTCTTTCTCAGGGAATCTCGTTATACCATGTGGCAAGGGTATACACACAGAGATAATTTTGTAAATTAAAGAACATGGGCTCAGCTCTGCTACAGATCTCCCTGCCTGAACTGCTAAACAGATAGGTAAGATGTTGTGTTTGGGGTGGGAGTAAGGCCACGTGTTATTAAAACCAGCTGAACGCCTGGCTTTGTGTGTGTGCAAATGAATATTCAGGATGGGAGTTGGCACACACACAAAGCCAGACTCCGCTCTGGGGGCTTCAGGGTGACGGATCACAAGTAAAAAGACTCAAGAAAGATCAGAATGCAAAGAATGCACAGCCTAGGAAGAAAGCCTTGGAACACAGGTTAAACAAAACATACGAGAGTTGATCCCAGTCTAGTAAGTTCTACCTACCTACTTTGAATGTCCTCCAGTTGTTGGGAGAGACCCGGTTTATTGGTGGCCTCAACTACATTTGGGGTTTTCTGAGTTTCGTAGGCCAGTTCTTTAAAATCCACATCGATCCCTTCAAAGCGCTTAGAGTCCTAAAAAGCAAAACAAAGGACACGTCCACACCCACTGATTTTTGTGCCAAGAGCCCAGGTTCTGGGTGCTGTCCTTGGCCTGAGGGGAGACTCTTTGCAGAGAGCCTCCTGCCCAGAGCACAGAGGGACCTCCCCACCCTCCCAGAATGGCTCTTCCACACACGTGCCTGAAACAAGTCTCCAACGACGCACTTGCTTTCTTGTCACTGTAGCCCAAAGGGGTTGTGGATAAAGTGATCCATGCAGAAGCCAATGCCTAGGACCATTTTCATGGGATTTAATTCCCCTTTGAATATCTCCTTGTCGATCTTCCCCTCCTGTGTCCAGATGAAATACCAAGTTTCCCTGGCCACAGCAGCAGGAGATGCTCCAATATGGGGGAAAGGCTACTGAGCTCATTCTCCCCCTCTGACTACAGCAGAGGAATCGCAGTGCCTGTCCTCGAGATGGGCATGATGACATGTGCAGAGGAAAGTCCTTCCTCACCTGAGTACAGCCGTGGAAACCCCACACCAGCAGCAGAGGACCACACTGACTGTTATGCTCTGCACCTAACAGGGAAACCCTGAATTTTTGGAGCTAAATAGTATAGAATAAGCAAAGTAACGTTCAAGATGCCCCTGCTCCTCCCTTCTTCCCAGGCCTCCTGGGTGAGCCAGGGCACCAAATAAAAGTGCTCCATGCTTTCCTGGTAACACATCCACAGTAACTTGTGTTCAGCCCTGGTAGCCAGGCTCTGGCTGGAGGGTTCAGCCCTCCCTGCACACTGGCCAGCAGCCAGTGCCAGACGCACGCCCCATGCCCTGCAGCACATCCTCTCCCAGCCCTGGGTACCTCCTGAGCAGGGTCAGCCCCCAGAGGCTTTGATTCATCCTTTGAGACAGGATGAATCCTTTCTTCTAGGGAAGGGAAGAGGCTGCTGATTTGTGCCACCTGCCAGACGGGTATTGAGATGCAGACAGCTGCCCAGTAGGGTGCTGATTTAAATCATGATGCAATTTCATGCACGCCATTAGATAGCTGTCGGACATTAACAGCTTGCTGGCGCATGGTACAGCCTTCAGGGCACTGGTTATCGGCACCTGCATGAACTGCCCAGTAAGCAAGGTGTGCCCAGCACTCTCCAAAGCAGAGGGAGGAATAGTCCAAGCAGACCAGAACGAAGGGATGGAGACAGGGTGGCATACTGTGTGGGTGTCACGGGCTGTGCACCCCCTGCCTTGGGTGTCAGTGCCCCGGCAGTGCCGCTGCACGTGGATGGGGACAGCAGTGGCACAGTCAACTACAGTTGAGGTTCCTCAGCACAGCTGCGAGTGGTCCAGCAGGGAAGATTTTTCTAACAGTCAAGGGAATCTGGCATAAGACTGGAAGCTGGACACGAAGACACCCCCGAGGAGGTCACCAGTGACAACTCTGCGCCATTTGCCAAAGCAGGAGTGGGGGAACAGTTGCCCCCTCCCTGCCCTGGCACAGAAGGTAGGGAAGGGGATGCTGCCAAAGCTGCCTGGTCCAGCTCTGGTTTGACAATTTGCAATGTCCGAGTCATTATCCCAGTCCTCTCCCCTCTGAGGACAAAGGGAACATGCCTGCAGCACTGAGAGAAGCCAGCAGCCTTGCTCTCAGTCTCCCGGAGCTCTGTATTTGCTGTGCAGTGGTGGAGGGGAGAAAATCAGCTTCTCGGCATGGCTCAGGCACAATCTACAGTACAAAAACATCCTGGGGCAGCACTAGGGAAACTATTATAGCACTACGGGAGCCTCCAAAGAAGCACGGCAGTAGGAGGAAAGCCCTGCTTTGGGGAACATGGCATTACAGACAACCCTGTTTCGTATAATGAAGGCTCTTCAACACTTCCCAAACAGGAAGAATAGGACACGGGGTTTCATACCTCGGGAAGCTGTGCCCGTATGTCTTCTGAGCCTATGAATATGCTCTCCAAGTGAGACCATGTATGCTGCACTTCGAACCAGAGAGAAATGACAGAGTCCGCAGCAGACAGCTTCCTCTGCCATGCAGACACTTCCTCCAAGAAGAAAGCAATATACTTGGATGTCATTAAATTCTGCAGCTGCACCTGGTTGTCTTCTAAAGTTTCAATGAGTTCCTCATCTGACTTCAGCAATAGGATGTTTGTCCGGGGGTGAGGCTCGTATTGAAACTCCATGGTGCTCCAAGTCATTTTTAGCTCCTTCAGGACTTTCTCCATACTCATTTCTCGCACTGCCTTGTCCACAATGCCACGAACCTCATCCTCAAAGTTATGTAGGTTGAGCTTCAGAAGGTCAGCCAGCGTGGTGTCAGAGTCCATCACAAACTTCACACCCGTCATCTGCATCAGTTGATTCCAGTGTCTTTCTCTAATGGCAGGATTTTGAAGTTCTGCCACAGCTTTCAGGGCTGTCAGCATGTTCTTCACCTTGCTGTCCAGCCCGGTGAAAGCATCCCATGACCTCATTTCCTTATCCAAATTCCGAATCTCCCTTGCAAAGTTTTTACACTCTAGATCCATGTTTTCCACATTGATATCCACCCATTTGGTGGTCTGCCAGTCATCAAGGCTAGTGTTCACGAGAGAGATCATATCCCAGAGCTCTTTGAGAAGACACAGCTCCTTTCTGCACTGCTTCAGTTGTTTATAATCTGGCACCATGACTTCAAACAGACCAGCCGATTCATAAATCGAGGTCATGGCTGACTCCATTTGTTTAATCTCACTGTGCTTTGCATCCAGCAGTTGATAAGGTTTTTCTGTGTCAAACCTAGAAAGAAACATTTATTTTTCATAAGCAATACTGTAACAACTTCTAAAGAAAACATAAAACGAACAGTGCTTCTAAGAGACAAAGCAGAGCTGAAATGCCTATAGTACACATTGATGGTACAGCCACGTGGCACTACCGACGCCACCTTAAAGCGACATTGTGCGCTCAGCATCTAGATTCAATTTCTTGCTAACACTGGACAGCGTTCCCAGGGACAAAACACCCCGGGTGTAACAGACACAGCACTGTGAGAAGGTAGGAAACATACGCAAGGGCTCAAGCATACGTCCTCAGGACACTCAGAGATGATCCCACAATTTTTTATTTTTTTATTTTTTCCACAGGGCTTCTCTGATGCTATAATTTGCCCCTACCTGAATGGTGCTTCTTTCCGAAATCGCTCTCTGAATCTGTGCTGCTCAACATCAAACGCTGCACAGCTCCTGCGCACAACTGTCATTTCGTTCGCCTGCAGAGGAGCCACATGCTGCTTCACAGCTATCGCCAGCTTCTTTATATTGTTCCATTTTTCTGGCAGCTCCTGCAAGCAAAATTTAAATGCTGGTAGGCAGTATTTGCTATTCAATATAAGATGTGTCCGATCTGTTTATGGATAATCACAGAACAGGAAAAGCAACAGATTCCATGTCTAAAACTGTAAGGAAGTTTTCTTGTGATGCAAAGGCTAAGCACACAATTTGGAGTAAAATTTACCAGTTAGTCACAATTTTGAAAACTAATGGAGACTGAGACCTTATAACTGACAGCTCTGATTGTAACCACATATCCTGTAACTTCAGAAGAAGGGTTCCAGACTAGACCCTGGGCTCTCAGGGTGGTTCCATGCTCAAGAGAGAACAAGGATCCCACCACCAAGCCCAGCGGGACCCAGCACCTGCTGGGAGAGGCTGAAGGCAGGAGGATGGGCTGCGGCTGCGAGCTCATTGGATCACCCAGCTTCCCAGAGCTATTTAAGAAACACAGCCTGGGAAATTTCCTGGCAGCTCTTAGAGCAGAAGATGTTATACCAGAAGGACTTCTAGCCAGCTCTCTGGGGCAAATACCTCCAGATTGTGTATGTAATATTAGTAGTAAATAAGACTAGTTTCTTTCCCAGGGCTGCACCCAAGCTGCAAGTGCACAGCACTGCTGACAATGCACCCCCCGTACCCGGGATTTTCTTCAGAAAGGGATTTTATTTCTCCTCACTAGGCTTCTCAGGCCATATCTTCAGCCCACACACCGACACCAGCCAAGGGCTCTGCTGTCCTCGAGTCCCAGTGCTCTGCCCTTGGGAAGCCCACTTCCCCACGTACTGCGCAAGCTCACAGGAAAGTCTTTGGGTTTCTTTTTGTCCCACTTCACATATTTGAAGAGACTAATACAGACCCACCAACACTACAGAAAGAAGGGAAATAACCTGGAAGCAGCTCTGAGGCAGCGGAGCGGGGTCAGTCCCTCCTGAGGGGTCTCTTTCTGGCACTTGATATCCCAGTCTCAATAGAAGTCACTACCCATGACCACAGCAGGGCACACCTGAAGCTGCTTCCTTGTCCTTCTCATACAAGCTACCAGCTCCTGCCCACCCATCCCCACAGCCACGGAGGAGGCAGCACCTAGGGGAGCTGATTTCTGGGTTTCCCGCTGTATACAGGAATGAATGAATCATTCAACTATGTGTTGCTGTCGCTTGCCAGAAAGAACGAAACTGTTTTGTTACTTCCTGCATCTGAATGGCTCGCACAAATCTCTCATTTCTTCTATGGGAAAAACAAATCAGTTGTTCAAATATACTTGTGCAACAGGCACCAGAGAAGCAGCTCTCAGGCAGAGGAACCAGCAGAGCCAGGCTCCCCACAGCACCATGGGTTATGTTGGCTGCTGCAACAGCTTCAGTCCAGAGCATCCACATAACGCAGCTCTCCTGTTTTCAGGGAGTCTATAGGAACCTAAGGATCACAACTGCACAAGCAGAAGACCAGACAACTGCCAAACCCCACTCAGCTCCCATCCAAGCCTGCAGCAGAAAACTGCAGCCTTTGCTGCACACGGCAGGAACATCTTTCCAAAAGCTCCTGCTTTTAACCATTGTGTCCTGCACAGATGCCTCTGCCTGCAGCACCCATGGCTATAGGGTGACCATCAGCACGTAGCCACATGCTTCTCCACTGTAACATCTTGCCTGTTGCCAGTGCTTGTCTCCCATTTCCCAAGGCCGGCTGGGCACCTCACAGTCTTTTCTAACCTCCATCTCATGGTCCCCTTTCCAGAAAGGAAAGATATTCCCAAAAGAAAACTGATTCATCAGACCCAGATGTGGAAAGGTGCCAAAGTACTTTCGTAACCACTCTCAGTGATGTCCTCTGGGTCAAGCAAACTCAGTGTTACAGACCCAGTGGAGGACTGAAATCCTGTGAGAAGGCAACTCCTCTGCCAACATTATCCTTCCCATCTCCACGGTTGCCAAGAACTAGCTTATTTAAAAATAATTATAATTCAACCTAATTAACAGATGTATTTGAAAATGCATTAATTTTTTTCAAGAGTAATCGCTGGGAGTTGGAGCAGGCAATTCTATGTTTTTCATACATAACAAAAGGCTTAATCGCTGCTTTAAAAGAAAAATCTCAATATAACTCCAAAATTTAGAGCTATTAAGGCACATCCCGCAATAGCAAAATACTATCCACTGAGGCCCTCTAATGACAGGGAACAGGGTCTTAAATGTTCCTGCAACACTCTGAGCTCACAGTCTCTTTGACATCTGCTACTCAACAAACTGGCGTGTCCACCACAAATTTTCACCCACCTCCATTTGCTTATAGACCTCCTCCGGCAGCTGCTGCTCATACGTCTTCAGCAGTTCGATGGTTTGCTTCAGGGGCTCAAACATGGCATCAGTGGCACTGAGCCTTTCCTTAACGGCCAGGAGATGGCCCATGATCTCCACCAAGCCATCATAATCACCTTTTTCAACCTTTTTGCTCAGACCTTTATCAGCAGTTTTGATGAACTCGTCAAGGTCAGCCAAGCTGTGCAACGCAAAAGCAGGAAAGCACAAAATGAGAGCAGTTCCTATTGCAATAATTACCAGCCTTATGCCAGGCAGCTGGATGGCACGGACCAGGAAAAAGCCTGGCTAACTCTGTCCAGTGCATGGCAATGTGCTGAGCCCATCAGAACCACGGTTCACGCTCAGAAGGATCCACTGATGTGGCAGATTCCCACAAGGAACAGACAAATAGGTTGGGACTTCTCAGGTTGGAGCAAAGATACGTGAGAGGGAGTATAATGGAGACCTCTGAGCTCAGGAGTGGTCTGGAGAGAGTGAGTTTGCAATGACAGTTTTCATCTCATCTCTTCCAATGCAAGAATTCAAGATCCCCAAATGGACCCGGCAGGTTGCAAAGCTACACCAAACAGATTCTTCTTCACACACTGCCTCATTTCACAGGTAACTCCCTGCTGCAGGAGGATGCAGACAAAAATTCACAGCAGTTCAGAAAAGCAACCAAACATTTGTGGGAGAAAAAAAGAAATCCATTCAGGTATTTAAATACAAAGGCACAAACCCTGTCTCTCAAAGTCCTTGAGCTATAAACAGTTAGAGACAAGAGGAGTATTTGTTGACAAGAGGAGTTTCTCTGCCTGCTTACCCTGTTCTTAATCTCCCCAGCAACTGGGCACTGTCAGCAGAGGCATAATGAGCTCCTGGGTCTCTGCTCCTTTCCAGCACAGCCATTCTCCTCTTCTTGAAACGCTTACTTTTAAGTGCCCACTTAAATTCTGTGGACGCTGCTGGACCAAAATGCATCCTTAAATACTTCACCTAATAAAGACTAAACTGCTGAGTCAGGGACTCAATAAGAACTCCTAAATGCCCATGCCAAGCTACACAAAAACCACTTTGCACATAAATTATCTAACAGAATTATGGTGTTGAAAAGAACATGAGATGATATCAACCACCACAAGCAGCAGCCTTTCACTGCTACAAATATCTGAAAGCATCCAAGACCTATGACATCCTTCAGTTGCAACTACTCAAATATATCACCTGATGCATCGTCCTGCACAGACCTGGCGACTGAGCAGCTACGCAGAGCGGGGAACACATGCTAATTCAAAACTTACATCCAAAACTCCTCCTTTTTTATAACCTTGAAACTACCTCCCCACGACTGCTCATAGCAGGCAACCTGAATTACTTTTTTCACAGAGTGCATTCAAAAGAGAAATGCATTTAGAAATACAGCAAGTACCTCATGGCATTAACGCAGCTTTACTGATGGCTTATATCAAATTCAACAAAGTAAGCACAGAGCCCTAGCAGAGATTAGATTAGTTGGATGAGGATGAATGGACAAACAGACGTCCTATCTACCACCATGCAGCAAGTGCCAGGAGCGCTGGCTCGTGGGATGCCAATGGTCCCAAGTCCATATAACTGCTTCCACATCACACACTCAGTCGTTCCAGTTCCCAGCAGAGACCAGGGGGTGGAAGATATAGGGGATGTGACAGAGGTGGCATCAGAAAGTACAGGTCCCCTTCTCCTGCTCCTGTATTAGCCTGGTGGTTATCAGTGTGAAACGATGAAGCCCACCCAAGACAAGCAAAACCCCCTTTGGTCAGCACAGGGCCTGCGGAGAGGAGGCAGGAACAGCTTTTACCTGTGCGTGACGTGGTCCACGAGATGCTGCTTGAACACCAAGCTCCACCGTTTAATCACGTTCAGCAAGGATGCCTTGAAAGGCCGAGCATCGACCTTCATCCAGCTGTGGAAGATCCTGACGGGCTCGATGCGATTCACCTCCTCGTAGATCTTCTCATAGGAGTCTATCTGCTCTTTGAACTGCTGCAGCGTGGGAGGCGTCTCAGGGACCCCATCCTCTGCATGGGCCTCAATTTCTGCAGCAGTGAGGATGTGCCCGTAGAGGAGAAACTGGCGACAGAACTCCTTTCTGTCATCCCCATAGAGGTAGGAATAGTGGTCAAAGGCACTGCGGTAATCGCAGCATGCTGCCATCACAGCCTGCACACGTCCCATCAGTTCATGGCGCATGTCAGCCAAGTCAGCCATGTCCTCCATGTCAGCCTAGCAGAGAAGAGGAGAGGAGAGCGCAGTGATGCAGGAGCAGCGCGGTACCTCCTCACTGCCACACAGCACCAGGGAGCACCACAGCCACAGACCTGGTAGTGGAGGAAGCCGCTGTGCTCGGCCAGCCTGGGCACCAGCGACGAGATAGAGTAGATGTCATTTATAAGACTTTCCACTATGTCATAGAAGCCATCGTTCGTGCCAGGGTCCAAGGAGGGATGAAAAATCAAATCTGGGATCACCAAATCCAGCTGCACCTCAAACAGGGGAGCGAGCCCTGCCTTGGGATCTGGTAGGGAAGAAAAGAGATGCCAGGATCATTCTCAAGGGGAGAAAAGTGATCTTGAGCCACCACTAACATCCTTCCACAAGATGCACACATGCCCCACAGGGACACCAGGCAGGTGTGATCACAGACACCCCCTCTCTGGGTCCAGGTCTGCACGTGACATGGAGGAGATGTTGGCAACTAGCTGATGTTCTGGTACTCACAGGAGATACTGGAGAGCAGATGAGACACAAGTGATTTAAGGACTGGAAAAAGTGCAAACGAAAACTTTAAAGAGACCAGGCTCTTTAGCTAATCAAAAGGCAGCCTGAGACCTGAACGGTTACAGCACATAGGTACTTGCCCAGGGGAAAAACAACAGGAACCAAGAGGCTCTTTAGTGGAGAAAGGCATGAAAAAATCCCAGCAACTGGAAACTGAAACCAAATGCAAATGTGAAGTTATGTGCATGTTTCTAACAAGCTGTTGAAGAACTGGATGCAATTCTCCATCTGAGCGTGTCTCCACACCCAGAAGGGAAGTGTTCCTGGAGATGTGCTTCAGCTGGACACAAGCTGCTCTCAGCAGACTGAGTGAACCTCCACGGTTGACCTTAGGCAGGAGGTCCGATTTAGTGATTCCTGAATCCACCTCACCTCTTCACAGGACAAATGCTCGGGGCTTGAGGGCTTTTTTCATGCCTTTCATCAGCAGAACTGGCTCTTGACACTCTCCACAAATGAAAGATTGTGTGACCTTGATGCTTTGTGCATGGGAAGGCAGGAGATGGCTGATGCCCAAGCAAAGACTTGGGATGACACCTCAATTTTCTCTATCCATTAATCTACGCAAATGGTGTATCTATCTTTACCCCCAAGTAATGCTTTGCTCCAGCGACTGGGGGATGGAGTCACCCACCCACCCACCTGGAGGCTGCCCCAGCACTTGTAAACTTTGTAAGAGGCAGAGCAGAAAGCCAGGAAGAAAGCAACTCCAGGTATAAGGGAAAGCGCAAACCAGAACCCTCCCTTTGGTGAGACTGAAGCTATCACAACCAGAGGAGAGGAACCACAAGTCACCTGTGTTTTCCAGGAGGTACTTGAGCGAGCACTCAATGGCAGTGAAGAATCCATCCAGGACTATCTCATCCACGTAATCCACATAGGCTTTCCAGATATCAGACCCAGCGTCTGCAAGTAAGAGACTCTGGTTTTCCTGGAAGAAAAAGAAGATGCCTTCAAATACAGCAGGGCTGAGTCTGCCTTACAAGAGCACTGCCCACAGCTAAGGACTGGGGCCAGTGAGCACATGGGTACCAGCCTCATGGAAGGATGGGAAACCAGACAGGCAGGTGTTGCTCCTAATGACATGGCCACGGTTTGCTCCTTCTGTTGAGGGCTGCTTTGTCACCTAAAAGAACTCAAAATAATTTCAAGGTAAAAATGGAGTGCAACAGAGGCTTAGCAGCTCTGCAACATGTTCTCCTCCCTCTTCTCTAATGCCACAGGGCTTGAGGCTGCTTTGCACACCTGGGGCAGGGAGCACCCAGGGGTCTCCAAGGCTCAGCCCAACTCATGAAGACCCAGCCCTAGTGGCCTATATAATATTACCTTGAGTCGATGAGGCTGTCGGGGTGGATTGCTTACACCTCTGCCCTACAAATGGTCATCTCAAGACCAGAGAACTTCTAAAATCAAGAATGGTTTTTCAATAAACCATGTAAAACAGATAATGATTGGAATCAGAAGACAAAGGGTTGGCTAACAACTTCTTAGCTCATTGTGTTCCCTTCTTCCAGGTAAGCTCCCAGACAGAAAATTCAGAGTTTTCTGGGTCACGGCAGGGACTCGCCCTTCCTGGGTTTCCTCTCTCCATCCTCACATGGCCATGATGCGTACCTGCTCCCAGCACCTCCCAGGCTCCACTGTGCTCCTGTCCCCTGCCTTGTTACGCCCTCTGAGCGTTCCTTCTCCTAAGCCTGCCAGGGGCTCCCAACACAGGCACAGTCTCAAAAACCAGAAGGTCCAGCTTGCAGTGAGCAGAAATCAACACACACTTGCTGGGTGGTCAACATTGGCAGCATTTCACATGTGGGGGCACAGGAGAGGTGCCGTTCCCACCACCGCCTGGTAGCTTGGCACACACAAGGCAGAGTGGCATTGCCAGTTGGGCTTGAGCCAACCCAAACCTGCTGCTCCCCAAGTCGACACATCATAGCTGGGTGCTTAAACTCTCAGCAGAGCCAGCCGGGGCTCCGGCCCTTTGCAGACTCACCCCAGTTCATGTTCCTGATGTGAGAGACAGGGGAACACCATAGGAATGAACTCTGCAGAACGCCAGTCTGAGAGCACCACCCTCTCTTCATCATTCCCTGTCCTTGTAGCTGATAATGTCCCCTGGTTACTGGTGCCTTCCTGAGCCTTTACTTCAGAGGGCTCACCCTGGTGAAGGACAGGCAACAAAAGCCAGCCTCCCGCTGCCCTGCCTTCGCCCTTGGTGCACGTACCCAAACCCTCGCTGTGCTCCCCTAGGTGGTCTCAGCTCACCCGCCCCCAGAAACCCCTGAGGGAAGCCTGACAGACCAGCTCTTGGCCCTTCTGCTGCTTCTCCTCCAGGTTTGACCAGCAGGACAGAGGCATGGGGACACCCCATTCCAGGCCATGGTGCCTTTCCCTCCCCAGGACCTTCATGCTGCTTTGCAGCTGGTCCTGCTCCCGTGAGCAGCATTGGTGGTGCCACCGCACCAGCCCTCCTGCCATGACCACAAACCCCTGTTCTCCTTGGCCAATCCAGCAAGTGCCCTGATCTTTTGGGTGGTAGCTGGAGGCAGCCGAGCCCGTTCCAGCTGCAGCAGCAGAACAACGTGGGTTCAGTGTGCAGAAAAGGGGGTTAGCGGTCCAGGAGTGGCTGCAGGCAGCGAGGTAAGGTGAGCAACAAGACCGCAGTGTCCCACAGAGGGTCAGCCAGTTCTCTCCAGAGTCCAAAGCCAGACGGTGACCCTCAGGTCAGAGCTAAAATCCATCTCCCTCAAGGCCAAGGTGCTGTCCCTGACATGCATAACACCTCACTCCTGGAAGGTGAGGAGCAGAGCTTAGGATTTTCTCCTGGTCTGCAAATAGGACTCCCAGCTCTGGCAAAGATGCTGGAACGCACCAAGGTTTCGGACAGCAGCTTTTCTCCTGTCACCCAGCCCCTCCCTGACCTGTCAGCATCACCTCCTGCTCCCACAGAGGGACAAGTTTGAACATATTTCAGAGGGGGATTTTTCCTCCCAGCAGTATCCCAAAGCCTGATCCACGACTCCCCTCTAGTGGCTCCACAACAGCCACTGTTCTCAGCCTCCATCGCCGGGCTGCAGCTGCTGCTCCTCCTGCCCCGCACTGGGTGCCCAGCCGTGCCCAGCCAAGCAGCCCCGCACCGAACTGGGTGCCCAGCCAAGCAGCCCCGCACCGAACTGGGTGCCCAGCCAAGCAGCCCCGCACCGAACTGGGTGCCCAGCCAAGCAGCCCCGCACTACGCAGCTTCACCAGCTCGCTCATCAAGCTATTGTTAATTAACACCGGGTAAGGTTTTCAAAATGAGTTAAGGGGGTTAATTTTAAGGTGAAACAGCTCTGGACGCTTTCACCAGAGTGCAGACACACACAGAGCCCCAGAGAAAGTCCCCTCACCCTCAGCAGCGAGTGGATCCTCTGCCCCGACTCTCTGACAAGGCTGCAGCGCCTTTCCAGACGGTCCTGACAGTCCTCCAGGCTCAGCAGTGATTCCCTTTTGCAATCTTTCCTCTCGAACATGGGCGACACCCACGATCGCACAATGGTCTGGATCTCCTCAACATTGGTTTTGGCTTTCTGTATCCTCTGCTCGAGGTCATAGACACCATCCATCACCACAGAGATGTGATCCCAGGCACCTGGTAAAAAAAAAAAATTAGATTGGCTACTTGTTCTCAGAGTTGCTGGGCCGAGCTCTTGTGCACCTTCCTTAAGACCAGCCTCTGACCTTTTCCCCATGGTCGCATGTATTTCTCACCCATCATTAATGCAGAAGACTTACCACCTCCACCAAGAGAGCCACTTCTAGCTCCCTCCTACCCCAGCAAGCCCTGGTACGGACAGCCACAGCCTCTGCTTCCTGCCAGGGTTACCATCACCACAAGGATGTCCGACGGTTCCGCTACCCAGGTTTGACTTCCCACTGACTGCTACTGAGCATCCCTACCACCATGACTAGAGCAGAGACCCAAAGCCCTAACACACGGCCCGTACCAGCCCCAGGTGTCAGCAATGGCTGCATTTAGAAGCAGAGAACTTAGGGTTCACCTGCAGGAAAATCCCTTCATCTTTATTGTGCCATTGAGAAAGGGTTTTTCAGCATGAGGACTTCTGCTTTGTATGTTCCTAAGGGGGGACACTTCCTCCTGTTCATACCACAAACCTGATGACAGAAATATATATTCCACCTGTGAGCAATCTGCTTCCACAGAGAGGAAACAAATTGCCTTCCTCTGCTCCGCTGTGCCATTAAAACTGATCAAGCAAGAAGACTGGTTAAATCATCCCAAAGTCACGGTGCACAAACCCCACCTCTAGCTGCAGTATTTCATCCTT
This sequence comes from Falco biarmicus, assembly GCF_023638135.1. Classification (NCBI taxonomy): domain Eukaryota; kingdom Metazoa; phylum Chordata; class Aves; order Falconiformes; family Falconidae; genus Falco; species Falco biarmicus. The sequence goes on along the minus strand of NC_079288.1, from coordinate 9,449,263 downwards.
CTGGGGAAGATAACAAGGTGGTCCTGGCTCTCACTGGGACAAGTCTGTCCCAGTGCCAGATGGCTGGACCAAGGGTTCCCACTCCCTGCACAACTGGGTGAGAAAGCAGCGCCTCAGGGACACAGCCACGCAGCCACGCAACAAGGGCACCCAGGCTGGCACAGGGGGGGCAGCACAATCAGCGAGCAGATGCTCCAACCCCAGCCCTGCTGGCTCTCGCAAACCCAAACCTTGCCATCGCCTTGCAGCGCTGCTCACAGGGCAGCCGCTCCTCCCCAGCAGCCCAGGCTGAGCCCGAAGGGAGCAGGATCCCGTCCACAGCCCCAGCAGACCAAGGGAATGTGGAAAGGAGCAGGCAAGTTGGGGGCTGCCCTTCACCTCCCCAGCACTAGCTCTGCCGGAGAGTCCCCTGCCCTGCTGGGAGCTGCAGTGGGGAACCGAATTGTGGTGGGGCACATGCAGGAATCTGATGAGACCCAAACGCGTGCGCTCGTTCCCCCAGCACAGAGCCAGCTCACCCTCCATCTTCCAGTTCAGCGTTTCTTCTGCCTCTTTCAGCTTCAGGTCGATATGGTGCAGCTGTCCCTGGATTAAAGGGTATTCGATCTCCAGGACTGTCCTCAGGACCTTGTTGTACCTGTTTGCCATCAGCTCCAAGTTGGCCACCATCTGCCGGTATGATTCCTTGGAGGAATAGATTTCTGCTGCCGTCGGTGGGATGGCTCCTATCTGGCTGCTAGACAGGTAGCTCACCTCCCTCAGCACCGAAACCAGCTGGAGAAACAAGGCAGAGCACTGAGCACGGAACAACACTCCCCATTTACCTGGCAGACACTCCCCAACCAATTCTGAGCATCTTCGGGGTTTCCTGCTGTTCTGTTCACAAAGCAGCATGCTCTGAAAGGGGCCCGGACCCTCCTAGGCCATACACCATCTGCCTCCCATTGATCTTTGCCTGTGGTTTTCTTCCCGACCAAAGGCAGACAGCTCTGTTAACCATTCAGCCAGCAAACTCCCTGCAGTCTACAAAAACCACGAGGATCCCTGGTCCTCCCAAGCCAACCTCATCAATATGGTCTTTCAGCAATACCGTGCCTGCAAGCAGGGCTTAGCAGTTATGTAAGTGAAAGTCAAGATAGCTCCAGTTCTGTTGGTTTGCTGGGCTGACTGGCACTAAATAAATAAATAAATAAATGAAAAAGAAACATCACCACAAACCTCCTGTGGCCTGGCCAGCTTTCACCAAAGACCTCTGCTGGAGGGTTCTCCCAGCCCAAACAAAAGCAGTCAGTGCGTGCTTGAGTTGCATTTAGACCAGATTGAGGGGGATTATTAAATTATAAACTCAGGTATAAAGGTGTCCCTGTAACAAAGGGAGCAGCAAGGTCTTCCAGTACAATATATGACTTCTAAGACTAAAAATCTTTGGTCAGTTTAGTGGTTAGTGAGAGGTAAAACATTCCTGGAACCGCACATGTTGGCAGGGTGACAGAAATTCAGCACACCATACAGGCAGGGGCGAGCTTGAGGTGCAGCTCCCTAGAAATCACCTTTCCCTTAGGCTGGCAGATTGTATCAACCCTTCCTGTGAAGACGCAGGGAAGAAATCTCTCTCTGATCCCATCCCACTCATGCCCTCTAGTCCCTGCCTCTCTTTTCAGCAGGAAAACTGGAAAGCTGCAGGAATGAACAGAAACAGGTGAAGCCACAAGCACAGGGACTGTATCTGTCACTGCCCTGGGTGACAGGCAGGGGTTCCTGACACCTCTGTAGATGATGCTCCAACACTTCCCACAGCAGCATCAAATCCAGTCTGGAGATGCTGACTCAGCTGCTCACCCTGGCTACTCAGGGTCTTTCTGCCACTGGCCTTAACTAGAATTTTCTCTGCTTAAACCATAGTCCTGATATTTTACGAAGAGATAGAGCACACAAAGAGGATGGTAAGTTCATGTTAACCAACACAGAAGAGGTTCCACAGACCTCAGCAGAACAGATCCAGCACCAACCCCACCAGCCCTCCCACACACAGTGAGACTGGAGAAATGCCCACAGGCAGGCAGGCAAGCTAACGGGTGGCAGTTTTTACCTGGGGATCAAAATTGACTGTGATCAGTTTGGTTTCTGGATCCCGACAGATAAGTGGTTGAATAAGGTTGTACTGTGATTTTTCTGAGACTGTCTGGGACCAGTCTGCATAAAGCTTTTCCTGGTACCTGCCAGAAAAAAAGAAGAGAAAAAAAAAAAAGAAAAAAATGAAAAAAAAAACCACCTACCATGTAGCTACCAAACCAGCAGACCAAGGAATATAACTAAATGAAAGCCAAGCCCATTTCTGAGAACTGAAGAACATGAAGGAATATTTAAAACCCATCCACACCATCTACATGAACAACATAGCTTCAAAGACAAGCACCTGAAAATGAGCAACAGCATCTTCAGGAGGGCAAAGATATCTCAAGTACCATCTTTAGCAGAGGACGCAAACTTTCAAAAGGATTTAGCCTACAGTAATAGATAAGCAGCTACTGGGCATTTCCAAAGTGTCCAGCAGGACAGGTGACTAAACCCGTACAAATGCTGGGATGGATGCAGTTGCCTGCACTTCTCAGAGCCATTGCAGAGGGACCATCACCTTCAGGGAAATTCAGCTCTTCAAGAACTCAGTGACACCACTGAGGATGGAAATACAGAGGGCTGAAGAGGGGTCCTGGTATCTCACGTGTCATGGACAGTCCAACCACCCAAGCAACACACTCTTCTGAAAATCACCTTGTCACCTGAGCACTTTGGGAAATGTCACCCAGAAAACACGACCTCTGTTGAAGTCACCCAGGACCCTCTTGTCTGTCTACTCCCTTCTGAAAGGCTGCACCGTAATTATTCAGCTTTTCTGTTGGTGACCAGATACGGAGCTCCCTCCAGCTGCCCTGCAGCCAGCAGACCCTGCAGAGACATCTTCCTGGCAGGGTGGCTCTTCCCAAGGGAAAGCCCAGAGCAACCAGCTTGGATTTAAAATCAAACATTAAGATACTAAGTCAGGGACAAAGAATCCCACTCCAAACTGGAATATGCACATCACAGCCACTGTAAACACACTCTGTGAGTGGGCACAAGTGGATTGAGACTTCTGGCCAGCCCAGGTTTCCTACCACATCAGCTTTGACACCCAACAGAAGCTTGTTGCAATGCTTCTGCCAGGCTGCACAGCCCCCGTTCCTCCCATGCAAACTTCTCATTTCGAGACATCCCAGAAAGCCTGTGGTATACACAGCACTCCTCCTCCTTCTCTCTTGTCAGAAAATTTCCTCTGGCTCAGAAAGCGACATTCCCAGGCCCTGGGCTGGCAAATGTGCTGGAAGGTGGCTTAGAGGTGAAAGTTTTCCGTATCGTTACAGCCTTGCCTGAGCCACCTCTTACCTGTCGAGCAGCCGGATCATTTCTTCATACTTCTCCATCACCCTCCGTCCTTCAGCAGAGTCCAGGCAGCTGGTAGCACAACAGACAAACTCAGCATTACGCTCAGCTCTGCGAGACTGTCATCTGTACTTACCCCCTTCCCAAGACTACCCACCAGTTTGCAGGCAGACTCTGACTGGCGACCTCTGACTTCATCCCCACCACCCCACCAAAAATCCTTTCGCTGTGCAGAGGCTCCCCCAGCCCCGCTGCGCTCCCGCAGGTGCCTGCAAGAGGGGAACATCCTCCTGGCAGGGAGAAGGGCTCAGGGCTGCTGGAGGGACACTGGTCTCCTACACACCTAAAGCTCCCAGTTTCACGCCCCACACTTGTACCCAGCGTGGCAACCGCCGCTTACCAGCCAGCACTTCCTACGATCAAAGCAGTTTGGAAGGAACCGGCCTGTGGCCGCCAGGAGATGCAGCTCTTCCCAGTGCCAGATTTGTGCCCCTCAAGCCGTAGGGGCAGGGAAGAGCAAAGGCAGGCTGGAGCGTGGGGAGCCCAGGCTGTACAGCTGCCTCTGAACCCAGGGAGGCAGCTGGCCAGAATAATTCCTATAAGGCCACCTTCTCCCCACTGTTTCACCTACAATATCAAAGCTTTCCTGAAAGTGGTTGTTGATTTCGGAGGATATTTTGGCAAAATCTGAATTAACTTAAACAAAACTTAGCAAAGGGACTGGCTGAGCAGTCACCACTGGGCAAGTGCCGATCAAACCTTCTGGAAGAAAACAAGTCCTCTAAACAAACCCCAGCAAAACCATCTTTGTTTTTCCCTTTTTAATCCTTTTCCCCTTTCAAGTTGTACATAGGAAACAACATTACATCACCCCTGCTGCAGGGCATAGGCTATTAACTGCTCCAAACAGAGGAAAGAAAAATCAATGCAAAATGCAGATCTAGGTCCTTCTTCATAGTTCACAAAATTTGCCATTCAGATTCAAACCAGACATGATAAATTGGGCTCTGTGCTGGGAATGGTCCAAAAGCTTGTTTCATTGCACTGAAGTCATCACTGCTGCAGAATAACTGTGCTCTTAAAGACATTTAATGGCAATACACAGTGAGGGTAGGCTACGAATATTGCAGTGATGGAGATGGCTTATTTTGGTCAAGAACATTAAAAAAGTAGATCCACTTACTCAGAACTCTGTTCTAGCACAAGTAAAGCTATTCCTGTGAGCTACAAGGTGCAGTTCCTGCAGCACCTTCAGTTGTCCTAAGACAAACACTACTCTGCTTACAGGGCTCTTAAGTGCTGTCTCATACAGTGCCATGAGATGGGGTAGATGCGAGCATGGAGCCACACTTCTCCAAGACCACCCACAGTAACAAGCATTCGGGTGATAAGCATTCCAGCACTAGTTTCTTTCCTTGATCTTGGGAGATTGCTCCTTTGTTTGATGCTGAGAAGACTGCCTTATGTCAGTGTCCAGCACAGTTCTCATCTGTTCACCAACCTGGAAACTCCGTCGATCCACCTTAGATGAGTGCAGTCCAGCACTGCCCTGCCATTCACAGCTTGGTGGTGCCACAACCAGGGCTGCTCCCAGGGAGCCCTGGAGAACACGCTGAGTGGGATTGCAGTGGAAAAGGTCCCGATACCTCTTTCAGTTGCAGCCCAGAACTATGTCTGAAAGCTGAACAGCCCATGTACTATCCCACTGTGCCTCTTAACCACTTCAAAACCAATCCAGTTAATGAGTTTCTTCAAAAAAAATGATCGCAGGGAAGCTGATTAGCACCAGTGCAATCACTTCACACCTCTTTGGCTAAGAATTATTTCAGCTATAACCATTAGATAATGTTCAACACAGAAAGAAAAATCAGATTGATTAGAGAAAAGATATCAAGATGGTCATAAAGCAACTTAGCTGGAACAGACACGCACAGATGTGGGATGCGCCTGAAGTGATCAAATGGCACCTGGATTCGTGCTCGCAGCTCCCGAGCCCAGCCCAGCGCCCCAGCTACTGGTGGCATGTTCTTGTGCACAGAGGGGCATCCTGGGGAGGGCACATTGAAACAGCATTTGACTGAACACTGCACTGTAACCCCAGAGATACACCCACAGCAACTCATCTGCACAAAACTGCTCCGATTTCCCAGCTTCCTTCCTTAAATCCAACACCTACTACACTGAGGTAAGTCTGTGAACAGGGCAAGTCTCTTAGTGCCTCTGGAGCTTGAGTAAGGACCTGAGGTCAAAGGAGAAGCTCAGCATGTTAGTGCTGATACAGAACTATCCTTTGCCTGGGATGCATTCCCTGCTCCCCACAAACACTGATGTAGGGATTTCTGCCCATCTTATCTAACACCCACAGAACAACACCCCCTAAATTCACAGTAGATGGACTCATCCTCCATGAACCTCTCCATCCCCTTTGTTAACCTGCACCTGTTCCAGCAGCACTGTCTCTTCAGAACAAGGCAGGTCCAGGACTGTACTGGTTCTAGTACGGTCTTTCCGAGGCAAATAAATGGGTTGCAGTTCAAAAACACACACTCTAATCCTCATGATCTGATAGGAGCCTAACCATTGCCTCCCGTGCCAATGCTTGTGGGGGGCAATAAACCTGGAAAAGGCTGATTAAACTCTTGGTTTAAAAGTCCCACTTGCATACTTTGCATTCACAGCATAACAAGGGACACACAGTAAATTCATATCGGGGAGCACATGAGCGGGTTTGCAGATCCCATGGGGCGTTAGAGGCAGCGCACGAGGGTGGAGGGAAACCCCTTGTCACAGCCCTGCTGAGGGAAAAACTCAGCATGTGTCTTCACTCCCAGTCACATATCACATATACACGTTTAAAGGATATTTTTCCAAAAAAAAAAGATTATTTGCTTTAATACTAAGGACAGAGCTTTCCCAGGCAGTTCCATTTCCACCAAGAGCTAGAGAGGCTGAAAATGTTTCTGATTTGGGAAGCTTTGATTTCCTTAGAAAAAGCAAATTGTTGTCCCCTCAAAGTTAACCTAAATCCAACTTCCTGCAAAGTCAATTTTACCCACCGAGCTCCAGCTCCGCCTGGCTGTGCCTGCAGTAGATCAGCCTAGCGCGGTCCAGGGCACTGTTGAACATGCTGATGAGGACACAGTATTTGTCAGCAGCATCCACAGCAATCACTGGTCGCTCCAAAAGGCTCCCAAACATGTCCAGCAACTGTGGAGGCAAAGAAGCAGGGAAAGAAAGGGGAAAAAAATTCACAACCCCGACTCTGCAGAGAAACCCACTGAGATCTTCCTCACTAGCCCAGATGTCTACATCAACGGGAACTTTGGAAATGTGAAATCTTTCTTCTTTACCCCGCTTTTCCCCGTAGTCCCTCCCTTTGTTACACAGATGCTCAGATTTTCTCTGTGGGTGAACCATATTCCAACTATCATTCTTCAAATGCTTCAGAATTTGCTCTTTTTAAAAAAAACCTTAGAAAGATAAATACTATCATTTTCTACAATCTTTTCCACAAACACTTATGTTCAGATTTTTCAGAGAATCCCATTTACCTTTTCTGCAAGACAGATTAAGTTGTAAACAATACAGCCTTGTTTCCAGAGAACCTCTGTTTCCAAAATTGAAACACATCCACATATTAACAATAATCACCTAGGTTTTTAATATGGGTTCTCTCCTAGAAAAAGCATAATTTCCTCCGACTCACAGACAGAGACAGAAGGAAAAATTCCTGGCACCCAACAGCTTGATTTGAAAAATTTAACTGTTCTTTCTAAAACTGAACAAAGGTTCATTCTGTTTGTGCCTTAATGAGAAGGGCAGAAATACTCCCAAAGCTTTCAGCAAAACGCTGCTGCCAGCTCCAGGGCTCGGCAGTTTGGGAGGGACCCACAGGCTGTGCATCGCCAGCCAGGACCAGCCCCAAAGCTACACGTGGCCTTGTGGCATCAGCCCCGTGTGCCTGTGGCTACAGCACTGCCCGGCCTCTGCGCAACCACCGGGGCAAGCCCCAGGCGCCCCAATTTCCCTTCTGCGAAGGGATGCGACGCACAAACCTTGAAAGCATGCTCCATGTCCGAGGCATCGTCAAAAGCCTGGATGAAAACAGTGCCCAGCCGCCGGTCGATGTCTTCTACTTTCTGCTGGAAACCAAAGGCGTCTTGCTCAAACTCCTGCAGGAAGGCAAAGCAGTGAGGTGTGAACCTGAGGTGGCAACAAACAGGTACCTGCGACCTCCTGACCCAAAGATCTTTCCTCTTTTGTTCACCATGAATTAAACCACCCCTCTGGCCAGTCTCCAGCCACTGCAGCATGGCAAAGCCCCACAGAGCCTGAAGATGTTGCTGCACTGTCCCACGGCTGAGATCACAGCCCTCCAGGATGGATCCTTTGGACCCGAGGGCTGTCCACAGTCAGTGAACACTAACTTCAGCCTGGAGGCAAGACAGGCTGATTCTCTTCCTCCCACGACTTGGCCTGAAGACTACACCATCATCCAAAAAAACCCACAGATGCACCTGCTGAGCTCCAAATCCAACCTGCTTTCAAGCCAAATCAAGCCTGTGGGAGTATTTAACCCGAGCGGCCGCAGCCTCACTCTAGCTGAGCCTGCTCTGAGCAGGGGAGATGTGCTGGGTGACCTCCAGAGGTCCTTTCCAACCTCAGCAGCGCTGTGTTTGTGTCACTTCCATTGTCTTCTAGCACCGCTTTTCTTGCTCCAGTTGTAATAAATCCTTTGAAGGTCAAGCGTAAAATCTACGTTTGTTTTCCTACAGGTAAAAGAGCCCAAATCAAAGACTGAAGCTGACAAACTGGGAGACTTCAGTCCTTCTGTCCTCGCTCGGACAAAGCCACTGAAAATTAGGCCACGTGTCTCTTTTCTGACAGAACAAGGCATAAGGCAACAGCTTTTGCTGTCACCACTGCTGAGCTCCAGCAGAAACAGATGCCATATTTCAGCTTAAAAAGAGGCTGTAGATAGTAACAGAGGGTGCAAAACCAAAGCATTGCAAGAACAAGCATGACTCAGAGTCACACCAAAGGCCACGGGGTCACTGAAGCCCAGCCAGCTCCTGCAGAGACACCGCTCTTTCCGTGCCCTCCCTCCTGAAGGAGGGGTGACACAGAACAAGATCCTCCCAGGCAGCACTGGGGACACGCTATCCTCCACAGAGACGTACTGGGAACCGCAGGAAGCAAAGCACAAGCCACCCATCACCACACCAGGCAGGTCCCAGCACCCGAAAGCACCGTGTCCCACTGCCAGCCCAGCCATCCTTCACCCCAGCACAGCCCCTTCCGAAGGGAGCAAGGCAGGAGCCCACCGGAGGGAGGACTCTGCTGCAGGGTTACCTTCCACTTGGATGTCTGCCATGGATGGTTACCCCACAAGCAGCACGAGACTCGAGCTCCTCACCACAGAGCTTCCCTATGGCCACTCCAGTTTTAGCGCTCCATGCCCTAGGTGTGTGGACAGGCTTCACCACGTCCCGCTCAGCAGACACAGCAAACCAACCCCAGGGCAAACGGGACGAGCCGCAGAAGAAATCAAAGACCCTCCAAAATCAGACGCACTGATGGGACACAGACCCCTTCAGAAATGCCACTCCTGCCCCTCCTCCGTAGCTCGCCCAGGCTGCGCTGCTCAGTGCCAAAGCCAAGAACAGGAGTTTCTGAAGACTGTAAGGAGGCAACACGTTTGCTTTGCCCTGCTTGTACAACACACGGTGCAGTGAGCATCTGTGAGCCCAATGGCCATTGAGCCATGACCCAGAGGGTTGGAGATATTCTTTGAATAAAAGCCTCTGAGAGCACCAGATGCCACACATTCATCTAGCCAAGAGCAAACATCCCCAGAGATCACCTGATCCGGCCCTCATCATGCAAGCTAGACACCAGCAGGGAAGCAGAGACGTGGACGTTGGATGATACACACCAGCAAGCACCACATACAGGGAAAGCCCATGTAAAAGGCATGGAAATCCAGGTTTCGCAGCTGCACTGGTCTAAGGTCCTGAACTAGCAAGCTATGCTAGAGAGAGACCTGCAAGAACTCCCAAATCGCTGCAGGAAAGGCCAGCAGCTCCCTGTTCCCTACAGTGACAGATCAGATCACAGCAAAAGGAGGAGCGAGCTGCGAAGAAGCTACCAGGACTGCACACGAGCCAGGACTCACTCCATCGCAGAGGAAGCTGCTGCTTTGGAAACACGCCCATGTTGCTGGTGTTCCTGCAAGCTGGTCCCACCTACCATGTTGGTCAGGTCCAGACAGTCATAGGTTCGCTCTGCAAACACCTTGTACGCCTCCTGGAATTCCTCATACATGTCCAGCACCTGCTGGCCCAGGGCCTTCCCTTTAATCCCGCTGAACTCAATCTTTTCCAGCTTCATCAGTTCCAAGGCAGTTGCCAGGAGATCCTTCAAAGTCAACGGAGGCACACAGAGGTTATGACATTGACAAAAGAAGATAACAGTTGTCACCAGGCAGAGCCACGTTTGCAGCCATGCCAAAGGGCCTTCCCAAGCACACCACTGGTGCTCAAGCTGAGTGGAACAAATGGAAAGGGGGGAGCCAGATCCTACCTGTCCTGGGCATCAACGGCTGCTCATAACACAGCCCTCCCTAGGGGGACTTGCTGCTGCCCCTGGAAATGCTACGCCAACTGTAAAATTGCTTTTAAGGGCATTTAGAGGACAGATCCAAACCAACATATGGGACCCTAACAGGTCAGCCAGCATAGCTAAGGATCCCAGTTTTAGAGGTATTAACCAAGAAGAGACCTCTGATGTTTACTGGTACCTGGACTGACCAAAGCTCCTGCTCAGTCAAGCCTCCATGTGTCCAAGCGGGCATTACTGACCCTGACCAGCTGGCCTTCTCTGATAAGATGGGGATGGGGTCCTTCCCTTCCCACCCTCTGCAGCCTGGCAGGGCCTAACCTTGCGGTGCCACCTTTCAGGAAAACGCCCCATGCACCCCACTACAGCAGCAGCACTGGGCAGCCCTGCCACCAGCCCACCCATCTCTTCTGGTGGGGCTAAGCAAGAGCAGGTTGAATGTCCATGTCTCAGGGGACCAGGAGAAACATGTTGATTTCAAGCACAGGAATGTACTGGTGGCCATCCTGCTCACCCTGAGCTCAGGGGACAAGCCAAAAAGCAGAGTTAAGTCGGTACGAACCTTCCAAAGAGGTGGCACTTAGCCAGTGCCAGACCCACCTACCAACCTGAGCAGAAGGACACATCTGTGTATCTCAGACATGCACCAAGCAGGACATGGTAGAACAAGGTCCTAGCCTTGCTGTAACAGAAGACCTAACAGTAAAGTGAGCAGCTCCATCCCCTGCCATTGGGTGAAGCTACATGAAGGGAAGATGCCAGCAAGCAAAAGCATGGCCACAGAGCTCTCCTGAAGGCTTGCAATATTTTTCAAGACTAGAGTCTCACCTCCACTATCTCCAGTCTCTTCAGAAAGCTGTCCAGCCTCGCAAACACCATCGTGGCGTGGAAGCCCCACTCCCTTACTTCTTGGCCTGGTTCATAGTACGTGTGTAGTTTTTCCCTTCTCTCCTCAAAAGCCTCTTTGAAAGAATTCAGGATGCCAAGCACGATTTGCACCTTGCCCAGGCTCTCTTCCATCTCTCCTTTCAGAAGGTCTTCTGGAGACAAGTACACCAGGGCCTGGGAGAGAAAGTCATACCTGAGAGGTCACTTCTGCTGTCACAGAAAACAGTGACTTCTTACACTGAATGCGTTTGAACCTATCTCTCAAGTTACGAACCACTTAGCCAGGGAAGAAGAGGGGTAAGGAAGAAAGAAGGGAGTTCCGTAAAAAACTCCCCTTGGCAAATGCAGGCATCATGGCCACGCACCTGCTGAACGAGAAGGTTGCAGATTTCCTGGAGTAGCACTACTATCCGCGCAGGCATGTTGTAGTGCTTGGAGGTGACCCAGATCAAACACACCACGTGGAGCAGCGGGACCAGGAAAGGCTTCACCTCGCTGAACTCAACCCTCTCTATGTCCTCCAAGTGGCACTTGAGGGGCATCAGGTGCAGGTGGATGTCCTGAGCCTCGGTCAGAGCTGCGTTAAGAGATGGGAAAAGCAGTAAGGTCCGCCAGGCTGTGGTGCATTAGGTTACGAGCTGGCAGCTGGCCTCACCTCACCAGATGGAAAGGTACCTGGGGAAACAAACCACCCTGACAAGCACCAAGCACACTCACCCACGTGTGTGCAGAGGATTGCTCACCCTTGAACACTGCTCACCTGGCAGCAATCAGAAAAGGAAGTAAACTTACATGATGGCAAGGGACAGGGAGCTGGGACAGAGCTTTGTGCATCCACAACTGCAACGGAAAATCGTCCTGCTATAACACGGGATGCAGAGCTCTGCCTCGTTTTGTGCACTGCAGGAATCCTGCCTTCCTCTCGGGTGACACAGGTGACAACACCTGCCTGCTTTCATCAGGAGCCTTGAAATCCTCACACTCAAAGGTCCCCATCCTAAAGTGCAAACTGCTGTTCCCTTAGCAAGGGTCAGGTTCAGGCTGCAGTGCCCAAAGCCTGGGAAATAGCAGTCCAACAAAGTAGCCTCAGTTAGCTACAAGATCTGTTCTGTTATCCTGAACTCCCATTCCTGCAGCCTGATACCAGAGGAGCTGGTGAGAAAGTTAAGGCGAGTCCTGCTGGATTAATGCAAACACTTTATTACAGCAAATTCCCAGATCCACTCAACCTGACCTTTGGGAAGGGTCTGGCTCAACAGATCAGTGATCAAGCTTGTCCCAACCTGGAAATGGAAGTATCAGATTGAGCACAAGCAGCCAGTTTCGCTCCATGAACCAGAGAGGGAGCCAGGAACAAGGCTACAGTCCCCACAGTCACAGGGAACTCCAAGCGATCAGTGCCATTTACAGCCACACTAGGTTTGAAACCAGTAACACCAGACTATGAACAAAGGCCAGAAGTCAGGATTCTAGTGAAGCTGCCCCAGCATCTCACCTGCCTCAACATCCATGAGCATAGCTTTGAAGGCTGGAACGTAGCTGCTCTCGACTCTCTCCAGCACTTCCATCATGGTCCTGACCTTCCTCGTTCTCAGCTGATTGTAAATGCATTCCAGGTCATCACACCTACAGCAACCGAGACACATTACAAGCCCATGCTGGGGCAGTATCAGTTGTCCCTCACGCCATCCATTTCCTCTGGGAGTGATGCAAGATCTCCTCCAGCTACACAGACCGTCAACAGCAAAAGCAAATGGGTGGAAGGTCCCACAGGAGGCATGGACAAACCCTACAGGACAGACAGATGGTGATGGGGTTTGGCACAGCAGCAGCTCCACTCCTGGTGGGATGCTGCTGAAAGAAGCCATCGGGTGTTTCTGCAGGCATTAGTGACAGCTCTCCAGCCCACAAGGCTTTGCCCTGGGTCAGCCCAAACCAACATGGCACAAAGGTTTTCAAAGGGTCAGACGAAATTCCATTCCCTGGCTCTTGAGCACCTGAAACCCCTCTGGCATCGACAGATGAGCAGCAGCCAGCCGAGGTGCACAGTCTCCAGGAGGCCCTACAGCTGGCCATTAGCTCTTACTCCTGTGGCTGGTTCCTTGTTAACAGTGACTGAAAGAGCACTTCCAAAAGGATTATTCCCTCTTTGGGCGTAGTCCCTGTGCTGGGGCTGCCCAGTGACTCCCAGGCACTTTGCAGACCACGATTGTTTTATGTGCAGGAGCAATTTTCCTTAGAAAAGTCTGTACACGAACCTGCAGCAGTCTGCTCTTCTCAGCTCCTGGGAGTAGCAGCTCCGTCTGCCACCAGCACTCTCCCCCCACCCAAAACCAGCACCAGTGACCACCAAGCCCCGGCCAGGCTGTACCTGTTCTTCCAGAACTCCAGTTCCACCTTTGGGTTAGGGTTGCTGCCCTGCAGGAGAGGCTCTGAAGACTCTTTCATCAGCGCTCCCTGGATCTGGTAGCTCCAGTCTATGATGGCCGACTCAGTGGCATATACAAGAGATTTATCTATCAGCTCCAGGCTGCAGAAAACAGACCACACTGTTAACTTTGCTTTCCGCTTGTTGATGTGCATTGCTCAGTTGGATCTACTTCAAATGACCCTGTGGACAGTTGGATTTTGCAGGTTACAGTCTAGTTCACATTTCAAAACCACAAAATAATCAAAATCCTTAAGATTTTGCCATTGGTTTACTACTAGAATTACACTCTGGAGGAAATGGATGAAGCTCTGCAGCAGTGCAGGCAACAACAGATAGTTCATAAAACAAACAGTGTCAATGAAGAGCCAGTTGCCACCTCTCTGCACAGCCCATCACTGTCACATCAGATCCATTCAGGTTCGGTGTCTCACCTGGACAGCCACACCTCCAGCAAGATCATCTCTCTCCATACTGCTCCTCTTGAATATACTCCATCTCCCCACAGTCCATAACTTGCTTAGTTCAGAGACAAACTACACAAAGTGGGCTGGCATGTTGAGGACAAGCCACCCCACTGCCTTGGAAGCAGTAACTCCTTACAGAAGGCCAACCACACCATGTCCTGTCTGAGGAGTGATGAATTCCAGCACACTCACTAACACACCCCCCGAGGTCCCATTGTTACAGATTTGCTAATAAGTTAGAATTAATTGACTTTATTTGATTTTATAAGATCATTTTTAATAGACGTATAGAGGGATAAGAAATGTATTTTAATGAAACTTGTAGTTGCACAGTAAAAGCTGCTACGAAATCCTTTGTACAGTCCTGTACCAAGGCCAGAAGAGTGGGCTAGAATCATTGTTTAAAACCTAGGTAACAAATTTGGGGGTTTACAGATTTCTTTGTGTTTGACTAGTCTTCTGTACGTAGAAAGCGTATATTCTGACATTACAATAGAATTAATGGGAACTGGGGGGAGAGTCGACTGGAACAACTTGTAGTTACCTGCCAAGAAACCGTGAACTTTAGTAAAAGGCAATACTGGCAGGAGGAGATCGCGACCACCGACTCATATACCACCTACCCAAATCGTACCCCAGACAAATTTCTAGACTTTTCCAACCTTTACTGCGCAGAATCGGATATGGGAGGGGGGTATGTTAATGATTTTTGGGAAATATTATGATCATGCATGAATATTTAATGAATATGTATGAATAAGTTCTATATATGGTGTGTGATTCTGAAGCTTGGTGGGCGTTGATCGTGAGGAGACTCACTCACACACCCGGCTGTCAATAAAGAAGTGTCTGCTTATCTACATCACATTGGTGTCAATAAGTTCTTCATTCCGAGATTTCAGTGACACCATGGCTGCAAGCTTCCAGCAAACACATGATGATGACACGAGGTGCAAACATATCTGCCTTCATCAGCCTTCCAGACATGGCTATTTCAGACTGGGCTCACAGCACTGCAACAATCAAACCCCTTCCACTCCCAGCTCTGGGCACCAACCTGGCTCCTTGGAAGGACCAGGGTAGAAGAAGCTCCCCCCACTGCAATGTGAGACCTACTAGCAAGCAAAGGATGGGGATTCCTCAGCTGCTGGACACCTTGCAGGGTAAAGAACTGCTGTGTATCGGGCTCAGCCTCTCACAGCTGCCCAGTGGTCTGGACAAGGTGATCAAGAGCACCCTCAGGCAGTTTGCAGATGAGACCAAGCTGGAGGGGAGTGTTGATGTGCCAGAGGGCAGGAGGCTCTGCAGGGGGGTCTGGGCAGCCTGGACTGATGGGCCAAGGCCAATTGTAGGTGGTTCAACACAGCTCCGTGCCAGGTCCTGCCCGTGGGTCACAGCAGCCCCAGCAGCGCTGCAGGCTGGGGCAGGGGGCTGGGAAGCTGCCCGGAGGGAAAGGGCCTGGGGGGGCTGGCTGACGGCCGGCTGGGCATGAGCCCCCAGTGAGCCCAGGTGGCCAAGGTGGCCAACAGCATCCTGGCTTGTGTCTGAGACAGCGTGGCCAGCAGGACCAGGGCAGTGACCATCCCCCTGTGCTCAGCACTGGTGCAGCTGCACCTCGAACCCCGGGTTCAGCTCTGGGCCCCTCGCTCCAAGAGGGACGCGCAGAGGGGCTGGAGCGTGTCCAGGGATGGGCAGGGGGCTGGGGAAGGGGCTGGGGCACCAGTCTGATGGGGGGTGGCTGGGGGAACTGGGGGGGTTCAGCCTGGAGAGGCAAGTGGCTCATGGGGGACCTGATCACTCTCTACAGCTGCCTGACAGGGGCTGTAGGCACGCAGGGGTCGGCCTCACACCTGGGGGAAGGAAGGTCCCCAGAAGACACATAATATGCACCAGCAGCAGGAGAAAACCTAGTGGAGAGCCAGGGGTGGTACTCACAATTTCTCATTTTCCAGATCAATGTCCTCGATTCCCTCCGAGCCAGCTGGAAGAGGCAGCAAGGTCTTGCCTTTTACTTGGCCAACAACCATGAAAACAGTACTTTTTAGGTTGTGGACATGATGCAAAATGTCTTGTGACACCACTTGTGGCCAGCCCTGATGGTTCTTCTTGTTCGTCAGGATGGGCACAATCACCTGTAGAAGGGGTCATGAAAGACCAGTGGAGAAAACAGTGCTGCAGGAGACAGGCAGGCCACCAGGCTCCAAGGTCCTTGCTTGGCCAAGCCTGGAGATCCATATCCATTGCTGCCTCAAGAAGTTCCCTATGTGAAATGAGGGCAGATGACTACAAACGGTCTCTCTACAGGCCCACTTTGCACACTAGCATGCCCTCTCCCCCGAATCCAAGCAGCTGAGAAGGTTGGAAGCCAGCAGACAAAGCTAGCAGCCCTGTCCTTGGACTCTCCCAGCCTCCCAAACCTTCAGCTGGACACAGCTCTGTGGACTCTGGTTTTGTGCCCTCACAAGACGTCCTGGTGCTTGCTCCCCATTCCACTGCCAGGGCAGGGAGGCAGGCAGGGGCTCCAGGCAGCCCCCCAGGACCAGCAGGGCTGAGCTGAGCCCGCAGGCTGGCCCCGACAGCAAACCCCGGTGTGCTGAAAGGGAACATCTGGGATCTACTGCTGGTGAGGGTCACCCAGGTCCCCACCCCAGCTGCACTGCAGGTCTTTGAGCACAGTCACTTCCACAGGTGGTTACCCAAAGCTGCAGCCCACTAAACGTGATTTTTGTCTTTATTAGTGAGAGTCCCCAGGGTTTGTACTGTCCCAGGGCTGGGCTGGCCGGCCCCCAGCTGCCTTGGGCTCGTTTGAGCTGTGAGAGCAACACGGTGTCTGTCACCCACCCCAGGCTGGCCCTGCGCTGGGACCAGCCTGCGGCAACAGCCTGACAAAGCCAGGCTGCCCCTGGTGACAAACAACAGCCCTCAGCGTTACCAGGCTGGGGGAGGCCAAAAGTATCAACACAGCTACAAAGGGAGGGAAGGCGGAACAGGGACAAAGCAGCCCAGCACCCACGGTGCCATCCCGGGGTGCTGGCGATTCTTTGTCCCCACAACGGTCACTGTGGACCCAAGGAAGACCCACCCCAGCACCCTGCGAGCCAGGGACCCTGGGAAGGGGGAGCACAGCCCCAGGGGACACAGGCAGATACTGTCAAGTTCACCTGCAGTAGTTTTAACCACATTATTAGCCAGATTTTTCTCTATTACTTAAATGACATGGACTGTTAATGCTCATAATGCTGTAACCAGTCAAATAGCAGCTATTCATTCTCTTTTTGATTGTTAAATGATAATTGGACTTAGGGTGAAGCCCCAGCACTGAGGCGTGTTCCCTTCAGCCATCACAGGAGTTAAGTGCACAAGCAGACAAGGTCACCTGGCCGTGACCTCACTGAAAAAAAACACACAGTTGTGGCATGTCTGTTCCTGGTGTCCTAAATGATCCACAGAAAGTTTGATGCAAACTGTTTCTTTCACTGGACAAATTCTTCTAAGATTGTCCTAAAAACTGCCGATTAAAGACTGCACGAATCGCTTGTGCAGCACAACACACGGCCCCAGCCTCAAGAAATTCAAGACCGTTTCCACTTTCCTGCAGGCCCAGCCCCATCACCCTTCCTGGGAGGAAAGTGGGACCCAGCCCAGGCACAACCTGCTCTCTATGGAGGTACTGCAGCTCTGCGAGGGTGGGGGGAGAGAAAAGCCTGCAAGCGCAGTCAGGATGCACAACTCCAACTGCTGAAGGCAGGCAGAAAACAAGATCTAACAAGATCTGCTCCAGTGTCCCTACCCCAAAATCTCCCTGAAGCAGGTGGTGCTCAGAGCGCCCATCATACACAGCTGCTGCCACTTCCAGACAGAGCTGGGATGCAAACGCCACTAGACCGGCAAGCTCGCTGGGAGCAGGAGGCTCAAGCAAACACCCCAGAACAAAAGTTCCCCATGTACCTAACACGTTATCCCACAAACCCAAGATAACCAGTCTAGGAGTCTGCTCTGGGGAGCCCAGCCTATTCACCATCATCTTAATACACCAACACCATCACCAGAGCTGCTCAAATCAAGCAGCTCCTCCACTTCCCTCAGTGCTGAGGTTGCCCCAGGCTGGGGGGCATCAGGAATAAATGCAGACAGTGCTGTCTGCTTTGGGCTGCTAACGAGGGGACGAGTGAACCACTCAAAGGTCCCTTTGGAAAGCACCAGCCCACCCGAGGCAGCCAGGCACTGAATTACAGGAGGCTCCTGAACATTGGGACACACTGTGAGGGTGACCGAGGTGCCTCAAGGAGGTTGTGGCAGCTCCATCCTTAGAGATACTCGAAGCCACCTTGCCGTGGTGGTGGGCTGCTAGCTTTGGGTGGCCCTGCTTGGGCAGGGGGCTGGACCAGACGACCTGGGGGCATCCCCTCCGCCCCCCCCAATAGATTCTGTAACGCGGGTCAGTCCCGCAGGGGCAGCACCGCTGATGTGCACCGGGATGTAGGAGCAGTTACCGAACCCCGAAAAGCCCCACGGGCAGGAGGCACCATGAAGCGTGGAGCCGGGGTACGAGCGCGCCGCCGAGGCCGCGGTTCCCCTGCGCCAGCCCGGCCCTTACCTCCTCCACCAGGGCGGCGAAGTGCCCCAGGGCATCGGCGGGCAGGTCCCCGCAGAGCAGCTCCCCGGGGCCGGCGCCGGGGCCCCGGAGGAAGAAGAGGGCCCTGGGGCGGGGGGCGGCGGGCGGCGGGGGCGGCCCCAGCACCAGGTCCCCGCCCGGGCCGCGCCAGGCCAGCAGCGCCGGCCCCTCCGCACCGCGCAGGAAAGGCCGCAGCGCCCGCGCCGCCGCCCCGCGCTGCCGGGGCACCCCCAGCGCCCGCGCCACGCACCGCACCAGCCGCTCCGCGGCGGCATCGGCGTCCGGACCGGCGTCGGGACCGGCATCGGGACCGGCATCGGCGTCGGGACCGGGCTGCGCCGCCGCCGCCGCCTCCTCCATCCCGCCGGTGTTTGCGGGGAGGAGCCGCCGTTGCCCGGGGGACGCGGCCCGGGCAGGAGGGGGGGCCCCGCGGCACCGGCCCCCGGCTCGCCTGTGAGACGCTGCGTCCCCGGACGGGGGATTTCACGCCGGCATCCCACCGGGACAGCTCAGGCCCCCCCGGCTGGCTCGGCGGGGCACGTCCCTGCCGGACCCCGCATCGCGCCGCTCCCCACCGCCACCGTACTCACACGGACCGCCTGGGGCGGCAGCTTCCGCGCCGCGCTCCCAGCACTGCCACACTCGCGTAGTACTAACGCCTTTACGTGGGAAACTGTTCGTTATTTCTAAATAAAAGACCCTTCCTCCCCTCTGAGAGAAGCACGGGGATCCTGTGCAGTCCCAGGCTGCTCAACTCACCCTGCAGCAACCGTGACCCCTCAGCAACACCCCGTACCCTACTGACACCTGTGCCATCCCACTTACACCTGCACCACATCAAGTAGTCAGTCTTTCCCCAGCCCCCTGCTATCCTTACAAGCCCAGCAGCCCTTTTCTGTAGTACCCAGCTGTGTCAATTACCCAGTTTCTGCTTTAGACAAGCATATTAAAGCACAGCTAATTGACAAAAGATGCTTTCCTGCCAGTTTCTGTCTTCAATTTTCCATCACCCTGAAATGAAGTCTTAAATCTTTAATATGTGCTGGCATCATTTGCTGAGCAGCACCTGGGGGCCCGGTGCCTTTGAGGTCCCATCTAAAAATTAACTCCTTAATTGAAAAAGTGCAAAACTACCCCTCCTGCAGCACCAAAAACACTCCTCTTAACCACAGACCTTCCACATATTCACCTGCTGTGCCAGCTTTCCTGTCCTCCACAGCCAGAACTGGAATTTGGTTGAGGAAACTCCTGGTTGTCTGTTCTGGAGTCATTTGAAAGCCACCCCCAGCTGCAACCAGCCTTGACAAGCAGAGCTCCTGTCCATAGGGTAACAGAGGCAGATAGGATTTTGCTGGCATGAAACACAGCCAGAACAGGGATAAGGCTCCATCATCAGGGCGAGATCCTGGTCTCCAGACCAATGCTGTAATGCAGAAACAACCAGCTGAGCTCATTCTCTGGAGAATTCAGGTATTTGTTTTCCCTCACTATATCCCCCCTTTAGCCATCTAAACCAAACACTGCCTCCTCCTGGGCTACCTTGAGTGGTTTATTCACATTCTAAATAAACATTTTGGAAAACTGATCTTACGGGGCGGGAAAAAAAACCAAACCAGCCAAGAAAAACAAAACAGGAACACAGTAGCATTCACAATGCTAATTTAGCCTAAAAATTAATCGGGTCCCGTTTTATAGAGGAATTTCCTCCTATGATCTGGGTTCTGCTATCTAGTTACATTCCTCATAATCCCGTCCACCTTATTCTGGTGGATCCACAGCCCCTCAAAGGCTTTTCAGACCTGATCTCCTGGCAAAGGTCACAACCGCTGCTGTTACATTATCAAGGGTTTATAGCATAAAACCAGAAATTAATACCAGAGAGAACATCATTTTGGCTAAAATAAAAATGACACATGGACTGGTGAGACCCAGGAACAGGAACTGTATGGGCAGATACCGCTGCCACAAGGACTCGTGCTGCTAACATCCTCTCTTGGTAGCTTCAGCCCATGGAGATCCACCGATGACCAAGCAAACCCAGATGCTGAGGCCAGCCCCATTTTCCACAGCGCCCTTGGCACTGCGCACTCCTGAGGTCTGCAGAGAGCAAGGCACCTCCTACAGAGAGGTGCATTCTCAACCTCGTTTCTTTCAGTTTACTGTTTTAAGCTTCTTGTTCGGTAGTTCCTGATGGTTCTTGGCTTGTTTCCGTTTCTGGCATAGTGCTTCCTTGTTCTCACCACCAGCCAGTTTGTCCAGGACTATAGCAGCCTCCTTTAGCAGCCGCATCTCCCGTTTTTCCTTCCGCTCCTCCATTTCCACTATGTCATCTGCAAACAAAGCCTTCAGAGGTGGGATCAGCTTCGGGATGGTTGGAAAGTCACCAAAACGTACCTGAAATACATCAAGAACAGGAGCATCCACGTGAGAATTGCTTTTTGTTCTCCTTCCTTCCCCTCTTTTGCCCATGCAGCTGGCAGGGCACTGCCTCTTCCTCTGCACAGCACAGAGGAGCCTGAATCTTACAGTTTTCGGATGCATTGACATTAGCGGGCAGGTCATTATTTTGAGCCCTACAGCAGTCAGCCCGCAGATCCCATAAGCCAAGCCATTTACATATTTTCTTCACAAGAAATGATGCAGACTCTGTACAAGTTCTGATTGATTATGAGCTATTCTCACTGCTACAACTGCGTTCAATCCAATAGCAGCAGCTTTTGGCTCCTGGATGTCTTCTGCAGAAAGCCATTAAAGAAGCACACTAACTGAGAAAGGAGTGGGAATGGAAGCAAGATTAAGTTTTCAACTGGGAGTAGCAGGTACAGAACAGAGGTGACATGAGGAAAGTACCCAGCAAGTTAAGAGTGGACTTCTGTTCCAAAGAGCCATCGGCACCTGTGTCGCTCTGTGCCGTTTCCCCACACTGCTGTGATGCCTGCTGCCAGTAGTGAGAGGAGCTGTTGTAGAGGGGACTTACTCTTCAGAAGGAGATGGTGTATCAATACGTTACTTACAAGTGCAGAACTTAATTCATGAGCAGCCACCCCAAAGTAACACTGAACCTTTCCCCACAGTCTGGCTTAAAGCTCTCTACTCACCCTCATGTGATCAAATGCAATTCCAACCTTCTCACTGAAGTCTTCACTGAACAGTGGGATCTTGGCATATCTCTGACTGAAGTGATTGAGCATGATGAACTCTGCGTTCATCTTCATCCCAGTCTGGATCGCCTGGGAGGTTGTGCTGCAAAAGGAACAGGTCACACCAGGCTGACTAGAACTGCCCCTCCAACACAGCACGGCAGGCTGCTCTGCACCAAAGATCATACCACACCAACAGCCAGCACTAGATACTACCCAACACTTGCCAAGCAGAGGGTGGCCCTGCTCTCTGCAGGTGCATCCAGATGCCTCTGCCTTTGGCAGACTGCACTGGTGGCAAGTCTCTGAGCACAGGAAGGCAGCTGTAATTACTTGGAGCTCTGCATTTAAGAGCTCCTTAGAACTGGGGACAGGGGCTTATTCAAACACTTGTCCTAGGGGTACCAGCAAACCCAGCTTTCTTACACTGTAATTCAATGTAATTCTGAGAAGCTGTTCTCAGGTCTCCCCACTTTTGCTGGGGGAAGCATTCTCTATCACTGGGTATAGTGGTCAGTTTGAATTGCACAGCTGCAGGGGTAAAATAATTCTTGAGTTTAGTCCTAAAATGTAATCAAGCAGAGGGCCCTTCCTTTGGGCTCATCTATTTGTAGAATTGCTATCATCTACTTCAAAGCTTTCCCCATTTCTCTATGGGGATGTTCAGAGGACCCGAGAGAGTTACAGAGCTGGTGCAATGAGCAACATGCCCTTTTTAGTGCTGAAAATCTCTACGCACACCAGAACCATCTACAGGACTTGGGCCCTTCACCACCACCTCCAAGGACAAAACTCAGAACTCAGCATCTGTGCCTTCCTAACAGTGACAGACAACGGAACACACCCCACCTGTGTGTCTTCTCTATAGCTTCTTTTTCCATGCCGTCTTCTAATGTTGCTTCATGGATCAGCAGGGTAGCGTTTTTACCTGTGTAATCATATATTCAATCTTCAGTTTAATACAGACTAGTTCAGCTGCCTACGTGAACTCTCATTTCCTCCCCTAACCCTCGTGTTGCAGGCCAAGTGCCAAGGGACTGGGGATGCCTGCTTCAGATGCTAACAGTCTGAGACCTTTTGCCAAGAGATATTTCAAGCAGAGGGTTTTTGTTACCTACCCATTTGTACTAAGGCCATGCAGGGCATTGTGTCACCAGAATAGACTACTTTCCAGCCAGATTTGTGGATCATTGAACATGCAAAAGCATTTTTACAGTGCTGGACTTCACAAGTCTGAAACTGAACAAGGATACGGGTGTTAGACCTCAGGTCCCCTCTTGCCCCTCACAAGCAACTGACCCTACCAGATCATCAGCTTACCTCAGCCAAGTCATAGCTCTCTAACAAAGAGCTAACAAACCATTTGGCTTTAGGTTTGATGTTCTCGCAGCCTTTCACAAGAGACCGGGAAGCAATCATCCTGTGAGGGAGGGGAGAAGAGAGAACTAAGGCTGCTTGAAGATAAGAGCAGGTTTTACTTTGTACCTGTCCTATTTCTGCCATTTCTCCTCAGTTTAGCACCTTATGAACACGTTACTTTCATACACTCATCTGTTTTAACCCTTGCTTTCACTATGCAGTGCCCCAGGAACTCATCCAACTTCCTTCCCTTCCCACTGTCAAATACTCTCTTCCAGGAATCTTTTTTCACTTCCCAAGGAAAAGGAAAGCCTGCATGTAAGCCTCTCAAGTAGCACAACTGAGTAACAAATCCTATCTTCCCCCTTTGTAAACAGCACATCCTAGTTCAACACATGGTGCAAGGAGTCAAGAGCACCTTCAGCAAAGGGGTGTGGGGAATGGATGGCAGTAGTTTGCCTTGAATAAGGATCCAGCAAGGACATTTCTTAATACACCACACAGAACACTCACTTGATGTCTCCGAGAATCTTTTCACAGTGGTTGTGATACTCGTGTAGCCATGGCATGATCTGTTCAGGTGCTACCAGAAACAGGGGGCTGAAAGCCTGACCAAGGGCTGCCTGGAAAAGCAAAGGCAGGGGCTAAAAAATTAGTACAGGGTGTATACCACATCAGAGAGAAGAAACACCTAGGGAAATGATGGTGCTTCACCACTCAGAAGTTCCCCACCCCTCACTCCAATGCAAGTTCAGGAGCAGTGAAACAACAACACTACTTACAAAAGCTCTCCGCCTCTCCATCAGGATGTTCACTAACCCCTACAAAGGGAATAAACACAACAGCGATCAGTAGTCAGAAATACCTGGAGCGTAGCTGGCAACAATGCTACTGCAGATCAGCAAGCTGCTGTTTTTCAAAAAAACTGTATAGTCACAAATATATGATTACTGCTTTCCCAGTAACTGCAGCTGGCTGAGCTGCAGTAACACTGTCAAAGTAGCTCTGACACTACACTGTCACACACCCCAAGCTGGTGGCCAGCAGCTCACAACACAAGCCCCTCAGCCCTTCCCAGTGCTGCTGTGTCTGCTCCCAAAAGAAGGGTGGAGAGCAGAAAGTCCCTACCCAACACCTCAGACCCAGTGTGGTTTTCAGACACAAGACATCAGACCAGCAAACAGCCGGCCCTGGTCAAGCCCAGTCTAGAACAGACCAATTGGTCCTTCCGTGACTATTATTTGCAAAGCACTGAAGGAAACAGAGTTGGACACTGAAAAATTACAACTCTGGATGATCCCAGCAAGTCTGCAGGGACCCCAACAAGAAGGGAGAGAGGATTAGAAACACAGACAGATTCAGTAGTGCCTGGGGATTGCAAAGGGGAAGCGCAGCCCCAACAGCAGCGCAGCCGACATTCAGCCGCAGCTACATCTGCATACATACAAACAAGCAGCAGAGCATGCCTTCACAGAACCCCTTCTCCTTCTAACACAGCCAACCTACCGAATGATGATCGGTATGCATGTGAGACACGAACACAGCTACTATGTTACACAGCACTTGGTCAACTTGCTCTCCATAATGACGACAGAGCTGTCCAAACGTTCCTTCTCCACAGTCCAAGAGCAGAGATCGGGTAGGGCTGGCAAGACAAGTCACAAAGAAGTTTAGCAGCCACTGTATGAGCTCTGACCAGGGCCCATTCGGGGAGGGGGATCTTTTGGGTTGGAAGTCAGAGAGCTCTCAGTGCTCTACACCTCTAAATGCTACTCCAGTCCTACCAGCCAAGGGTTTAGAAAGGCTGTTCTGTCTGCATAGCTCATTCTGGTCCTGCGTTGAACACACCCTTGGAGCAGATGGTAAAATGAATGAACATTAAATGTTGGGCTATACAGATGGCTCTCAAGTCTTCTCCACCTACATAAGACAGGTGCCTGAAACTGAAGTCCTGCAGGTGCCACAATAGAGGCACTCTCCCTGCATCATCAATGCACTGGTCAAAACAGCCCTTGGGTAACACCCTCCTGAGACACTGAGCCTCTCCAAGCAGAATGCATGGCACTGGGATTTACCTGGTATTCACTAGCGTGGAACTGACATTTCGAATTTTCATTGGAATGGCAGATCCTGTTCCCAAGAACACAATTTCAGGATAAGCACCCACATTTCCTGGAGAAAACAGACAAGAATTTGTAAGTGAATGTTACCCACATACTGCCCAGTCAGATGGCATTTAGTTCAACAGCCTAGTAACTCCAGAGTCTAAGTGTCCAGCACATTCATTACTGCCTCCCTCAGCCCCTGGCTTTCCTACAGCAGCAATGTTTACAAGGGAAGACAGAACAAGCACCAGGAGGGGCTGGTGGGGAACACGAAGCTGATTGATGAGAAGCTCAATAAAACTGGGCAATGTGCGCTTGTAGCCCAGATAGCCAACCATGTCCTGGGCTGCACCAAAAGAAGTACGGCCAGTGGGTCGAGAGAGGTGATTCTCCCCCTCTACTCTGCTCTTGTGAGACCCCCACCTGCAGTACTGCATACAGCTCTGGGGCCCCCAGCAAACAGACATGGACATGTTGGAATGAGTCCGGGGCAGCCATGAAGATGCTCAGAGGGCTGCAGCACCTCTCCTATGAAGACAGGTTGAGGGAGCTGGGCTTGTTCAGCCCGGAGAAGAGAAGGTTCCAGGGAGACCTTATAGCAGCTTCCCAGTACCTAAAGGGGCTGACAACGAAGCTAGAGAGGAACTTTTTACAAGGGCGTATAGTGAAAGAACAAGGGGTAATTGTTTTAAGCTGGATGAGGGTAGATTTAGATTAGATGTCAGGAAGAAATTCTTTGCTGTGAGGGTGACGAGGCACTGGCACAGGCTGCCCAGAGAAGCTGTGGATGCCCCATTCCTGGCAGTGTTCAAGGCCAGGTTGGATGAGGCTTGGAGCAACCTGGTCTAGGGGAAGGTGTCCCTGCCCATGGCAGGAGGGGTGGAACTAGATGATTCTATGACTTAGAAGCACCTCTTAGGCAGCAGGAAAACTGCATGTTCACAGCTTTGTCTGGGCTCTGAAGCAGCAGGTCCCCAAGACCTCCTGCTTCCCATTACACTGATCCAAGACAAGTTGTTGATCCTTACCTGGTACAGCAGACAGGCTCTCTTTGCACTCCTTTACACGAGTCTGGAAGTCAGGGAGATCCAAGGCTTCACTAACAAATGCTTCGTGATCACAGACAGTCACAGCATCTCTGAAACAAGAAATGTATCAGGATGAGGCAGGACAGGAACTCAAAAGACAGCATTTTCCAGAGCAAAATGCCACATTACTGTGCCAAAACAGCCTAACCACAAGGGGTCAAATGCTCCTTCCAAATTCGTTTTGCGGGGTGGGGGAAGATAGATCCATGAGCGTGGCGTGTGCCAAAAAGGCCTGACTGGGGTGGGCCATGCCACAGAAACAATCACAAACAGTGACTGCACTGAACTGAAGAAGCTCCTGCACTAGTACTATGCTGCCCTGCGCTGTCCGGACCCAAAGAGCTGCCAGACACTAGAGGGCACCGCAAGGCAGCTCAGAGACTCCTGGAAAGTAACGGCCACCGAAAAGGGCTCCAGGCACCACTCAAAAGCATAAGAGACCTGTGCTCTGGTCCTACATCACAGCATATGCAGTACTGCAAGCCTTCAGACACCTTCAGCAGAGAAACCTGAGCTCTTCTTGGCATCTGGGTCCTCCTAATCAGCCCAACAGACAGAAATTTGAGCCATGGCAGCTGGTATCCCCTTGTACCACGTGGTCCCCTGTCCTTAAGATCCTCACCGAGCAGCTTCATCTGCTTGTCCACATGGCAAGCGACAGTAAACACTGCAACTGTTTAACCACCTGGGGCTTTTGGCTCCGATACTGTTTGAAGACCCAGAAAGCCTAATAAGACTCTCACTGGGCTCCCCAAAAAGTCTCTCCTTGCCACCCCACCTGCTCTGCCACAGCCATGGCTGGGTGCACAGCATCATATGAGGTCAAACCAAAGGACAGAGGAGCACATGAGGCTGCAAAAGCAAGGGACAGAAACAATAACCCAAACCACTGGCCAGGTGGTGTTTTCACTGCTTCATTCATCCGTGCCCTACACCTTGACTGAGACTTTAAAGTACAGGGACACACCCCTCAAGACACAGTTGATAGCACAGCTGCCAGTAAGAATCTGCAAAGGATGCTGACACACCACCCTGCCTCAGCACAGACTCACAACTGAACAGCTGCTTCAAGCCAACACCCAAAACCCTGGTAAGTCAGAGATTCCCACTGACCTCTGCCACTCCTGTTGTGGTCTCAAGTGGTATTTCAAGAGGCACTCTCCTCGCACAATGGGCACGCTACACACAGCCTCTTCTTCCTACAGGGAGAAGAGTGACATTTAACACCTTCTTTGCTCAGGGGCACGAGGTACACAGGCAAGCAGGGCCTGGCCTACCTTGCTCTGGTAGGTGGTGAGCAGAGGGAAGATCTCTGGGTGGATGAGGTTCAGCTGAGTTTGGATCTTGTAGCTGCGTGGGTTGTGCACCGCAGAGCAGTTTTCATTGAGCACCAAGTGCTGAGTTCCAGGCCCAAATCTGTAAGACAATAAAATGCACAACAGCTTCAGCGCCATGTTAGAGTTGGGCATATGCATGCACCTGAGCCACTAGCTAAATTCTCATCCGAGCCAGCAGTCCTGCTGTCAGCTAACAGCTATTTCTACTCCGGGAAAAACATGAAAACATGCTGCTGCCCAGCAGTGATAGGAAACCAAGTAATCAGAAGATCACATACCTTTCCAGCCATTGCTGGTAGCGGCTGTCTCGAAGCACTGACTCTGGAGTCATGTGAATAATCAAGGCCACCTGGTTCTCAGGGAGTCCCTCCTGGTACCTGGGGCACATTCAAATAAAGAAATACCTGTGCTTCAGTCCTCCATCACCTTGGCATCCCCTCCCCTCTCCCACCTTGGTGCTACTAGAGTTGCCGCCCTTGAAACAGGCAAAGTACGGATCATCTTAAGAGCACAGCCCAGGACCCATAGGCTCCTCATCACGGTAGGCGTAAGGTTCAAGACTCAAGCCCACTATTTGCTGACACCTCCACTCTTCCCCCCAGGGCAGTTCCTCTCCTCCAAGAGCAACATCATCTGCAGAACCTTTCACGAGGCCAACAGGCTTCTGCGTAAGCCCTGCAGAGACGTTACATGCAGCCCAGGCTTCCACCACACATGGAAGCAGCAATGTCTGCACTGCTCTGCTCTGCAGCAAGACACCAGTGCACACTTCCTTCTCAAGAGGCCCCTGAGGGAAGGGAAGACATGCCTGGGACAGTTATAGAATCCCACATGTCCTGCACAGACCTGCCCTTCTTAAAACGTTCAAAATGCACCACTAAGCCTTTCCTGCATCTCTAGCTCCTTAACAGTGCCAAACAGCTCAGACATCAATCACAAGAACCAACACATCTAGAACAGAACAAGAATTTCTTTGGCAAAGCTCAGCACAAATGTCTTCCCCCAAACACCCCAGGTCACTCAGCCCCACTACCTTCGGAAGGTCTCGTTTTCACAGACTGCATCCACAAAGCCCTCGTGAGGACACTCCAGCACAATGAACACTGGGCCAGGATCAGTAGGGGTGCACAGTTCTTCAGGAAAGAGCTGCGGGCAGATACGCAAAGACCACACCACAATCAAGCTATACACATGCAGCTCCTTCGTGCGTCATTGTGTCCAACTCTTTTGGCAGCTGCTCCATCAGCCATCTCCCTGCAGGCAGCTCCAAACCAGCTCTTGCAATGCTCAGCAAACCCAGCCAGCACAGTTGTTCTTCCCCTTCTGCTCCCATTACACAAGTGCATTTTGCTATGTAACAACAAATCCCAACTCCAGTCTCAGAGCAAACCTCAGCCTAACGTAAGGAAGGGAATTTCAGCAGCCCCTAGGTTCCCACAGCAGACTTAGATGGTGGCAAAAGCATGCTTAAGAAAAAAAGCCTTTGTGCAATTCTTATAACACAAGCATATGTCAGTCCTATCTCCCAGGTTATGATCTTCACTTACAGATCACCTGGGACATGGCCAGAGCCAGCTCTGCCTCTCAATCTCTCAAACACTGGTCTGAAGTAAGATCATGCACACAGGAACCATTGAACTTCTCTTGGTCTAAGAGGTGCAGGCAGAGTAAGGAGGGAATGATAGCTACACAGGCATTCAAATTCCAGACTTAAAACGTGCAGGGATTAACTCTACTAGTTCACTCCTATACTTGTATCAGCTTTGGGAAGGGGAGATGAAAAAGCTCTGACGAACAGCAGACATACAGCCATAGTCACAAATGAGAATTTCAGAGCAGACTTCCCTAAATATCCCTGCAACAGCCCTAGACATGCCCTGCACCAGAGCCACATTCAGCAACAACGTGGGGCAGGAACAGGGGCCAGTCACTAACCAAAAGTAGCCACTCAAAGCTCAAAAACAGCACTCCCCATGCCAACCTCTTAGCAGGGATGAGAGGGAATAGGCAGACCACCATCATCCAACCTTGCCTCAGGAATGGGTATAAAAAAAAAAATCTAACAAAACACATCCCAATACCTACTGGGAGGCAAAACATTCTGCACAAAATGATTGTCACCCTGGGAGCCCGCTGAAGGAGGGACAATGGCAAAGCCAGAGCAGAAAGCAGAAAACATCTTACCTCTCTGCCTTCAAAAGTGATTCTCTCCCCATTTTTGAGGGCTGTAATTATGGGAAGAATGGCTGGAG
This sequence comes from Falco biarmicus, assembly GCF_023638135.1. NCBI lineage: Eukaryota > Metazoa > Chordata > Aves > Falconiformes > Falconidae > Falco > Falco biarmicus. The sequence continues at coordinate 9,419,549 of NC_079288.1, read as the reverse complement.
TTCCGCTGAAAACAAGGGCATTGAAATATTTAGCTTGCCAACATCAACATGCCTGGTGTTGTCCCGTTCCCCAGGCTGGGATCTTGTACTCACACTGGCAGGCCCATCTCTTGGGCTTTAGCTGCTAGGAATTTTCCCTTCTTTGGGTGAATCTGAAAGGAGTTAAACAGAATTATCAGCCAAATAAAGAGGGCCAGGAAACAAGAACCACATACTTCCAGTTTAAATGTTCCCCAACAAGCCAAGGGAATTTCTTTTCAGTTCCACAGCCACTAGCCTAATTTACCCCTAAAAAGCTTTTACTAGACTTTCTGGTTTCCAAGATCATGCTGCTGCTTCTTGCTTCCTTCTTTAGCCAAGTAGGCAGGACACGCTTCCCTACTGTAACCACTAAACAAAAACTGAACCCGTATACTCTTAACTAGCTGTCCCATGAACACTTCTAAAAAAGATGTTTCCGGTTCTTACACATTCCTACTCATGCTGCAGTTACTCTGACCTTTGAAATACAGAAACACAAAATACCTTCAAAGTCCTGCTTGAAAATGCTATCTCCAGTTAAATCTACTTAGCAAGACAAAACATCCTAACATGTGGAAGCACTTCTTTACCAAGAGGCCACTCAAACACTGGATTGGAGTCCTTAGAGAGGTGGTTTATGCCTGAAGCCTGTCAGTGTTTCAGAGGCATTTGGACAATCCCCTTAACAATACACTTCAACTTCTACTCAGCCTTGAAGCAGTCAGGCAGTTGGACTAGATGATCATCACAGGCCCTTTCCAACTCTATTCTATAGCCTATTTCACATTGGTTTAGAGATCTTCGTGTCCGAGCTTACTTTACAAAGGAAAGCCATCACCAGGTCAAGATGCCTGCTTGCATGCTTCTCTTTGTCACCTGTAAAAGAAAGCAAAACAACTCAGAATCATCACTATCATTTTTCTTTAAGCCAAAATGTGTCAATGTTTGCTAAAGCATTAAGAGGAACAGTGTCACCCAGCCCATTTGGAACCCAGCAGCAAAATGTTACAAGCACCTAAGCCCCGAGAGCCCACGGTTTCAGCTACAAGAAACAAAATAAAGTTCAAGACTGTAATTTAATTACGAGTGGATGCTGTGGTTGATTATTTTTCAAAGGCTGAAGCACCTACTCCAGTCAGGGCCAAACTACTGCAAGGAGTAATCACACCCCAAGTAGGAATCACATTCAATTTCTAGGCCTTATTAGTTCTGCATCAACTTCCAAAATACCAGAACTCATTCTGCTCTATGTAATTCTTCACCTGAGCAGAATTCTCTACAGATCTCACTTCCAGAGGGCAAACTGCTCACAGGACAAGTGGACATCCTTAATTTGGCATTATTTCACTAAAGTTGAAAAGGTCATTCTGTTTTCTTCACCTGTTTTCTTTGGGCTTCCTTTTTCCTTGCCTTCCTCCAAGCTTCCTTCCTGTGCAGCTCTTGGAGATCCAGGCCCTGTGTCCCCTTTAGGGCTATTTCCACCTTGGGTTGATGCTCCAGGACTCTGAGGCAATGTACTTACAGTAGCTAGTGGTTTTCCTGTCCCAAATCAAATAAAACTAGACAAAGATCACTCAGTCAAAAGGGACAGCTAAGAAAAGCATAAGTAGCATTCCCTCTTCAGTGACACTCATGTTTAAATGGCACCAGAATACAGAGCTCTTCCCCCAAGTCTGACTTGCACATGCTAGTCAAACATTTCAGAAGCTATCCATCGTCTAAGTCCTTCATATTCTCTCAAAACTGCTAAATTCTGTCAAGTCTGTGCCTGTACTCCAGATATCACAGTTTCCAGCAGCAAGAAAACTCAGATGGCTAAGCAAGCCGAATCCAGTGAAGTTTCACATGTCACTCTATACACCCACACCTAAAGGAACAAACCAAGACCCTGACTCAGCAGGTCTTCTTTCTTTGAAAGAGAACCTTCTTCTGAGAAAAACATGCAAATTAACAAACCTCTCCTTACTCAGGCCTGCAAACAGAAACCACTCCTTTAACAATAAGCATAGTTACTGAATAAGTGCTTCTCCTGTCTAACCGCCACATCACATGCTCACCTGTAAGAGGTATTTGGTAGACTGTCATCGTCTCATCCTTATACTCAGGCTCTGTGTGCAATTGCACAGCTGAAAAGAGTACCAAAACTGGCATTAACAAATTAATAAGGAGATTCATACTCTACAATACTTTAAATCAGGAAAATACCTTTTCCTCTTTCTTAAAAAGACCCTACTGCATGTCACCCTTCCCTTTCTCTGCCCAACTGCAAAAATCAATGAATAATTCAAGTTCTTAAGAAACCATTATCCACAAAAAGGATGATGATACCACTGTAAGAGTTCACTAGCAGACTCTCAAGCAAACCGCCTGTACAGTGCTTTAAAACCAAATGCTGTCTGCTGGTTAGACAGACTGGCAGCAACCTACCAGAAACAGAGCTGTAAACGCTGGTGTTTTCCAAGACTGCTCTTGTGATGTTTTTGAACAGTGTATCACATCCAAACAAATGTTTAAAACTTTCTTTGAGCAGACCTAAACCAGAGGCATTTATTCTGAAGTTATTACTGTTCAATGCAACCTTGGCTGCAGCTGAAACAAAAAGTTCATATTCCGCCACACACCACTGACCTACGTACCTAAATCCATCCTTTTTAGGGGCCCAGGAAAGAGTCGAATGGCTTTCAAGTAGTTTTGCTGGAAAAGAAACAGTGTATCAGGAGGCCCTGCCCAAGCAGGGCAGTTACAGTTACTTTCACTATAGTCAAACGCTCAATGCCCAGTCAGGCAAAAACTGGGCAGCACATACACATAGCCAGCCAGAAAGCACCGGGCAGGTGCCCCGCCTCCAGCGGGCACTGCTCATTTAGAAAGAGAACATAACCACTCGCCCCATCCCTTCTATAAATATAATTAGTCAGCAGAAACCACAAGGAAGTAAAACAATGCTGATTGGAAATTTTCAGCCTACACATGCCATTAGGCTGGCAGGGATCACGTTAAGCAGGAGATCAGAGACCAAGTTTCTATTAAAAGAAAATGGGAAGGGAGCAGACAGGAGAACAAAGGATGCCCTTTTTCCAAAACATGATTTACCAGAATATTAGCTTAAAAGACAGCTTTAAGGAGCTGAAGTCCAATGCCGTCCTGCATATAACCAAAGAGATTTGCTTTTTAAAGCCAGCCCTTCTGGCAGAACCTCCGAGCTGGCACTACCTTCAAGCTGGCACTAACTCAGACTAGCATTTTACACCTGCACGATGTTCACTCCTTTGACACCAGCTCTCCCAATTCCAAGGTAAGATTTAGCATTTGAAAGGTTTGCTCTCCCTTCTGCAAGCTTCCTCTACTTACCAGCTTTGGTGGCCCTAGGAAAACACATCTTTGAAGCCCCACTGCCTTTAAGGTGAGAATCATACCTAAAAGCAAGCAGAGAAACAGCTCTACCACTGGCCCACGGATCACACAAGACCCCTCTCAGCACTCAGGACTGCTGGGCCTCTCCATGAAGGCCAGAAATGAACTCTGATCCAAATTCAATTTTGTCTCAGCTTTCCAGCTGCTTCAAAAAGTCAGATATCTCTGCAGATAAAAAAGGTATCTAGAGATCTTGACCAGTCACAATTTGGAGCAAGTTACCTGAACAAATTGTTAATCTCCTCCTTTCTTGGAAGTTTCCAGAATTTTAATGGACAAGATCCTAAGTGACCTGTTCTATTCCCACCCTGCTTTGAGGACAGGGGTGGGCCAGAAACCTTTGTAGGTCCCTTTGAATTCAAATTAGTCCAACTCACGAACAGCTCCCTGCTGACAATGCAACACTGATAATGCCTTCTGCTGTAGATTTAAGATAAAAAGCCACGCATGCTGGTGAGGCGGCATCTCTGCCACCCCATATTCACGCACACCATAGCGGAGACCACACCACAGCGGGAAGCACCGCAGAAACCCACACACAATCAGGAGCGCTCTGACACTACCTCTCCTCTCTCCACTGCTACAGTAGAGCCCCCCCCCGCACCACCCATCAGGCAGCCGGCACGGCGACCACCCCTGGCCTTGCCAGCTGCTGCCTTGGGCTGGGCTGCGCCGGGGGCCCCCAGGCAGGGCCCCGCTCACCTGGCAGCCCACCGACGTTAGCCCAGGCCACTCGGCTGAGGAAGATGCTGTCCAGATGGGAGATCTTCAGCCTGAGAGACGAGACGAGGGTGAGCAGGGAGCGATGCGGCCCCGGGACGCCCCCCACCCCGACTCCCCAACTTACTTGTGCTCCTGCATGGCCCGCTGCGTGCCCTCGCCGCAGTTGAAGAGATACCTGAGGGGAAGAGGCGTCAGGGCAGGCCGTGCCGGGCCCCCAGCCCAGACGGGGGCGTCTCCGCGGCCCCGCACTCACCGGTTGAAGTCAGAGAAGACGTAAACGGCGGCGCCGGCGTCGCGGCTCCCGGCCGCCACCACCTGCACGTAGACGGAGTTGGGCCCCGCCAGGCCCGTGCCCGCACTGCGCCGCCGCTCGCGGGCCCACACGTGCCTCGGAACGTCCTTGGGCCGCCGCGCCGGCCGCGCCGCTGAGGAGGCCCCGGGCTCCGCCACGGCCCCGGGCTCCGCCATGGCCCCGGCCCGGGCCAGGGCCCCGGCACCGGCCGCCACCAGCCGCCCCCGCGCCAGGCCGAGCACACGCGCCAGAGCCCACATCCGCGCGCGTCCCCGAGACGCGCCTTACGTCATCAATAAGCGCAGCGGCTTCAGAGGCCGTCCTCGCCACGTGATGAAGGAGAACCAATAAGAAGCCAGAAATTGCCCCCGGCCACCCGCCAATCAGGAGCCTCTCACGGGCTGGGCCGGGCCACCGTCCCCTATCACGTGACAGGGATTAACCAATCGGAACTGACGCAGTTCTTCTTCGGTCACGGAGCGCTGCATAGCTACTAGCAAGGCTGTAGCCAGCAACGCAGCCATGGCAACGTGGCAGCCAGCAAAGTGGGCCATAGCAACGCTGGCGCCTAGCAACGCGGTACCCAGCAACTTGGGCCCTAGCAATGCAGCACCCAGCAACGTGGTACCCAACAATGTGGGACCTTGCAACGCAGCACCCTAGTAACAGGGTAGCCAGAAACGAGAGCCCTAGACATGCAGTACCCAGCAACGCAGCACCCAGAAACTTGGGCCCTAGCAACACAGCACCCTAGTAATGCAGTACCAGCAACACAGCACCCAACAATGCAGCACCCAGAAACTTTGGCCCAAGCAGCACTGTCGCCCAGAACGTAGGCCCTAGCTACACTGGTACCCAGCACTGCGGTATCCTAGCAACACGGTACCCAGCAATGCAGTACCCAGCAACACAGGCTCTAGCAATGCAGGCTCTAGCAACGCTGGCGCCTAGCAACAAGATACCCAGCAATGCAGTACCATAGCAACGTGGTACCCAGCAAAGCAGTATCCAGCAACTCAGTACCATAGCAATGTGGTACCATAGCCACGCACTATCCAGCAACCGGGTACCATAGCAACATGGTACCCAGCAACACTTTTCCTAGCAACGAGGCATCCAGCAATGCAGCACCCAGGAATGCAGGCCCTATCAACACGTGGTACCAGGCAACTTGGGCCCTAGCAACGCAGCACCCTAATAACATGGTACCCAGCAATGCAGCACCCAGAAAATTTGGCCCTAGCAACACTGGCACCCAGCAACATGGTACCCAGCAACGTAGGCCCTAGCAACACTGGCGCCCAGCAATGCGGTACCCTAGCAACGCAGTACCCAGCAACACAGGCTCTAGCAACGCTGGCATCTAGCAATGTAGTACCCAGCAACGCAGTACCCAGCAACTCAGTACAATAGCAACGTGGTACCCAGCAACGCAGTACCCAGAAACTTTGGCCCAAGTAACACTGGCACCCAGCAATGTGGTACCCAGCAACGTATGCTCTAGCAACACTGGCGCCTAGCAACGCAGCACCCTAGTAACGCGGTACCCAGCAACATGGTACCCAGCAACTCCGTACCATAGCAATGTGGCACCCAGCAACGCATTACCCAGTAACTCGGTACCATAGCAATGCAGTACCCAGCAACGCATTACCCAGCAACTCCATACCATAGCAACATGGTACCCAGCAACGCATTACCCAGCAACTCGGTACCATAGCAATGTGGTACCCAACAATACTTTTCCTAGCAACAAGGCACCCAGTAATGCAGCACCCAGCAATGCGGGCCCTATCAACATGTGGTACCCAGCAACTTGGGCCCTAGCAATGCAGCACCCAGAAACTTTGGCCCAAGCAACACTGGAACCCAGAAACATGGTACCCTAGCAACGTAGGCCCTAGCAACACTGGCACCTAACAACGTGGTATCCATCAACACAGTACCCAGCAACTCAGTACCATAGCAACGTGGTACCCAGCAACGCAGTACCCAGCAACTTGGTACCATAGCAATGTTGTACCCAGCAATGCAGTAGCCAGCAACTCGGTACCATAGTAATGTGGTACCCAGCAACACTTTTCCTAGCAACAAGGCACCCAGTAATGCAGTACCCAGCAATGCGGGCCCTATCAACACGTAGTACCCAGCAACTTGGGCCCAGGCAATGCAGAACCCTAGTAATGCGGCACCCAGCAACGCAGCACCCAGAAACTTTGGCCCAAGTAACACTGGCACCCAGCAACGCGGTACCCAGCAACGTAGGCCGTAACAACACCGTCGCCTAGCAATGCAGTACCCTAGCAACGTGGTACCCAGCAACGCGGTACCCAGCAACACAGGCTCTAGCAACGCTGGTGCCTAGCAACTTGGTACCCAGCAATGCAGTACCCAGCAACTTAGTACCACAGCAACATGGTTCCTAGCAAGGCTGTTACCTAGCAACTTGGGTACTTAGCAGTGTGGGTACGTATCATTACGTTCCTAGCAATGCAGGCGCCTAGCAATGCTGTTACCCAGCAGTGTGGGAATCCAGCAGCTGCAGCCCCCAGCACAGCGAGCTGCCCCACCACTGGCTGCCAGGACACAGGCAGGGGCTGGGGCAGGTGGGCAGGTAGTGGGTGAGGGGCCAGGTGGCTTCACAGCACCTGGGAGGAGGAGGAGGAGCCCAGCGAGGAGCCGGAGCTGTTAGGAGCAGAAGCAGCCGGTGAAGCTGCAGGCGGTGCCAGCCAAGCAGATGGAAAGCAGAGCTGCGCACTCCCTCTCCCTGGTGGTTGTTAGCACCAGGCTGGATAAAGCCCCAATGACCCTCATTTGACATTGGAGCTGACACAGCTTTGCACAGGAGGTTGGACCTCCCAAGGTCCCTCCAAAACAAATGACCCTGTGATTCTCAAGCCTCCTCCTCACCATTTCCCCCTGCTCACAAGCTCCTCTTCCATATGAGCCTTGTTCAGGGCCTGTTTACAAATATTAGATGATCCAGGCCACAGCTCTGTTTATTTTTGAGCTCTCTAAACCCACTCTGAGGTCTCTCGGGCTTTCTGTTTGCTTCAAAAAGAACTACTAAATTTTACTGTAGCCAGAGTACCTCAACATAAACAATCCTGATCATCAATATCCCTTTTCTTCTTTACTTCCAAAGGCAAACCTTATCTTTCTCTGTGCTTTGCTTTACAAACACTGCCTCCCTTTATTCTTCGTGCCAATGCTCTTCCCTTTCTTTACCAGTGTCCATGCAAGCACTTGGGGGACCTATCCAAACCTCCAGATCCTGCCACAGCTGTTTACATCTGTTCTGCCAGTCTTTCTTCAAATCTATAATTCACCATTTCTTCTTCTGACTCCGATCTCTTCACACAATAACTCAAATTAGCATGGTATTTTTTCCTGGTTTTCCCCACTTCTGGATGAAATAAAAGATTTGTTCCTTTGAATGGCAAAGCCTTTCTTCATGTACATTTTACATGTTACAGCCCTGCAGCCTAAAGCTCACTCACAGCCCTTGGCTCTGTTCCCTGTAGCCACATAGGAAGGGAAACATCAATTTAGATCTTAAATTGCTTTCCACTAAAAGTTGACATTTCCTAAAGATGAGCACTCTATCTGTGCATTCCTGCTCCCCTGCTGCACTGTTTCCTCCCTGTATCAATGATTTTCTGCTTAGATGAATTATCAGGAAGTATGAAAATACCTTTTTCTATGTGTGCTTAATGCAACTGGCATGGGATTTCCAGCCAATGTTTCTTTAGTTGGTGAAATAACTAAGATGGTGTGTGGTATTTTTCATCAAATGATTCCTGGCAATTTTGTCCAACCTTGTTGGCTTGGTTTTGTGTGCATAGGCCAGCATTTAGAGCTGTGACTTCACTAAAATGCTGTAAAGTGACAAAACTGCCTATAATAACAGTCTTACGAAGATTTCACAGGAAATAAATAAAAAACTCTGAATCTGATCTGAGGTTCATGCTAATGGAAGCGCACGACTGTCCTTTGCTGTTTCAGCTGGAATGTTGCCTGGGCAGCTTACATACTGGGGAGAAATTTCAAAGACTCATTCATGGCTCAGGAGGAAATGTCTTTTATTTTACAGTTTTGGTCCTTGCTTTGGGTGAGAGTGGCCCTAGCCAACAGATTTGTTGGCAGAAAAGCAGTGACATCCCAGAGTTTAGTCCCTATAGTACTTACAAAGTGAATGACGTGCGCATGTTGCCAACTTAATTCTTGCTGCCATTCAGATTTCCCTGGAAAACTATCTTTTAACTTATAGATAGGGTGCTTGATTAAACTGGGAAAGATCTTGGTTTCAAATTTTCAGTGTGGCTTTGCAAAAGTTTGAAATAGCTCGCTCTCTCAGAATTTCTGAATGCTAAAGCCATCCTCTGCTTCTCCAAGCCACCTGGAGTGGTACAATTGTGGTCTGCTGGCACACAGTTTGGGTGCACAGAGGCAGCAAGCTTTGCCTGGGTTGTGATGAGGACCAGGAATCACCCAGAGACATGAGCGCTGCAGACAACATCTCTGTATTTCTCAAAGCCACTCACGTAGCACTACAGGGACTGACTGAAAATGGCTCATGCCCTTGGCATGCCAGAGGTCCTGCTCTGAACGGGGGCTGGGGTCCACGCAGGGCAGCGCCTGTGTGCAGTGCAGGTGTCAGGAGCACACCCAACAGCACGCCGCTGTCTGACACCTTTGCAACATCCATCAGAGGTGCCCAACAATGGGCCAAGGGCTCCCTCATCTAACTGAGGCTGTGGAGATCAAAGCCTGCCTCCCAACCGGGGGAAGCCCAAGGGAGTCAGCAGTCTCCTGCCTGTGTGTTCTTCCAGCGCTCCTCGTGCCCCTGTGCTCAGTATGAGGCGTGTGGCCTGTCCCTGTGTCACCCTTCGCTCCCCCCTCCTGCACACAGTGCCCACGCTGATACAGGCAGCCTGCAAGTGACCACCAGTGATCCGGGAAGCTGCGGTCAGTCTGAACCCCTGCCGGGGAGGGGGGTGAAGCAGAGTACTGCTGCAGGAGCAAGTGTGTCTCCTGGAACAGGTCTCCCAACCCTTTGATAATAAACATTAAATTACAGTCTAATTTCTCCCAAATGCCTCATCTTTCCAGCCTGTGAAGATCACATACGGTAATCAGCCCCAGCTTGGAGAGTCATTATAAAATCAGCGCTGCCTCGGGGCTGTGAGGAAATGCACCCCATCTGGCCCATTGATACTTAAATAACACACAGTAATGCAGAGTTTGGTTAACTAATTCAGCTGAAGCGATAACATCAGCCATGCCGCAAGATAGATTTAAAATTAATATCCCAACAGATACCATGAACAGACAAGGGAGAATATTTATCTCTTGAGACTTTCCCAAGATGATACTGATGCTTCCATTTGTTTGCTGACAGAGACTGTATATTGTACTGATTACCCATTACCCCCTATAGTCTGGAGTTTTATTAGAAGAGCAGGTTTACATGTAGATTAAAGACAGCACGGGACAATATGGAGAGTTTAGGTGGGTCAGTGGCCCTTGTGAAATTTGTTGCTTGTAAAGATAACCAGTCTGGCCAAGGTAGGAAGCAAAATTAGTGGAAAATAGAAGACCTTGAGGGCAAAGCAATAACCACAATATACGGGTCTCAGGCAAAGGGATTCTCCCAGAGGCACCAGGGAGCAGGAGAGGGCACTCTGAGGGACAGGTCTGTGCTGCATCACAAAGCTGTTACACGTCTTGCGTATACAGAGACAGAGCAGAGAGAGCAGCAGGCATCATCCAGGTGTTACCAAAGTGAAGGTCAAGAAGCAACTTGATTATTTGCATGTGCACCTTCAGAGAGAGAAAACGCCAAGTACTAATGGGCCTTCTAACACGGTGTGAGTAGCATTAGCCGTGACCCAGTAGAGAGTAGAAGCATCTGGCTGCTTCTGTCCTAATGATTACGAATAAAACCTGGAGCATGAAGTATGCAGGGAAACAAGGCATTGTATGGAGGTCTGTGGGCACTAGCTGTGTTCTCTGACTGAGCTGACACAGGGATACGCGGAGCCTGAGCTCAGTTTAGCTCTTCCCTACCCTCTCTGGGGGAGAACAGCACTGCACTGCAGGATCCCAGCTTGCTGATGCTGTGGTGCTGCTCTGTAGGGCTCTTTATCCCACAGCAAACTTTGCCTGGGCTGTAACCAGAGCACTACAGAAGTATTTGCAAAAATGAAGTACACCCACAGAGAAAAGACCTAGACCAAGACACATACTCTTGCTGCAGCTTACAAACCATGGAGTTAATCTGTGTGGCAGCAGGAGCCTGCCATGTGTTTGCTTTCCATGGGGAAGCCCACCCTGGTTACCCTGGTACCATGAGACCCCAACAAGGCTGGAGCTTCCCCACAGAAATGCTCTCCTCTGCCTATGTCCTGAGAAACAGCCAACACACCATGAAGAGAATAGACTTTCCATATGACAGCAAACAAAAGAGGAATGACGTTAGAGCCGCAGTGTCACAAGCACCATCCTTGGAGCAAGCGCCTGCCCACACAGTTTTCTATAGCTTCCAGAAGGGGCTGATATTATCCAATTACCCCTAAATCTTCTCCTCTAACATACCTTGACAGGGAATTACATGTGAGCAAAAGTTTCTGAGTGAACCTTGTTCCCTGTAAGACTTAGACTCCCTTCCGAGTAACAAGCGTAAAAATCCCCAAATCACCAGGTGCATTGCAGTGAGCCTGCAAAATGGGCTGCACAGGGCCATGGGAAAGCAGGCTCTCACAGAGGGTCCCTCTTGCTTTGCGTCACAACATGCAGGATCAAAACCTCAAAGTATTTTCCTTAAATCCTGGTGCAGTACTACGGTGGTGGATTTTACCAGCAAACCTGTTGGTTTTGAGTGATACAGTAACTGCAGTTATCAATGAAATGATATCAATGACAATCAATGATCGAGAACAGACAACTGAGGAATCCAGGAGGAGAAATCAATCTGACAGTGCTGATTTTGCCATAAACATGGTACTTGAATGGAGGTAATTGATAGGATTACCCCAGGAGTGAACCTTCAGGTGGTTTATCCCTCAGATTAGTGGCATTTTGCTGAAAAAGCCTTGTTTCTCACCAACAAATAATAACAATACATGACAGAGGAGTGAGGAAATTCTCGAAAGGTGGCACAGGACATCACAGACACTGCCTTAGCCAGTGAAACTTTCAAAAAGACAGAAAATAAAAAGGGAAAAATACAAGCAGCTAAGCAGGAAAGAGAAACAAATTCCTTAGGCCACAGAAATACTTCGATAATTTGATTTCAGGGAATGAATGGCAAGGTGTAACCCTGGGAGCTTCATTAAAGAAGAGTTTACATTTCTTATCTGTAATCTCACAGACCCCCTGGTCCTGTTTGTGCCAGAAGACCAGATGTATGGATATGTCTGCCCCCTGCAGAGGCTAATCTCCCTCCCACTCACCCCTGTTGGGGAGATATTACTTTCTGCTCTTTCAGTGAAAGGAAGGCAAGTGCTCTGCACCCAGCTGCAGGGGCTCTTGATTATTTTCAATTCTGGCTGCCAAAGTATAAAGTTCATCAATTCCTGTTGTTTTGAGAAGGAATGGGGTCCTTCCCTGCAATTTACTCTCTGTCCTCTGTCCATGGCACATGAAAACCCAGCTGGCATCATCCAGCTGAATTCGTCACTGGCTTTAAGTGAGTTAGATGAGGAGGAATACAAACCGCTTACCCCTGCTACAGCAGGAGACAGAGCCCTTGGAAACGTGTTAACTGAGGCTTCACCCACCTGCCATGAAGCGCAGACTCTGTGGCACAGACCTGGGGGATGGGGACAGCATGCAGCATTTGAAAAACAGCGCTGTCAATTCTGTGTGTTGCTTATCACAGTCGTGTCCGTTAAACCAAGGCAGAGCACTGGAAAATGCCCTGTGCTCTCTGCTTTTTCAGGTCAAAACTTCATTTAACTGGGACCGAAGTGAACGCTGTAGACTGCAGAGTGGAAAGCCTTTAGAGGGGCAGATAGTAGAAACTGGGTTGAGACCAGGAAATTGGCTGTAGAATCGATGCTAAGGAAATCCAAAGACCTGGAAATACGACAACACGTAGGCAGGACATGCAGGCAGCTTCAGCCTCACCAGACCTTCCTCCCCCTCCAGCCCCTTGCTGTCCAGTCCATCACCCTTGGGCTCCCTGTTCCTGGGTCCAGCCTTCCTTTTGTTAGCTTTTCCCTTGACAGTGTCAGGATGTGGCAAATTGCAAGCATACAGAAAACAGCCCGTGTCTCTGATTTAGGGGGATTTGTTGCTGTGGTCTGCTTTTCTCTTCTCAAGACATGTCTGTACTTATTACTGCATGACCCAGGAGGTTGGTATTGTCCCACTGGAGGACTGATCTGGGTCCGATCACACTGTGCAGAGCCAGCACTGTGCCTATGTGACTAACTTCCAGCCCCAGGACCAAGCCTTGCCAAACTGAAGCCAGGCTGAGGGATGCTTCGGGCCAAGATTCCAATAGTGGGTAAGGTTCAGTCTGCTTCTGAGGCAAAAGGAGAGCTGGAGGTAGTGTGAAGAAACCTCTCGCTCGCCTGGGCAGGGAGACTGCCTGATCTGCCCAAGGACAGCCAGAAGGCTTCACAGCACAGCAAGGTGTCACAGACCAGACCGATGCCCAGCCACAGCACTGTCACCATCACCAGTGTGCCTCTGGGAAGCAGGCTGCATGCAGTTTTGGGAGACTGACCGAAGACCTGACGTATGTGCCCTTAGCTTAAATGCCAAGAGCCACAAAAGCCCCACCCGTGCTCCCAGAGCTTTCTGAAAGGGCCAGGTTGCAAGGGCCAGGACAAACTCAGCACGGGGACCTTCCCACGCGCTGCCCCATCACCTGCCAAGGACCAGCCCTGTGAGCGGTGGCCCACACCTCCTCCTACAGCCGTACCCCGGCCAGCTTCTCCTCCCTGCCTGGGCTGTGCCTGGCTCGGGGACACCAGCCGGGCCGCCCGGAGCCACCGGCGCCGCCGCGGGGACGCACCGTGTCCCGGCGTGGGGCCGTGCCGAGGGCACCCGGCGCCCCTCGCCGCATCCGGGGGAGAAGCCCCGCGACCGGGGGAGCCCTCGGCGGCTCCGCGGGCTGCTCGTCCCCCTGGGAGCGGCGGGCGCCCGGTGCTGCGGGGCTGCCGCGCTCCGCCCGGCGGCAGAGGAGCGGTGCGGCGGGCGCGGCGGTGCCGAGGAGCGGTCCCGGTCCTGCCCGGCCCCGCCGCCCCGGGACCGGCTCCTGCCCGGCCGGGGCCGCAGCCCAGCGCCCCTGCAGCAGCCCGGGCTCGGCCCTAGGTGGCACCGCGCTCCCGCCGGCACAGCCCCCGCCGGTCCGGGCAGCCGCCCGAGCCGCACCGCGCCCCCGCCAGCCACCCCGTGCTGCCCCGCTCCCCCCCGTGCTGCCTCTGTACTGCCCCCCGTGCTGCCCCCGTGCTGCCCTGCTGCCCCCCGAGCTGCCCCATGCTGCTCTGTTCCCCCTTGGCTGCCCTGCTGCCCCCCGAGCTGCCCTGCCCTGCCCCCTTGCTGCCCCTGCCCCGCTGCCCTGCCCCACGCCCCTGCCTGGCGCTTGCTGCCGCTACAGGTTCAGCCCCACACCGAGACCCCACCGCTCCCTGCGGACACAGCACAGCGCTCCCACCCTCTGGCTGCTGCCCCCTGCCCTCGCCCGCACTGCTGCCCCGGTGCCACCTCTGGCACCCCTTGCGCAGATCCTGGTGTGGGGGCAGCTGCACAGGCAGGACCTCTGCCCCATGGGATTCCCTTCCCTGGACCAGGTCCCCTCCAGTGCAGCCATTACGCTGCAGTCCAGAGGTCTGGGAGATGGGATGCTGCCTTGCCGAGTCTGGCACAACACCCAGGACCAGCTCCACCTCTCATCCTCACCCCTGGGCCAGCTCCGCTCCAGTCACAGCTTGGGCAGTCCAGGACCCCAAGTTGCTGCTGGATTTCCACCCAGTCGCCCATCCCAGGAACTACTACGGGGCCTGAAGCTGGTGCTTGGCTTGGGCAATCCCTCAACAGTTAAAGTGGGCCATGGAGAGCATCCATGGAGAGCATCCCCCATTCCCTCCCCCAGGGGACTGATCCCCCAAGATCCTCCTGCCTTGGGGTTCCTCCACTCTGAGTCTGCCTCGCTCCCCATCCTGCCGCTCCCCATCCTGCCTGCTCGCGTGGCTCATGCGCTGCAGGAGCAGATCCCCACAAAAGCAAATGCCCAGGATCTCTCTGGCTGCTACAGGGACAACCCACGGAGACATGCTGGGAGAGCGGGTCAGGCAGAGCAGGGCAGCTGGAGTGGGGCAGGGAAAGCAGGGCAGGGAGAGCAGGGCAGCTGGAGCGGGGCCATCCTGACTGCCCTGCTTCCTGGCCAGTGGGGCAGAACCAGCCCTGTTTTGCTCCTAGGTGGGCTTGGTGGTCCTGGACCCACATGCAGAGGGGGATGCCAGGATCCCACCTCTGCTCACAGCGGTGCCTATGTGCGAAGCTGCTTTCCCTCACTCCTTGTCCAGTGAAACACACTGGGGACAAAGATACACTTCAGCAGGAGGCTGACGGTTCACCCCTTGCCACAGAGCCCGTTTAACTCCATCCACCTCCTCATTTACTTGTGGGCCTTCGTTGCTGGCACTTCTTCACCCTGATGGACAGCATTTGCACATGTTCTTATCCAGAACATGGGGCTTTGCAGCCACTTCTCTATTACCGTAATTTTAGCTCAGACACAACCAGAACTCCCACCCTGTCTGGGCGTCTCAATGCAGAAAACAAGACTAAACTATTTTGGGATGTTTTTCCCTTTTCCTCATACTTGGGTGCTTTCCCATGTGGCTAAGTCTTTGGAGCCTTGGGGAGGGTGAACCTGTTTTGCACACACACACACACACACAGAGGAAAGCTGCCCCTGGACCTTTTGCACACTTTAACCCTCCTCTGACCATGGGCACCTCCCATGCGAGGCAGCTTCGCGCTCTGCTTGGTTTTCCAACCTAGAAAATGTATCCAGTGTCAGGGGATGAGCTGAGAGCACCACAGATGGGAACAAACGCCCAGTTTCCATCTGCACCATCCTCTTTGTCACCTTGTCTGGTCACACCTTGCCAAGATGCCCAGAAAATTGCATGCTGCTGCCCCGTGGCAGGGTGGGGACATGGGTTTGGCTCCATTGGCCTGGCTCATGTGAAAAAGAGCCTGAAAAATGCCCCTTCTCCTCCATCACTCCCATTTTAGTCCTTATTGCTTGGCACTCGCTAGGGAAAGGCCGGCACAGAGCCGAAGCGAAGTGCAAACCTTCCCCCCTCCTACCTCTGTCACAGCCAAGGGTCTCTCCATTGAAGTTTACTTAAAGGTCTAATAAAATTTCCAAACTGGAAAAATACTTTATGCGGAGGGTTTGCTTTGTTTAAAGGAAGAGGACCGTAAAGATAAAGCCTCGCCTGCCCGCTGCTCCCCTCCCGCTACCAGGGCGAGGGGCTGCAGCACAGCCCTTCCCACCCAGCCCGGCTGCGGACGGAGGAAGAGCTTGTTTTCCTAAAGAGAAGTCTGAAGATTAAAAGGGGGGAAAATCAGCCATTTGGAATCCTCTACTGACGCTGCAAATACCCTCGTTAATAGATATGTCTCGTTTTGTTACCTCATTTTAATTAATCATTAAACAAAGACAACTGCCAAATTTTGGCTCTGGCTCTGAGCCTACAACTGACTTGGAGCCCTTGAAAAATAGACTATTTATGGTGCCTGGGCTTAAAGCTTAAATTTCTTGTATAAACTTTACCCTTCCCAAGAATAGCGTGGGGAGTGCATTGCCGGCTGCATCTGTGGTGCCCCACGCCCCTGAGCCCTGCGTGGTCTGCAGCAAGACCAGGCGGGAGTAGGGTCCCTCTGGCTACTGACAGCTCCATCTCGCTGCAGAGAAGTTCCAGGGGGTCCCTCAGACAGGTGCTGTCCATGCACGGGCAGGTGCCCTCAGCACAGGACATGCCCAGTTCCCATTGCCAAGCGAGAGCGCTGGACTTTGGGCTGAGTGTCCTGATGCAGAGTGTCCCTGCATCCCCCAGGGATGGCTGGGTGTCTAAAGAAGTATTTGTACATCCCAGAAAAGGCAGGGTATGGGGGTGAATAACAGACTATATGGCCATGACTTCTGCATCCAGCCCTGCCACTGCCTGCACAGGACGGAGGTTCCCATCACTGCTTCATACATACAGCCGACACCAGAGCTCCTGGAGTCTGCACTGTAGTGGCCAGAGCTGTTGAGGCTGCCCACAGCAGGGACCCAGGGCTCCTGTGTCTTCCTTTGGATGGTGGCTTGGGGTTCCACAGACACTAAAAGGTCATTTTTATTCCTTCACACTTTTCTTCTTTTTTTTTTTTTCTTTTTCTTGTTTAGAGTATCTTGGGGACAGGCTGCAGCCTGGCCTCCCCCATCCTCTCCCATGGCAGGCAGGGAGGGAGCTTTCTTGGTGGGCTGGGGCTTGGTGCAGCCCAGCTGGAGGGCACGGCAGCACAGGAGAAGCAGCCCCAGCACAGACTTCTGGCTGGCCGACTCATCCAGCCGCCTGTGCCGGGTGATGCTTGGGGGCCATGTAGTTTGAAGCAGGGCCTGGGGTCTTGGGGTGGTATGTGCCCTGGTGTGCTGTTGCAGAGCATCCTGCTGCAGAGCTCGCACTGTCCTGGGCTCCTGGCCTCATGTGAGTGCCTACACATGCACACACCCCACCCATGCACACACAGCCCAGAATCTGATGCGAATCGATCCAGCACCTTGTGTGGTGTCACACAGACAGCATCACCCTGAGACCTCCCTCCTTGCACACATGCATGGCTGAAATAAAGGCCAAGGAACTCAGGGCTGTCTGCTCCAAGGCCGAGCCGTGCTGTGCCATGCTCGGCATCCCAGCAGTTACCTCAGCACTTCACACTAGCACTGGTGTCCTGGTTTTGGGTAGTTCCCCTACAGCAGCACTGGTAGGCCCTGTGCTTTGTCGGTGGGGCAATACCACAGCCCACCAGCCCTTTGTGGGATCTTGACCACTGCAAGCTCCCTGGATGCTGGGCTGAGGATGTGAATAAGATGACGTGCCAAGACGATCAATGAACAGGGGTGCCTGCGGCATGCGTCTGCCTATGCATGGGACACAGAATCAGGCAGGGTGCAGGACAAAGGGCATTCAACCCTCCCAGCACCTCAAGAGCAGCTAAGATGTAAGGGCTGCGAGCAAAAGTCACCCTGCACAGTTGCTGGCTGCATCCCAGAGCCGGGCTGAGGGCACACACCATGCAAGGGTGGTGTTTCCCACACAGCTGCCCTGACACAGAGCGTGGCCAGGGCTGAGTCCCACGGCCACGGGGCCGTCTCGCCAGCCGAGGTCCAGCTGGCCCCGCTCGGGAGTGTGGCTGACTGCAGCCGGCACTGGGATCCACACCGGCTCTTGCTGACCTGCTCCTCCTGCCCTGGAGAGGGAACAGGGCCAGGCTGCAGGACAAACTCCTCCAGCTGTGGCCCGGAACCCGCAGCTCATATTTCACCCGGCTCACAGCTCTCCCACTCGGTGACACCAAACGCGTGTCACACACACTAGAGGCACAGGCTGACGGCCCCCCTCCCGCCCACACAGCCTCAGCCCCTGATCCTCCAGCCTCTGCCCTCCATCTCCCCGCCTCAATAGCTAAAATAAACTGTCTGATACACAGCCGGCATGGTGCTGGGAGGCTGAAGCTGGATGGAAACCCAGCGAGGCATGTGCAGTGCCAGACACTCCAGGTCATGTCCCCACCTGCCTGGATCCAGGATGCTGCCTAATCCAACCTTGGCATCCCGCTTCCCCCTGGCAAGCCCTCGGGACACCCCATCTTGAGCAAAGCCTGAGCACCCAGAAGTGCGTGCAGCCACGCCACTGCTGCGCTGCTGCAGCCCGTGGAGGTTTGCAGCACCCATGGGCAGACGGGAAGAGCAGCTGTGTGGTGCGGGCAGCAAATGCCACCATGCACCCGTGCTGGCTGCTCACATGCTCCCACAAGATTGCCAATGGAGGCAACCCAAGCTGTCCGCTGGCAGCACGGCCACACCACCTCCATGCCACCTGTTGATGACACCATGCCATCAACCCACTCATTGCCATGGGCTGCACGGCCTGGAGGACGGAGGTGAGCCCCTCTGCTGTGGGATGCTACCAGCTCACGACACCGATGGAATAAACTCACCACATGTGGAAACTGATCCTCTGGCCCATGGTGTTAACCAGCTGCTGGCCACGCGGGTGGCCCTGCTGCACAGCCAGCACACAGGTGTCCCTCTGAAAGCTGCTGTGAAATGGATCCATCACCCTCCAGAGCTCCCTCTCCTCCCCTCAGCCTGGCCTGGCTGCCCACACTGGACCAGGACTCTGGTGTTACTGCAGGGCCGTCCTGCCCCACCTGAGCTCTTGTGGCAAAACTGGTTGAAGACCTTCCAGCATGAAGACTTTCCAGTGGAAACTCAAATGTCCCCTGTCAGCAGTGACAGCATGGACAGTAGATGTCTTGAAAGAAAGCTCAGAGGAGTTGTTCCACTGCCTGCTGTGGACTGTTAACTCTGAACCCTAATGATGACAGCCTATATAACACCACAGGTACTATGCAGCACATTAGTACAGAAACACCTCTCCACCTCAGAAGTGTTGCTGTTTCTCTTTGTGTCTCTGCTCTAAAACCCCTGTGCTCCTAAAGGACACTTCTTGGACTGTAGCTGTGCTTTGTCCAAACATACTACAGGCAGACCTGAGCCAGGCAGAGCGTCTAGGTGGGATATGGATTTCCACAGGGACCACCATGCCCATTAGATTATTGATGAAGGCCCTTTTAGGTCTCTGGCTTCAGCCTCTCCTAGATCAGAAGCTGCTTTGCCAAGAGGGCTCTGCTTACAGGCTGCCACGTAAACAAACGTGGTGGGAGCCAAAGATTTATGGAAGAGCTGGGGAAGGGCTGGGGGAGATCCCCCCGCTACACACGTCTGCTTGGCCCACGACTTCTGCACAGACCAGAGAGACGTGTTTGTTAGTATGAACAGCAGGTTCGCTGGCGGGTGAGTTTACAGTGAGATGTATATAAATAAACAGAAGAAAAAGGACTTTCCCTGCACAGAGGGGCGGCACCCTGCCTGCTTGGGGAAGGCTGCCCTTGGGCTGGGTGCCGGTTGGATGAAGGGGTTTCTTCAAGGGAGCTACCTGTTGGTGTCAAAAAACCTGCAGTATTATTATTTTTTTTTTGAAGGGTGGAAGCTGGGGAGGGGGTGTGTGGGCAGAAACCGCCACCAGCACTGTCCCCAGCACACAGCACAGTGGTGGCACCCGTGGGTGGACGTCATTCTGCTCTTGATCCATTAGGAGAAAGCACCAGGGAGAGGATTTGTAGGGCAGAGGCAGAAAAGGCACAGGGAGCACAGGCAGGGAACCTTGGGGCTGTGTAGATGGGGAAAAGAGGAACACCCTGAGCAGAGACACTGCCTCTGGGGCTGCTCCTGTGCTCGACAAACAGTATTTAGCCCAAGTGATGAGGGCTGCACCTGGGAAGACCCTCTCTCCCTCCAGGTTCCCTTCACAGCAGCAAGAGCCTGCAAACCTCCAGCCTTCAGCCAGGGATCAAAAGGGAAAGAGTCGATTTAAGGGACAGTAAAGAATTATAGGCTGCACTGGCAGAACTTAGCTCAGCTCAGCTGAGCAGGATGGGCTAGGCTAGCCTGAGCCCCGAAAAGGAGGTTTGATAGGTGGGAAAGCAATATTTTTAGGGCTTCAATGCACAGGTGAAATCGTAAGGCATTCAGTTCATACATCACTCCCAAGGACCAAATCTAGAGAAATCAAGTCCTTTGGGACCCTCTGACACAGCAAACACGAAGCAGAGCAGCTCCGTTCCCAAGGTGAGGCCGTGTCCCTGGCATGCAGGACAGGGTCTGTGAGCACCCCTTTCCCCTTCCCCAGGCAGTGCTGCTCCCCAAAACTGCCTCTGGTACCCCCTGACCCGGTGCTTCTGTGAGCCTGAGGGTGCTGCGGCTGTGCGGGTGCGTGTCCCACAGCGGCGGGGAAAGAGAAGAAGAACTTGGGGTGCCCTGCGCACCGGACCTGCCTGTCGAGGGAGCCCTCGGTGCCCGTTACCCCCCCTCGCCACGCGTGTCCCGGGGGTCGGAGCTGTGTCGCACGCTGTGACGGGCGCGCAGCGCCGCCAGCCCCGGCCCCCCCCCCGGGGGGACCCGGCCCCCGCCTCCCCCCCGGGCGGGCTGTCGGGCAGGGGCTGGCCCCAACCCGCGCATCTCCGGGCCGGGGTCCCTGCCCGGCTCCCCGCTGCGGGGGCAGGACCCCTCCAGCCGCCCCCGCTCCGGTGCGGGGACACCGGCGGAGGTGCGGGGCCGAGCGCGGGGGGCTGTGCCTGGGGCAGGAGGGGGCAGACGCCCGGTGCAGCCGCCAGCCCTGCGCTCCTGGCCGCCGTACGGCGGGGCCGGGGAGGGGGCGGGGGCGGGGAGGGGGGGGGCGGGGCGGGCTGCCGCGGGGGCGGGGGGGGCCGGAGCCGCTGCCCACCGCCCGCAGCCCCGGGGCTCGGGCCCGGCCCGGGAGCCCCGCAGCGCTGGCGCAGGGCGGGCCGGGGGCGGGCGGCCAAGGCAGGTGGAGGGGGCGGCAGGGCAGACCCGCACCGCACCGCACCGCCGCCGCCCCAGCCCGGGCAGGGCAGGGCAGGCTCCTCCTCTTCCTTAACTCTTGCGGGGGCCAGAGCGGAGCCCGCCGCCCTGGGCTGCAGCCGGGGGGGCCGCTTGGCGCCGGGCAGCCCCCGGGCTCCGCGCTGGGGCCGCCCCCCCCTTCCCCTCGGGCACAAGGCGGGGCCGCCCGCAGCGCCCCCCCCCCCCCCCCCCCCCCCCCCGCCTGCAGCCCGGCCCCGCTCGCCCCCCGCGGCGATGCCCACCCCGCCCCGCACCTGCGGCCGGAGCCCGGCAAGGTGAGGGACCCCCGGCACAGCCCCCACACGCCCACCCGGCCAGCCCGGCCTCCCTCCTGCTCCGCGGGCTGCAAGAAGTTAATTTATTTTTGGAAAAGCAGCTCTCAGAGTTTGTCTAATTCCACCCGCACCAGCTCCTTTCACTCTATTTTAAACCAGTTCTTACTGTGCTTCAAGTTTATAAAAAACAATCCCTGCTCCCTGATAAAAGCAGCCTTAATCTGCGGAGAAAGCAAGGAGTCAAAAAAGCAGCATCTCCTCCAGGACACTGTAGCTCAGCCGAAAAGTTTGCAGGTAATTTAAGTTTCCTACTTTACGTCTTTCTGTTCTTCCAGCTGCTTTCTCACCTGCGTGTTGGGTTATGTTGACACACGGCACCTACGTGCTGCAGCATCTCCAGGGAGATGGAGCACGGCCAGGCATGGCTGGTACCGGCTGCTCCTCCGGGGTTATTGGTGGGGCCTGGGTGGCTGCTGGCCCCTGGCACACCGGGACGATGCGCAGCCCGACAGGAGCGCGGCGCTTGTTCGGGAGCTGGCACAAGGTGCATTTAGCACATGGGGAGCTGGCCTTCCTGGAGAGGCTGGCAGGGGAACGTGGAGAGGATGCGGCGGCTGCCTTTGTGGAGGGAGGACGATGGTGAAGGGCCATGTGAGGCTCCCAAAGGCTCTTGCTTTGCTGCAGCCATGTGGAGGCTGCTCTGATGGTTACTCTAATCCCTCCACCACAGCCAGTGCAGAGGGTGTCCCTCCCAGCCAGTCAAGCTGTGGGATGGCAGCCTGCTTTTACTCGTCTTGCTCCTGCTTTGTCAGGAGGACTGTCTCACAGCTCCGTTAACTGTGGAGGGTCATTCTGGTTGCACCAAGTGCTCAGCCGTTTAATGCAACTTCTCCGTGACTCACCAATGCAACCCACAAAAACTGTTTAGAAAAAGTTCCCGGCATCGCTCACGCTCAGAAATCCAGGGCATTTATGGACCGCTTTGTTTCTTTTAAACGAACGCATTGCAAAATGCCACCAGTCATAAACTACTGATGTCATTTGTTGAGCTCTAAAGCACTTGGGGGAGGTTTTGTCAGCTTCGTGCAGGGCTTTCTGGTGTTTCAGGGTTAATACTTCCGAAAGCACCGCCTTGGCAGCCGCAAAACCCTTACATTTCCAGCAAGGTCGGACTGTTCGGGAGTGGGAAGGGTGGCAGCGGCCACCAGGACAGGGCTGTGCCGCTTCCCTCTCCTCCTGGCAGGCTGGTGACCCAGTGCTGCCCACGGGTGACCTCTCTCCTCAGCCGAGCGGCCCTCGGGGCATGTACATGTGTTTTTTGAAAAGCGATGAGGGTTCAGGTTTCAGCGCTGTGCATTACAACTGCTGCTTTGCCCAGATCCGGCTTATTTGACTTTTACTTTTTGCCTATTGGTGAAACACACATCATTTCAGCTGTGAGTGGGGAAAAAAAAAAACCACCAGAAGGCAGGAAAATTAAAGTTGCGGGGTTTTTTTGGAATGCGTGACCTGATCTCTCCTATAAATGTCACTTTTCAGATGACCTGAGGGACAGCAGAAGTCGGTGACCCCACGTCCACCTCTCTGATGCTGCTCTCTGTGGTGCTGCCCCTGTGTTTTGGTGGTCCAGCATGCAGGGGAAGGCAAATGTGGTTGTTGTGTGGAGTGTACAGGCTAAAAATAGTTTCCCCCTCGTGCTCCATCTGAATGGGCAGTCACATATGACTGTACATGGATTTGTCTGATAGTCCTGTTTCAGTGTAAGAGACAAAATATCTTAGTTATGGCTTTGTTCTTCAGCTAACAATGGGTAGCTAAAAATATCTTTGTTCCACTCAATAAAGTTCTCTCAAGGGGAGACACTAACGTTACATTTTTGCCAAATCTGTGCAAAACGCAGCCAAAGAAAATGCACATTTTTGCCAACAACTTTTCATAAAGCATGTAACTAGCAGAAAACTCCATACTGTTCTGTGAGCAGGGCTGCACTGTCTGCTGTGCGCAGCATCCCGGGGCTCCTGGCTGTCCTGCTCCCGGGAGCATCTGAGGAGGACGAGGCACATGGCCTCCTCCCCATCCTCCTCCTCTTCTTCCTCCCTGCAGTTCCAGCTATACCGCAAGCCGCCAGCACATTTGGGCTTGGTGGGCACAAGGTGATGCGCTGCTGCCTGCTCGTGCCTGGCAGGGGGAGATTGCCCTGTCGCTGCCAGTGGCAGCTGGTTGGTGGTCGCTGTGGTCTCGCTCCAGTTCCCTTATTTCCCGTTTTATGGCAGCCAGGACTGGAGGCCGGCCAAGCCGGCCCAATCCCGCTGTGCAGGCGCTGCGCTCGTGTTAAAAGCCTGGCATGGCTGCTGCAACACACTCACAGCCTGACAGCCAAGAGGAAACCAGCAGAGCCCACACTGAGCTGGCACGGTCCCCGTGGAGAGGAAGGAGATGGGTTCTCCTGTGCTCACCCCCTTCTCCAAATAAAATCACCACCTCCCTGCTGCTGCCACCCTGGTCCCCAGTGCCTGCCCTCCAGCAGCAGATCTGGGTGACCCCAGCTGAGAAAGGAGCTCTTTCCATATCAAAGCTGTTTTGGATGAGTAAGAAGCCACACAGTTTGCAAAAGGCACTTTGTTTTCTCATTTATAAGGACCCAGGCTCAGCTGGAGCTCACTTTGTTTTAGGGCTGGAGAGCTGCCCACCAGGTGCTTGCTGAGTGGGACCAAATCTTGGCTTAGCTTTGCCCATCATCAGGAAAAGAGGCTGAGCTTCTTCTGCCTTCCCTAGTACTGCAGTTTTCTGGCTGCAAATCATTCTTGTAGCTCTTCTTTGAACCTGTTCCCATTTTCCAGCACCCCTCCTTGTTGTAGGCACAACAACCAGTCATGGTCTCCCTAATTCTGGATGTCTCTATCTGTGCTAGATTTGCTCTCCAAGCCACGGTGCCAGGTCCAGGGCTCCTACTCAATCAGTTGTCACTGTGCCCTTTCCTGCAACCTTGTCACATTGCTGCTTTTGTCCAGGGTCACTCTGTTTTGCAGGTGGCCACGTTAAACCTCATTGGCATTCAGGTAGGGACATTTTGGCAGAACAGAGAAGGTTGGTGGGTTATGGCAGAAGCAGTCCCCTGTGCCAAGACTTGCAGGGCTGGTTTGATGCTGGTGAGCAGCTGAGGTTACTGATGGAGGAGGGATACAGGCCAGGGGAACACTGCGTGGCTCTTCCACATGTCACAGCTGGAGCAAATCGTCCCTCTGCCTGGCAATTATCTTGCTCCTTCACCACCCCTGCTGTGGAGGGCCTGTCACCTGCTTGAAACGCTAAGCTCCAGAGGTGGGCTGCCTGCCCCGGGTGGACAGCTGCATCTTTTGGGAAAAAAAATGCTGCCTGATGTGATTCATGCAGTGTTTGCTGCTGCAGTATTCCTAGAATGTACCTGCTTTATTTCTTGGCCTTCTTGACTGCTATTGGAGGGGAGCTAAGTTTAAGTACTGGGTATTAGCCTGCAAAGATGTCCAGCTGCTGCCATTGGGTTCAGGGTCTGCATGCAGCCCATGAGGGGGGGGTACCTTGGACCAGGGGTGCAAACACAGGACAGAGGTCCCCAAGCTGAAGGGCAGGAACCTGCTGGGATGTTGCTGTGCCAGATATGACACATTTGTGACAGGGTTGTAAGATCCAAGAGGATGCCAGTGAGCTGATAGCTGGGAAAGGGAAGAGAGCACACTGGGTCATGGTGTCCAGCTCCTTACTGTTTGGAAGGCTTGCAGTAGCATTGTTGTGGTGAGGCACAAGCAGGACCTTTCTGGTAGAGGACAGGAGGCAAGTTCATAATTTTTCTGGCTAAGATGACCCAAGGATGGCAGATTCCCCTGCTAAGTCTGCAGAGCCTGATCCTTCAACCTGTGTCTCCTGTAGAGGCACCTGTTTTGAGATTGCCCAAATAAATCACACATGAGCTCCAAGGGTGGTATGGGCGCTGGGCACTGAAGTCCAGGAGTGTGATCCTAAGCATTCCTCCCAAGTCATTGTGGCTCCAGGTGCCTGCCGCCAGCCATAGAGATGGCGACAGCCAGCAGGTAGGGCTGTTGCCATCTCTGTGATGGCCCATCTTTCATTCACTTGACTATAGGGGTCTCATCTGCCCCCTGCTTCCCGGGTGAGTCTTTTCATCTGCTGCTTGCTTTGAAGCAGGGACAGCCATTCTGCAACCAGGAGTGCTCGTTTCATAGACAGGCAGGGAGGAGGACCCTCCATACTTGTCCTTCTTTCTGAGCCAGCCCTTAGCTGGTTTTCAGTCCCAGAGACAACAGTGCAAGGAGTGCAATCAGGGGAGGCAAGGGGAAAGGTTGTGGCCACGTCCACGCACTGATACACGGGTGGGGGAGCAGTATGGCAGACCTTGCCCAGTCTACACCTATGGCCAACTGCCAGGACGTGGGGGCTTCTGGCTTCCAGGGGCAGCTGTGGACATGGGCCATCATACATGGGACTGGCTCATCCAGTCAGGATGGCCCTCCTGTCACCAGAGGATACTCCTTTGGGAATCTTCTAGCAAAGTGTTTGCATCTGTGTGGCCCCAAGATGGGATCTCATGACTAAGCATTTATGCATGTGGCCTCACCATGACCTGCTGTGGTTATCTCCTGTCTTACCAGCTGGTGCTGCTCATCAGGTGCTAATGATTTAGTTTAAACTGTGAGGTAATTTCTGAGAACTTCAGGTGGGACCATTCTGTTGGAATCTTCCAGGTTGGGCTGTCTGTGTGGCACATGCGGCTTCCTGGTCAGCACACTCCTCTTCCTGTGTTCACACAGCCCATCCTGCTCTCAGGATTGTCCCTTTCCACACATTGGTCCTTGGCATGTGATGCTGAAGCCAGAACAGCCGGTGAAGTGACCTTCCTGATTCTCTGGACACTGCACCTGGGACTGGCCTATGTCCATCGTGCAACATGTCCCAGGCATGCAGCAGCCACCAGCTCGGTGCTGTGGGCATTGTCCTGGAGAGTGCACCAGGGCAGGGGACATAAGTCCACCTTTTCTGACTCATGTTGATTTATGTCCTAACCTCAAGCCAAAAATACACCCTGCTTGCACAGGCACTGTTGGAACAGATGCAGAAGGCTTATCAGCTGGCCCCAGGGACTTCCTGGTTCTGGACCTCATCGTGAGGGTGTGACAGCCACGAGTACCTTGAGGAATGGAGCCGTGCCCTCCCTCCGAGCATGGAGGTGTGGGGTCTGCTGCCTCTCCTGCAAGGATGGCAGTGGGACTCCACAGCACATGCTGTGGGTAAAGCATCCCCCCTACAGACAGAGCTCTGCCTGATGGAGAACAGCCAACTTCCCAGGCAGCTCGTTTTTGCCAGGATATTTGCCCATCTACCAGCACACTGTGCAATGTGACTCCTGGTGTAAAGCAACAGGGCATCCCTGGAGGGCTGCAGATGTGTGATGAAGGACCAATAGATGCCTTTGCAGAGCTGGGAAGGAGTTAAACGAACTAAAATGAAATCCAGGCAAAAGTGAAAAGGCTTTTCCACCCACCCCTCATGCTGACCAGGGACTAGCCCCAGCCTCCACCAGCTCCTGCTCTTTTCTGGGTCTGTCCCAGCACTGCACAGTGCAGGCAGCAGGAGACCTTGGGGTGCCAAGAGCTGCTCTTTGGGAGCAACAGGGCAGATGTGGGACCTGTGACAGCTCTGTGCTGACCCCATTCCGACACTTGGCAGTGTTGCCAGTGCTGAGCATGTGCCCAGGGAGGTTCCTCATGGTCTGTCCCTGTGGGCTCTGCTCAGGAAGGAGGACCTCATGTTGGCACTGTGTATCTCAGTGAGCATCATCCAGCCCACAGGCAGGCTCTGACCTCTAATGGGGAAGACTGCCCCTGTCTTTCTGCGTGTTAGCAGTATGACTGGTGTCCGGTCTGTGTGATATTCTCCATTCCCAGTAAATAACTCTCCATTCCCAGTAAATATCTAGGGCACACGCATGAACTCACTATACACCTGCTTAAGTCAGGCTTTTGCACCCTGCAATGCTGCCTTTGTAACATCCCTCTCGCCCTGTCAGAGCTCGTGCACAGCCATTGCTGCTCTCTCTGTTGTCATTAGTGTGGGCTCAGGGTCCCTCTCTTCCCTGTGCCACTGCCCAACCTTGTCCCAGCCCTGCATACCATGGGTGCTGGGGTACTGCTGGTTTCCCATGTCTCTGCCCTGGGAAAGGCTGAGCAAAGACAGGACCTGCAGAAACCCACGGTGTTTCACTCTGGCTTTCTCTGCTTTGGTTCTCCCATTTCCCCCAGTAGGGTGCCAACAGTGCCAGCCACGCTGCCCACAGACTTTCCTGCAGCAAAGCTGTCCCTGACACCTCAGAGCCGTCATCCAAGTGCAGCAGCTCACACCTAGTTTCTGTGTCTCCCTGGACCAGTCCCCTGGGCTTTCTTCTTTCTTGTAGTCCTCCAAGCGCGTTAAATGCAGAGCTGCTTTTATTCTTTATGTTATTTTTCAGCCTTGCCAAGGCCAATTTGTCCCCGCATGCTGCTATAGCCAGCAGAGGGAAAGAAAACAAAGTGGCTGTGGCCTACTGGGGAGGACAGTTTGCCATACTCTCATTCAGAAAGGCTTCTCTGCTCTTAGGATGAGTTTGCGAGCAACGGGATGATGCTGTTCCCACAGTGCATTACATCACTCCCAAACTGACTGAGTTTTGCAACTTCCCTGCATTTCTAGAAGCTAAATTACTGCTGAGGTAGGGCAAATGATCAGGAAATTGGGCTGAGCATCTTGCTGTAGGAGCCAGTTTTAAGGCATTCCTACAGGGACTTGCTGAAATGCAGAGGGACCCGGGGATGAAAGAACTGAAGAGAGCACATGGACCCAATTGGATGCGGATCCAGATCCAGCACATGTCTGTGCGTGATGTTCCCTATCTGCACTGCAGGCTAATGCAATAAATCAAAGTGGATCACTAGAAGAAGGCCTGTCAGAGCAGGTCATTTCGCAGGGCTTTGACATCGGCCAGCCAGCTGCTGGACGGGGCATATGGAGTTTGTTTAACTACCAGCAGCAGCACGTATTGCCTTGGGTCCAACAGCTTGTTTTGCAGTGCAAGTAACAATAAAATGCATTTGCAGTTGACGGAGGGTTGCGATGCCATGTGGGATTTGCTCTCAGCTCAGGAAATGTTCCTGGGAAAGTCTTTTCTCTCCCAATGTAAGAAGAAGAGACTCAACTCATTTCTGAAGTGGGACGATGAATAATAACTCTCCAGAGATGTGGCAAATGCTGCAAAACAGCCTCACATAGCTGTGAGCCCCAGCTCAAAGGACCCCGCTGCGTTCTGTCCCTGGAAAACTCACAGGGTCTTATTTCTGCTCAACAAACAGCACGTAGGCATCCCCACCAGTGGCTGTCATCACCACCCTGAGGAGCCGTCCTGGCATGCCGTACGGAGTCCCCGGGCTCAAGGCTGACAAACTGCTCCCTCCCCGGAGATCGCCTTTCTCTGCCGCACCAGCGCGCCTGTCCCTGCGCCACACGGGCTTCCCCTCGTTGGGTGTTTCTGTGGTGGCCCAGCAAAGGGCAGGATGGTTGCAAATACCTTTTGGAGTGCGGAGCTGCTGTCAGCACGGCCAGGCCTGCTGCTGCCTCCAGCCTCACTGCTGAGCAGAGTTCAAGTGCCAGAAATGGTCCTTTAGGTGGTGTTTGAGCTTGGTAATTTCCTTGTGCCACTGCTTACACATCCCCTGTCACTGCTCTCTGCCCTCTTTGTTCCTCTGGGGCTTTTCTGTAAGTGGCTCCAGGCATGTGTCCCACCAGGCTCCAGCATGCATCCCCACCCCACTGCAGACCCTTCCTGCAGGAGAAGTTTCCTCTTCTCTTTAGCAGTGTAATCAAAGTAGGTGTGAAGAAGGTGTGTGACTCCTCTATCTCCATCAATGCAGCAGTTTCAGGGCCCTCCTAGCAGGGACTCTCATGTCCACATGGTGCCCAGTGCCATGGGGCCACCAGGGTCCTCCCAGGGCCCAAGAGGTTGGATAATGTTGCTGCAGGGGACTCTGCATCATCCCAGAGGTCTGTCCTGCTGTCCTGCTTCACCTTCAGGAGTGTGCGATAGTGAAAGGTAGACACACAGCCTTTCACAAGGGCTCCTAAACACCCTCCTTAGCTCAGTTTGAACAAGAAGGATACCAAAAATATTTATCTCAAGCAGCAGGGCCAGCACTGGTTTCCTCCTGAGGAAACCCTGCTACTCCAGAGCCCGCCCCGGGACTGCAGAGCCATGGGGAACAGCAGAGGCAGAAGGCTGGGCAGCAGTGGTGCCCCACGACTGCTGCCTCAAGATGTGTCTTTCTAGACTGCTGTCCCCCCTCTGAGACACCTCCTACCAATCTTGACTTGGATGAGGCATCCACAGGCTCCTGAGTCCAAGTGTCTGGCTCACGTGGGCTGAGCACAGGGAGCAGCCAGGGTTGAAGGGTGGAGAGGTCCTGGACACAGCATGATCAGGGCACCTGAGAAGAGGGGCAGGGCTGTCATTTGGGACCACAGCAGATGGTTTTCTGATGGGGGAAGGTGCATTTGGCTCAGCCCTGGGTGCAGGAGGCGACGTGCCACTGCAAGGGGAGCGCTGCTGTTACTACAGCACAGGGGACCTGTTAAAGCCGGGACATAAGGAGTGCGCTGAGCACTGGTGCTCACAGTGGTTAACCCACAGCACACTTGCCAGGCCTAGAGGAAGAGATAAGGGATGTCTAAGCGCAGAGTGGGAGTCAGCAGCTCTTTGGATGTGCCAAGAGCCCTGGTTTTGTACTCTGTAGCTGTACAGCAGTCTTGACAATAAGCCCATGCAGGCACTTCTGTTGGGGATTTTCACCCGTACAGTGCACTTGGTGGTATCTGCTCCCCTGCACTGCCTTCTCTGGGGCCATCTGACTGCAGCACGCACGCTCTGGCTGCCCAGCTCCCCAGCCATTTGTCACTGAGAAATTTAACTTTCTGAAGCCTGCAAGCTTGCTAAGAATAAACTTAATAAATTAGTGAGCATATTTAAAGTGCACCACTGCTCGCTGATCTGGCATTTTAATCTACTTGTGAAGCTATCCAGAGTGTTTGCTCAGCGTGTGGCCAAGTTCTGAAATATTTGCATGCTGCTATTGTCAGTACATCTTCTGACCCTTTGCAAAAGGATGGCAGGAAGAGTGAATTTATAAGAATCTTCCACTGGCGAAGGTAGCGGAGTTGGTCCTGCTAGCACACTCAGTAGAATTA
The DNA here is from genome assembly GCF_023638135.1 of Falco biarmicus. Taxonomy (NCBI): domain Eukaryota; kingdom Metazoa; phylum Chordata; class Aves; order Falconiformes; family Falconidae; genus Falco; species Falco biarmicus. The sequence goes on along the minus strand of NC_079288.1, from coordinate 9,388,849 downwards.
TCTCCCTGAGATCATCTTCGCCTGTTATTCCGATCTGGTGGATGAGATACTATTAAACAATGCAGCTGTGTTTTATGTTCTCCAGGGCTACATATCCTCTGCAGTGACACACATTCTTTGCAGGTCAGTTGTAAAACATGTTTGATGTTGGCATACAGGCAGCCGGAGCAAACCAAAGCCACTCCTCCCACTTGGGAATGATGGCAATCGGAACCGCAGGGTAGCCTGGCCTCTGCCCTGCTAGGGCAAGCAGCGCCCTGCCTGTCTCCTGCCTGCCTCTTCCCAGTGGCTGCAGGCAGGTGGGCAGTGGGAAGAGGGGACCCGTGCAAGCCAGATGATGGCCAAGCAGCTGTGTGCAGGGCTCCGGGAGCTGGTTCTCCTCCCCTCATCCTCTGCCTTCTTGCAACAGGGTGGATAGTGGCCTCTCCGTGGGCTGGCTTTTCTGCCAACCCCCTTCTTCCAGCAGCTCGTGAGGGTCCCAGATCCCTGATGAAATGGAGCAAGAAGCCCTTGGCTATCTGTAGCCATGGTTGTGCTTTTTTTTGAGACCATGTCCATGCTCTGGTCTGCACAAGGTGTATGCTCTGGCTCTGCAGTCCTTACACACCTCCTGGAGCTGCCTTCCCTGTGAGCAGGATGCAGAGGTTGCCAGCTCCTGGGCAGAGCCACCATCCTCCTGACTCCAAGGCACTGAAGATGCTTCAGAGTTTCTCAGGGTAGAGCCGTGCAGGGAATCGGGAGTCCCTGGCCAGTCTCACTGCACAGAAGCTAGCATTTTTAGGTAGTGGATTCCCTGCTCTTACTTAGACACCTGCTTAGTGCAAGACAAATTGCTTCCTAACCACCGCTGACCATCAAGGCTGAGCCTGCTCACCCAGGTGTGGAGGGTGACCGAGCAGTCTGGCCCCAGGACAGGACATCTCAGATCCTTGTCAGTTTTGAGAGGTCAGAGTTTCTGGAAAACACTTTTGGGAACAATTCCTGGCATGTAATGAAATATGGATGGCAGCAGCTCTCCCCGTGCTTGGGGTCCCAGAAGAGCCTTCACGGCTGGAGGGATGCCAGGTTGGTGCCCCGCAGGCTGGGTGCAGCTGGAGAACCGAAGATGTGTGAGCTCTGGGCAGGGGGCAGTGCTGGAGGGAGGGAGGGAGGGGAGTGGAGGGCATGTCAGCTGGGAAGTTAATAGCTGGGTCTGGGCCACCAGATGCTGTGATAATTCACCTCTTTTGCTCTGTAAGATCACTGCAGGTCTAAGAAACAGACATAGTGGGTTTTATAGCAACTTATCAACAGGAAAAACACCCATGTTGGGGCTTTTGCTGTCAATGAGTCATGACTGAAAGGGAGCAGTGGGACTCGGTCCCTGCCTGCCAGTACAAGTAGAGTCAGCAGGAGTAGTGATGGTTTAATTTTTGGAGTTCCTTTCCATCATTGTTTGGACTAAGAGGCCTTGAGATACCTTTGTAACTGTCTAGTCTGGCTACCAGGTATAATCTGAGCCCAGATTCATTTCTGCTGGAATCAGAGCAAGCAACCAAGCATGATGTAACATTGCTAATGATGGAGGTTCCCACACTGCCTTAGTAAATCGTTCCAGGGGTGAATTACCCTTGCTGGTATGCCAGTAAACGTTTTGCCATGTTATTAGTTTCAGTTTGCTTAGCTTCAGGTTCCAGACATTGGGTCACACTAAATCTCTGTCTGCGAGGTTGAAGAGTCTTCTGTGGGGAAATATTTGTGGTCTGGATACCCCAGCACCAGTTTTTTGTCAAGGAGAATAGACTGAGCTTTGGAGGTCTCTCATTTCAAGGCTGGTTCTCCATAATTACCTTCACAGCTTTTCTCCCAGGCTCTCAGCATCCTGGTGCACGCTGAGAACCAGAACCAGGTGCTGGGTGGACATAGGCACCTGAATGTGAGGCAGTATCATTGCTTTCCTGCCCCTGGTGCCCCTGGTGCCCCACAGCCAGCTCAAGCTCTACCAGGCTGCCCAGGGTCCCACGGTCACCGCTTCCCAGGACAGGTTGCCCCAGCTTGGGCGCGTGGCCAGCAGTCTGCCGCCCTGCTCCGAGACGTATGGCTATACTGGGCTGTATTAACTGTCTGCTTGTGCCCAGTTTAACCAGCAACGCAGGCCATTCTGCAGCAGTGATCTGGCTTCTTCTCTGTTTGCTGGTCACATAATCTCAGTGTCATCAGCAAACTTTACCACAGATGATTTAATATTTTTTTCAGATCATTGATAAAATCATTGAATAGCACGAGGGCCAAGAACCGACCCCTGGGGAACTCCACTAAATCCACCCCTGCTGGGTGAGGAGTTCCCATTTACAATTGCATCTGGGACACGTCACCCAGCCAGCTTTTAATCTATTTAATATGTGCCATGTTGATTGTGTATTGTTCTAGTTTCTTAATCAAAATGTCATACAAGTACCAAGTCAATTGCCTTGCAGAAGTCTAAGTATATTACACCACCAATATTATTTTTATCAATCAAACTTGTAATTTCAGGAAAAAGATGAAACTTAGTTTGACATGTTCTGTTTTCTGTAAGTCTATGTGAATTAGCATTAATCGTATTTCTTTACTTAAGTCTCTATTTGTTGCATGCCGTAGTAGCCTTTGGAGGTGACTGCCCAGACCTGATGCCAGGCTGACAGCCCTACCAGTATCTGGCCCGGCCAAATACTCCTGTAAACATTGGCAAACATGAGCTTTCTTCTGTTGCTGTTGATTGCTCTAGCGCATCCATCCAGAGACAGACTAATCCAACCAACAACTTCAGAAGAGCTATATTTATTCCTTTTATATTGCGAGAAATTGCTTCTCATTAGCTTCAGGTTTGCAGCCCATGCACTGTCCTCAGCTCTTGGCTTTCCTTATCAGTTTTCTACAGTTTTCACTTCTCATTCATTATTATCAGTTTCCACTTTCTTAAGTTATATATGGTTTTCTTATTTTTCACAGTTGTCTTCACTTCCCTCGCAAGCCAGAGTCGTCTTTTTCTTTAACCAACATTGCCTTCTTTCTCAATTGTGGGATTGTGGTTTTGGGGCAACGCGTAAAATGTTCTTCAACAATTCCCACTTAGCATTCACATTTTTCTGATTAAATTCCTTCTCCCAATTGATTTGGTTCATAATTGTTTTCAGCTTTGTGAAACTGAATCTTTTTAGCATTAAATAGATATATTTTCAGAACAGAGCTTCACTTTAAGTATTCACTTTATTGTCATTTTGCTTTTCTGTTAGATAAAATAAAACACTGATTCTTAGAGACATTTGGCGTGCATTTTAGGGTCACAGAACTGGGAAATGGAAATTGTCCCTGAGAGAAGTTGTTATCATGAAAAGTTTTCTGTCAAAATGTATATTAATTTGAATAAAATTAGGCTTGTCTAAAATCCAGCAGCGTGAAGATGGCATTGTCCCTCTTTTGGCAACTGAAGATTGAGACATTTAGTCTGAAACTTTTTTTGACTCTCCAATTTTCCCCCAAAATTGAGTTTGGCAGCTAAAATGAGAAACTCTGTAATCACTTTGGGGTTGTTCAGATTTCACTGGAAACCCAATTTCCTTTTTTTTTTTTTTTTTTTTTTTATTGGTAGGAAATGTATATTTCCTTTTGAAACTGTGAATCTGATGTCCAAAATACCACATTTCATTGACAGAACATTTAGGCAAGCAGTTGTGACTTACTCCACGGAGGATGCCTACAGCTGGCATCTCTCATGAGTTGCCCAGCTCCTGGCAGGACTCCTCTGCCGTGGAACGGGGTCCCACCATTCTCCCTCAATCCAGAGCAGTGGTGCAGCAGGTGACCAACTCCTTTATCTGCAGAAGATGCAGGGAAATGCAGCTGGGCAGCGTGTGCTGGTCCAGCAGCCAAACCACGCTGTGTGGTGGAGAGCTCGTGTGTTCCTGTGGGGAGTGAGTGAGTGAAGAGCGGCTGGGGAGGAGGTACCAGACCTCTTTCTGCACCCAGCATTGCGTGCCAGGTGGTGCACAGAGGGAAGAGGGCAAGCCCAAAGCGGTTGCACCCCATTGCAAGCCCAACACAGCTGGTTGCTGTGTGACCAGGAGAAGGCAGGTGGCTGTGGATACAGCTGGGCAGACCACTGCAGGCACTTCCCTGCCTGAAAGCCACAGAAAGCCATGGAGCTGCAGAGTGGACCAGCCACTCAAGCCATGGGGTTGGGTCTCTGCTGACCCACAGGCAATTTCCAGATGACTGAGTGAGGAGGTCTCAGCACAGTCTCCGTCTGTGCATCCTCCTGATCAGGATGCTTTGAACGGAGCCTTCATGAAAACTCTGCTTTCCCTCAACCCCCTGACTTAGACCACAGAGTGGGCTGAGCTCTGTCTTACAGCCTCTGCTCTCCCCAGCATGGCACACTGCCTCTGGAGGTAAGGGTACCTCCAGACTCTCATGAGTCACTTTTTTCATTCACACATTAAGTATCTGCAGAACCATTTACTGGCTTTCAAGGACAGAAGGAATCATATGCTCTGACCTCTGCATAGCAGGCGAGGGGCTTTCATCTGCTGATTCTTGCATCCTGTCTGCAACGTCTGGTCAAGAAAAAACTTTTATTTTACAAGGAGGTACCTAGTCTTGAATTAAAGCCTTCTAGCTGAAAGCAAATCTGCCGCGTCCCCAGCCAAGTTGGTCCAATGGGCCAATAGTGCTCAGTGTTAAAAGTACATTGCATATTTCTGCATAGATCCTGGGTTTTGCCTGCCAGATTAAAGAGCACTCTGCCAGAGAGATCTCCCTCCCACGCTGGTGTTGCTGGATGACTGAAGACGTTCCTGCTTGCCTGCAGAAAAGAAAGCCTGTTATTCCTGGGAGAGCTCCTGGTTTTCTCCAGACCTTTCGAGCTCCATTAACACTCCCAGAGCCCAAGGCAGCCCAAACAGGTTTCTCTCCCAGCTCCCATCCTTCTTTTCTGCTTCCTACCCTGAGGAGACCTGCAAGACTTACACATGCTTCTAAAGACAGTATTTCTTTGATGGGATGCTTGCTCATGGCGTCCCTTCCCCATGTCCCTACCTGGGAGACTTTACTGTCCATAATGGACGTTCCTTGCTCAGCTGCTTTACCAAGGGTTGTTGTACCCCACCACTGGCCCTGGGCTCGGTAGCAATGAGTCTGTCAGCCCTGGTGATGGCCAGACTTGAGGGACCCTGCCATTCCGGCCAGTTCCTCCATGCCACCAGGACACCCTGGATCCTGAATGCCAGCTGTGCCGAGGCACCCTGGTCACACTGTGGGATGGTAGCTCCCCTGGGGCGGTGGAAAAGGAAGGCAGAGCTGGAGCGACCAGGTCACTCTTGACTCTCTCGTACCCCAAACTCAGGAGACTCTTGGCTGACCCTAAGAAAGGGCCAGTGCACGTGAGAAATGCTCCTGGGAGATCCCCCATCATGACATCCAGGTCTGCTCACGCTCTTCCCCTCTCCCTGCAGCCCTGGGTCACGTAACTCGTGCTCAGAACAGGCCAGACAGACTCTCTGGCAGACTCTCTGGCATCGTTTTTTCAAGCCTGATTAATGGGGCCAACTCTCCTCCAGATTGAACTCAAGAAAATACCATTATCTCCTGTGCAATGACTCAGATATTGTATTGCAACATCTTGTTGGTAATGTCAGATCGCAGGCAACGATATTAAAAATGAGCATTTTACCCTGGACAGGGTATTAACTATGAAATTAAATCTGTATTTATTGCCTTTAGCCACGAGCATCTAGGCTCTTCCAGAATAAATGTTTTTAGTTCTGTGCAGGAAGATTCTGGCATTTATAGGCCAGACGTTTCTAAGGGGAATATATACCCGATGTGCACACCCTGTGCGATACCCCGGGCTGTGGGTTACCATGCCATGTGATGTCATGGCAGACACGATGAGCTCATACCTCATCACGCCGAGCCGAGATGAAATACACACCATGCCCCACAGCCGCTCGGTTCTGACCGAGTGCATGTTGTGAATACCAGCTGCGTGCGTTTGCTTTAGTATCCTTGGCCAGTGCCTGGGAGAGCAGGTCCCTGCATGTGAGGGTGGAGGGATGGGCTCCGTCCCCACTAACAGGGCACCAGCCCTGGCACCACTGCGGGATGGGGCAGAGCTGGGGCTGGTGTGACAGCAGCCCCATGTCCACCCTCTGCACAGCCCTGGGGTGTCACAGTGTGGCTGTGCTGGGGGGGTGGGCACAGCCCAGCCTGCTTGGGCTGAAGCGGTGGGCTGGAGGATGTAGCTCCGGCACAGGGCAGGCGCCATGCGTACCCCTGGGGCGGCTGGGGCACCAGCCATGGATCTTCTCTTCCTGGGCTGCAGGGTTTGGTCTTCAGCCTCCTCCTCCTCCTCTGCTTCTCAAGGCCAGGAGCTTTTCTGCTGAGCAAGAAGGTTTCACTGAAATGGGTGTTTTGCACAGAAAAAGATCTGTTCTCAGGAAAAAGGAAAAAAAAAATCGGTTTAGTGAATGCAAGTCTCAGAATCCAAACCAGGTGGCTTTGATTGAATGCAAGTGGTTTATCAGTGGCATTTTTCAGTTGAAAACCAACAGAGAGGGACCTTTGAAAGGATGGTGAGAAATGATGATATTCAGTTTGATTCAACTCGATGCTCCCTACGTGTAATTTTTTTCTCTTTTTTTCCATTTTTTTGGGGGGGGGACACAAATATTTGGAATGGCTCTTAGACTGGATTGAGCTTTTGTTATGGATGAGTTTCTGGTGGTGTCTGACTCTCTTGCTGGTGTTCCTCGGGGTGTGCTTCCTGGGAGGTGGGAGTAATGTGCAGCCGTACAAGATGTTGCCAAACACACCTGCAATTTCCAGACTGGCAGTTCACGATGAAATCCTGCCAAATCAGCTTTCCAATGATGTTTTCTGGTGCCACAGAGTGGCTTGAAGTGCAGCAAACATGGCTAGCTCCTCCCTCAAAACATCTTAATTCTGTGGTCATACTGGAAGGGAAAAAAAATGAAACACTCCAAACTTCCTTTGAGAGGTTTGCCCTCCCTAATCATGACAGCATGGCTTGGGGCAGCAGCACCCCAGGAATGGGTTGTGCCTGAGCCCACGCTGCTGCTTTAGGACCATTCCCAGGGTGGCTGCAGGAGGGAGCCGCAGGTCAGTGTGAGGACCCCGTCCACGTGCACACCGCAGGGTTTCACGGCTCCCCAGATCCCCTGGCGTGACACACGGCTGCCTGCCTGCTCCCATGCAGCTCTGGGTGCGAGCAGCAGCAGGGTGCCAGACTGCATGTGGCCCTGCTGTGACAGCCCCGAGGCTCTTCACCTCCTCTGCACCTGGGTGGGGGTCCCCGAGGTCTGCCTTCGCTGAGCCCAGGGCTCCCCCACTGCAGCACTGGCATGCACTTCAGCCACCTCTTGTTCCCTCAGCCCTCTCCACCTTTCCTCACATCAACAAGCTGAAGCCACAACTCCTGGCTTGGATTCCCACCCTTCTTCCTCCCCTGCGGTTTGGGGTGTCTGCTGTCCCACAGGACGCAAGCAGCTTGCCCCAGAACATCCCCCCCAGGCAGAAGCAGAGCACAGACAGATTGTCACTTGCTCCCCTTGGGAGGGCAGGAGGGGACTGATGGATTTAAGGGCTTTTCCAAAAGGCATTGAGTCTAGAGAGCACATACTTGTTGTTAAACGCAAGAATACTTCATTGTTGTCAAGTGTAAAAATCACTTTCTGTTGTCTTGTGCAAGCAAACTGCTCTGGCCTCACACAGAGACTGCTGGCAAGGAGCAAGCCTGAAAGACAGCCTGCATTTAACAGCGCTGCAGGGACTGCCTGACCCCTTGGGAGACGAAAAACAAGCAAGATGCACATGCGGGGCCAGCCCTTCCGACTGGGGCCAGCACGCATTGCTCAACGCGCGGAGCTAGAAAGCGTGCTTCCCAGGCCGCTCTGCCTTCCCGGGGACAGCTCAAATTAGGTGCAGGCCCCTCGCAGGAGGCTCCGACAGCCACCCTTGCTTCCTCGGGACATCTGGAAACCCTCAGACCCACTGCTCCACCAAGGGCTGCCAGGGGCTGGGGTCGATCGCCCCGGGGCAGCCAGGGCTCTGGTCCATGGGTCACTCTCCAGCCGTTGGCAGCACCTGGGAGATGCTGTGGTGTCACCGTGCAGCTGGAGGGCCACCAGCCTGCTCTGAGCAGAAGTCCTGGGCTGTGCCTTGGCCTGCTCTACGCCAGTGCTCACCAAAATATGCCTGTTGTCCAAGTCTGTGGGGGCATGTGGACAGGGCATCCCACCCTGGGGAGACGAACTCAAAGGGGAAAGCAAACCATAAAGAGACCCCTACCACCCTGCGACCAGGCTTCTGCTCTCTGGATCTGCCACTGCAGCTGTGGGCACCTCAGGCTGGGCTGACCTGAGGGTCTTTTGGGATGCCCAGGTTCCTCCTGGATGCTAACCCCCATCAGGAATTTTCAGAAGTGTTTTAAAGAGCATGAGGCTCACCGGAGTACCCTAACTGTATCCTCAGCGCCGGCCAGCTCTCTTAGGAGTTTAACCAGGAATTTTCTTTGCTCAAATGGCTGGCTGGGGACATAGTTCTTCTGTCTTGTAAGGTAGTTTACTCTGAATTATTGGGTTGTACTTTCAGTACTGCAGCAGTGCGTTGTATGATTTTTTTTACTAATTTAAAAAAAAAAAATCTCATTGGAATATTAAACAAGAAATGTGAAGTGAACATTCCTCCAGCAAGGACATGTCTGTGAGCTGTTCTGATTTTCTGGAGCTATGAGAACTAAGCTTACACTTAGGAAAAAAGAGTGAACGTGCAAATGTCTTTGATCTCCTTGGTTTAGGGTCAGAAAAGAGCAGCTCTCACATAGCTGACCAGGTCAGGCTTGTGGTATTTCAATCCGCTCTGCCATATCCAGAAGCCATGTATCTCCCAAGCCTGTGGTGTGTTCTTGTGAACGTGTGCAGTGCAAAACTGTCTGTCTCGTCTCCTGCTGCTCTGTTCTTCTAATATAGAACTTCTATTCAATAGGTAGTATTTTTAAAGACTTCTAGGATTAATGGTGATTTTTGCTGTGACTTTTCCTAATGACATGAACTAAGAGCAATAAAGTATCATGCCTTGAAGAGGCAACTGTGTGCTCCAGCATTTGCTGGGCAGGGAGAAAATGCCAGTTTCTAAGACAGGACTTTTTGGGAAGAGCAGTGACTCAGGGAAGTCTGGAGATTCTGAGCACAGTGAGTTTCCCCTATGATTTGATGCTCAACATTATATGGAAAACCAGGATTTTGTACAAAATTTATGGTAAACAAGCAAGACTGTATAAAAGAAATATCTAAGTCAAATGCTGATGTTTCTAATAGTGCAAACTCATAGGACCCCAGGGCTTGCACACACACTAAGTGTGTGCATCACAGACTCTGTGAGTTTATATTCCTCGTCAACTAAGATGAGATAGATAATGGGGATATTTGCAAAAACTACCCCAGGAATGGAGAGGAGCTGGAGAAGTGGACACCTCACCAGCAGTGTTAAAGATAACTTTTTTCCCAGAAGACCTGTGGAAAAGGTGCTGGGGCAGAAAGTCCATTTGCTTGAATGCCAGCAAGGAAGATTCTGAGGAGGTGGAGATGGGCAGAACCTGGCATTTGCGGTTGTCTATCTCCTGCTGGTACAGGACTTGGAAGGCTGTTCTTCTCACATGGGGTCAAAGACCGTTGCCTGGAGCGAAATGTCCCTAGGACATGCCTCTGGTGTGGTTTGGGATCCTGGTGCAATGAATGGCTGGGAAAACCAGCCGAGAGGAGAGGTTTTAGCAATCAACTAGAGTGGACCAATTGCTGCCAAACTTATCCCCATAAAAAAGAGACTCAGTGATCCAGATCTGATACCAGCTCTTGATGTGTGGCTTAGAGCCAGGCATCTCTCTGAGCTGGCCCGAGCAGAGCTAAGAGCTGGGGGGAAAGGGAGAAGTAAGAAACCCCACCTGAACTGGCAGAGGGTCTGCAGAGACTCAAGTGACAAATGTGGCTGAGTATCGATGAGGGCTTCCAGGATAAACTTGCACTGAGCAAGTAAATAGTCACTCTGTTGGGGTTGGAGATCAGCGGAGGAGGCCAACGGCACTTAGAGAGCTTTGGAGTTTGCCACAGATCCCAAATCTTTTCTGGCAGAGACACACCTGAAAGGGAGGGAGCTGTGAGCAAGGGAGATGGACAGTGGTTGAGATATGGCTCCGTGTCTGTTATTAATGGCGGAAACCCGCACGCGGGTCCTGGCCAGAGAGTCCTTGAGCAATTAGGAAAAGTGATATGTCCTGTCTGTAAAACAAGAGGACTGGCAAGAAGGCAAAAATTAAGAGAAGCAGTTGAGTTAGATGCTGGCACCTTCAAAACTCACCATTTAAAGACCCGTTCTGCCTTGCAGGGCTGGTCCAAAGGACTGGCTGACCTGTCTGAGAAAGGAGCAGCCCCGCCAAGGCTGGAAGATGACTGCTGCTTGCTTCCTGGCTCCTGTCGTGGAGCTGTCTCCAGTCCAGACACTGCAGATGACAGGGCCGCTTTTAACGATATGGAGAAAATATAAACCTGATCTAGTATCAACACCCCACAAGCACATCCTGCAGGTCATAGCATGGGTGCTCCCAAACAGCAGCCTTGCAGACTCAGTCTTCTGCCTCTGCAGCCAAGACAGCATCATACTGGGGTTTCTGGGTGGTTAGAGACCCTCTGGTGGGGGACAATTGCTGCCTGGACACATCTGAGCTCCCTACACAAGGTGTATCCTTGATTCCTGAGTGAGGGGCTGAGGGTCTCGCTGCAGAGTGATTCCCTGAGGATACCAAGTTTGCAGCTGCTCCCCAACCCCACATTGCTCATCTTGGGCAGTTTTCCAGTAGTATGCTGCATCTGCTCTGCTTTCTTGCCAGGGTTTTTCTTGCCCTGTCCCTTCTCATGCCCATCTCTGCAGAGGTAGAAAGGGAAGGAGAGTGTGGTGGCCGAGCCACAGAGCAGGAGGGAAGGCAGGATCAGACATGCTGTGAGATGTAGGAATTTGTCTGCTTTCTCCTCCTCCCTTGCCTCTTGGGTCCTGAAGAGCCGAGGTGGAGCTTCTCCTGTATCACCAGTAGCATTTTGCTTTTGCCCAAGGGACAGGGCTATGGGAAAGCTGCCTGTTCCAAAGGGTCAGGCTGGAACAGGGAGCAGGGTCAGGGACTTGCTGGCTGCTGCTCAGCCGCTGTATGTTTGCCACCTTTGGGTAGTGCAGACCACCAGGAAGGTTTGGAGTCTTGTTTACCCTGGGATTCCCTTTGCTGCCTAGAAATTGTGTTGGGAATGATCTGCGCTCTGCCTGGAGCTCTTCTGCCGTGTTTCTTGGAGATGATGCTGTTACTTCTCGCTCTAGAATGAATCGACTTTGGCCCCAGAAGCCTCTCTGATTCTGGCGTCGTGGCTCTTGTCCATCAGCTCAGCAGCCCTTAACTCCAGGGGGAATTGTGAGGTGCTGCAGGATGTGGTAGCAAGTCTGAGTCCACTGAACCATCCATTAATCCAGGTCTTGGTCGTAGTGCAGCCTTTTCCACTGATTCATGTGGCTGCAATAACGAGGCCTTGAATTGACATCTTGAAGACATTTGTCAAAGTGAGTCACACCTATATCATAGTCTCTTATCTCCCCTTCACTTATTTGGTATCCCATGTCCACCAAGCAGTGATTTACAGTGTCTCCCCCAGCTACGTAGTACGCTGTGCACGAGCTACATTTAAGAATAGCTTTCAAGCTGTCAAGATAATCTTGCATTCAGCCGAAATGGATCTGCATCAGCTTGAGCCAGGAACCACAAGGGACCTCCTGCGATTTCAGTGGGGTTTCAGCTTTCTCTGTTCCTCCCTCATGCTGACCCAGAACAGGATGTGTTGGATAGAGGGGATGGCGGCTTTTCCATGGGAGGTGGTGCAGAAAGATACCTGAGCCTCTCTGAAATGCTTTTGCCATTCCTACCTTCCTCAAAGCTCATGGCCAGTACTGCCTGGCATCTGGCAGAGTCTCAGAGTCAGATGGCCCGGTCTGTGGTGCGTTCTGAGACTTTGCACAGCACCTGCTTGCTGAGCTGTGATCCAGATCACCGTGCTGCAGCTCCTTCCTCAGCCATCCAGGTTGTAGCTGATTTTTTCAGAGCACCTTTTTCAGAGCACCTTTGGCCTCCACTCTCTGGACAGGCTGCAGCATTCAGCTGCCTGGAGGCAGCAAAGTAAAGTTTGCTCCAGCTGCTTCCCAGACTTCCCACTCTGCCTCTCCCATCTCCACCCTGTGCCGAAAGCCCGAGTGGACCTCAGCAGTTAGTGCCGTTTGCCCTCGTTTGACACATACAGCCATGATCCCTGACCTTTCTGCGCTGCCTGCCTGGTGCTGTGCTTTCCTGAGCTAGCTGGAAATATGCTTTCCTCTTACTAATTATCAGCGTGCTATGGAGGCAACTTTGCTCATGGCTGAGCCTATGCTGTAGTCTGGATGACCTTCCCTTTACTTAGGAAAGACGTTACTACATCAATTTTAGGGTAACCCCTCCAGGGAATGTGCATCACAGCCCAGGGGTCCCTGTCGCATGCCCAGAGGTGGTTCACCCCTCTCCATGTTTTCTCCCCCACTTGTATTAGACTCCTTCCTCCAAGCATTCAGCTGAGGCAGGTGGTCCAGAGCCATTGCTGAATTTGGGTCACAGCAGTCACAGCAGTCATACCTGGCACAAAAGTCTGGCAGCTCTACCCACGGCAAAACTGGGGCACAACCCCCGAGGTGTGTATGCAAAGCATCCTAAATCCTGGAGCAGCAGCCAGCAGACAGAGAACTTTTCATTTGCTAGTGATGAGCACAGGTACACGGATGGTTTTCGGGCCTCTCTCCCTAGCACTTGCAAACTGAACACTGTTTTCTGGGGGTGAATGTGCTGCGTGTGGCCAGGATGAGGATCCGCAGGGAAGTGCACCTGCCTGTGCTCAGGGTGCCTCTCTGCTCCGCTCCCCAGAGCTGAGGGCAGTGAGACACATGCTCTCCTGGCTCACCAGCCACCAGCTCTGCTGCCAGCGCAGTCGCTGCCAGAGCTGATTATTTCTCCTGTGCTGCACTGAAGGGAGCAGCTGGCAGCCGCCTCCTTAGTGATAAGGAGGAACTAAAAATAAAAGCCAAACCCCAGTCCCCAGGAGGCTGGGCTGGCTGGGAGCACTGGGCTTGGTTCTGCCACCCAGTCTGGCGCTGAGCTCCGCAGACATGCACCGAGTTGATTCCTCCAGAGCAGCCGTATCTGGAAGCAAGGAGCCGAACGGCAGCATGCTGGGGGTTTTGCTGTGCTGTGTGTGCTTGCACCGAGCCACCCGCAGACAGCTGCAGAGGCATCCCGTTAGCTGCAGGGTGCTGGGGAAAGGCTGGGGGTGACTGACCAAGCAGCAGCAGATGGATGCTGTGCTGCCCAGCTCTTCTCCCTCACTTGGGTGTTGTCATCCTAAGATGCTGAGAGCGCAGATGCTCAGCACAGCTGCTCGTGGTCAGTTCTTAGGGCACAGCTCATGCAAGAACATCGGCAGAGCACTTTCCCCGGGTCAGTGTGAAAGCAGCAGCCTAGCAGGAGCAAAGCTGATGTAACCTGCAGAAGCTGCTCGTAATAATCCTCCCTCATCAGGAGCCACAGGGAGCCATGGTCCCACTCCTGCCTGGGGCTTCAGGACGGAGGGAAGCCAAACACGCGAGAGCTGCAGTGCGCATGGGCAGCAGAGCTCCCACGTTCCCTCTAGAGGTTTGCAAGTATGATGACTCCAAGCTGCTAGTGATGATTTCCAGGATGAGAGATGTGAGTGCTACTGAACAGCATGAGGAGTGCTGCAGGCACGGTCCTTCCACCAAACACCCACATTGGGCCACGCTTTCTGCAGAGTCTCTGAGTCTTCAGAGAGGAGATGTTTGGCTCCCTCAATAACATCCTTCCCCTCCTAACTGGAAGGGGGGCATCCAGCTGAGATTACTGCTGAGAATGGAGCTCTCATACAGCTTCGACACATCCCCAACACCAGAACTTAGAGATCTAGGTAGCCCTCCCACAATCCAGCCCCAGGGAGATCATAGGGCCAGGCAGCAAAGCTGAGATCTTCAAAGCTGAAGGACACACTCTTGTCTGGTCCTGAAGTTTCTGAACATCACATATGTTGGATGAAGCTGTGAGGGGTGTCTTTCTTCTCATGTCCTTTTGTTTCAGCCTCAGGCTGAGGTCTCCTGCCATTCACGTGGCACTGTGACTGTGTCCAGCAGCTGTTGAGATGGCACAGTATGGTGGAGCCGCTGGTAGCAGTGGGGTGTTCCTGGAGCACAGGGGTGGAAGGACACCATCTGTGGGAAGGTTAAGGGGAGCTGCCTCCCCCAGGGTAGGTGATTCCAAACCTTAAGGCTGCTGAGGGTACATTTATCAGAGTGGCTTTTCTGGCCCTGCCACGCGGTGAGGCTCTGCTGTCAGTGAAGCCAGGCCACATCCACAAGGACTTTGCCACCTACCCTCAGGACTCCCCATCAGCCTGCGCATTATTAGATTGCTATGGGCTTTCACAGTTTCCCTCGTTCTTGGAAAGATGCTGTGTTGTACAAATTGGTGGAAACACTTGGAATCAGCGTGCTTTGCAAGTCCTGCCATGCACGTTTCTCAGCTTGATTTAAGGAGAGGGGTATTCTAAATAATGCCAGCTTCTCCCCTGCATGGAGCAGCTAAAAGGCACTGATGCAAATTGCATAACCCAGCGCTGCTTGTGTACATGCTTGAGAAGAAACAGTCATGGAAAAATCCTGTAACATTCCTCAGCTGGTCCGTCTCCTGGTATCAAAGCGTTTCCTGCTGTGCTTTCACCTTTGAATTTTAATCCAACGGCTTTGTAGGAGTTGAGAGAGGAGGTGGGTGAGGGCTCTGGAGAGTAAAAGACCCCTCTGAGGAGAGGGTAGGTAAAAGCTGAGTCACGTCTGCCCTGGAGGAGCTGGTCCCAGACTGGAGGAAATCTGTCACCTGGGGAGTGCCAGCTGTGGCCCAGGTCCTGGTTTGCAGAATCAGAGCAGATGTTGCTTGTCAACCCCACCTTGGTCTTCTGGGGGGGACCCACAGCTCTGACTCCCCGTGTTCCCTGTAACCTTCCTCTCATTTAGCAGCCAAAGGCAGTTCATGGGCATCTCTAGTGGGGCAGCCCTCGAAAGCTGCTTTTGGATCAGAGGAGCTCGTTTCAGCCCTCACCTATTCATTAATAAACTACTGCCTCTGTGAGCCCCCAAACCCATGTATAGGTGGCTGCATCAGTTTGCAGTTAGAAGCAAGTCGGTTTATTTTCTCGTGTGCTCCTCTGTTGTTTGACTAATGGCAAGGTTTTACAGGGAAATAACAACACGCAGAGACAAAGAGCAGGTCTTTTTCCTTCCTGGCCTGGGCTCATGGGATCCAAACTGGCAGCTTTTGGGGCAGGTGGTGCCCCAGGACAGGCGCCTTTTGCCCACCTGTGCCTCCCAGGACAGCCTGTTTTCTGGGCAAAGCTGGACAGGGAAGCTTGAGCAGAGCAGAGCTGGAAGTCCCCATCCCAGGCAGAATGACTGTCCCTTGCAGAGGTGCCAGTGCCCTTTCTGATGATGTCCCGGAGGGGAAGGAGAGCAGGATGGATCTTTGCAGGATGGGTAGGAGAGTGGAGGACACTTAGTGCCAGCTCTGCATCACCCTCGGGGCAGCAGTTAACCCCCTCTGGCATCTCCAGGGCAGCTCAGTGCCCACCTCATAGCCTGCTCCCCACCAAGGTGCACTAGCAGGTCTAGTTGGCCAGGTGAGGAGGGAGGACTGCTCCCACTGCTGTCCCCTGGCATGGCTGGCTGAGCTCTTTGGAGAGCTGGCTGATTTCCAGCACCAAGCCTTCTCTGCTCTGGGAAGCTGTGCTGCCTCTCTTGGTCCTCAGCCTTGCAAAGAAAACCACGGGCTTGTCTGAAGTCTTACCCTTGACATGGGTTTGATATATCTACCTGCCCTTGGGGAGCACATTATTGGATATTGGACACACCTCCCACCAAGGGTGGCTCTGGACCATGAGTCTGAAGCAATCCAGAAAGGAATGAGGCTTTATTTCCTGCTTTTTTACATTTATGGCACATCTCTGCAGCGTGGAAAAGGGTTGCCTTCCCATACAAGCAGTGCAGACCTGTGTCCTGGTGTCTTCCAGCCCCCAGGCTAATCCGCTGAGTGTTTGACACCGCATATGGGGAGCCCAAGTATGCTTCAGATGGACACTCTGCTCCGTCCTCTCTGGCAGAGCATCAGCCATCAGCCCACAGCAGCTCCCACACCTGCTATATGGCACTGTGTGTAACGAAATCTGCAGCAGATCCATAAACTTCACATCTCGGATGAATTAAGTAGGTGTGAGAAAGGTTCACTCATGCAGACTGGTCCATGCTCAGCTCTCCAACAGCCTCCTGTGAGTGTCTCTGAAGTGACACCAATGGCTTCTTCTGCCACTTCAACCAAAGCAGACTTTAGTTGCTTAGAGAGCAGAGATGACTGTTTATGGCTGTGGACCTTGAGTGTGACATTTAGACTTTGCCAGTCCTCACCAAGGCACAGCACCTTGGCTCAATTGTATAGATTCGCTTTATGACTCACTCTGCAACTTGATGCATTATGTCCAGATAAAAGATACTTTATCCCTATGATAAAAACGGACAAAGATGATGTAAAAATAAAAGAATGTTTTCTCATCTGAATAAAAGTTGAAGCTGCCGTTCTTGGGGTTATTTTGCTTGAAAACCTCCAGAGAAAGCAAGACTTTGAGTTTTTACCATTTATAGTTAGTTTGAGACATTTCAGCATATAAAGTTTGCTATCTGCCTTCTTCCCTTGGTTTGGGTAGGAGCGTCTCTGTGCTGGTGGCCTGGGACCATGCTCTTACTGTTGGGGATGCAGGGGGGTACATGACCACCCAGGATGGACCCAAACCCATGGGACACTCCTTCTTGGGTAGAGAGGGAGTAACTCTTTGCTGGGTACTCACGATCTACTGCCAAGGCAGCTGTCCCACATGTTGTGGAAGAGCTGGCACCTGGAAGACATGCAGTTGCAGTCTTGAAGAGTTCACCCAGCTAACGAAGGGCTGTACTTGCCTGTGCCACCACCAGCAGCTTGGGCATTCCTGCAGCAGGATCACAGCCATGCCTGAGGGCAACCAGTCTGATAGAGCCCAAGCCCTGGGGTAGCTGTGTCTTTCTGGCTGTGCTTCATTGAGCAGGAGGAGTTTATTTTTAGCAAACAATGCCAATTAGAGAGGGATTGTTCAATGGCTGCATCTCAATGGAGACCAACAGCTGCTGGCGCAGTTCTGAAGGACCCCATCTGTGGAGGGCCCCTCTTGGGACAGAGGAGGGGGGGCAGCCGAGCTCTGCTCTGATGCTGGTTCAGCTTCTGGTTCTTCTACTGCTCTGAAGTTTGCAGGTCACAATTCCTGTTCCTTGAGCAGCAGAGACAGGGCTTCACTCATTGGTTTCTAAAGAGCTGGTACCGCTGGCCACCCCTGTGGCTGCAGCTGGAGAGGGTACTTCTTGGTGTTGGTTTCCAGTGGTGCTGGAGGACCAGAGGAGGATGGCCAGATCTGTCTGCTCTAGCTCAGTTGGACTGCAGCAGGTCTGGGAAAGTGTAGAAGAATTAAGCACAAGTAGGAATCAGGTACACGACTACCCTGTGTTGATTGTCAGTTCAGAGGTAAATCGATCACATTGCTTTAGTTAAATCTTTCTTACTAATATGACTAAATATTTTCTGGAGAAGCATCATGGATCACCTACACCCTGAGTGTATGCATCCATTAGTCTGGGTCAAGGGAAACTGCTCCATGAGGATGCCTCAGGGTGAAAGTACCAATCTTGGGGTACCCAAAACCTGTTGCTTTTGGTATTTCTGTGGCTGTGGAGACCAAGTCCAAGTCTGTGACCAGAATCAGTAAGCTTTTGAAACTTCATCCTGCATCTGTTCCTCATAGAGAGCCCTGGAGACAGTGGGGAGATAAATGTGGTAGGACTGGTGTTGCTGGTGAGCTCTCAGGGATGAAGTTTTCTGAATGTGTCAAAACACTGAGCCCATACAGGTTGCAAGCGCTGTGTCCTCCTTAGGAAAACAAGTCACTATTTCTGGCCGAAGGAATTTATATCCCCAGTGCCAGGCTGTTTGCAATTGAACAGAGTGCCCAGCCTTCAGTTAATTTGACAATGAAACAACTTGTAAAAAAGGTGAAGAGAGATGGGGAAAGGGGAAGGAACAGAATCACAGAGATTTCGATCTGCCTCATTTTGGAAATGAGAAAGCCTGCTGGCAATGGCAGAGCTTCACATGCTGAGCTGGAATCAAGACCCGGGGAAAAAGGGAATGAATTAAGCAGAACAAGAACTTAGGGACTCTAAACGCTGTCTTCAACATTTCAGTAGAGGCCTCATAAATCTAGGAAATTAGGAGATGCACTTAAAGAAGCCCAGCGCTATTATGTTGGGGCAGGAGGCTGACTCTCTGGAAACAAAGCTCTCTGCAGCTCTAGCATGAGGAGGTACAGGAGAAACGTGACCTGTATGACTCTTTAGTACCTGGAGGGGAAAGGTTCAATGAATTAGGGGGCTGGAAACACTGAGTCTGTTAACTCATGCAACACCGGGCAAGTCAAATATTCCTTGGTTTCGGCCTCTTCCCTTTCTTGCATCCTTGTCCAAATCTTAGGTGGCTTGGAGTCACCTCTGAGGGTTGAGGTAACTTGTGAGAGGAGGCTCAGTGAAGCTCCTCCAGCCAGCTGAGCTCATGCAATTGATGCTGGATTGATTTTCCACCAGATACTCTGGTACGAGACTCAGCCTGTATGGACTCTACAGGAGAGAGAGCAACTGTCTGCCTGCCTTTACTGAGCTGTGCAGCAGACTTAAAAACAAAATTAGAAGAAATACACATTAGCACCACTATTTGTGTGTTTTTCCTTCCAGACTGTAATAAAATAAAAAGCCCTTTTAGCTTATCAGAGCACTGGCATGCTGCGTGCATCTGTGGAGAGGATTCAGTCAGGAAGACCTAGGTGAAATAAAGCAGTGTGGATTTTCCTGTGCCTGGTGGCTCCAGGGGTGCAGCGTGGGTGAAGGACAGTCTGCAGTACATGGGGCACCAGCAGCTGCGCTGGTTGCACTGCTCATGGTACCTGATCCTACACCTGGGTAGCAGGGAGAGAGCACAGTCTCAGTGCAGGTGCAGGGCTTTCCCCTCTCCATCCTGGCAGGTGGCTTGTGCCTACAGCTCCACAGAGCATCCTCCTGGTTTGTGCCTACAGCTTCACAGAACCTCCTCCTGTGGACAGGCAGCACTGCCCGGTGTGTCTTCTCAATTGCGAGGCGGGAGTTTGGCACCTTCCTTGCTGTGGTCTCCCACAGTTACGCCTTTTTGTGGTTCAACAGCATCACTGTCCCAGAAACATGCAAAGGGGAGGGAAGGCTGTGCTGAGGAGAAAGGCACTCGACACTGGGGTACTCAGGGCTGCTGTCATGGAGAACTCTGTTTTGGGGGACTATGATGGGGTGGGCAGTCACTGGACAGCCACCACTACTCCCAGTGGCCAGCAGAAGTGGGTTGTGTTACACCCTTTGCTGGCTCCTGCAGTGGCAGTGCAGGGAGGGGCAGAGCAGGTGAAATGGGCATAGAAGCCCACCAAGACCCCCAGATGAGAGCTGGCAGAACAGCCTGTCCTGACAAGGCTGGTGGTGTGGGAGGAGGGGACTGCGTGTCCCCAGGCTCCACGCAGAGCCCAAGCCCTGGCCTTGCTCCGCAGCACTCGGCCCACACGCAGGGCGCACGCAGCAGGGACACGAGGCTTGCAAATGCGGGACAGCCCAGGTGGCCCCTGCCGTGACCTGCTCCTTCTGCAGAGCTGCGACCTCGGTCTGTCTTGGCATCTCCCTTGCCAAGCACCTCTCCCGCGAGGGCTGGAGGCACCTGTGTGGCTGCTGGAGGAGCTCAGCTCCAGGACACCTCTGATGCACACAGCTGCCTAGAGCTTCCCCGGGACCCCTGCACAGCCCAGCCATGTGGTCAGAAGGGATAAAACAAGAGTTCACTGGGTACTTGCTTGGAAGAGAGTATTTCCCCATCTCCCTTATGTGGGGAGGTGAATGAGCCAGCCACAGCAGAGGTCATTCATGAAGCGGATGGGGGCCAGGGGGATCTCAGCAGAGGTCACGGTGCCCTGCCTCACTCCATCAGCCCATGCTGGGCACGGTGCAGACACAGCCCGTTGGCAAGGACCTGCTGGGGAAGGATGGGCCATGTCTTCGCACGCGTTTTGCTCACACTCCTGCTCAAAGAGCAAATCCAGAGGTATTTTATCCTCTGTACATTTGTTTAAGGAAGTTTAAAAGCAAATTTGGCCCCTGACTTTGAGTCCTTGCTCCTATAAATTCAAACACCTTGGACAGAGCATGTCTGTGCAGTCTTACATGTGACATTTAGCTAAAACCACTTACAAACAACTTGCATTACAAGTTTATTCATTCCCTGCAGAATGTTGGCTCCGCTGAGTGTCTCGCGAGCCATTTGCTGCAGGCGAGCTGCTTATCTTTGCTATCAGAGCCCTCTTCTAAATATTATGACCAAACAGAATTCCAAGAACAACATCCATCCCGCTGCACTGCAAATGCGCAAAGCTGATAAA
Source organism: Falco biarmicus (assembly GCF_023638135.1). NCBI lineage: Eukaryota > Metazoa > Chordata > Aves > Falconiformes > Falconidae > Falco > Falco biarmicus. Next base: position 9,368,132 of record NC_079288.1, on the reverse strand, counting down.
CTGTTTATATATTATCAGCTAAATAAGTTGGGTTTATCTGGAAGAGTTTGCAAAAGAAAGCCTCTTGGGGTGCTCGGAAAGCATGCTTTTTGCAGGTGGTACTGGGTGGGATGGGGAGGTCGTCGGGACTCCACCCAGCATGCCACCTTTGGCTGAGCCAACCCCAGGATGCCCATGGTGCCGGTGGGACAGGAGGCCTGCGACGGTCTAGAGTTCTTCCCCAGGAGTGAACCCAGGAGCCTGATAAGCTGTGGTGCAGCAGTGGTTGAGCGTCAGTTTCTTGTGTTGTGTTCATGTGGCACCTGGGGCTGGGCTGAACCGCTTGCCCCAGCCACAGCAATGGAGGGAAGAGCTCTCAGACCTTCCACTGCCCTGGGTATCAGCGTCCACCTGCTGCTTCTTGCTTCCCTGCTGCCCCACACCTGACTTCTTGCAGCTTCAGGTTACTTTTGGTCTGTCACACTGCATCACCCTTGGAGGCAGACTTGCCGTCTGAGCTGGCAAGCTGAGGAGCTCTCTAACCTCCGTGCGCGGGACTGCGGTGGGACCGGCTAGCCCTGGCGCCTGGGACAGTGCCCAGAGCCTCCGACCCCAGTGCCCCAGTGTAAATTATCTAAAGGCTTGTGAAATCCACCCAAAGTGTCTCTGCCCTCCCCAGTGTCCAACAGCCCAAATTGGGTATCACGGACTGTGTTTATTCTTCCACTCTGAGTTTTCTTGATTGTCTTTTGGTGTCAAGAAGCCTTGGGACAAGGCCATGAGCAGAGGTCAGTGTGGGTTGGCGCAGCAGACCCCAGCCGTCCCAGCAAATGGAGAACATTCATTCTCCCCTGGGGACTTGAGATTTAAGGACATTTTGTCTGCTGGCTGCCAGCAAGCACATCTCACAACCCAGGCGGGTTTCTGCTGGCCCCGGCCACCCTGCCCAGGAGCGCTGCAGCACAGCCCGAGCGGAGCTGCTGGGCACCAGTGGGGCACCCAGGGCCAGACTGGCAGCAGCTCCCACGTGGCCTGGAGCAGCCAGGGAGCAAGCGGAGAGCCCGTGGCAGTGAAGCCTAGCCCTGGCTGCCGCGTGCCGTTTGAGGAGCCTGTCTCCATGTCTGGGGAAGGGGACGGAGTGACCAGCTGTGCCTGGGGTGGGGAGCTGGCAGGCTCAATAAACCCCAGGGCAGAGGCCTCTGTGTCCAGGATAGAGATGGCAGGGGCTGGCATGAACCCAGCTTGCCCCCTGAGGTGCCACCAGCTTACATCTCTCCACCGCTCAGCTCTGCCCTTGACCGTAAGCATCCAAAGCAGAAAGATGTTACTGCCCCCTCTTGTAACTGAAAATGGGGACAAAAAGGGGCCACAGTCATAGTAGGCCTGTCTGGAAGTGAACCCAGGTATCCAAGATTCATGCTTCTTTTTTCTTTCATACTTCAGCATAACTGTTTTCATTCTTGAATGAAAGTCTAAAGGAGGGGGAGATGGTGAGTAATTTTTTTGTGCCGGTACCCATCCATCAGGAGAAGTGCCATCCCTGTGGCATGGAGGAGAGGGGACTCACTAGGGAAAAAACCAGAAGAGACAACTGAGAGGAAAGCTGCACAAATGTGAAGCATGACAGGCATGGGGAGAGGGAATGCTGTGGGGGGAGGGCAGTTCTCTGAGCGTTTCTCTTGGCCCTTCGGGAGGGACTGAGCATCGCAGTAGCTGTTGGGGGATGCCCGGGCCTCTTTGCCAGCTCAGACATACTTGGTGGCACTGTGGGGTCACTGCTGTTTTCTACTGCCATCCATCACAGAGGGCATGTCCTTTTAGGTCACTTCTCAGTGTTGCAACTCTGCAGGGGCTGTCTTCATGCAATGTCCATCTGGAACTTCACTGGAGGCAACCAGCTACTTCCACCCTGCCTGCCGCTGCAATGGACTCTGACCCTGCTGTGCCCTGCCGGTCACACAAAAAAGCTGTCCTTTTCCTGGATTTCTGTCATTAGAGTGAAGATTCCTGAAGCAGACCTCCAGCGTGCAAAGGCACTCCTTGTCCTGGAAGTTCAGGCTGGCTCTGAGCCTCATCGTTCTGCGTATCTTGTATACATGAATCAACTCTTTTTGCATAAAGATATGGAGTTTATTAGGAGACATTGGAGCTTAGGAGCTGTCAGGAGTGGAAGTCAATTCTGTTTCTGACACGCAAAAAGCCTTTTATAGGCTGGAATGGGCACAGGACCCCAGCTGAGTACCTCCCCCTCGGCTCAGCTCGCCCCTTCCCAGGCTCCACCACTTGCTGGAGCCTGATGCTTGGACTTCCTCCGGTTTGAGTTGGGTCCCCATCCCTTGCCGTGAGAGATAACACCACAATCTAAGGAATCTCTAGAGATGAACACATTTAAACACACCCACACAGACAGACTATGCTCCCCCCAGCTCTTCTTCTCCCCAACACACTCATTAACCCTTGTCTCCTTTCCCGGGAGCTCAATGAGGCTGCAGGAACCTCGTGAGCCTGGCTGGCTGTGAAGGACCACGGGATGCTGACCTTGTGCCCCTTCTCACCTGTAAGATGAGGGCCCTGTCCTGGGGCTTCCCTCAGCCCGGGACCCCAGGGCTTTCCCCTTTCCTTCACTGTTCACTGCTCTCACAGAGCACAAGAATCTCTTGCCCTTGCTTACAGCCATATACTTGGCACTGTTCTGCCACATCGTCTCATCAGCCCCTCAGCCACTCTCACCGTAGCAGTTATTTGCTTTAATGTGGCTTCTCTTCATCAGTGAGATTTTTTGCATCTTTTAGGTCTTTTGCCCCAGTGTCATTCCCCAGGGTCCTCAGTCCCACCAGTAACACAACGTCCTTATACAATACGGATTTCCATCCCTTTCCGTATTCTTCGTTCTCTGGCTTTGCTACCCTGGCTCAGAAAAATTAGCAATTTTTTTTTAAAATTAACAAAATTTTTTTAATTAATTTTGCTGTCACAAGATCCCTTTCCTGGCCTTGGACCCCTTGCATAACAGCTGTGTCCAGGCATCCTCCCAGGGAATACCTGGGTTTGCTCTGTTTCTCCAGAACTATCAGCCACGTCTTTCAGCAGTGACTCTCATTCAGGAGCGGTTCAGGGAAGGGGCTTGTCCAGGCTGTGTCCCCAGCTCAGCTCTCCCTCCCGACCCAGCTGCCCAAGCCTAAGTCACCTGCTGACCGCTGCAGATGGTGCTTTAGCTCTTTCTGGCTGGTGGAGGTGGGAGCAGGTTTCAGGCACGTTCTCAGAGCCCTGGGAAAGACTGGGAGCTTTTGAAACTTGAAAGGTAGGAGGATGCACCCAAAGGAGAATTCTTGACTGCTTTTCTGGACTGTTTTGGAGGAAGTTACCTTCTACCAGTGTTTAAAGCTTCAACTGGAATGGCAGGTCTCTGCCCCAGGCTGCCTGGTTGTCCCCAGTGGGGTGTAGTTTTTTTTTTTCAGGCATGTGCCTTCTCCCACCAGGATGTGCTGGAAGCACACTTCCCTCTGGGATGGTTTTTGCGTGGGTGTAGCATCCCAAGGGAGCCCAGGAACAGAGGCTGGCCAGTGCGTACCATTCAAACCTGTACCCTGGGCAGTCTTTTCTGAACAGAGAGATTGCGAGCCAGAACCTGCTGCCAAAACTCCAACCAGATTCCTGCTGCACGCCTGGTCTTCGGGGACAGAGCCCTCCAAGCACTGCGCTGTGGGCGGTGGGAGACTCCAGCAGAGCTGGAGACACGTCACTGGGAATCTCACTCATTTGTAGCTCATTCCAGTTGCACAGCTGTCTCCTTTAAACAAAGTTTACTCAACGTTACTTAATGCTTCAACCATGCCTCTGCCAGGAAGATGTTCAGCTGCAGTGTGTGAGACCTTTACCCACTAAGCTGGCTTGGTTTGGGTGCTCAAGGGGGGTGTCGAACCCGCAGGCGCTGGGCATAGCAGTGGTTTGGAGGTGGGTCAGGCTGTTGGGACTTGGGCCCAACCCTCCTCACTACTCACACACACCAGGGACAGGGTTCACCAGACCAAGTTCTCCTGGGTTTTCCACAGAGAGTCATCCTCACCCTTGGTTTTTTTTCAGTTCCTGCATGCATCCCATTGTTGTTTGATGGCCAAGACTGGCAAGGCTGGGTGCTGCCAGGTGGGTGGGCAGAGGGGACCAGGAGGGGACAGTGCAGTCCTGAACCTCACAGCTGTGGCTGCAAGTCCTGAGCACCCAGTTGAGCCCTGCTCCAGTGTGTCCCATGGCAGCTTCCAGTGGCAGGGCACTGAGGTCTGCCCTGGCCCCTCTTTGGTGCATGGCACAAGGGATGAGTCAGGAACGGGCTGTGACTCAAAGTCTTGCATCATTCAGAGGAAGAAATCACCCTGGGCTGTGCCTCAGTTTCCCCGCTTGCAAAGGAAGGGAAGTGCTCTGAAAACTTTGAGAAAAGCGTGCTGGGTGCCCACATCATCTGGGATGCACATGGGCCCTTCTCCTGAGGTCCCGGGATGCTCCATGGTGCCGCTGAAGCTTCCCAGGTGCCCAGGAGGTGAGGCTGTAGGGCGTATTCCTGCAGGATCCTTCCAGCTTTTCCAGACAGTCTGTTCATAAGCCTTTTTTGACGCTGAGCTCCCCGTCAGACCATGCTGGGGTTGCCTCCCCCCCGTCCCAGAGATGGTGGGAGTGCTGCACACAGCAGCAGCCAGCAGATTTATGGCCCTGGTGTCTAGACCAGCTCCGACCTGCCTGGGAGGACAGGTACATCCTGGTGAAAGGCAGGAGGCCCGTCTCTGGCCGTCTGGCCCTTCGTTTTACAGCCAAGCAGGGGAATTTTGCCAAAAAGCAGGCTGCAGCACTGTGCAGTGGCATTGGGGGGTGCTGGCCATCAGGCTGTCCCGCAGTGCTGCCCGAGGGGAACAGAGGGATGCACCCCCTGTGATGGCACCAGCCCCCCCTCTGCTGCAGAACAAAAGGGATGGGGTCAGGGTGGGATCCCAGCCCCGGCAGTGGGTCTGCAGGGAGCCTGGTGCTTGCCTCTGAACTGCCCCAAGGGCTGCTCCATCCTCCCAGGGGTCTCAGCCCCACAGCAGCAGAGCTGGGCTGGGCACATGAGGCTGGGCAGAGGCGCAGAAGGGCTGGAGCAGGCACAAATCCCAGGCTGCCCACACCTGGAGGGTTCCAAGACACCCCCAAAGGAGCGATCCTCCTGCCAATGTGTGCGAGGGAAAGGGAGGCAGCTCAGTCGGAAAGGGCAGGGGTGCTCAGCTGTGATGCCCAGTGGCACTGGGAGCGGTGGTGAAGCAGGGGGACATCTCTCTCCCATAGAGGAGGTGGGACCCAGAGGCCCTGGTACCAGCAGGTACCCTGACCCCGCTGGCAGGTGGCCTGTGGCTCATCGGTGCTGCACCAGCAGTGCCTGTGGGGCTGGGCTGAGTGGGGCCACCGCAGCACCCCAGCGGTGGTGGGCTCCTGGGGACAGGGTGCTGCGGCCAGGCTGTCCCCTGCCCCTTGGGCTGGTCGGCAGAGGCAGGAGCTCCAGGGGGGGTGTCTGGGGTTGGGGGGGGTGGCTGTGCTTTGCTGCTCACTTCCTTGTGTTTGCCATTTCGTGGGGGATTTAGTACGGGTGGCAGCACCAGCTGCAGGGCAGAAAGGTCCAGACATGGGTGTCACCACGCAGATGTGTACGCGCACGTGCCTGGTGATAAATATACAGATGTGAATGTGAAGAAAAATGTAAATATATACAATAATTTTCCACAATTAAAAGATATTTTAGAGCAGAAAATTTCCATTTTAGGCGTAGGAACATCAATTTTATAAATAAAGGTTTTAAATAAACATTAGCATGGATACATCAACACACACACATACACGCTCACACGCGCACTTAAAATAGGCTCCCACACTATAATTTTAAATAGTACAAAACAAATGAATTCTCCAAATATTGTTTAAACTGGCACAGGGGGTTATGATGTCATCTCTGTAGTAATCATAAACTTGTTTTCCTGTAATAAATATGATCGCTTTTCCCATTAACAGTTTATTAGGAGTTTTGGTCTATGCGAGACCAATACCAAACCGTGGCTGGTTTTGATTGCCGAAGACTGCATTAGGTCTCCATCCTCTCCGCTGGCTCACTCATGCTGCTGTCAATAGTCACTCTTTTATTTTCTCATCCTTTTCCTCTGGGGAAATCACGAGTGGCGCCTTGCTCATGAGCAGGATCTCAGTTTCTGCAGCGCGTGGTGGGACTCTGCCTTTGGGCTGGGTTGTCAGCTCTAAGGTTGCCTCCGCTGGGAGCAGGATTGGGCAGCAGCGCTGCAGGGCAGGGAGCCGCAGGCTGACCCAGCGCGGGGCTGCGGGGGCTGTGGAGGGCATGCTGGTACAGGGGGTGCAGAAGGAGGTGGGCTGGTGCTGCCCCTTCGCCCAGCGCCCTCCCAGAGGCTGGTGCCAACGAGCCCAGCTGATGAGGACATGCCCAGCCCACAGGCTGGTGCCAGCAAAGCCGCTGGGGCTGCTACACTCATCGCGCTGAGCCAAGACAGCTGTCACCGTCCTCAGACAAGATGCGCTCTGGGTGAACATCCCCACCAGCTCTGTGGGGTCCAGTCCTGATGCTTGGACATCCCCACTTGAAGGTGGACATCCCCACCTGAAGGAGCCTGTGCTGGTGGTGGAGGTGACAGTCCTTTCCCAGCAACAGCACAGTGCTCCCAGGCTGGTGGTCATGTGCATCAGCAGAGTTTCACCTGTGGGTGCAGATGAGACCCATGCCGGGGTGCCCTGCAGGGAACAGCACCTGTGTCCCTGCACCACCCTGGCTCAGGGGTGGCCCTGACAGTGCAGCTGGGGGCACCCAGCCAGCCCCGGGCCAGGTCCAGGCTGGGGCACACCGCACTTCAAGGGATCTCTGAGCAGATGGACCCAGCATCCCACTGCAGCCCTGGGGGCTGAGTCCCACTGCCCCATCTTATCTCCTGTTCATATGAGCAGCCTCGTAGGAAATACTGCTGGAACGCGTCAGCTCCACTCCTGTGTTCATTCATACTTATCAGCACCAGGACACGGTGTCTCTGAATGACTTAGAATAATATTTGGAAAAATCCATCTTAAGTATATTAGTCCACTAAGCCTTTAAGTCTTCACAAGGGCCTTAATTCCAAGGACGCTGATGCATGCCTGTGCCAAGGATTTTGCAACGCAGTGACACACAGGCGGCCAGGCTCATTCCACGCCCCGTCCTGCTGCCTTGAAAATGGTTAACAAATGTCTTACTGCTGGAAATCTGTTTCTGCTTAGCTGGGAAGCGGTGGGGTTCTGAACCCTGCTTTGTAGCACCCTGCTGGCAGCTTTTGTCATTCTCAGGCTTGGCATAATATTGGAACTATTAAATGATGTTGCATTGCCTCATTGTATTTAGATTTTAAACATATTTGTAAGGCTTTGAAAAAAAAATTGTTCTCATTATTAAAGTAATGTACCAAATACCTTCTAGTAAATAATCTGTCCCAGAAGTGCTCTGCTCACTCAGAGCAGGCTGGGGAGCAATAAACCAGCAAAAGAGAAGGGGAAAAAAAATAACATGGATGTTACAGGGATATAGAGCCAGGAGAAATAAGTGGGAAAGTGCAGGATGATGTAGCTGAAGCTGAACTCCTGGCAAGCTTCTGTTCGCATGCACAGCCACCAGCCTGGGAGGGCACCGGACCCCCACCCAGGAGCTGAGGGCAGATGGCAGACAGCAGAGTGTGGGCAGTCGCCAGCTCAGCGAGGGTGGTCGGATGAATGGGCTTTGCCTTGTGCCACCACCTCTGGGCAGTGCTGGAAGGAGCCGGGGCCCTTGGCAAGCAGAGTTTGGCAGCGAGGGATGTCAGAAGAGCTCGGAGGTCGCCCTGAGGGCTGCTGGGGGGTGCAGGAGCAGCCTGAGGAAACAGGGCACTCTGCTGCCTTTGCTTCCCAGTCCCCCTTGTCTGAACAGGCCAGAAAACAGGGTGAGGAGCCTTTGATTCTCCAGGCTCTCCCTCTGCAGCCCCCAGGCTGTCTAAAATCAAGAGACGGAGCCAACCTGCCTGCCTACCTGCACATCTCTCCTCAGAGATGGAGGTGGAGATGTCTGTGTTAGGGAAACTGTCTTAGCCAAGTGGCATTAGCTACCTTTCCCTGCCACTATCACCTCTACTTTATCCAGCCTGGCAAATGACCAGAATGCAAAACTCTCTTGTAGATGTTCTTCCAGAGTTTGATTGATTCATTGTGATACCTGAACTTACACCTGTCAGCAAGTGTTTCTCCTCATCCATCTATTCAGAGCAGATCCCCAAGGGCAGAGTTCATCTGCTTCCCTCTCCCACTCTGGTGCCAGTGATTGAAGGGGCTCTGGCAGGGAGTCTGGGACACAGTGGGTGAACCACAGCATGTCCCAGCTCCAGGCTCCCTCCCCAGGGAGGGATGAGCTGTACCTGAGGAGGAATAACATGGGCTGCTGCTCACTATTTACTTGCAGCACCATAAAGCCTCCAGGCCAGCATCCCCAGGCTACAGTGCTGTGAAGGCATTGACGATCTGTCCCCTAGCTACCAGCCTCCCCAGCACATTAGCAGCAGAGCTAATTACTAGTGATTTGACTAACAGTGCAAGCCTGGGCCAACTATATATTAGGTCAATCTTCTAGAAGCTGGGAAAGTACCAAAAAGCAAACAAAACCAAAACAACAACAACACAACAAAAAGCCAAGGAGAAAGGAAAATAGCTGTGATACTGTTGCGATGTCTGTACATGAGTATTTTTGCACTGAAGGAATGCAGATGCATTTTTGCTGTGTTACAGCACAGTTCTAGACAGACCAGCAATGATGCACTGTAAACAGACCATGTTAAAACACATAGTTCTCTCTAGATCTTTCTGCAGTGTTTTCTCTAAATAGTTATTTTGTAATAGGCATTTTATTTGTTTTGCAGAGTCCCTAAATAGTATGAGTCCAAGTTCAGGAACATGCATGTTCTGGCATTTATTTTAGAGGACTCTTTATTTAGTAAGCACTGTGACAAGCGACATCCCCGCCAAGGCCACCCGCTGCCCACCGCCTCCTCGTGTGGCTGCTCTGGGCTTCGGGAGATGGATGCTCCACCGGTGCGGTGCAGGCAATGGAGTGATGGAGATGGGCACAGCCCGCTGCTCCCTGTGCCCAGGCATGGCTAGCATGGACGGGAGTGTAGCTGGGAGCTGGGAGGGCTGGAGACCCCCTGAATCTGGGGGAGGCTGGCTGCTCCTTCAGGCTGCTCCGTCACCAAGGGCAGAGGTCTCCCAGGGTGTGTAAATCCTCACTGCTGTGCTTTCCTGGTGTGGCCCAGGAAAAACCCCTCGCCACAAAACCATCTCCCCTCACCCACAGGGCAAGGCAGGAGCTGAGCTTGTCTCTCCACGTTGTTCAGGGTTATCCAGGTTAGTTTTCCTCCTCCAGTAAATAGGAAAGGGACACAGAGGATCGAAAAACGCAGAGCTCAAACCCCTTTTTGATTTGTTTCATAGACTGTTAGGCTGCATTAGGAGCTAAAGCTAAATTCTGGGCTCTGCTGCCCCGGGGGCAGTGTCCCCCTTCCCTGTTTGCCCAGATAAAGTAGCCAAGGGAATTTGCTCTCAAGTATGGGAGAAGAAATGGGGCTTTTCTGGTATCTGATTTGCATCCAAATTAAGGTGATTTGGTTCCTGAAAGACTGGAATATCTCTTGAAGTGCTGGAGTGATTAAATATGATGTTCCACAGATAGCAGCTGCAGCTGAAGGTGGGCAGGGCAGCCAGTGCAGGACAGTTGGAGAAGCTCCGTTATCTCCCTTTGAGCTCCCAGCCCCCAGGGAGCGAGACCAGGATGGGGCTGTAGGGAAGGGAAGACAGTGCTGAAGTTTGGAGAATCAGTCAACTACCCATCCGATTCTCCATGCTGGCTGCGTAGCCCCATGCCAGAGAAACTTTTGGAGGAGGAACTGGACCTTGACAGCACCATCTGTCACTTGGCTGGAAGTGGGACTGAGCCAGAAGGAGTCCCAGTGTCAGTGCTGATGCTTCCAGCAAGCTGGAGCGTGCACAGAGGTTTGGACATCGCCCAAGCTCTTCTGCCTGCCGTGGGGCACAGGAAAGGTAGGCCTGTGCGAAGCACTGCCAGGTTGTTTGAATTTCCTATGTCTTCCCAATATTACCTTTTTGGTGAGGAATACAATTTTAAAACTACCTTCTTTAATACCTTTTTCTTTCTTTCTTTTTTTTTTTTAAATCTGAGTGGTTGCTCTTTGATTTTCCCCCTTTCCAAGTCTCCCTGTGTCACCAGCAGGAATTCCTTTATGGTTCGTAGAAAACAAATTGGAAACAAACTACAAAATATTTTGCTTTTGCAGAAAGGGGGAAGGGCAAACAAAAGTTAAATGCAATTTTCTGTACTGGCCTCATTTACGGTGCCAAGTTTTACCCATTGTGTAAAGCGCAACTCATTTACCCAAGCAACATAGATGGAAATCCAGCACTTTGGGATGGGTGAAGCTGTTTGGGTTTGGAGATCACGCTATGTAATTGTACGCAAAAGGAGAGCTTGCCATTGTGGTTACCAGCTCCAAATGGGAATGGTATGAATAGCCAAACTTCTCATAGGCGTTGTAAATTGTGTTTCCACAAACCAACTTCCAGGAATAACAGCATGCTTTTCTAAACGATGTTTGTTTGCTCTCTGCACCCCTTCCAGCCCTCCCCCTTCTCTGTTCTGCTTTTTATTCTTTTTATTCATTGAAGTGATGATAACTCAGGGAATATTTTGGTGACTTTCACAGACATTTGTGATTTTTCCTCCTGAACTGCCAAAGTAAAAGTTGGCCCAGGCCAGCTAAGGCACTTCCACTGGGATTTGAGGATGGTAAATCAGGAAGAGGCAAGAGTACAGTGAAATCTTGGTTAGAAATGACAATGCCATTTCCCCCCTTGCAATGAACGGAAAGACAGAAATAACTTCAGGAAAGACTTTCCTGCCTCCGCAAAGCCTGTTGGAATTTGCAGCAAACCCAAAGCCTTTCTCCTCTTCCCCGCTCGCACATGCTGCACATTTTGCTTGTTAGTGAGTCCTGGACACGAGTCCTTGGTCCTTTATCTGATAGAAGAAGCGGAGCAGCTGCTGGACGCCAGTTACAGTAATGGCCCACCTAAGTCGTGTGAAAACTGGACCTCTATGGGAGTGGGGGCAGGATCATGCAAAGGCTGGTTCTGAATCACTCTTGGAGCTGTTCCTGCATAGGCCACACTTGCAGGAGGCTGTGTTCCGACCTGGCTCCCAACCGCCTGCAGCTGAAGGCTATTGTCAGCAGCAGTTCAGCTCTGCAATGCTGACAAGCCACGGCTGTCCGTCTCAGGGCTCCTCCACCTTCCCCTGACAGTAGGTGGCTGGACAAGGGTCTCCTGGTGGCGTGTGCATCATGTATGATTTGCCTGGGAACAAACGGGGTGCTTTTCTGGCTTGTTAGGCACTGCAGTTGGCAGGAGATGCTCTAGAGCAACACTGAACCCTAATATCGACAACTGGCATGGGGCAGGGTTTTGCAGCTGTGTCTTCATCTGTAGCAGAAGTGCTGGAATCTGCATCTTCTCCTGAGTCTGTGATGTCCCTCCTGATGAAGGGATCCCAGACAGGACAGTAGTTAGTGGGTCTGGCTAGAAGATACGAGATGGTCATGACGTGGAAAAGAAGAGTATCTGTTTGGAAAGAAGTAGTTGGTGGGATTCTTCAAAGGAGCGCTGAGATCTTGTACTTTTAAATCAATTTAAATAATGGTTTTGCCATAAAAAGAGGGAGCGTGCTGAAGTCTATGTTCAATACAAAGCTTAAAAGTGCAGCTGAAGCACGAGGAATGTCACCTCCCAAGAGGCGAGGGATGAAGAGTCTGTCACCCCAGGTGGGACTCGAGGCCTCATCTTGTTCAGACAATCCAGAGCAAAGGCTGTGAGGGGTTGTGACTCTAGAATATAAACACAGGAGGTGATAAATTCTAGGTGGGGAGACAGCTATTGAAACTGTAGGACGTTGCTGTCACAAGAATCGTGAACGTGAAAGAGTAGGTGTTTTCTATCCATCAAAGCAAGGAGATACCAGAAAAGCTTCTAAAGAAATGAGAAACAAAAAGAAAACTGGTGCCACAAAGCTTATCGTAGCAGGGAAGGGACTTAAACAGACGGTGCTGGGTGGGCATCTGGCACATCCCGTGAATCCTAGGTCAGGGAAGATGCTGTGTGTCAGAGGAAAAGGAGCACAGGGCTGGGACTGGGCTGGCACAGACACTGCAGGTCACACTGGTTGTGCTGACCTTGGACAATCCCCATGGACTGACTCCCCCTTGAAGTCAGACCCTGACAAGCTGGACTGTCCTCCTTGATTAATCATATTTCAGAGAGTTTATGGGTAGGATAATTCTGCCAGAAGCAAGGGTTTCCTGGAACCAGACCCAGTCTGATGGCACAGTGTGATGGCTGCAGTCAGTGGGAAGCATGGGACAGACCTCACAGAGCAGCCATGGTCCCTTCCCTAGAATTTATTTCATGTAAGCTGGCAAATACTGATTTAGCCCTGAAACAGCCCTTGGCTTTTAAAAGAGGATTAAAATAAACCATTCTGGGGTTCTGCTTTGATTTGTTGTCCCCAAGCCTTTTAAAGGTGTGATTTTGAGCCATTCTTTGAAATTGAGTAAGCAAGGAACTTCCTCAGTTTTAGAGAAACTTCTCCCATACTCACAAATCTTCAGGAACCAGGGCTTTAAATAAAATCACCTAACACCAGCCTGGGTGGTCAGAGGCTTATCATGGGGTGGGGAACGTGCCCCTGACACTTGGTGCTGCCTGGGGCAGAGGCTGGGAGGAGAAGCCCAGCCTGGACGGTGGCAGGAGCAGTGTGGGGTGATGGGTGAGGGTTGTGTCTGTGGGGGCAGGAGCAGTGTGGGGTGATGATGGGTGAGGGATGTGTCTGTGGTGGCAGGAGCAGTGTGGGGTGATGGGTGAGGGTTGTGTCTGTGGGGGCAGGAGCAGTGTGGGGTGATGATGGGTGAGGGTTGTGTCTGTGGGGGCAGGAGCAGTGTGGGGTGATGATGGGTGAGGGATGTGTCTGTGGGGGCAGGAGCAGTGTGGGGTGATGATGGGTGAGGGATGTGTCTGTGGTGGCAGGAGCAATGTGGGGTGATGGGTGAGGGTTGTGTCTGTGGGGGCAGGAGCAGTGTGGGGTGATGGGTGAGGGATGTGTCTGTGCTCCCTCCTGCACAATCGCCTCCCAGCTCGCCGAGCCGCGTGCAGGCACATTGCTTTCCCCTTTGCTGAACAAGTCAATACATTGTCTGGGGACTGTGGACTGGCAACTTCATATTCTCTGGTGAATTGCCCTGCTAGAAAATCCAGTCCTATGCATGTTTCCATTTGTATACCCACTGGTATAACATCAGGTCCTGGGAATGCTCCCCCCTCCTGCACTCTTTCAGGGGGTATCGATGTTTCCATTTAATGTGGGGTTTTTTGCCCTCACTGAGGAATTTTACAAATAGTTTGTTTATTGTGTCAATCTCTGCCTTTGTGAGCAGAAGAGGGAGCATCTGGAGAGCATCATGAACTCTTGGCATGGATGCTCCTGGGAGGCTGTGCTCTCCCCAGCGTGAGAGAGGCAGCCTGTCCCCACTCCCCAAAGCCCCCATCACATCCTCAGATGGGGTCCTGCCTGAGCACATCCTTCTGCTCCCAGCTGTGCTGGAGGCTATGGCAGGGTGCAGGGACAGCCACGCTGGCTCCCAATGGAGAGTTACTTGCCCTGGGCTGGGCCACATCCCCTTGTGAATTCACCTGCCTGCTTCACAGCCGAGGAAGGTCTCCTAACAGGGTCAACTCTCCTGGCAATCAGCTTGGCTGATGCAGGAGATAAAGACCTGTCTTTCCATAGGTGCCAAAGCAAGGCAAGGCTGTTGTGCCCACCCAGCCTAGGGATTCAGCAGAACAGCCTACAGCCATGGCATTGAGCCTGCTCACCAGCAGCAGCCTCACCTCTACGTCAGCTGGGAATTTTCCATCACAATAGAGCTTCACTGAGGGGAAAAATGAAAGAGTTGATTAATCAAAAGGCAAATGTCGTACAGGAATGCACCAGTTTGAGTTAAAGTCTTATCTGAAAAGATCACCGGAGTTTTGGAAGGAATGTCTCATTAAGATGAGGCAGACCACCCTGCAGTCGTCTATCACCTACCGGTCAGGACACAGCTGGGAGCGGGGAAGGCGGCAAAGTAGAGACTTGACCTTAGTTCCCTGTGTCCCAGCAGAGCACAGCGCTCGTTACACCCCAGAACAAGCGCATGCCTTTCCTGTCTTGTTGGAGCTGCTCAATTGTGTACAGTTAATTAATATTCATTAAGTCGAAGGGAAAGTTGGATTGCAGTCTGCTCGTTAAGGTACTGACTTGGGCTCAAGTTCAAGCGATTATTCCTTTATTTATACTGTGGGAAGTTGCAGTGGGACAGGCCATACAAACCCACCAGCCTGGCGGTTCAAGTGCTCAGCTGGGGCCTGGGGGACTTCCAGCCAAGCCCCCCCTCTTCCAGTGCTGGAGAAGACCTTGGTCCTCCTTCCCACACCTCAGCTGTTTTCATGCAATGGCAACCCATTTGGGAGTGTCTTTGGTTTTTCATGGAAATCGCTCGAAGTTTTGGGTTGATCCTGGGGTGGGGTGGGAACATTTTCTGGTGCTTTAGAGGTTTCATTGGAATGGTGAGGCCATTCCTTCCCAGCTCCTGCTTCCAGGCAGGCTGCAGCCAGCTTTGTGGCCAAGGTGAGGGAGCAGCTTGGTGGCGCTCAGAGACCTCTGCATGTCGTGTGCCCTGTGGTGTTTGCAACAAGCAATGCCACAGCCACGCAGGGATGCCTCAGCCGTAGTGGGGAGGCTTATCCCTTCCCAGGGAGCTCTAGTTACAGCTTGAGAGCTCAGCTCTGGTCAGGGTGGCAGGTGCTGCAGCCAGTCACAGTGGATGGGGACACCTGAGTTGGTGCGATGCAGGTGGATGTGGGCAGGTAGATGCCCACAGAAGGATCCAGGAGCAAGCATAGACTTCATCTTCCCTGGTGCCCAGTGTGTGTCAGCAGGAGGGATTGTCAGGGCTTTGGCAGTCCTGACCAGCAGGCTTCTGTTCACTTGCTTAGTCAGTAAAAGCCTGCAGAAGACCAAAGCCCCACGGCTGTGCCACCTGGGGCACTGCTGCCTCCTCTGTGGTGGATGGGACATGGAAGCCATGGCCTTCTCCAGTTCTTTGTGTGAGTGAAGGCTGGGGACTCTCTGCCCCTGTCCGGGGGTGCCAGGCGGTTGTTATTCAGGCAGAGCAGAGATTGCCCCTAAAGAGTGGGGAGGGGAAAGCATCTAAACCCACAAATACACCCATTAGTGTCCCACGTTGACTGACTCCACAGCCATCCTGGATGGAGTTGCGTACCCTGGGAGGCCAGCCGACCTTCTGCCCAGCTCAGACTGGAAGCACTGGTTTAGCAGGGAGTGAGCTACAAAGCCCACATGCTCATTTCTGTGCCCCAAACGGACAGCAGGGATGGCTTCCCATGGGCAGGGTCTGGCAGACATCAACAGCAGATGAACAGCCTCCCCTGAGATCCTGTTCCAGTTTGAAGTGATCCAGTTGAAGGTGGTTTATGGCTCGGTGGTTCCATATCCACCAGATTATAACAAGTACCAGGCAGATGGCTGGATGTAGAGCTCAAGTTCAACTCCACAACAGGCACGCAGGGATTTCTAGGTGATGAATTTGAGGAACATACTGGAGAAGGCATGCGGGTGCCTGTGTGTGCTGAGAGGTGGGTTGTGTACCATTCCTCCGTGCATAAGGATGTGCATAACCACAGAGACAGCCTGTGCCCTGCCAGGAGAGCTGGTCACACTTCTGCCAATTCATCTCAATGGAAACTTTCCATAAGAACTAAATTTGTTTAGAGAAAACCATTGAAATGAAACATTCTGCTGATGTCAAGATGTTTGGCTTTTACATTAGCTGGTGAAATGCTCTGATTTTTTGTTTTGACTTTTTGTTTCTATATCCTACTGACTTTATTATTCCAGTATACCTCATAAAAATAAGAAGTAAAAGAAAAAAAAATCAAAACAAATTACTTCAATTGGCCCTAGCGCCATTCTTCAAATTACACTTGACCGGCCAGCTGAAAATTTGTTGTTTTCATCCTGATTAGAGATAAACCCAAATCTCTGAACAGCAGAATTGCAGAATTTTCTTTGAAATGGTATTACAACCCTGCCAGCTCGAGGTGCAAGTGTGTGCAGCTCACTTGCTGTGCCTGTGGAGCAGAGCCGTGGGGGGTGGGGCAGCACGGGCAACGTGCCCCACCATGGATCAGTGTGGATGCACTCAACAAGTCCTCCTGCCTCCTCCTGAAACAACAGCTGTGAGGCTGAATAAGTTGCCAGCACACTGGTGTGCCAATGAGTAGCCTCCATCCTTGAAAGCACAGATCCCACCCTGGGTCCCCTAGCACCATCCTGCCACCCCACTTGTTCCCCAGGTCCCCTGAACTCAGAGGTGACAACTCAGAGCCACCTTTTTCACCCTCAGCCCGGCTCTGCTCCCTCTCCCAGGTGTCACTCAGTGGCACTCACTGTGTCCTGGAGAGAGCACCCTGCTGTGTCCATGCCCCTGCTTTGGCCTCCCCTTTGGGAGCTCCTGTGGAAAATGCTGCCCTTCTGTCTAGGAGCCATGTGTCGCTGCTGCAAGAGTGGGGGCACAGACTCTGTCTGGCCATGATGAAGAACATCCAGCTAATGACATCTCCACCAGTGCTGTCCCCTTCCCTAGCATTTTCCAGCTCCTGCCTCCCTGGATTCCCTTTGCTGCTCCTCACCACTGGCTGGTCCCTGAAGCCCAGTGCTGCCACAGTGCCAGGATTTCGGTGCAAGGGGTGTGGGAAGCAAAACTGCTCCTGCGTGTGACCCCTCCCTGCATCTGTAGCTCAGGGTACCGTGGCCACTGTCACCCCTGCCCCAACTTTTCTTCTCCTCTCCCCTTGCACCCCTCCCCTCACTGCCTTGGCAGTCCTGTGCCAGGGGCTGGGCACTATTCCTGTGTCTCAGCTCTGCTGCTCTGGATGGCCATGGGCATGTTCTGCTGCCACGCACCAAGGACGGTTCTTCTAAGAGGTTGGTTGAAAGGTTTTCCAGCCAGAAAACACTAGTACAGCATAATCTAAACATCCCACAGGACCACTTCCATTAGTTGAAGAGACTGACATAATACTGCTGACGCACTTTGTTTCAGGCGGCTCAGAGCTCTTTGCTTTGGCTTCTTGCTGGGAAGTTGTGCTCTGTCCACATCTCGTGGCAGAGGCACGGGGTCGTTGTAGCGTGGTGCGTGGTTCACCTCCGCACAGGAGTACCCATTCCGTGCCGTGGTGAAGCAGTGTGTGCCTGCACCTAGGCTGCACCCATGAGCAAGGCACCTGGTGCTGAGCTGCTGTGCACTCTGCATCTTCCTTTACCTCTGCAGCAACCACTCCTAAGCAAACCTGACTGGGAAGCAGCAGCAGGCCAGTCTGGGCTGGCTGCTGTGAGTCTGTCCAAGGTGCTTTTCAGCTCGTGGTCTGGGGCACTTGGCTAAAGCCTTTCCTTTGCTGTGACTCATCAGCATCCTTAGAAGGAGCTGCTTCTCCTGGGATGCTGGAGAACAACTACAGCCTCTGCCTCAAAAACCATGAAAGTATTTTTAATTGGTTGTCACACAGAGAGGAGCTGCCAGTTAATTCATCATTGAAATTCACTATTCGTCTTCTTCTTGTAGATGAATGAAGCCGGCCCTGCCCTGCCGCTTTTGTGAAGGTTGAAGTAGGGATTTGCAGACACCTTATTAACAGCTCGGCTGGGGAATGCTTAGACACAGCTGCCAGTGCCCTCCACCTAGGGAGGCTGGGTCACCGCCATCCAGAGGCAGGTCTGTGCTCCGAAGCCTGTGCTGCTGGCACATCTGGCTCCTTTCAGGGCTGGTTTCTGTACCCTGAGCAGAAGTTACGTGTGGTTTCCCCTCAGCAAGGCCCAGAGCCCCAGCCTGCATCACGCCGCTGTGGTGGGGAACCCTTCCTGCTTGGAAGAGCTGGCTTTGGACTTGCATCCTTCAGCAAAACCCAGTGTTTGTTTATCCACCGGCTGTCTGGGTCTCTTGGTGGCCCCTGGGTACAGCTGCCTTCAGAGGGCTTGAACAAGCAATTTAAGTCCTGTACGTAAAAGCTGAAGGCTGATGACCCCTAGAGTCAGCCTGGGAAACGCATCCCTCCGGAGCCGCTCCGCCCGCCGGCCCCCGGCCCCACGCCGGGATGCTGCCCGGGCAGCGCTCCGCTCGCCCCCCCGTGCCTGCCAGGGGCGCCCCGGCTCGGCCCGGCTCTCGCCGGGGGGCTGGTTCCCGGGGGGCTGTGCAACCCCTTCTTGGCTAAGCGATGGATCAGCTGCCAGCTCAGCCCCGGGGCGGCTGGACCCCCCCACCCGCAGCGCTGGGGGGCCGCATCCTGCGCCCAGGGACCACAGCGGGGACAGCAGCAATGCTCCCCTGGTGGCGCTGCTGCAGGAGGTGCTCAGCCCCTGGCAGGACCAGACCCAGCGGCTCCAGCCTTTCCGTACCTGGGGAAGGGGCCTCTCCAGTGCCCCGGAAGCACAGGGACCCCCCAGCAGCAAGGACCCCAGGGACACCACCTTGGTTCCACCTGGCAGGCGCTTTCTGGGGAGCCCGCGGCCTTACTGATTCAGAGACAACCCGCTGGCCATCACCTAGCATCTAGATATCTGCAAAAAAACGATCTCTTTGCTCGGAATTATCTTCTTGTTGGAAGCAGCAGGCCAGATCTAGGGGTAATTCTCTCATTAGTGTGATGAGGAGCCCCATGTCCTGGCTGCCTCTGATCACTAGCTCAGCGAAAGGCCTTGAAATCCCTCGTAATACACAGCAGTATCGTGATACTCTGCCAAATTTATTCATCCACTCTGTGCAGCATAGACACTGGCTTATTGCATTACCACCTATTATTTACACTAGTATTGCTCAAATGGGGTCAAAAGCAGCAAAATGTCTGTATTATCGTGCAACAAGGGGTTCCCCACATTAATCACCTCGTGCATGTGTGTGCAAGCACGTATGTGTGTATTTTTGTGAAAATGTAGTTTTGTCAGTTCTGGAGGCACCTGTAGAGCTTATTCCAGCATGAATCCCATTAAATCAAGAAACCAGTGGTGCAGTGCTGCTTTGGGAGCCACTCAGCCTGGGGGAACGTTGCTGTTTGTGATGGTGTTGGTGTGAGCACAGCCTGAGTGATGTGGAGCCCTGTGACCCAGCCCCCAGCGAGAGACAAGCCCTGCCTCTGGAGTGTGTCCCATGTAAGGAGGCTGGAGAGGGGGGAGCAAGGCTCTTACCTGTTTCTTAGGAGGGAGTGGAGGGAGCTGAGGAAAAAACCTTGCATGTAAAGAAAACATGTTTTGCAGAAATAACTGATTTTCCAAAAAATTGTTCTAATTTTTGATCAAAAAGTGAATGGGCTGGAACTGCAGTTTGGCTTCTCATTGTGCATCTCCTGGCAGCTGAACTGCCTGGACTTCCCTGTCCCCATCCCCATCCTCCTCCAAGGGCCGTTCCCACCAGACAGCTTCACCCACAAGACTCCGTGGCCAAGGACAGCCTCAGCATAGGAGCTTCAGATTTTGGTCTTCAGTAATTTTCTGGGAATCAAAACTTTCTGTGAAAAGTAAGAAAAGGCTTTGAAGCAGCTTCAGAGTTTGTTCCTGAGTGCTGGGCAGGGCTCATGCAGTCTCGCAGGACCGTCTGGGAGGGCTGGGAGCTGGCTCACCATGAGGAACGAGTTGGGAGGTTTGGGAAAAGGTTGAGGTTGGGGCCAGGGCTCAGATGGAGCAGGATAAGCTGGCAAAAGGGGCCGTTTGACGTGTGCTGCAGCTGTGGGCACTGAACTACATGTACTTTGAGGTGTCCTCCAGCCTGCGACCCCAGAAGTCAGGTCAAGGTTAAGAACAGAAGATCCTTCCTCCTTCTCCAGGTGGTCCTATCCAGCAGGGAGCTCTGCCCGGTGGTGCTAGACCTGAGAGTGGCGCTGGTCCCTTTTCTTTGTGATGTGTCCAAGTCCCAAGTGTGCCAGAGGGCTGTACAGGCAATGCTCAGCTGGCTGGGGAGTAACCATGTCCCCAGGGAACATCCCTCTGTGTTTGGAGGGGTGACACCACCTACACGGGGAAGGGGCACTGCTGGTGGCTCCTGGGATCCCCCAGTATCTCCCTGTGGCCGAGGCACGGGGAATTCTCTGCACGAGCACTGCAGGAATGGTTCATTGTCTCCAGTGTCATTGTTACATGTAAGGAGGAGGGAAAGCAGCTTGTCAGGGTGGTGGCATCAGTGTCATTCACCACAGGGAATTTGTCAGATGGGGTACATGATCCCAGACAGTCGTGTGACATGGTTCACCTGGGGTGAAATCCCACCCAGCACTGACAGCCACTGCCACACATGTGGGCAGTGTGTGTCCCCTGGCCCAGGGGACAGTGAGAACAGAGCTGCCACCACTGTCACCATCTTACACTTGCAGACTCACCACTCCAGGCTGGGCAGCAATGGGTGGACAGGCTCATCCCCTTCATGCTGGGATGACCATGGGTGGGCCGGGGTCTCAACGAATCCAGCAGGAATTTTGCCCATGACATCAGCAGAGTGGAGACTTTGCATCATTCTATTTAAAGAGATTATCTAGAGCAGCCCTTGGCAGCCCTGCAAGGGTGGGATGCCAGATTTTTTCCCAAATTAGAGGTGAAATGTGCCAGTAGAAACGCAGCGAGAGCTGCTCTCGCTGCCTCCCAACAGGCAGGGTGCTGGTGAGCTGCTTATCGGGTGGCCACCCATCGCTCAGGGGAGCGGGGAGTCACTGACACCTTGCCCACCACCCTGCTCCTGGCCCTGCACCTGAGGTGCCCTCGGTACCCATAACATCCTTGGCACATCAGGGCACAACAACGGTGTGTCCTGGGGGAGTGCTTAGCTTCCATACCCTCTTTCCCAAGGCCTGGCTTTGTGTTCACAAGAAAAGGGGCAGGGGGCAGGGAGCGGGGGGTGGGTGGGGGTGTGTGGAGAGTAGAGATCAGAATGATAACAGAAAACGGAGAAAAGAAGTGAAAAGATAAATTTTCCAGTTAAATATACTGGAAAGTGGGGCTGAGATTCTCTATGTCACTATATTTTTTTCCTCCTTCAAGGTATGCTTTTTTTGCCAAATGAGTTTCTAGGAAGACCAGGCAGGGCTCTGGGGCCATGTGGCCAGGCAGGAGCACCGGGTGCCCGGTTGCAGGGGCTCCTCGCTCTCAGGGCTCCCCACATAGGAGTTTGGGGTTGAGCGTTTTCCCTCAGGTGCCGATGTGGAGGGCACATAGAAATGGCTTGGTTTCCATACTCATGACTGGTAGAAAAACGTCTAAATGCATCATTGAAGTTTTCATGCTTTATATGCACAACTAAAATGTTAGAAGCACTTCAGTGCAAAAATGCTGTTTCATTAAGTACATTTGTGTTATCCTTATGTTTTGGGTTGGCTTTTTTTTTTCTTTTTGTATTTTATAGTATCACATTAGATGTTATTGTATACTAGGCATCATATTGTCACCTTTGGTATAGCAATCAAACAATATGAAAGTTATTTTTTCAAGATTTGACCCAGTGAATGTCAGGACTTTTACACATCAGCTTAATGAGAATCAGAAGAAAATTCTCAGTGTTGACATTTCTGGTGGGTGGAAATTCAGCGTTCTTGTGGTTGCCTTCTTGTAGAGTGATTTATTGTTACTCTGATTTGTCAGGATATTTCATTAATCCCCGCTGTAAATTAGTCTAGGGGAAGCTTTGAATTCACCTGTGCACCATAAGATGTGTAAACCAGTGACTCTGTTGTGCTAAACAATACTAACACCTTTCTCTCTGGCTTCACAATAAAGCAAGGTTTATTTTGCAAGGAAAATTATAAACACTCAGCCTGGAACAGGGCTGGGAAGATGCCTACCTGTGTGACTGAGGGGAGCAAACCTCCCCCCTTACAGATGTGAGGGCATCATCACTCAGGTCCCGCTGAGCAGGTGGGGCCAGCACTCCCTAATCCAACAGCAGCTTGCACCATAAAGCTGGGGAAGGGAGACCCTGACAGGGATTTGGAAAGCATTTGTAGGAACCTTCTGCACAGCCCTGCTGAGATCCCGTCTCTTGTGCAAAGCTAAACAAAATGGTGAGAGGCTGACAAGCCTAAAGGGCAGAAGAGCTAAAAGTGGGAAAACCAGCTGACCAGAAAGGTCACTGCAAATAGGCAAATGCTCAAAGAACCGTGGAAGCAGATGAGATGTAACTGCCTGTGGCAGTACAGCTGAGAGCCCCACAGTGAATTTAACTGGAGGAAAATGTGGGCTGGATATCAGCAAAATCCTGTCTTGCGGGCAGCAAAATCTATGGGAGCAGAGTGGTTTCCCGGGGGACAGAGCAAGCGCTCTATTGCTGGAGTAATTTAAAATTGGATGGGACAGAGTGCTTGGGAACATGCTGCAGAGGCTAATTGTGGGGCTGTGACTGTATGAAAAATGAGCATGCACGGAAAATAAAAGTTTGCTGTGGAGGGATATTTCTGTTGATAAGTCAGTGGTTCGAGGATTTGAGTAAATTAAGAAGGAGAGAGTCTTTGGGTCTGAGGAAGATGAGCTGGGGCCCCAGGGCTGCTGAGAAAGTGGCAGTTCCCTGGGGCAGGGGCCAAGGTGCTCGACTACTCCTCATGCCACCTTAGGGAGAGGGTCTCTGCCGTCCCTCCCCCCCCTCCTGGTGGGATGCTGGCCTTGCTGTGCCAGGGAGGCATTGGGAGGGGGTTTATTACCGGGGATGGTGTGATCTCTGTCCGCAGCTCAGCCCCCACCCCAGCCCTGGCAGCCCACCGTGCTGGGGGCCACTGCAGGGGCTCTTGCTGGCCCCACACCATCACCTTCCTCCTGCCAGGCAGTGCTGCCCCGGCTCTGCTCAGGCCACGACGGATGCGTGGCAATCCAGTGGGTGCTCCCACAGCAGGGATGGCTGCTCCACTTCCCCGACTGGTGTGTGGGCTGCTTTCCTCTGGAAGAGCCTCCTCAGCATGCCATTCCTCCACCGTGATTTACAGCGCTCTGCCCGGCTCCGCTAACCTTTGCGCTTCTCTTTCAAAACATCATAATAAACACGCAGAGCTGAGAAGCGTCAGTGGAGCTGCAATGCCGGGTGCTCACAGCGGCCGAGCTCTGGCCCTGTGTGCCGGGGGAGGCACAGGCAGCATGTGCCCCTTGCTGTGGGGTGAGCAGGCAGGCACAGGGACCTCCCTCCGCCGGCAGCAGAGCTGTGTCCTTGCAGCTGAAGTCGGGATCGGTGCAGGCTCTGTAATGGGGAAGCACCTCTGTACCCCACACAGTGGGATACTGGCACCCACTGGGTCATCAGTGATGGCTTCAAACCATCACATCCCAAGTGCTGGAAGAGCCCGTTATTCTCACCCACATGGGGATGGCACCTGGTGTCACAGGGGTGAGGCCCCTCATGGTGCCAGGCTGGATGGAAAGTTCCCAGCATGGGGTGTCCCCTCCATGTCAGCCAGTGGGAGAGCACCCCACTGCCTGCCCCCATGCCCTCCCCACCATGAAAAAGCAAAAAGCCTTGTAGTGTCTGCCAGGCACCTGCAGCCCTGGGCCAGCCTCCTTCAGTGGCACTTTGCAGCATGTGGCCTTAGGGCTTGGTGCTGGCAGCATCGTCCTCCTGCCCCACAGACCCTGGGGTCCAGCTGCACTCATGCATGTGTGCCTAGCCGCAGAGTGTGTGCGAGAGCGACTGAGTCTGCTGGTGCAGTGGGTTGTGCCTTCCAGCTGTCCTGTGTTACCTGCACGCTGGTGCCAGCTCTCCCCCCAGTCTCTTGGGCTCCCATTCCTCCCTGTGCTCTTCTCCTGGAGAGATGTTTCATCACCTTTGAGCAGAGCTGCCTGTGTCTGCATGCTGCCTTGCCCCAGGGACAGCCATTGATCCCGGCCCCAGGCTGTGCTGAGGCTGCCAGCTGTGGGATTTACACTGTGCTTCTCTTGGTTTCACCGCAGTTTGTTCCTCCACCAGCACAGCCTCTCCCAGAGCCTGCTCCTGCACTGACCCCTCTGTGTTAGCAGGAGGCTGCCGAGCTGGAGCCCATGTGCCACCTGACTGTGGCTTCCCCACAGTGCTGGCACTTGGGGTGGCACAGTGGTGCCCAGGGTGATCTGCTGGTACCAGTCCCCCCGACAAGCTCAAAGCTCCCTGGGGTCACCCTGCCCAGCTGCGGGCTGTGCGGTGTCACTTCTTTGCTCCCTCCTCCCCGCAAGACAACCCCTCTCTTAGGTCTTGCAGAGTTAAAAATAGAGCCTTGCTTATGGAAAGTTCATGCTGGATAAGAGACTTAGCAGGACGCCACTGAGATCCTCATCTGAACGTAAATCAATCGCTGCACTCCAGGCAGACCAGGCAGGCAGGAGAAGGACAAGCCCCCAGCACACGACAAGTCCTCTCTAATTAAAAAGAGACTGGTGAATGTGCTCCACTTTATTTTCATCAGTGGGAGAGCAGGGCAGCTGCCAGGCTATGACACCCAGGCTCTGGCTGCATCTGGCCACAAGCAGTGTGGACAAAGCTGCTAGACCAGTGTCCCCCTCCTGGCTGTGGCACTGCCAGGGTGAAGGGTCCTGCCTGGATGGGCTGTGGGCGAGACCCTGACTGCTGCTGGGGGCCCTGGGTGCAGTGCCAGCAGCCGTGCATTCGCAATGCAGCATCTCCGCTCGGTGCATCTGGCTGAGCCCAGCACCGTGTCACTGCTCCCCGTGCAAGCACAGGTTGAGACTTGTGCCCGTGGATTTCAGCATGGCTCAGGGAGGGGAAAGGCTTTATGACACTCTGCCAAATGCTCTCTGCTCCCCGTGTGACACTGTGGGTGGCTGCAGTGCAGTGGGAGAGGGGTTAAAGCAGTCTCCGGTGTGCTGTGGGCGGGTGCTTGAGCCACTAACAAAGAATAGTAATGAATGGAAAAAGTGAAGTGTTTTTTCCCTAAAGCAAACAACTCGGTCAGATTAGAAGCTCGGAGTGCGCTTTACCCAACTATTAATACATTCCTCGCTCATCTCAAACTAAACAGCCGTACTGAGCTCCAAGTTCATAAAAACAGCATCAAATCCATGAGAGCACAGTACATTTATAGTGTCAGCCAGTAAAACTGCCTGCTGGAGGTGATGGTACTCTGGCTCTCTGCCTGCTGGGGAGGGACAGGCTGCGCCAAGCAAGAGGAAGACAGTGGGCCCTGAGCGAAGGGACCCTTGCCCTCCTCAGCAGAGACTGCTGGCAGCCATGGATGGAGCCTGGAGAAAGCCCCTGCCACTGCTGTGCCAGTTTCCCTGCTTAGAAATACTAAAACACGGCAGGCTGGGGCTGTCAGGACCTGGGGCTTGTGTCCGTGGCTGCCAGCACGTCCTCTGGGATCGGCAGGGATGTCGGTTGGGCTCAGTTACTCATCACGCCTGCATCCCACCAGCCCGGACGGCCATGCTCACCTCACCTCCAGCCAAGGAAGGCTGAGGAGGGGGCTGGCTGCAGCGCAGGGCAGAGCCTGCGTGAGATCCTAGTGTGGTGTGAGCGAGAAACACAGGCAGATTCATGCTTCCCTGTCTTCTCGTGCGGAGCAGAGGGACCGTCTCCATTGAGGACCCGTGGCTGGGCGCCTGTGGCACGCAGCGTGCTGGGCCAGGTGGCTGCCCAGGGCCCCCTGCAGCGAAGGAGATCCCCCCTCCGCTCTCCTTGCTGACAAGTGCCGAGGCAGCCAGCTGCTCGCCAGATCCCCACAGCTGTGCAATCCATCTGCAGCACACGCCACGTGCCAGCTGCAGCCCTGTGCATGCGTGGGAGCAGAGGGAGGCTGCAAGGCAAGGCCACGAACGGCAGCATCCCCTTTGCCTTCTGCAGCCTGGCGGGGCCGGGTGGGTGGTAAAAGCCCTGCACCTGCAAAGGGGAAGGGGACAGTGGCCTGCTGGGGCTTTGCCTCGTCCTTGGGCTGGCCATGGTGTTCGACCCGACGTGTGAGCACTGCAGACTCACTCCCTGTGCACCAAGCGTCCCTGGCCTCCCTGCCACCTACTTAAAGGCAGATGCAGATGTTTTGTCCCTGAGGCTTGGTGCACCAGCGGGTCTGCAGGAACAAGGTGCAAAACCTTTCTACATTTGGCAACTGGTACCTGGTGGTGCATTGCTTTTTGTAGTATCTTGCCATTGGGCTGGTCTATGCTCAATGTTTTATCTGTTAGGGTAGCTCAGGCTGGGGTTGTTTGAGGTGACACAGCCTGGGACAGATGCTTGCACTGGACATTGCTTGCAGGCTGCAGCTTTCTAGAGAGAGCCGAACGGAAGGTGTGCAAGAGCCAGGATTATTCGTAAGCTCCCCCAAAGACCACCAGGCTGTTGCCCCAGGATGGAGATATTGAGATCTTCTCCTGTTGAGCTGGAGCTGAGCAGAGGGCTGCTGCTCTGAAGGAAGCTCTTATTCCTCTTCTTTGTCCTGACCCAGTTTGAGAAACTGAATCATGTCTCAAAAAGCAAAATATTCAGGAAAAAAAAGCCATTCCAGAAGTGATTAAATAGTTTCTTTTGCCTGGGCTGCACATTACACAGCGTCTGCCCTGGCAGGGCTCTACCCCTTGGAGCTGGGTGCCCGGTGCCCAGCCTGCCCTCTGTCCAGGGCTCACTGGCCAGGTGGTTCTAGCCTGCTCAGTGGCCACAAGGCTCCCATGAGGCTTACCCAATCTGCTCAGTGGATCGAGCCCATCGTGGGGGACAGATTTGGACAAGGAGCCCAGCTGACTGGGCAGACTGGGAATGCCGAGAATGCAGTGCAGCAGCTGAAGCAGGCACAGAAATGCCAAACAGAACTGCTGGGAAAGAAAAAAAATTTCTTTGCAAAACTGTGATTTTGGTTTTGTACAGGTACATTTTCCTGCAGGAAAAAGAACACTGTGGCAGAAAGCAGAGCTCACTTGTCCTGCAGAGGAATTGAGTTTATTCTGGTTTATTCTGTATTTTGCATCCAGCTTCTAAGCAGGATCTGCTTCTACGTGCACTTCTACAAAACCAAGCTGAAAGCCACCAGGCGCTTGCAGTGGGTTTGAACACAGTGGCCTTGCACGTGTCTAACGGCTGGCAGAGCTCTGAACAAACCTTCTCTGGCTGGTGAAGAGACACTTGCCAGGGTGGCTGTTTGGAAAACTAGACTTTTGCTTGCTAACTGCCTGTGTTAGGGAACAAATGAGGCTTCTTCGATGACAATTATAAATTTTGTGAGCAATAACAGTACAGCTACTTCATGCTGCCAGGGACTAGCCCCACACTCGGAAGGTTCCTTCATACAGCTCTTTATACCTAATACATGCCTCTACGCTGAAAAGATCCTATAAAGTGTGCCAGGACACAGGACTCGTTCCAGAAACCGTTGCTTATTAAATCATCTGGGTGGCAGAGGAAGAAGCTGATCAGAGATGAACTGATAAAGCATGGCTCTGGGAGCTGACTGACCTCAGTGTCATGTTCTGCCCCCTTTTTTATCTTTCCCACACATTGCAAAAAGACCGAGTCTGAAGTGATGCTATATATACAGCTTGCTGTACCATTCATCTGGGCAGCACGAAGCCCGGGTTTATATGGATCTGTCTGGCATTAGAGGATCGAAAGGTTATGTTTTTGGTACATTTCTGCACATCCAAACCATGAGTCATCATTTCCAGGAAGCCAAATACTTACTTAAAGAGCTGTGATGCAAATTGTGTTTCCCAAATATTTTACTCTTAATGCAACCCTGGACATCAAATCTGGGCACACAGTTTATGAACAGCTGATCTACAGCAAAAGGTTGAGGTAATGGGTCAAAGCTGCCTCTGACTTTAGCCTGATTTATGGACCAAGTAATTTTGTTATGAAAAATAAGTGTATAAAGTACTTGGATACTACAGTAAAACCATAAACAGCGTGCTCTGCCCTCTGCATACAAAAACTAATTGCAAGTATGCATCAGAGCAGAAAACAAGCTGAGATGTGCTTGCTAGTATTTCATACTGCTAGTTGTTGTTGCTGCTAGTATTATCATTATTATTATTATTATTATTATTACTGACAAGGGTGAAATAGTTTTTAACTAGATATGTTTTGAAACTTCCATGGCACTCTGTGCTGCAACACTAAACCATCATTATCGTCCCCCTAAGAATTAAGATAAAAAGCTACAAACCAAACCCAAACACAACTACCCAACCAGAAAAAAAAGGGCAAATTTCTTCCAAAACCATGAAATTTCAAGAAAATTGAAACATTTTCAGGATGGCTGTTTGCACACCCTGTCCATGCCCAATGGCATGACCGCTTAGCCGGGTTCTTTGCTCTCATGGCAGTAAGTGTCACGCTGCACCAGCAGCTGTACTGGCAGGGCAATGGAAGCTGCGATCTGTCCCATGGTGGCAGGGATCCTGCACGGTGCTGAGCAGCAGAACAGTCCCAGGCCTGCCTGGGGAGCACAGCCCGGCCTCAGCGCTGGGCACTGAAGGTACCTGGCACCACAGAGGAGAGATGCATGCAAAACCAGTACCTGAATGGGAAATGCACCTTTGCAGATGGGACACACCAGGGAGATTAGGCGCTTGTAGCTGAGACTTTCCAGTCTATATGCCAAGGGGACTAGATCCAGGCCCTCTTCCAAAAGCTTGTGTCTGTAAACCAGAGCTGGAAAGCCCTGAAGTTTTCTCTTTTTCTGGTTAAAGTTTCTTTTCTTCTGGTTAAATCTCATTGGAGCTGCCAGCTTGGCAATATTGCTTCTAGTAAAGATAAGAGCAGGACATCCTGGCTTGGAGCAGCCTCCTTCAATCCACCTCCCCGGCTCAGCAGGTGCCTGAGCTGAGCCCCGCTGCACGGCCCAGCTGGGTGCAGGGTCTGCCTGGGCTCGAGGAACGGGGCTCCGTGTCCCCGCCAGGATTGCCTGGGCTCAGGCTGCCTGCTGCTCGGGTAACGGCCCCGGTGCTGAGCTGCAGCCATCCATCATGTGTCCCTGTGTGTCCCCAACGTGGCTGCAGCACAGGCAGTGAGGGCTCTCCTGGGCAGTTCCGAGGCAAGCGTGGGTGAGGGGCACTTCCCAGTGGGCAGGATGGAAGAGCCCTGTGCTTTGTGGAAGAGAGTTCAGGTGTGTAGACACAAACCATGTCACTGCTGTTGTCCTTAGGGACAGAGAACAGCCCATGAGCTTTTAGTTGCTACTTATTCAGCCTCCACCTCTCCAGAGTCTCTCCAGCAATGCCCAGCCTCGTCCCCACCAGGCATGTGCTCGGATGGCAGCTGGACCAAGACCTGGCGATGGCTGGGCTTATCTGCAAGTGATAAATAATATTGTCCTGTGCCTGGCTTACCCCTCGCCAGGCTGCTGCTCCTCATTCCCACGGAGCCAGCTCTGTGATTCGGCAGCCTGACGTTTCTCAGAGCTGAACTGAGCAGAAATGACTGAGGGGGTGGATAAGACCGTTTCGTCTCTCTGGGATCTTCTGTGGTATCTATTCTAAGGTTTGTCGTATCAGACTCTGGGAATGGGCTCGGAGGCTGCCTCTCGGGCTGCCTGTGGTCCCTGGGGACCTCGTGGCTACACATGTGCTCTTCCCAGGTCGCATGGCCATGGTCCCTGACAGGGGAGATGCTGCTGGAGCTTTTCGCCGGCCGGACCTCTGGCAGGCTGCATGCTGGGCATCCCTCAGCTTTCCTGAGACTCTGGAAACCAGGCTTTGGACTCTGAAATTCATAGGTATGGCTCTGTTACCTGGCATTCTGCCTTACTGAACATCACCTCACAGCTTTATAAGCCAGGTCCTGGGGTAGGTGTCTGCAAGGAGGGTTCCCCTTGTGACTGTGCGCCGCGTTTCCTTGGTTGCTAGCAATGGGGTTAGTTATTTTACCATTTACTCAGCCTGATGCATAGGTACATAGATGCAGGTACGCAAGAATCTGGAGCACGGTACTCTAAGCATAGCACACAAGGTAGAGAGTTTCTGAGATGGGTGAGTTTCCTTTCCTTTCCCACATGTTCTTTGAGGTCTTGTCAGAAAAGTTGTGCAGGGAGTTTCAGGCTCCGTCTCTGACAGTGGTGGGACCAGGGGACCAGAGTCAGTCTCTCTAGCACCTCTGCAGTCACCGTCAGTTGGACCTTGCTGGGCCCACGACTGAAAAGAACTTATCTCCAAGAGCCAGATCCTTCTAGGACTGAAAGAGGAAAGAAAAGGAAAAGAAACAAAGACATCTATGCCAAAGTTTAATTTTAAGAATGGGAACAAGATAAAAATACAAAAGTAGTTAAAAAGGAATTCAAAAGTAAAGCTAAATGGGTAAAATATTTACAGAAGACATAAAAACTGTTTAAAGACAAAGTATTAGAGGCTCTGAATAAATATATACAACCAATCTAGAATGTGCTAAAATATCCAGGAAAAAAAAATAATGCCATGCTTTAGTAGTGAAAGAAGTTATAAGAAGAAAGAGAGATTCAGCAAAATTGAAATAATTTCCAAAGAAGGAAGATAGAATGGAGTACAAAGTATGTCTGTCAAATGTAATACCCATAATAAAGACAGGCCAAAAATATTTTTAGGAAAAACTTGCTAAAAGCATAAAAGCCAATAAAAAAAAATTTCTCAAAGCATAATTAGTAGGAAGCTCATCAGAAAGTGGCCCTGATTCAGATCTGTGTAGGAAAAGACGGAAGAAAGTGGATGTTGCAGTGCCAGAGCTAAAGAGCTAAGCTGATGCTTGGTGGGAGGAGAAGGGAGCATCCTGCGCTGTGCCCATTATCTACAATCTACACAGACCCCCATCCCATAACCAAGCAAACAGCAAGAATCTGTGATTATTTCTCAGACTGGAATGTCTAACCTGGAAGTACTCTTAGGTGCAAACCCACGTGGGATTTGATGAAGCATTTGGGAGGATGGCTGACCTGAAACCCTGTGTCCCACAGCAAGGTCCCCACCAGCACAGGCACTTGCATTCCCGGGGAGTGTGAGCTCCCACCCTTCGCCTGCCCTGCACATCTCCCTGCCCCAGTGCCACCGCTGCCACTCAGGCTGTGACACCACCCCTGGCTCCACCTGGCATGAGGGGCTTCTGACCCTGCTTCGGGGCAGCTGGGCACTGTGTGATTCCCCTTTTCCCATAGCAGAGGACTTGAATGCTGTTGCTAGCAAATCCATCGGTCCCCATTCCCCACCGCCATCCTCTGGTTTGTCTGGCTGCGTGTCCCTTACACCCTGTGCTCCTCTCCCCAGTCCCACTGTCACAGTGCTGGCACCAGACACAGCAGAGCACAGCACTGCAGCTCCTCGGCAGCGTGCAGACCGGGGACACAAGAAAAGCTGTGCTGGCATCGGAGAGGTGCCAAGGAGAGGGGGACAAGTGGCAGGGGCTCATGCCCACCCTTGGCTGAAGCCCTGTGAGGTGGGCACCTCCTGTGACCCCAGGCAACTTTTGCATGCAAACAGCTAATGAACTACTATTAGCTTAGGACTGGAATCCCTTCAGTCACATCTGAGCCCAAACGAACAGAATGAAAAAAATGTAGTGGTTGGACTCCCTGCTAACAGCACTGGGGTCTGAATTAGCAATTACTGCTGGGGGAAGATATCTGGGGGTTTTGGGCTAGGTCACGGAAAACATCAGCTCAGTAGGGGGTAAAAAGGGAAATCAGATTTTGGGAATGATTAGGGGAGGAACTGAGAACAAACCAGAAAATGCAGTTCTGCCCTGGGAAGTCCACAATATCCTCATGCCCCAAGGTGGCCAGCATATCCATTCGTGTCTCCTCCTCCTCCCTTCACAGGAGAGTTCAGAAAAACCAGAAAAGGGCAAGCACCATGACCACAAGCATTTATTGGTGTCCATAGGAACCACTAAATAGATAAGAGCTTTTTCACTTCAACAGGAGACATTTGGGTGGGGTGACAGGAGTGGTGTACAGCAGTCTGGAGCAGTCTGGTGAGGGTGGTTAGGGGATGCTCAGTCACTGCTTCTTTCGATTCAGGAACTAGGAGGCACTCCATGAAATTGTCAGGTAGCAGATTTAAAACAAACAAAAGGAAGTACTTTTTCACACAACTCATAATTCATCATGAAACTCATTACCATGAGACAGTGTAAGGCCAAAAGTGTAACTGGCTGCAAAAAGCAGTTACATTCAGGAAGAAAAATCATTCAGACTATTGAACACGAGGGTCCAGTGATAACCTCTTGCTTGCCAGATACAAAGGCTGGGAATTGCACAAAGAAGTGTCATAGCAGAGATCCTTGCTGTCTTATGTATTCCTTCAGCATACATAATGCCACCAGTGGAGAGGGCACACTGGCACAGCGGGATATAAGGCTGGCACAGTATAGCCATTGTATACTGTCTCCTATTCAAAGCTGTTCTTGCCTTCTTGACTCTCAGCCTAAGAGGAATTAATTTCTATCTTCTCTTTGAGCTTTGGTTTTGAAACAGGCCAAAGACAGCCATCCCCATCAGAGAGAAGTAGACTTCTCCAGTGCATGAGTCATTTGCCTGGGGGTAGACATGCCCATTCCCCAGCCCTCTGCAGAGGAGCTGGAAAACCTCCTCTTGCCAAGGTTTGGCCGGACCGTTTGTTCTGGGTGAACAAGATCTACTCAGGGCTGTTATTACCAGCCTGTTCCCAGTTAGGTGTACAGGAGCCATCCATCCTGCCTAGCAACAGAGACATGAGGCCAAAACACAGAACCACCAACGTGCTGGGTAGCTCATAAGCAGAGGTTAGGGGCTGGTCTCAGCAGGTTCCCTCTGAGGCTGATGTAGAAAGAGCAATTAATCCCCAGACTGATCTATTTTACCTGCCATAGCTTTCAGACGAGATGAATCATTCTCTGCAGAAGTGCACCTTCACCTACCACCCTTTTGCCATCAGGATGCTTGTGCTGCCACTGACCCGCTCAGAGCTCAGGCTTTGCAAAGAGGAATCGTATAATCATTTAGGTTGGAAAAGACCTTTAAGACCATCGAGTCCAACCATAAACCTAACACTGCCAAATCCACCGAGGAGGAGAAGGCACCTGAGATGATACCAGCTGCCGGTGGGTAGCTGCTACCTTCTGCTGGGATAAATGCACCTCCTGGTGCTGTGCCAAATGGCAGTGCTCCTACAAATGGCACTAGCACTGGCATTGCCTGGGCACACAGCTGTGTGTTGGTGGTTACAAGACACCAGGGAAACCAGAGACCCTGACATGCACACATGAAGGCTGGGTGGGAGGCACGGTGGGGGCTCTGCTAGCACTGCTGGGTGTGGGGTGTTGGGGCAGAACCGGCCCCTGAGGCTGTCATTAATGCTGTAATCACACGTGATTACTGCAAACAGAGACACAGCCAGCTGCACAGCTCTATAGTAACAAACACAGACATCTTCCAAGTACATTCAGTTCACTGCCCTGCTTCCCATCCACCCCCGCATTGGTGAATACGTAAAGAGAGGATATTCTTAGCAGAGAGGATTCCCAAGAAAATGCCATGTCTCCTTGATGCGAGCAAGGATTTAGTGCACTGGCATAGGGAAACACTGAGGTCTTCCTAGCAACAAGGGAGTCAGAGCCTATGACAGGCCCAGGGATGGGGCAAGGATTCAGGAACGCTTGCTCTGCTCTTCCCCGTACTGGTGAAATTAAAAGGGGCATGGATGTTAATCAAGTACCGGAGCTAGCCAGTGCTCGATTCATGAGACAGAAGACCTGCTAGACCTGGAGTGAATTGTTTATCTGATCTGGTGATGTGCTCTATGCACTTCTTCCTCCTACCCTGTGATGCCTTGGGGACCATGGGTACTTCCCATACAGAGCAGACGTGTGGTGCAAGCAGAGCCTTGGCCCCTGTTTAGCTGGGCAGCAGCGGGTGTCCTCCGGTGTGACAACACACTGCCAGCCTGCAGCATGTCATTCAGGGCCACCCCGGTGTGACGCAGTACAGGACAAGGCAAGGCGGCAGGGTGGGTGAGAGCTGCTCACGCGGCCGTGGTGCACACTCAGGGCTGCACAGAGCCGGGGGCCAGGCACAGGCAGCAGGGGCAGGGCAGTGCAGGCTGAGACGTAGCTGAATTTCAAGCCCAAAATAGGGACCTTTCTTTCCCTTGCGGCTGCCATGCAAGGAGCATAGCAATAGCCTCCCCAGGCGAAAGGCATATCATGGAAGCTGTGAAATCTGGGCACAGCTTCTCAACATGCCTGACAAAGATAGATGCAGAACTCATACTTCACTCTGATGTAACCCGGGGCGGTGGTGCTTGTGGTGGTGGTGTAGCTGGGATGCACCAGCACAACAGCCTGTGGGGCCTCGCCTGGCTGCTTGGGGATGTGTCACTTGTTCCTGGCAGTACCTGGTGGGCACACAGGCTGTTGTGGGGCAGTGGGTTTGGCAGGATGCTGTGCTCAGGGGCAGAGAGGTGCCGCAGGATTTTGGAGCAGTACATTTCAGCCCCCAGTCCCACGCACATCTGGACTTGCTGTGTTCAGCGGGCATGGACAGAATCTGCTCTGGGTCTGAGCGTGGTTTGGAAATGCACACAACACCTGAACTTCCTTGGGAAGTGGGAGGTTCAGGTGGGTGTTCAGCCCAGAGTGCCAGGCTGGCACGTAGTATCATAGGGAAGTACCCACAGCCGCATCTTTGTACTAGTTTCTGCCGTGGCGGTGCTGTGCGCTGTAGGTGATTGCCAGCTCTGCCTTACTGGATGTGCTGCCTCCTCCTGCCCTCAGGAACCTGCCTGCAAACACATTCCTGTGCCTTTCCCACCCTGCTGCCTGGCTGAGTCTCTCCAGCGTGCTCGGAGGAAGGCACAGAGCCATGCATGGCCCTCCTGACCCACCGCCTGCCCCAGGCGCAGGGGACAGGAGAGGCTCCGCTTGCCCTGCCCTGCCCTGCCCTGGCGGGTCCTGCCCCAGCTTGGCCGGAGGCTGCGCTGGCACTGCCACCCATCTCCCCCCCGACCCCCCGGGGTGCACCCACGTTCACCTCACCGCTCAGCCGGCTGCTCCATGCTGAAGGGTTTGCAAGACTGTTTGCAATATACAGTTTCATACAGTTCCATGTGTGCTGCTTTTCAAAATCCTACGTAATGTTTGGTCACATTTAATAACAATAAAATTCTCCTTCACAGCCGCATTCTGGAAAATGGGGCCGATTTTACTAAAAACAATGAATGTGAATAGTTCATGGTCTTCTTGCATTACCCAGAGATTTATCACATCTCTTGCATAATTTAATCTCTACATCTGTGGGACACAAATGTTTTACATTTCTTACATTTATGGGCAGACATCGAAAACATCTGTGCAGACCCAACGCACAAAAACATCTGGAAGACATCTCTGCCTTTTTATGACATACGTCTCCTGATCTTTTGTCTGGAACAAGTGTGCTGCTATCAGTAGTAGCTTTATGTGTCGGTTACTGGGCTTCCCGTTTGGGCTTTGACAGGCACAGGGGAAAATGTGATCAGCTCTGAATTTCAGCCCATTTCAGCAAGTGGGGAAGCAATTCAGGGAGCTTCCCACCCACCCACGCTGTGAGAATTTGGACCAGGATGGGAACAAAGCAGCCAGGGTTTGCTGCTAAGCTTGTGGACAAGACTGTTTCCTAAAGGTTCAGGCTCAGAGCTGTGCTGAGCCGCTGCTGTCATCCTTCTGGAGTATCCCAGACTGGGACAGCAAAGTGGCTGAGGAGGGGGTTTTCTCTGCAGCTCCTGAAACAGGAGCTGGCTTGGCAGGGACTTCAGACGAGGGGGAGGCCAGCTTGCCTGTAGGGACCTGGGGGGGCCATGTGTCCCCCGAGTATTGGACATATTGTGGCTGCTGCTGTTAATATCCCAGCCCTCTGGGAGTGAGATAAGCACCTCCTACAGGTGGGATGGAAGGCAATAACAGCACAGGGAGATCTTTTTTTTTTCTCTGTGGTTTCTGTACATTCATAGCAGTGTGTCAGACCTGCTGGCTACACCCAGGTGAGCAAACAGACCGGGGCATGGCCCTGGGCAGGCAGCACCACTGGGCACGGGGTGGCCGGGGCTCACCAGCCCTTCCCCTGCCTGTACCCGGGTGCAGCGCTGTGCCTGGCTCAGGCCAGCCACCCATCCCACTTCAAAAGTAGCCAGCCTCTTCTGGGATGAAGACAGTTTAGTCACCATCCCTAGAGATTGTATGTCCTTCTACCCTGTCATTTGGTCATGGGGCTGGGGAATAGTCCCTGGCTTTTTTTTACTTTAGTAGTATGGATGGAGCCATTGCAACCCACAGCTGGGCTGTGGCTATCACTGTTTGCATCAGAGGTTTGGCTGGGAACCTGCTGTGGCCGATGCTGTACAGAAGATGAATAAAGAAGTTGCTTTTTCCAGCATGGGCATGATGTGGAGCAGAGGCTGGTGAGAGGAACCAGTGAAGTTGATGAAGTGGCTGTGTGGGATGGAGCAGGAAGGTATGGGCATGTCCTCACAGGTGTAGCAGGGAGCCACTGTGATCAGCTGAAATGAGTTGATAAATCATGTCACTGGTGACTGATAAGGGGGAAGGGAGAACTCAGAAGAGGTTTTGGAGAGAAGCAACACCAGCAGGGATGCAACAAGACAGGTGAGCAGTACACTGGGGAATTACTGTGGCAGGTGTGAACCTGTGTTTAATGTAGAAATTGGCTTAAGTAGAACTGAAAGCTTGGTGGAAACCAAATGGTTAAGCTCTCCTCAAGTCTCTGTTCTTGGTCATTTGTGCCAGAAACACACCCTGCGTGGTGTCTGTGTTGGTCCTTCAGTACTGGCCTAGTCAGTGGAGTTGGGCTGGGGTGAGTAAAGGCAGCTGCCTTCTGCCTGGGTCGAGCTCTGCAAAAGATGGCTGGGGTGAACAAGCCCAGCTTTTTGCAACCAGTTATCCAATGCCTTCATTCCTACTTCTCCTGCCTGTCCCAGGAAGGAGTCCTGGTTGCCTGCCCTGGGCTGTCAGTGGTGTTTGCTGCAGGGTGGCTGCCCCACAGTGGTGCATGGACACTGTGGCAGAGGGGAGCTGTGTCCTATCTTCTGCCACCCTTAGGAAGACGGGGGACTCATGGTGTCCTCGCAGCCAGCCATTGATTTCCTTGCAGTGGGTTGTGTAAAGAGGTTTAGAGGGCAGCACAGGCTGCCTGGACGGGTTGGCTGAGGATAACAGGTATGGGGCAGGTGTATCTCTTGGGCATTCATGGAAATCTGGGTGCATGCTGTGCATGCCTGGTCAGGTACTGAGCATGGGCAAGTCACTGGCTGTTGCACCTGTACAGTGTTGTACCTGTTGAGCGTACAGCTCCTGGCACCAAGCCCTAAGGCCATCCTGTGCTCCCCTTCCTCCCACTCCCTATCCTCTGCAGGTACTTTCCTCAGGCCTGGTGCCTGGGCAGGTGGGGACGTGGTGATGTCTGTATGATGTCTTGGGCTGGTGGCCTGCACTGAGCCACCAAGAGAGGGAGAGGGTGGAGCAGAACCCTGCATCTCTAGGGATTAGGAAGAGGAGAAATGCCAAGTGTTACCCTTGCCTTTGTGCACCTGAGAGTCCATGGGGCAGCAGTGACACTCTGTGGGCTGGATGGGGGATACGCATGGCTCCTGGATTTGCTGGGGAGATGTGGGGTTGTCTGGAAATTCCTGAACTAGCATTATGGTTGGCACAGACTGGGGGGAGGTAGCCAGCTCCTCCAGCCTGCAAGCTCTGCTCTTTTCCCTGTGGACAGCAGCACAGAGGCTGAGCAATGGTGGATGCAACCCAACAACGTGTTTCAGGCTGCCTGTGGCCAAAGGCTCCACTGGGAGAGCCCCTCTGCCCCAACAGGGCTCTGCACCATTTGGACTTGCAGTGACTAAAGGGGGCTTCTCCCTGTGTGCAGAGCTGCTGGGGGCTGCTGGGCTCCAAAACCATCTGCCTCATCCATGCCAAATCTGTCTGCAGAGTTAAGACAGACCTTCCCAGAGCTTCACACTGTGGCACCCCTGCTCGCTTGGTGTGCTTACCCAGCCCTGTCCTGCCCCTGTGGGTGTGTGCTCACCTGGCACACGCTTGTTCCAGCAGGTGGGGACCCCAGCCCAGTCTCCCCCTGTGCAGTAAGGACCTATCTGTAAGGGCAGGGGATGCAACGAGGGTTGAGATAAGCCCCACTAATATCCCAAGTAAATCCGTGGGTGAGACAAAGCCACATGTCCTGGCGCTGTGTGCTCCCAAACCCCAGCACATCCTATTGCCCTTGGCCCTTCGGTCAGGTTTCCCTCTTCCCCTGCCCGTCTCCACATTTCTCTGAGCAAGAGCTACCCAGGCTCCAGGTAGCCCTGCCTCACGGCTGCAGCCGGCAGGCAATTTCACTCACAGCTCAGAGCGTGTGGTGTCCCAGCCGCTGCCCTGGGGTGAGCGTGGGTGCACATCTCGGGATGTCAGCACTATTGCTGTTAGTCACGTGCAAAGGAGCAGGACATCCCTAGAGGATCTTGTCTCTTTGGTTAGAAGCAAGGCAGAGGAACGTGCACAGCACCTGTCCTGTGCTCACAGCCTTATGAACACAAGGCTGTGGGGGGGGGGGGGCAGTGAATGACAGGTGAGGAAAGAGGCTGTGGGATGAAGGATGTGATGGTGGCTGCTCACACATGCACAATGCTTATAGATCTGAGCACTGAAAAGCACCGTCTGGGTTTGCTGGATAGATGATGAGCTAGGAAGGTGGCTTTCCAGCCAGGCACTCCTTCTGACATTCAAAAGATTCTGTTATGTTCCAAATAAAGAGTCGAGATAGCATTTGTTTTGCTCACAGGTGAGCACTTTAAAAAAAAAAAAATAATGCTCAGATCAGAACAGAAAAAATTTCATATTTCAGAAAATTTGAAATGTTTCACATGAGGTTTGGTCTTTATTTTTGTTAAAAACAAACAAAATGCAGCAATCTGAAACTTTAAACAATGTGTCGTTGTGAGAGGAAAACCTGGAAAGGTTTTGCAGATGTCTATGTGGGAGTTCTTACAACAACTTCAAATGTATACCTTTCTAATTCTTTTTAGCAAGCAAGATGAAAAAAGTCAGTATGTTCCTGCAGGTTGAAATTTTGAAAGATCTGCATTTTCTAATGCCAAAATATCTGACTCAAATTTTGTGAATAAATTTTCAGACTTTTCTGATTGACAAGGCAATTTCCTTTGCCTGCGTTCTGATATGATATGGCATTACATGAACAGATGCTGTTTTTTTCCATGGGACTTGATGTGTAAACTCAGACCTTTGGAGATGTTTAACTTGACCAAATGTAGCTGGGTTTTCCCAAAGATAACTGGTTATGAGCTCTTGTTTCAAAATTAAGTGCTTCAAACTTCTGAATGGTGGCTTTGAGGAGCTTTTCATCATGGATAAAGCACAGTATTTTTCCCAAAGCCTGTTGTGAGGAATCGCTGACCTGTTTAAGTTGAGCACTTGCGAAATCTTCAAGTGGAAGCAGACGTCCTGGCAGACAAATCTGGGGTTTGGCAAACCCTAAGCCAGGAAGGGTTTACAGCAGAGAATTGATTGACATTACCTGTCTATGTTAATCACAGAGCTTGTGTTTTCCATGGGGTTTTTGTAATACTTCTGAATTTCAGGATGGAAATAAAAAATCAGCACAGTAGCTTTTTCCATCTTCCTCCATGAGTAGGGGGAGACACACTGAGCACATCATGGCTTGAATAGTTACGAGGTACTGGCAGGGGGAAAGGAGAAGCATCCGTATCGTGCCTGATTTCAAGACATATTGCAGGAGCCGAGGCCAGGGTTGAGTATCACCGGGGTGGTAGATGTGGTAGTGGAGGTGCAGAGCAGCACCGTGGGCCTGCTGCTGCTGGGGAGCTATCACTGATTGAGCCTGCTCCTTACCACAAAACAATTCACCCTTGCAAACACCACATTTCATTATATCATCAGGATCAGATCCTTGGTTGTACCACGAGAGGCTGACTTGTATGTCCTCCTCAACCTGGGCCAGTGCCCGTAGGCTGGAGCTGAGCCCAGAGCTTTGGCAAGCCTCAATGGCTATCTGGCTCCTGAATCGCAGCTTTAAGATGACAAAAATTTGCAGCCAAAATGCAGCCAACTCCCAAATAACACCCTCCAGACTCCCAAGCTGACAGGTCAAGGTGACAGAGCCAGCCTTCCCGTGCCCCTGCAGCAGGGACTGTGGGAGTGGGATGGTCCCCTGCTCTGAAGCACTGCGAGAACCAGGAGGCTGGGGACATGCCCATCTCAGCCTCCTGCAGAGATGGAGCCTCCAGGGCTTTGGGAGTTGGCAGTAAAGATATAGTCAGAACCGAGACTTGGCAGGAAAGTTCTGCAGGAGGAGAGCTCCCCAGGGGCAGCCACTGCTCCCCCCAGACACAATACTCCGCTGCTTCCAAGTGCATTTTTCTCAGGCAGTGCTGGATAATCTACGGGAATGTTAAACACCAAAATGAGTAACAAGCCTGGCTGGAATTTCTCTGCAGGACAAGCAATGAGCTCGTGTTCCTCTCCAGGAGTAAGCAAAGGGTGGTGGAAGCGGTCAGTGTTCCCAGGTCACCCAAGTGGCTCAGCCCATGTTGAAAGCGCCTGGGAGACTTTAGGAGTTGAACAGTCTGGGTAAGAGGAGACTGGCAAAATCACTTCTGTGTATGTTGCTACCTTGCTTCTCTGTTGGGAACAGCAGTTCTCCTGCAAGCTGCAAGGAGCGCTGAGTCTACCCCACTTAGCAGCTCTGCAGCTCACAGCTCTGGAAAAGGCCTTTGTACCCCCAGTCTGCCCTGTCCCCCTCCACAGCCAGGCCCTGCACCAGGGCAGTGGGATCCCCAGATGGAGGAGAGAGGGCTGGAGGGTCTCCTGCCTGGGACACCTCCTCCCAGTGAAGGAAATAGGCATCCAGTCCCCTTGGAGCAGAGGTTAGGTCTTCTGCCACAAT
This sequence comes from Falco biarmicus, assembly GCF_023638135.1. NCBI lineage: Eukaryota > Metazoa > Chordata > Aves > Falconiformes > Falconidae > Falco > Falco biarmicus. The sequence goes on along the minus strand of NC_079288.1, from coordinate 9,327,050 downwards.
GGTTCCCAATGCTGGACAGGGACACTCTGCATTCTGGATCCCAAAAAGCTCAGGGCACAAGAGCGGCACCTCCAGCCCCCCAGGCTTTACTGCTAGAGCTGTAACCACTTGCCTCCCCTTCTCACACCGGGAGCAAGTTGTGCCCCATCCAGAGTGCCGTGCCATCTCACGGCTGGGGGGCACGTCCCCTGGGGAGGTTCCTCCTCCTGATGCAAAGCCAGTGCTCGGGGTGCAGCAGGCAGGGGCTGGGGGCCCAGCTCGCCATGCACCTGTGGCACCGCATGTCCCAAAGACACGTGGTGGCATACAGCTTCCATCCCTGTAGCATGGATGCACACCCAGTCAAGGCCAAAAGCCTCTGGAGCTATGGGGAGGTAATGTGGAATTGATTTTTCCTTTCACAAAAACATAGCATTTTCATCTTTTTAATAAAGTGTTCCTGTTTACATGGGAATACAACATGGGTTGTTTATTTATTTGCTTTTAATAACTGAGAAATATTTACTTCTGAAGGGTCCTCCTGGTTTTCTTCCATGAAAATCCTTCCAAAAGTTCAAGAGGAGAAAGACGAGGTGTTTGGCTTGGTCTTTTTTTAATTAAGATTTCTGCTTTGGAAGAAATACCACTCTCCAGTAAGGGATGAAATATCTGCCCAGCCCCAGGGGAAACAGTGCTGTGTGACAGATCTCTCCAGTGCCCATCGGAGCTGCTGGCATTTGCAAACAAGCAGAAACTCCCTGGTTCAGGACTCGTTCAGGGTGCTGGGACCAGCATGTTGAGGTTGTTCGTGCTCCAAGCCACTCCAGGAAACCTCCCTCAGATTCTTGGCGCGGGCCTGGGCTCTGTGATCTGGCATTGACCCCCTGAAAGGCACATGGAGGCTCATTATCATTTGCTGACCCAACTCCTGTTTTCATTCCTCATGACAGGAATCTGCACAGTGTTTAATGCAAACAGAGGAAACACATTTATTGCCCTTTCTAAAAAATTCTGATGTTTCAAAGCCATGTTCAGAAAGATGGAGTGACTAAAATCTTCTGTCTCTGCAACCCCAAATGAATACTTTATGCTCTCTGGTTGGGAAAACATCTTATAAAAAATATCTTAGGCAGATTTTTTTTTTTTATGTACTGGACCTTCACTGAGGGGCTGCTGGGCTCGGTGTAAGGTCAGTTGTGCTGCCTGCCCACAGGAACAGTCAGTTCTGTGCACAAAACTGTGTTTCTGCTGTAATTCTCCCCTGCAGACACCAGATTTGACAGTATCTTGATCTTCTCATGGGCTTAGCCGGATGTGTGGGTCTTCACTAGCTGCATGGCCATTTGCACCAGCAAATATGGGGTTTTCCAGCTTTTAAGAGTAAATAATCATTACAGCACTGTTAAATAGAAAGCAAACCTGACCCCAGGGACAGGCTGCTGCTGAGTCAGCTGAGATGCTTGTGTGCAATGAGCATGGCCTCAAGCAAACTTCCTGAAGAAGTCTGGGATTGAGTGCACCCTCGGGAAGTTTGCAGATGGCACCAAGCTGAGTGGTGTGGTTGATACTCCAGAGGGAGGGGATGCTATCCAGAGGGATCCTGACAGGCTGGAGAGGGAGGCCCATGTGAACATCATGAAGTTTAGAAAGTCCAAGTACAAGGTCCTGCACTTGGGTTGGGGCAATCCATTTGGGTGACGAGTGGGCTGAGAGCACCCTTATGGAGAAGGACTTGGGGGTACTGGTAGATAAAGAACTGAACATGAGCTGACAATGTGTGTTTGCAGCCCAGAAAGCCAATGGCACCTGGTCTGCACTGAAAGAAGTGTGGCCAGCAGGTTGAGGGAGGTGATTTCCCCCTTCTGCTCTGCTCCGGTGAGACCCCACTGAAGCACTGTGTTCAGCTCTGGGGCCCCCAGCATAAAAAAGAGATGGATCTGCTCAAGGGAGTCCAGAGGAGGCCATGAAGATCGTCAGGGGGCTGGAGCCCATCCCGTATGAGGACAGACTGAGACAGTTGGTGGTGTTTAGCCTGGAGAAGAGAAGGTCTGGGGAGACCTTATTAGCAGCTGTCTGGTACTTAAAGGGGGCCTGCAGAAAAGATGGGGAGGGACTTCGTATCAGGCAATGGAGGGATAGAATGAGGGGTAACGGTTTTAAACTGAAAGAGGGTGAATTTAAGTTAAACATAAGGAAAAGATACTTCACCGTGAGGATGGTGAGACACCAGCACAGGTTGCCTAGAGAAGCTGTGGATGCCCATCCCTAGAAGTGTTCGAGGCCAGGTTGGACGGGGCTGTGAGCAACCTGGTCTGGTGGGAGGTGCCCCTGCCCATGGCAGGGGGTTGGAACTGGATGATCCTTAAGGTGTCTTCCAGCCCAAACCATTTTGTGGTTCTGTGATTCTAAGAAGCACCTCAGCACAGCAGGACTGGAGAAACACTCCCCTCTTTAAAGCCTTTCTCCAGCATCTGTCTCCAATCCCCAATTTTACTTTGTCCTCTGAGGGCTTTGACTACAGCCTGCTCACAAGATCAGGGCTTAAAAGAGCTCCGGCTTTCATTGAATCTTCATCAGGACACTGCTGCATGAAAGGCAGCCAGATCACTTCCCTAAGACACCGAGGTCCTGGCATCTCCCACCTCATATGGTGGGTGCTCATGGCCAGCAGTAGTTGGGAGGGCTATGGCACATCTGCTTCATCTATGCACTCGAGGAGGCAGGGCTGAATTCCTTTGTGTGAAGCTCCCAGATAACGATCAAGGAGTGCTTTCAGCAGGAGATGAATGAAACTCAGTATCAAAGAGGCTTTGGAGGTTTTACAGAGGGCAAAAGACCTCCAAAATAAGATTTCTCTGGTTTTTAGAGACTGGAACAAAGTGGGTTCAGCTCTAATCTTTAGACCCCTTTTACTCTAGCTTAATGCCACTGACTGACGTGCAGTTAGACCTCATAGGCTCAGACAAGATCAGGATATGATCCAGCCCTCGCAGGGGTACAGCCGAAGGGGAGCCTGACCACAGCATCATTTCCCCTGCCATGTGCTGGCACAGACCTTGGGACCTGCCCCAACAATTTTCAGTCTGAGGCAGATATGAAAGGAAAAGACTTATTTTAATCAAATTAGAGCTCTGAGCATTGCTGCTTAGAACAGCCTAAAGGATAACGCATTGTTTTGAGGGTGCTTCACTGACCTAAGTGCTGTGACCTGTTAAATCATGTCAGGAAACTCATTTTGAACGGCTTCAAACATTTCTGCCATCTTTAAAGGGGTTTGTAATTTCCAGTTTATCACAGCAGAGCGATTTACACTTGCATCCTTGCAGAAACTGAGAAATACCATTTAAATATTCACCACTTCAGTCCACCCAGAGTTTGCTGGGCCTGCTAGAAAGACTCAGTTGCTTCCTTGAATGCCACAGCGTCGCAGATCTTTGGCAGTAAACTGATGCCTTTGATAAGTCCGGGCTGACACAGCTCTGCTTTTTGCTGCACAAATGAAATCTTAGCCCAGAAGATAGCAACAAGTCTTAAGTCAGTGAACAGTGGTTTGCTGTAGCTCCAAGACGCCTGTTTGTGGGACAGGGTGGAAGCAAAAGTTTCCTGTGGATACGGGCGTGTTGCACAAGACCTCGGAGATGTGTTGCCTGGGCTGCTAAGAGCTTTGCCAGATCCTCCCATTGCCCCTGTGTCTGCAGGGTCACTAGGGGCATTGGTGCTTATAGCAGCCTTGCAAAGGCTTCTGCCTCGGCCAGCGAGGACTGTTTGCTGTTACCAGCTGACTCTCTAAGGGGGGGATCTGGCAGTGATGGGCAGCGCTGCGGTCTGTGTTGCTTACAGAAAGAGTTAGGAGCACACAGCTCAAAATCCCTGCTCTTCAGTTAGGTTAATTGTGTATCTTACCAGGACTGCAGATGAAATAAAGTGCTGTCAGGCCAAAAGTGGCTTTGCAGTCTTACCCATCCTCAATATACAGATTAAGGGAAGCAGTTCTGGTTCAAGTGTTTAAGTGGGTGCCCATATAATTGAATTTCATGCTTGTTCATTCCCTCTGAAGTAGTGTACACAGGCAGTCACTTGAAAAGGGGGAAAATCTTGCTCAAACCCTCTGTGAACTTTACTACATTCAGTGAGACTTTTAATAACGGATAAATCCTGATTCAGACTCGTTTAACCATGGCATGCTGATGAGAAAGGGCTTCTTTCTGTAAATGTTTCAGAGGACAAGGGGTCACTATGATCTCCTTACATCCAACGACCTGAAATGTTTTGCACATACCAGAAGTGATGCGTGCATGTGAATTAATTGCGGCCGGTTTCCATCATTAAGTAGTGGAGTGAGACCGTGCACAGGTCTCCTCTGCCTGCCTGGCCCTTGCTAGAAGCTTCAATGTCTTCTGATGAAAGCTCCTGAGGAAGCACCAATATTCCCATTATTTGCAACCCCTGCTTCTGTAACCGTGCATCTGAACGGCTCGTAGAGATGGTGCCATGGGTCTCCCCATGGGCCTTTGTGCTGTGGTGGCATGGCATCCACCGGCCACGTTGGCCCAGGTCCTGGTAGACTGGTATCCAAGTAATAAAGAAAAGCAAAAGATGTTATATTTGGTGATAAATATAACTCAGGCTATGGGAGTCTAAAACTGTCTCTGGAAAAAGTTGACTTGCTCTTGTGAGCCCTAAAGCAGTCCAGCACAGCGGTTTGTGAAAGCGTTCAGCTGTTATGGAGGAATGTTATTTTCTTTACCACTCTGAAGAGGTGCAACACAGTATTTTGCTTTCATGACGATGGCAAGACTCCTTGCTTAGGTGCTGATGATTGAAAGATTAGACTGGACAGTAGTGGCATTACCAGGACTGCTAAGCCTAGTAGGCTTTGTGTCACAGTGCTTCTCTGGGGACATATGAGCTCTGTGGCTGTGAGGTGTATCAGCCAAGCAGTGTCACACCGCTGCAGTCCAGTGTCTGGGCCACACCGGCCAGTGAGTCACACCAGGGTGCAGAGTTTTCTTACGTCACCAGCAGGTGAGTGTAACTTGGGAGGATGCTCACACACTAATCAGTCATCTTCCTTGCAGGCTGGCAGGATCGTTGGTGCACTTGGCCCCGGTGGCCAGTGGGACAGGATTCATCCCGCCTCCTCTGTGGGATTGCCTGCCTGCAGCCACAGAGCAGGTGACCTGAGCCTCACGTGCAGTGGGTTTGATAGCTGGAAAGCAAACCAACAACGAGAGCAGACGGGAGGCCTTGCTTAGTCATACATGCTTGTGTGCGCTCAGGTGGGCAGGCAGGATAGCTGGGGAGCCTGCTCAGAGGGCACGGCATTGCCTGGCATTGCGGCAAGGCAGTTTGCAGGCAGCAGGAGCACAGGTTGTGGCCAGCCTGCCACAATGACATGTTGAGCGTGGGAAACCGGTGAGCTCTAGGGCCTCCTGGCTGATATCCCCTTTAGTGTGTCCATTTACATATATATGTATATGCATACATACATACATAGAAGTGTATATGTATATTCACTAAGTTCATGATTTCAGATCTTGCATCCTTTCTGGGTCACCTCTGTGCTTCCAAGGTGATGCAGAGCTTGAGATCTCTGGGTGTACATGCCAGTGTGCCACATGGAGAGCTGCCAGAGCCTACTCCTGCCCTTTCACTTTGAGGCAGTAAGACAGCAGCGCTGGCTGCAGTGAGGATGAGGATGATTATGGTGCACTGCTGCAGGGCCACAGCAGGACAGATATCACTGCAGATCCCAGCTGCACTTGTTCTGTAGGGCCTGAGGAAGACATAGGTACCCAAAGCAGCTTCCCTGGCACACCCAGGACATCTTAGAGAGCTCAGTAAAATTCAGCATGCCCCCCCACAAGTACACATGGCTAACAGCACCCTGCTGGGTTACAGCCTCAGTATGTCTGGAGTGCAAAAACACAGGGCAGTCATGGCATCTTCCTGGTTACTGTTGAGCCCATAGGATTCTTCCCGACCCCATGCCTGTATTTTATCCTGGTGTGCTGTTAGCACTTCTTTTCAGGGTTGTTGGAAGAACAAACAGCTTGTTTAAATGTGGCAGCTCTGCATTTCTGTTTCAGTGCATGTTTGTCTCTGGGACGTGTGTGAGTGCTGCTGGCAGGCAGCAGGCAGGTTGGAATCTGGGCGTCTGTGTAGGTGTGGGTATGCCATATGTGTGTGTAGGAGAGGGGATCTGGGAGTGGGGAGGGGTGTGCATTCACTCAGGTGTTAAGGATATGTACATGTCATCATGGGCTTTTGCACATGTGTTTGTGAAATAATTGTTTGGGAAGGTCTTTGCACAGAGGAGTGGATCAGCATCACTTGCAAGCGCAAGCTCTGTAGCAGAGGTGTTCATCTGCCCTGGTCCTGTCCCTCTGCCACTGCTGTTCCACCTGCCTGGCATTTAGCTCTTGCAGCAAAAGCTGGCCGCATAGGCAGGCTGTGGGGAAATGAATTCATGGGACGCGCAGGGCTTGTGCCACAGAGTTTTGAGTAATAGATACGCCTTACACCCAGAGGCTGGCGTTAGTCAGAAGCAAGTGCAGACTCAGGGTGTCAGCCAGAAAAGTTAAAAGCTGGGGCTGTTCCCAGTAAAATGAGACAAAAATTATCTGACTATCGGCAGAAGGAGAAGGTATTATTTTGCCCACCGTGGCATTTGGGCAGCCAGGAGCAGCGAGGAATCCAGGGGGACGACAGGGCTGCAGATACCTTGGCAGGGAAGAGCAGATGCTGTTGACAGATCAAGATGCTGGAGAGGAGGTGAACTCTCCAGTGCTTCCTTCTGCCTACGCGCTGGGGGAACTGGGAGACAGAGGTGTGTGGTGTTGATATTGGCCAGACACCAAGAGATTTCCTGTTCTTCGGAGAGCCCTTGTCAGCAAACCGCAGCTCTGCAGGCAGCAGCGCAGCGAAGTCGTCCTCCAGGGCAGGGGTCTGCGAGGCCAGGCTGCCGCTGGTGGGCAGGAGGGGATGGCTGCTCATGGCAAAATGCCTGACCTGGGGGAGCGGTGAGAGGTGGTCACTGCTGCAGCAGCCTGTCCTGCAGAGGTCAGGGGACAGGGGTGGCACAGTCAGGTTTCACACTTCTCCCAGCTGTTATCCTGCCCTCACACATTCTTATCTCCAGTTTGCCCCCAACATCATGGAAACAGGATGCTTCATCAGGGGATGGAGCCAGTAAAAGCAGAGTGCAGGGTCACAGGAGTGCCCTTCTTCCTTGTCCCCCATTGCAGGAAGATAAGCTGTGGCTGCAGCCCCAGGGCATCTCCCCGAGCAAACCTCTGCCTCCATAGTGCCATGCCTGTTGGCCAGCTGAGGTGAGGCCCTGAGAAGCTGCCAGCCCTCCGCCAGCCCTCCTCGTTCCAGGATATCACAGCAGCCGGCCCCAGGCAGCGCCTTGTGGAGAGCCCAGCCGCCCGGGGCTGATGCTTGCAGATGGGTTCCCAGCTGAAATCCCGTTGCTGCACCTCCTTGCACCCATGCATGCCATAACTGCGTTTCTGGCCCATCGTCTGTACTGAGGGCGCTTGCTGGGCAGCAGGGCCAGCGATGGAGCTGGCATTTCCCTTGAGAAACATGGAGCACCTCTGTGCTGAAAGCAGGGTGACACTGAAGGCAGGATTTACAGCTGCATTGTCCTCTTGCCAGTAGACATTTGACCAGCACCCCTACACATGACATTTGTTTGTTCAAATGTAACACAATTCATAGGCTCTTTAGGAGAGTGTTGATGCTGTGACATTAAGCAGCCGATTACTCCTGTGCTTGGCAGGCTCTCAGTCCCGCTGCGATATGGCTCGTGCCCAGCACCTCCCCTAGCACAGTGCATTGGCATAAATATGTGAGTAATGCAGGTGACAGGCACTGTGGCTCTGGCTGATTATCCGTTGCTTTTATGTAATTTATGCTCCAAAAGTAACTGTGCTCAGTCTTGTTCATGAACTTGATTCCTTTCATGTGGTTTTCTGTGCTAACGAGATTAAATCAGTTCCAATAGGCACCGTTTCAATGGAGATGATAAACTTTTATTGAACTCAAGCACATTAAAATGAAATGTAAGCAATAGGTGACTTTAGCATTAGTCTAGAGTCTTTTCCAATCTGGATCAAGCCAGCATACCTTCCCCGTTAAGCAAGAGCGAGCACCCCAGCACGTTTTATGAGCTTCTAAAAGGGCCGAAAAATCCTCCCACCAGGCGCTTCCACATTGCAGTGCGGTGGGAGGCTGGGGCTGAGCATTAGGAGGAGCAGGTCCGTGACCTGCCGGTGCAGCCACGAAATGTGGCATAAACACAGCTAAGTACAGGACTTCACATCTCACAAAAACAGGAAAGCAGGGGATGGGTAATTTGGTGTTTTACAGCAGCTTTGTCTGCTAATCTGTGATCTGTTTGGTCTGCCAGTAGGATTATTATGGTGGGTTTACTGAAGAAGTGCCAAAAATGATGTTAAATAAACTGTTTACACAATGTAACTACAGGCTGAAAAGCTAAACAGAGAGTCCCAAACTCAGCCCTGTTGCAGGTTTTAAGAAAAATAAACTTCTCAACACTTTCCACTGGACACTGCCGCTCTGCAGCGTCTGCTCTGTTTGTTGAATATTAAAACATAAAATTAATGTGTTTCCCCCTCTTTCTGGGGCTCTTTCCAAAGGTCTCATGGTTGGAAACACGATCGGCTCATTTTGAGCTCCTTGGCTGTCCTTGGAATTTGCTGTGATCATTTTATCCGTTATAAAATATTCAAGTTTCAGAATGATTATAAGACTGACTATCATTCTTTAGAAGTGGCTTGTGTAATATTATTTTTAAGAGGACAGGAAGAGCTAGTGCTTGCTCTTCACTCTCCGAGGAATTTCAAGGGAGACCTTGGGGACAGAAGTTCATGGTGCTCTTCTTTGTGGCACATGGGGAGGTTGGTCATAAAAAGTGTCATCTTCACCAACGGGTGGGTGATGTGGAAGAGTTATCCACCACCCTGAAGGGCAATTTGAAGGGATGCAGGGGCTTTCATCCCTTTCCTCTGTGTTTGCCAGTCTTTGACATGGGTGCATTCATTGCTGAGGAAGAAGCTTGAATGGAATTTGGAGAAGTTAGTGGTGTCAGGTTTTTGGCTAAGGAATTGCATGCAAACAGCTCTTGAATTCTGACTATTTCTTTTAGCCATAGCCTCCCCTCAACAATCCAGACAGTTCCTATAGCACGTGGGACAAGCATGAGGTTCGTGCAGAACCCGTCGGTTACAGCCAGTGTTCATTCCAAGTCCTTGTTTCAGTGTCTGAGGGTGTGGATTTCATTTTTTAGCTGTGGTGAGATGAACGGGGCATAACTGGCATTGACAACAGCTTTAGGGCCCCATGCAGGACAGGACTTTGGTGCTTGTGCAGGGTTTGTGAGCAGCCAGTTCTGCAGAGACCAAGGAGCCGCACGTGTGCTGGCCATTGACAACAGTGGTAGGACAGCATGTGCCTGGCACCATTTGCGCAAAGGTTGTAATAATGTTCTCTGAGCATGTCAAAACAGTGGGCAAAGAAGGATTGCTGACAGAATTCACACGGGCTTTCAAAAGTTGCTCACAAGAGGCAGCTGAAGGAGCTGGAATATTTGGGACCCAGCCAGGGGTCAAAACCTGGAGGCAGGAAGAGAAGACAGACCTCTTTGTCTTCATGCAGAGCTACAACGGGGCTTCTAAGTTTCCTGCCAGGTTCTGTGCTGTCAGGTATCGTTACAGATTTTGTACAAAAATGAAGGAAGATGATACGAATGTGCAATGTAGAAAATGCCATTTGAACCTGCCTGTGCAGTTTAGCTTAGTCCCCTGTGTGTGTGTTCTGTGAGATAGTTTTAGTCATGTGAAGACAGTATTTTTTTTTTTCCACAGGAACCAGCTTTATTAATTATAGAATCTTTGTTCCCCAAGATCTTGTGATTAGATAAAACGAAGTGCGGTGACATTATACATGCAATCGCATAGATGCCGCAGCATACAATATATTGAAAAGTGGGGAAAAAAACTGTAATTAAATGCAGTTTCTGTTTTTAAAAAGACAGCAAAACCAGATCTGCCCTCATAGCGATGCACAAAAGGTGACTACAGAATTAGTTTCCCTCCAGAACCCAAAACCAACGGAGCCAGAGCACCAGGCAGAGTGTCACCCACAGCGTGTGCCAGCCAGCCAAGCCCTCTCCTGATGGCTTCTCAGCAGCTTGCTGACAGCAGAGGAATTTGGAGACACGCCAGTCAGGCGTTGCAGTGTCCCAGCACCCAGGAGAGGCAGGGTCCCTGTTATCCACCCCAGTGGCACCTTGGGGTGGGAGCTCAGGGGCTGGCGCGGGGCTGGGGCTGCACCGTGCCCCCCAGTGCGGGGTCCGGCTGGGCTGGGAGGGGGGCGCGGGGCGCTGCAGCAGCAGTCGCAGGGCACAGCCTGGCACGGTGCTGTTTCAAAGGCGCTTGAGAAAATGTGATTTTCAGCCCCTTATGTAATTGGGTGGGTTTGTCACAAGAGACGCAAGAGTCAGCCACGGACCCAAGACCAAAGCAGCCTCCCCAAGTAATCTGGCAAATCTCTGAAAGACGGGCTTCCCAGCAAAGCCTCCATAAGAAGGAGCAAACAAAGTGTTTCTCCCTAATTTTGCTTTTCAAAAAGACTGAACTTCTTCTCGCTGAAGCTATCCCAAATTATTCAGTTCGAAGGGTTAAAGCTTGGCAGTGTTGTAAGCAACTGAACAATGGGTCATATCATGGAAACTGTCAGGCAACCTTAAATATAGCTGTTATGATCTGCATAGTCTGCAATGCTCTGGAAACCAGGATGAGCAGTAAGGGGAAAAAATTCATAGAGCCCATAGAGTTGTTTAGGTTAGTCAAGAACAGAGAAGACTGCAGGGAGCTGAAGAAAGCAAAAGGGCACTCAGGGAAAGGGGCGGGTAGTGGGAGCGTAGGAGCAGGGCAAGGAGCCCACCAGGAGGAAGGCAAGATTGAGGCAGACCTGAGAGCAGTTGGGGAGGGGGTGATGCTTGCTGCCTGCCTGGTTTGGGAAGGTCAGTTGGCTTATCTGATGGCAGCTGGTGACCGCATCTTCCCCCCAGCCATTCTCCTCATCTGGCCTCTCCAATACACCCAGACACTAAAGAACTGATCCAGCGTTTGCACAAACCAATCTAACAATGAGTCAGAAGTCGGGATTAGGCTCAGCATTGAAGTGGGGGTCCCAGATCCTCACAGGGGAGCTGAAATCCACCCCTTACCACTCACCAGGGGTGCGGCATGTGGGTGTCTGCTCCTTCCCCAGACAGCATCCCAAGTAACCCAACTGAGGCAGCCAGCAAACATGGACTGAACTTGGAGCCCGAAAACTTCAAAGTGAGTCGGAAACTATTTTATCACGGCAAGATCAGTGCAAGCCACAGTGCTGGATGTGATCGGGACTGGGGCTGAGAAGCCCTCTTATGGGAAATGGCTCTTCATGTGCTGTCTGAGCATGAGCCTGGTGCAAGGAGGGAGTCACTGAGGAGCACTGCACTGTGTAGGAGGTCAGACCCACCATCCCTTTGGCCTCCAGCTCTACAGACAGATGCTCAGCTGGAATAATGTTATAGCCATGGAGTCTGAATAATTTATACTACTAGAAGAGTTTTTTCTTTCCCTTCTTCCTCCCTGCTACCCTGCTCTCCCTCCCTCTCCGTCAGCACTGAGGCAGCTGAAGGGCAAGGGGAGCATCCAAGTGCCCAGCCGCATCGATGCCCCTGGCTCTGGCATGTCACAGGGAATGGAGCCTCATGGGATGCTGCTGCCCTGTTGCCTCTGCAGGCACCAAAGTGGTGGTTTCTCTGCTGGTTTATGGCCTGTCATTTGCTGGCCCTGTCTTCAGAGGCCCTTGGGGACAAGATGCAGCTCTGGCCAGATATAGAGGCAGCACAGTGAACTTTGGAGGGGGCTTTGCCTCCTCTGAGTGCCCTGGGGCTGCCTGTCCATTCCTCCCAGCAGCCCCTCATCCCTCTGCTGTGGGCTGTGCTCAATGCCTCTGTGGGTTCCCACAACATCCCTGCCACCCCCTGACCCACACAGCCTCCCCTTGTACCTGTCTTCTCCCCTCATCTCTAGCTGCCATCATGGCTAAGACCAGTGTCCTGCATGCCAGGCAGGGACAGGAGCAGCTCTTGGACAGATCCTTGCTCCCAGTGTCTCTGGAAGGTCTGCTGGGGCAGGTTTGGGGCAGGTCCATGCCAGGGGAGAGCTCTAAGGCACAGAAGGACACCCCCGTCCTACGTGGCACAGTGCTGACCTGAGTATTTCCACTGGCCTTTTCTTGACCATTTTTGGTCCCTTTCATTTGTTTTTGAATCTGTTCCTCCTCTTTGCCCAAGTTCTTTGTGCTAATTGGGAACTGGCTCCTCTCGGGGTGGGAGGTCTGTCAGGACTGCCTTATGACAGATCTACTTTGTCTCTCTGTCTCTGCATTTTGGCACTTTGGTTCTTCTGCAATGTTCTGGATTTGGATTTTGCTTTTCAGTGCTGATATCCTCACAATAGGCAGCCTATGGATTGACTAAATTAAAACATAACAAGCTGGAATGCAACTGGCAGCTCTGCAAGATCCCCATCAGCACGGCAGTGGCTTGCAAACGCACAGCTGAGCTGCATCTCCGGGTGGGCGTGAGCTGATGGCCACAGCCCTGCTGCGGGTGGCTGAGACCAGGGGATGCAGGTGCCCTGCTCAGCGTGCCACAGCGATGACACTAGTGTCTTGCACGGGCACCCTGCTGTGGGAAGGGGCTGCGGGTGCTTGGAGGAATGGCATGCTGCACTGCAGCAAGGGGCTGACGGGTGTGAAGTGTTGCTCAATAGAGATCAGGGGGTGCAGGTTCAGGAGGAGGTCGAGTCAGTGAGCTCAGCTGCTGTTGCTAGAAGGCAGGGGACATTGCTGCTCCTCTTCACCAGTGTTGATCCTCACACCCTACAGGCTCCGGGTGCATCAACCCTGTTCACTCCTCCCTCCTCGCCAGCCCATTGCCGTGCTATGAATGCCACCAAAGCCTTCTGCAGCGGAGTTCCCTTCTGCTGCATAGTGGCACTGTGATCGTGCCAGCCACACACCTTGGAGAGAGGTGGCTGTATCATCCTGCCCACCGCCTTGCTTCCCCGTCAACTGTAGTGTCCACACAGGGGCTGCACTGTTACCAGCACACCCTGTCCTGCTTCTGCTTCCCCCCAGAAATGTCCCTTTTCATGAGCAACAGACTTCCCCAGGCTCATTTTCAAGCCAAAGGGGCTTTGCTAACCCACTGCTAACTTGGCTCGGTCTGGCATGTCAGCAGATGCGATGGCGTCAGAGGAAAGCCCCGTTTTCTTCTCCTGTGCACGGAGGTGACACACAGGACCACTCGGTTTGTGAAGAACAGCCAGTGGGCGGAAGAAAAGGAAATCCTGGGTGGCACTGAGTGTGGGAGTCTGTGGCCAGGGTGGGATTGTGAGAGCGCTCATCCCAGCTTGCAAGGTTTCAGAAGGAGGTCCAAACCCAGGGAAGGCCCTTGAGAACTGGATAACGTGCAGGCTGTGACGGGAACCCAGGCAGCAAATGGGAAATAGCGGAGAAGGGTGAGAAAGCGGTTTGCTCTCCCTCCTGAGGATGCTGCTGCTCACTGCAAGTGAGCTCTGGAAAAGCTCTGCAACCCTCCCGCCTGTTGTGCTTGCCAGCACCTGGCAGCTGCAAATGGGAAAGCACTGCGGAGCGTATGGCATAGGTACTGTTTAGTTTGGGTCAAACACGCCAATCAGCAGCACAACAGGAAAACTGCTGTGACACATGCACGCGTCAGAGCTCGCTCACATTTCCTGAGACGGCTCTGACCAGCGGGCTGCGAGCGGGGCTGGCCGGCATGTGCTTGCAATTAGGCCACCAGTCTTCCCCAATGCCTGTCTGCAGTCAGTCATCGGAGGAGAAAGACAAGCACGTTAGCAAAATCTAGAAGGACGGGGCTGCCCGGACATGGGTGAGATGAGCGGATAACTTCTCTCTCCTGGAAGGAGAAGGGAGAGGGAGAAGAGCAACGGTCATGGAAAGGCACTGCCGGGGGAAGGGCAGGAGGAGGTTGGCTTCAGAGCAGCGGGATGAAGAAACCCTCCCGGAGCAGCTAGTCTGGGTACCCTGAGGTGTGCATCAGGGCATTTTCCTTCTTGTTTCTCATGATTTTCTCATAATTAGTGAGAATCTGCTGTTCTTAGGGATCTGGACAAACTCTGCATTCCCTCTCCCTGAGGTCTGGGTGCCCACCTTGCTTATGGAAACAGAATCCTTGCACAGAAACCAGTTCACCTCCAAACCCACCTACACTCCTTTTCCAAGGTAGTGGGACAATAGTAGGACCACAGATAAAGTTTCCAAGATTGTTCTCTTGTTTATCGCTTGTGGGACATCTCTAAATCCTGACAGCAAGGCAGGGAACTACCAAACCTCACCAGTGCTGGTGTAACGTATGTCAATAACTGAACTAGGTAACTAAGTAAAGCCAGAGGGATGGTTGGAGAAGGGGCTTAGAGATTCATTGCTAGTTAGTCCAAGAAGGGACGTCATCTGGCTTGTCTTCCTGCACAAAGTAGGCCAGTGTGTTTCCCCAAGTGAGTACTTGCAGAGCACAGATTTTCGGCAATTGTTTTTTTGTATTGATTTTTGAACTGGCAACGATAGGAACTCCTCCCACAGTCCTGGCTGACTTGTTTCAGTGCATCTTATTCTCCATCAGATCATCAAATTAACCTAATGATCAGCTTGATTAAATTATAGTATATCAAGTAACAGATCCACGTCAGCTTTCTGGAAAGACATCAGTCTTGTTTAGCTCTGAACTTCTCAAATCAGCTGTCATTTGACTATCTGTGTCTCTTCCAACCCAATGGGGATTTTGGACTAGACATCCTCCTGAAGTCCCTCCAACCAATGTTTCTTTGCTTCTATTAATAAAGTTAACCCTTTACATGGCCTCCAGCTTCTCTAGGGGACCACTCTGCTGAGCTCAGCTGCCAGTTGATGCAGTAACAGATGTAACAGTCTGTTTCTTTCTTTAAACTCAGTGTCATGTACACTAACCCCAGCCAACCTGAAAGAGTAGAGCGTGTCGCACTTCCCATTCAAAGGACAGACCTGGATGAAAAGACTGTGATTCTTATATGCATTAAAAATCTAATTTGTTACCTACCAACTACATACGTGGGGGAGAGAGAAAAACAGAGAGGGAGGGAGATGTTTCAGAGAGCAAAGCTGTGGTAGGTGTCACTACACTCACGTGTGCTAGCTTGCTCCCAGCCAGCTGGACAGGCTAACGTAGACATCAGGACCCAGTGCTAAGGTTGAGGCAATGCTGTTTGATGCTAGGGATTAGAAAAAGAAGTATGGCCCTGCAAGTTAAAATCTGCGGGTGCTGTGATTTTGTTCAGCCTCTGGAGCCTGGCTTGCTGTTGAGAAGATTAGCAGGTGATCTAGAGGACCCTGCTGCTTTGTGTCAGCATGATCACTGACTGCTGGAGATTGCTTACCCAGGGTCGGTAAATCAAATTTTGTAAGCTGAGGGATGTGTCTAGCCTGATGGCCAATTAATGGATATGAGAATATAAGCACAGGTTATCAACTGTGCTGGCATCAGGAAGTTGCAAGACTGAAACCAATATCCATCAGTGGCCCTGAGCTGCCTGCTGGCTGCAAGGACCCTTCTTTTGCCCATTTTTGAGCTGTTGTTCTGAAAGGTCCCTCTGTCAGATGTCCCTCAGTGGCTACAATAAGACACCATTGCACTGAGGCTATGCGCACAACCCAATGGATCTCATTAATCTCATTTCTGCCTATAATTATTGATTTTTGAATGAAATTTGATTTATGACTATAAATCAAAATTCATTATGATTTATAGTCATAAATCTCATTTAGGGACCTTATCTTTCCAATATTTTAAGGTCCTTGGATCAAAAAATATTCCCACTGCACAGGACTGTGGGTCTTCTGAGACCCTTCAGGAGATGGGACTCAGCCACCTCTAAAAGCCCATTTCAAACAATAATTAAGAAATGCGAAGTTTGCATGATTTTCTATTATTTCATCTCAACTTTTCACAGCTACATTTGGGTAACCTTTGCAAAGCAACACACTTACTGTAGCCCAGGTGAAGCCCTTGGAGTTCCCTATATTTATTTTGCTCTTTGACAGCTTAGCACATGCACAAGCAGCACATGAACCCATAACTAGCATGGATTCTAGCTATGGGTTCATAGCATTCTAACTGCATGAATATCCATCTCCAACAGCTGTTATGGCAGCTTTTTCAGCTGTTGCAGCTGTCCATGCTGCAGTCCTGACACGTTGTCCTACCCCTCAGCAGACACATCCTCCCTGAGGCCCCTCACTTGTGCAGCTATCTGCACAGCCAGGGGCTGAGCTGGCTCCTGCACCCTCATCGCTCAGCCAGGTACCTACTGAGACTCATGCTGGAGAAGGAGTGGCAAGTGCTGGTGCTCTCAGGGTGAAATTCAGGGGAGCATCTGGCTGGGTGGACAGAAGTGAGGAGAGGGGGCACCACGCACATCTCATCAGCATGGAAAGTTGCCAGGGTATGAAGAGAAAGAAGCTGCTAGAAATGCCTCCTCTTGACGTGGCAATGTTTGCGTGGCACCTCCTGCCCCTGCTTCCCCAGGGCAGGCAGCAGGAGAGGCAGGACGGGTATTCCCTTCCGTTAGGTTGGAGGAGAGTCCAGCTTTCAGGAGCATTGCTCACATAAGCCTTCAGGGTCCCAGCTGATGAGGCCCTGGGGAGCCGCAGCGTCCGGAGGAACAGAGGTGGGGCCGTGACCCGGTGCTTATAGAGAAACTCAGCAGGAATTAGATCTGTTCCATAAAATAAACAGTGCAAGTCTCTAATTTCCAAACAAGCCCCAATGGCCCCTTTCCCTGAGCAGTTCTGCTGTGACTAATCATACTGGTAGGTGTTGGGTCAAAATCAACAATGGCTCTCCACTAAGGTCACTCACTTTCTCTGTTTACACTACTAATTTTATCACTGCTCAGAGTGGCTAATGGTATTATTTATATGTTTAGCAATGATAAATGTCGATGCTAAATAAAGGCTTCCTGGCGTAGGCAGGTTGAGGGCTGATATGGCACATCCAGAACTTTATCATCAAAAGAATTAACACTGTGGGTAAGAGTTTTCCTGGTTCTCTGCAAAGCCGAAGACTTATGAATGGGAAGTGGTGTTAGCAATTAGCCCTGCCTGATAACAAAGCGCATCGCTAATAAGCAGTGCCTTTAAGGGGCTGGATTTCACACCGCTCCCAAGGAGACCAAAGAGAAATCCCCCAGCCTCCTTGCCACGGTGAAAAGCTGCATCACAAAGTGCTTGTACCTTCAGGTTTGTGAAAGCGGGTGCGTGGGCGAGCGGGGGGGGGGGTGCAGGGCTGCAGCCACACAGCCCCCCCTGAGCAGCCATGGGAGCGGGTCTGCATGGCCCAGGGGGCAGCTGGACCCCCGGGGGGGGGGCAGGCTGAAGAGGAGCGCTGAGGTTATTGCAATGATCAGATGAGCTTCTCGTAAATAAGGTTGTTTGGGTTTTTTTCTCTGGAAAAATGTTGATTTTCTAGTGAAAATCACCGCCGACATGATTTGGATGGGAGGCTGCCTGAAGCCAAGCAGTGTGACCCAGGATGCCACAGGGTGACTCATGGGACTTGCAGCGTTGGAAACCCCTGTCAGTGCCACCCTGCCCAGGACAGCCTGTGGGCTGGGACCGGCAGCACCCATGGTCCGGGGGGGGCTCACCTGGGAGCTGGGCTGGTGGGCGGTGAAAGTTCCCAGCCACAGTCCAGCCTGCCCCAAACACCGGGAGGCTCTGGCATGTCTTTTCTAATTAGAAAACTCACCCATTCCCAGTGAGAGATGGTATTTTAAGAAGCCTTCTGTGATACTTGATTCCATTTTGAGAGAAAACTTTTGACCTTTTTTAATGTTGGAAAAAGGAGCACAAAAGGGGTTTCAAGGCCAGGGAGGCAAGAAGATCTGGTCTGGGGGCATTGTGGCTGTGGGCAGCAGAGAAGGGGCAGCAGTTAAAGCAGATTTTGGAGAGGGCAACAGTGAACTGGTACCCCAGAGCTGTGGGGTGGCAGCAAAGTAAGCAAAGGAAGGGAGCATGAAGAGCCAATGCGCAGGAATTGAACTGTACATCAAGACGACATCCATAGTGGTGGGAAGGCTGGTGGATGTGCTCTGAGATCCTCATTTCTCATAGTGTCTGCAACTAATGCATTGTGATGCCCACAGCATCCCAAATCCAAAACTTAACATCCGAAGAACTCCTTGATCCTGATCTTCATTCGAACTAAAGCTGCCGTATACAGATGCTGCTCTCCTAGATTAAATGAGCGAACCACAATTCAGTTTCAACCCCTGGTTGTGCTCCCTGCATGTCTGCTTTCTTTCCTGCCCCGTTTCTGTCCCTTTCCCAGCTCCTTCTGTATGGTGAGACAGTGAAGGTGACTGCTGGTCCCTGGGCTAAAGAGGCAGGGAGCAGAGTCCCCATTTATGGCAGTGTATTTTTTCTAGGAACATCTGGATGTAGCCATGTGGTTCTGGGATGTACTGTAGGGCCAAGGACTGGGGTGATTGCAGACTAAGAACAGCTCATGGAGGATCTTGCCTCAGTGGCAGCTGGGCAGCATGCAGTGCCTGCAGTAATCTGGTTCCTGTGGTGGGTGCAAACAGATCCAGCTCACAGCCCAACTTCAGAGAAATTCACTTCAGGGCAGATTTGGGTCAAGGGAGTGGAGGAGGTGACAAGGCTGCATCGTGCTGTCCTCCTCCATTCATGAACTCACCAAACCCAACCCAGTGCACCACGCAGAGCTGGGTCTGTGTTTCAGGTGCTGTAGCTGATGTGTGGCCGCTCTGTGGGTCAGTCTGGATACATCATCATCCCTGTGGATTTACTCATGCCTTATACCAGCTTCACTGAGATCAGGATTAGACTGACAAGGGTCTGGATTTAGTTCAGGAGGTCCCCTGGGCATGGATTTCCTCTATGCAGGTAGCCTGCTGCTCCCAGTAGGGTCTGGTGGCTGAACCACACAGTTCATTTTGATGACACAGCCAGGCTATGAAGCGAAATCTGTCATCTATGTCCACTGAGGCCTCCTCTGGCAGTGCTCCTGCCTGGCATCACAGATTCTGGATTTGCTGAGAACCAGCCAATGGCTTTGGCACTGGACAGCAGGGCATCTCCACCTCCTATCAACCTTTTAGATGATAGGACTTTCATATTGTCTGGAAGTCCTTCAATACTAACTCACAGCAACTCCTCAGCTCTATCGCCCTGCCAATGTGATAGCAGAAAGGAAAAACCCAGGCATGTGGTCACCCGTGCATTTGACATGCCATGCCACATGTGCTCAGGGGTCATTCCCAAATGTCTGCAATGCTGCTATTTCAGGATAAATGATTTCCAGTTGTGAGAGAGGCACTGTGGTTGGTTGCATATGTCAAGTTTGTGGGTTTCAAACAGGCACCTAACATTTCTGAGTAGCCTTTCCTCTCTTATCACAATGAAGGCACTAGGAAATCCTCCAGAGGATTGTTGTTAGATGTCAAAACACTGGATGCTTTGTGACATTGAACTCAGATGACAGTTTTTGGAGGGAACTGGGGTACTTGTGAGCAGGGACATTACAGTTGTAAACCCAGGTAAAGGTGGACCTATTTTGGATGGTGATGCTTGCTGCTCCTTCTCCTAGTGTGGCACCTGACTCAGCAGGGTGTTGTTGGGTCAGGCAGCCTTGGTGTTCACTATCTTGGGCTGCGTCCTGATGGTCCATCAGAAAGCAGAGGGGTGTTTCAGTGCAGCTGGGAGGTAGAACTTGTAGATCTTCTTAATTTTGAAGACTGTAATAACTGTTAGCTGCTTTGGGTCATGTAAAGATCTTTCACTGTGACAATAATGGAGCCTTCAGAAACAGTTGCTTGATGCTGTACTTGGATCCCCTTCCCCATGGAAATGGTGGCCATGTCCTCCCTCATGTTCTTGCCCTCAGTGTGATGCATCTTGGGAATGGTGGGGTGTGTGGCCGTCTGGCATGATGCTGGCTCAGGTCTTGTCTTGGGGCTTCATCACAGGAGGTGGAGGTGACGAGGTTGAGGAATGCCAGTGCCACAGAATGGGAGGTTCTGTTCTGTCCAGCCCTCCCTGGAGAGCCGATGCCTGCAAACTGGGCTAGTCTGGGTGCATCCTCTATCCTACCAAACGTCTGAGTTTGTGCTCTGCCAGATGAAGCTGCAGTTGCAGGGCCGCCCAAGCACCATTTTTTGTTGAATGCTTCCTCTGGGTAATACAGCACGGCTGTGCTTGGTTCCTGTCCTTAGGACTGGAGTCAAGAGCTATACATTCTGTTATGTGAGCTAGCACATTAATGTAAACAGCAGTCTCCAAAACAGTGGCAGGAGAATTAACTGATGCTATATGCTGCTGCTTCATGTTTTCTTTGGAGTTGAGGAATAGGTTTTGGAGAGATTTTCTTCCCCATTTTCTACTCATGCCCTTGGACACAGCTCTGTTATCCCCAGCTGACTTGCTTAAGCCTATAATCCCTCGTGCTCAAGAGAGTGAGAAGAAAATAGGATTCAGAGTCCAAATGCCTTATGTGTCGGACTCTAGAAGATTCCTACCATATGCTTTGGCCACCAAGCAAAGGGGCTGAGCTCATTTTGCATCCTGCCATGTACTGTGGTTGTGCATAAGGAGCTGGAAAAGCCATGGTGAGGTCTGTCTGTCTCAGGTTTGGTACATGGACCTGCTGAAGCATCGGGAATGCAGCACACACCTGCCGTGAGCTGCCCCTGATGCAGTGCAGTGTCTAATAAGCTCCTATGCATCACCCCACAGAAGTGTGATAGGCAGAAAGATAGGCAGGTCCTGCGTACCCAACTCAAGTAGAGATCTTCTAGTTTGAAAGAGTTTATCTTGCATGCTTCAAACTGAAAACATCAGCAATCATTCTGCTGTCTGAGGACAGGATAGCTAATGACCCAACACATTTCCTCAGAGCAACCACTGACATACAAAGGGGTCTCCAATATCATATCCAACCCTCTGCTTCTTGCCAGCCAGAGATCAGAAGCATCCTGGTCTGCCGGGGCACCTTGCTGGCTCCTCCATGCAATGCCAGCTGCTGTCATGCTCTAGGAATGCCCAGCTGGGGAGATCCAGCTGCTTTTCTACCCGGTGTGTTGCCACAACACTTGAAAGGTGTCAAGTTCCAGCAGTGAGGATGGACCCCTATTATTTTTGACAGTCTGTGTTGGTTTGGTTTACATGCTTGGGTAAAACCTGTAAGCAGCTGTTGGCATGGAAGAAATGTTTATTGTTAGTTGAGGTGAAATCCTCTCTTGCCAATGAAGTCCGTTGCTGCCTTGTATTGCTGCATAAGATAAATTCACAGTCTTAATTTAATATGCTGTCACATACCTGGACTCAGTGCAGCCAGCACTTCCAACAGCTTGCAAATTCAGTCCTCTCCAAGCCCTGTTGTGTAATGGCAACAGCCATCACTGCTGGGGTCTAATGCATCAGGGTTATGAATCCTGTGGATGCTTTCCAGAATCATAGCACAATTCTGGGGAACAGATGGCACAAGAGGCCTTTGCTTTCCAGAATTGATGTACAGATCCCTGGCTGCAAGTCAGGGGCAGCTACAGGGCAGAGATCATGCCCAGAAATGTCCATGTGCCACTCTCCAGCACTGGTTCTGTGGAAAGTGGGGTCCAGCCACACACTCCAGGGAAAAGGAGCTACCACTGTGTCCCTTAGCTGAGATGCTGATTTTGTTGAACTGGATACCTCCATTACAGCTGGCATAGTATCACTTCCACCACCAGCTAGTAAGCCCTGTTCTTTATTTTTCCACTAAATCAAAGATTCTTCTTGTAGAGATGTGGACTTATAAACACTGTTCAGTCACTTCATCATCTTTTCTTGGATATGTTAAATTAATTGTCCTACTTTAATCTCTCACTAAAACATGCCCTTTAGACACAATGTCTTTTCTGTAGCTCTTTTCTGAACTCTTTTTTTCATTTTTCAGTATCTTAAAAGAAACTCACAAGGCTAAAAATGTGAAGACTCTTCCAGTACGGTCTTATTGATGTCATAAGCAGATAACTTTAACACTCTTCTCCAAATCAGTGTTATCCAGTTTCTGCAGGCAAGATTGCATTCCCACATACAGACAAAGCATCACTTTGGCAATTTGTGCTAATATTATCAACAGTGACCCTTAGGTCATTTTCAAGGTCGTGGATTTCCAGGGTACAGTACACTGTCCTGTCAATGACATCTTCATCTTCCTTCTTGAAAGCATAAAATTTATCTGGTTTTAGTGATATTACAATGCATGGTCAGTGATGCCTAGTTGACCGAAACCTCAGTTATCAAATGGTTCAAATGCTGCATATGCAAAATAGATGTTTTCCCACTACAACACATTTCCTAAACTTTGAAAATAACAACTGCAAGTATTTTTCCCCATCAGGAAATCTTTTCTCCAGATTATTAGTAAAGACCTTGTGTTGCGCAGGGTTTGGAGTGGGGCAGTAACGTAGTCCCCCCGGCAGCTCCTGCAGTACCATCGGATGGTGACACCTCTTAGCAGACACGTTGCAGTATCTGACTGTTGGGCAGACCTAAACACACTCAGCAGAGCAAGTGTCCTTTTTGGTCAATGAGAATCTCAAGCCCAAAATTTCACTGAGTTTCAGTCTTTGTCTTCAGGGAAGGCCGGCATGTCAGTTACTACATTTGCAGACCAAACTCCATAAAATTATGTATTGAATTCATGCTTTAACAGCAGAAACAGCTTTTAATTCTCTCTGTGTAGTCTTGTATCAGTTTACCGCAATTTCATCTGGGACTGATGTCAAGTTAAGAGGCTGACAGTTTATTCTATGCTCTGTAAATATTTGTACACTGTTGGCCTTTTCCAGTCCTTTGGAACAATATTCCAACATTTGTTAAAAATAAACATTAATGGGGCAGAGCTCAAGGCCCAATTCTTTGTAAACTCTTGTGTGCAGATTTTCAGGTTCCTGCCATTTGTAAGACAGGCTCTGCTTTCCATGTCTTGGCTTCCCAACCTGCAACCAGTTTGACAGTAGCTGCATCAGTGCTTGCTGTTTTCAGCATGAAGATGTCACCTCAGGGTGTGGGCAGTAGAAAGCATCCAGCAGATGAAAGCCTGCTGCAGCTGGGTATACTGACCCAAGAGACCTCCTCACACTCAGGTTGCGTTTAAGTCTCAGCTTCCACAAAGAGACTGCCAAGAGATGAGAGCTGCAGGGTGGGTCAGCATCAGACAAGGGAGAGGATGGGTGTGAGGCCCCAGCGGGTCATCCGGCACACAGGCAGGGTTGGAGGAATGTCATCTAGCAGGAGTAGGGGATGGTATCAAGGATGTGTGACATCTGGGGTGTCAAATATGTGAGTGGGAAGAAAGCTTGGTCTCCAAACCCATCAGCATTCAGGGATGACTTTTTCCCAACTTTGTCATTACAGGTTAGGATGTTATGCCAAAATTAAGAACTCCAGTTATGCAGAAAGGCTGAGCAAACCTGAGAAGCTAAGTAGGTTCTCCCTTACATCTGACATCAAGCGTCTTCCTCGGGACTAGGCACTGAGTTTGCCAGGGTAGCCAGGAGAAGGTGGGAATTCAGAGCCTTTTCCTGCCCCCTGCTTGTGTAAGGAAGTGGTGATCCCTCCAAACAGCCAAGCTTACTGCAAATCTATTGGGGCAACCCAGAGAAACAAAAGGGAAAGTGGAATGCTTTAAGATGTGAGAGGAGTCCTCCCCTGCCATGGACACCAGGACAACGATACTGGCCAAGGAAGCTGAGAGCTGGTCCAAAAGCTCAGTGCTTCTATGCAGAGCGCCTGGTGCAGCTCTTGACTTGCAGGGTCGAGGTGCTCAGTTAGCACCTCCTGTAAGGTCCCTGGCCACAAAAGAATAGAGGACGTGGGGGAGCACGGACACCTTGTACACCCACTGCCCTGAGACAGGGATGTGGATTGCATATGGAAGATTCCTCCTGGTTGTTTCTTGGCTTTTGCAGTATACCGAACTGGAGAAGATGCCATTGTTGCCTCTTCTGGTCTCACCTGTGTGCTTAGCACCTCTGCCCTTGGTAAGGCCGGGCAGTGGGAATGTGAATCACTGTGCTGCAGCTGGAAGATGTCCTTCCTCCTCATGGGACAGAGGTGCCACTGGCATCCCCAGCACAGAGCCGAGAGTACAGGCTCTCTGCCTTGCTGGGAAAGACTGACAGAGAGAATAAGGATAGGAAAGCAAGCATGCGTCAAACCCCAGGGAAACACTGAGAAAATAGCCTAAGAGCCTGGTACTATTATTATGTTTCTAGTATTATATAATGCCATGAGGTTAAAATAACACACTCCAGTAAAGAAACAAATGACCTACAAGATACCAAAGCAAAACACATAGGGAGGACAAGCGTGTTTGGCTCTAAATACTCCAGAGGAGGCTTGATGGGGGAACCCTCCCCAGCTGCATCTCCCCAGTGGTTTGCATGTAGCCCTGCTGTGGCTTTAACACGTGCAAAGCCAGATGGAGGCGTAAAACCATGCAAGTTTTCTGGGGGTGGGCAGGGAGGCAGGCAGCTGGGCTTGGAGGAGAGGAGGAACCCAAGTATAGACCCAGACACTGAGGAAGCAGAAGTTTCAGTGAGATCTGATTTTTGGTGCCAGCTGGAGCTGGCACAGTCAGTCATTCAGCTTGTTGGGTTTTGTCAGGGCTTCGAGAAGTGGACCATCAAGCAGATATCCCAAGGCAAGGCTCGTTGCAAAGGCTGCTCTTTTCTCCTAGAGAACTCGAATGCTGTGAGCCAAAGACCCACTACCATGGGGGCAGTACTGCTGGAAGAGTCCTAGCCTGCCAGTGAGGATTTATGAGATGTCTGAAGGGTCAGTAGACCCCCACCCTTGGCACTGCAAGGCGTGGACCATGTAGTTTGTGCCATAAATCTGTGCTGTCTTCCCAACTCCAGTACAGCTGGATCCAGTCCCTGGTATGTGTGATCCACATCCAGCGCCAGTACATTTTCAGCAGAGGCAGATGGGAGGACAACGGAATGAATCTGCCATGCATGATTGCGATTGTTGTGGGCGACTTGTTTGGGGACGGTGGTCACATTTGATCAGTGGCAGGAGAAAGTGGCAAGTTCGGCCGCACTCCCCGTGGCAGGGATGGCCCTGCCTGGTGCCGCGGCAGTGCTGGAGAGGCTTTCCCAGGGACTCGTTCCAGTCCCCTGGGTCATGGCAGCTCTTTTGATAAAGCTCCCAAGCGGATCACTGACAAAGTGCAGCCTGAAAAACAGCAAGTGAAACCTTCACACCTTTGAAGCCAATGGGATTTTTGCCTTGGAGTGCAGTGGGGTGAGGAGTTCTCCCAGCCTCTCCCCACTCCACCCTTGGCTGCAGTGTCAGTAGGCTCAGAGTGGTGTCAGCCTTCGGGGCACAGTAAGGCAGGGTGCATGCTGTCCCGTAGAGATGAGACTGAACGGGGAAAAGTGCATGCAGCCTTTCCCCAAATAGTCCCTTCTGAAACCGAGGGTTGCAATGACACAAGCTGTAGAGCTAGGAAATGCCGAAGTGCATCTGCATCTGCTCGTGCAGAAAGGCTAAGAGTAATGGAAAAGTTCCCACGGCCATCAGAGAAGCCAGCCCAGAAGGACACATGGGATGCAGCCCAGCTGGATAGGAAATCACTGCCTCACGGACTGGACGGTGGCTTCAGTTCCCTTTGGTGCTAATTCCTGCAGGCATCTCCACCTGCTCCTGGTTCCAGGGATTTGTGTGGTCAGAGCAGGGTTTCGTGGCTGTGCTGCACTTGTGATGGCTCCTCCTTGCCTTCCCCCAGCCCCAGCACAGCCCTGCCGGCTGTCCCACCCTGAAGCACAGCTCAGGTCAGAGCAGGGGGTGGGCAGCAGCGTCCCCTCACTGCCCGCAGCTCACTCCGAAGACAAATAACTCTCTGCCATAGGACCTGAGTGCTACCTGCCAGCTCTGTCACAGGTCAGCTCTCTGTGTCGCAGCTCTCCATTTCACATGCAGTGTGGTGTTGTCTGCAGAGCTGAAATCCTCTCCCCGTCTTCTTTCTCCTTTTCCCCAAGGTAGGCAATAATTTTTTTGCCTTGTTCTTGGATGGAAAGTCTTCTCCTGACGTACAAGATGAGGTGTCACTTCCACAAAACCTCCTCTCTTTAGCAGGAAATATCTCCCTGTCTGAAACTCTCCTTTGCTGGACTATCATTTATCTTTGGGTTTCCACTGGTTTCATGTTTCCTGTTTTCTTCTTCCAGATTGTGATCCTTAACTGTAGATATTTTACAGCTCTGCTTTGCTTTCCACATATCACTGCAGAGATAATCTCTGAGCAGACAGTTTCTTTTTCCTTGGTAGTTATTGGGAAAAAAAGTAACTGAGCTATCAAAACACGAGTGTGCCTTTGAAACCAAAAAAGCTCCCTCTGACCGTGCATCCGCCTGGCCCCAGCATCTTACCCAGTAATTGGGAACTCTTCATTTCCCAAGTATTTTCTTTCTGTCTGCTTCTCCTTTAAATTCCCAGGAGAGTGATGGCCGGGCTGATGCTGCCTTACCAGTGGGGAATGCCTTGCACTTGGTTTTGTTGATTCTTTAATCTAAACTAAGTCATTCACCCAGAAAGTTCAAGGCTGTGGAAAGATGACACTTTGGGCCCCATCCCAGGTGAATGTTCCTGTGCCCTGCCAGTTCCCAGAAGGGTAACGGCTTTCTAGCTCTCTGCAAGTCCAGCACTACTGGAGTCAACTGTTATAAACCTGCCACGAGGGATGAGAGCTCATGAAAGGAAAAGGAGCCTCTTTATTGTTTGTCTGCTTTCCTGCCTTTGGTGCTGCTTCCCATCACTGCACTTATCTCAGTACTTCCACTTGAGATGTACAGCAGCAGCAAAACTACATGCACACAGAAATGTTCTTGAAGCAACTGAACCCAACCCGGGTCATTTAACCCTGTCACTGGTCTCATCTCGGCCATTTCCAGGAACCTACTTCCCCTGTGTTTGCTTTCTCAGAAATAAAGTGGTTTTGGACTGTTTTTCAGAAGGAAAGACACAAGACATGGAAAGCTGTAGTCCGTGCACTGGAGGAGAGCAGTGCAGCTGGTGATATTTTTCTAGAGGCTGAACTCAGTTGCTGTGATACTGAGGTCTTCCCACTGTTTTTCCATCTACTGCTGCAGAGATCATGAGTGGGAGGTTTCTTGGGATTTTCAGATTTTTGCCCAGAAAGTACTAGGGCGAGTGGCAGCGGAGGCAGGGAGGAGGAGGAGAAATCTGATGTCAGGTTATCTTTCCAAAGGAAAAAAAAAGCAGTGGCTCTTTGCATGAGACAGTCTGGCTCAAGACCTGACCCCTGGTCATGTTTACATCTCTGCTGTTGTATACGGAGCACTGAGATTCCAGTATTGAGAGCCAGCTCAGGTGATGCTAAAGGCATAGGCAGGAGGTGCTGGATTCACATTTTCAGGGAACTGTGACCTTCACGTGGAGTTGCAAGGCAGCTCACACACCTTTCTGAGAACAGCCTAAGATACTTTACAGACAGACCAACCTTTGGACTGGCTTTCATGGTTGCCTGGGCTGGAGTCCAGCCCTTGCTCCCACTGACTCAGGATCTATCACCCTCTTCAGAAGGTGTGAAGCCCCAGGACACGCTGACAGCCAGTGACCATCCTGTCATTACAGCCTGAGTGGCTACACAGGTTCCTTATAACCACACTCCCGTGCCAACCCTGTCCCTCATGTTATATATCTTGCTACCCCCACCGCGTCTGGCATTGATACGTCTCATTGTTGGACTCAAAGCTTCAATTTGGAAAGACCTTTTCAGTGGTTTGGGAGTGCTCGTATGGGGGTCTGGGAAGAGAGGCTATGTCCATACACGTGTGTGCGCATGGTACACCAATATGCTTGTCCTCACTTTTATTGTGAACAATTTTCACACCTGTCAGTCATTTCTCACCTTGCATCTCTCCTTGCTGTAAGCAGATTTATTTCCCCAGCTGATTAAAAGGGCCCTACCTTCACAGACCAGGTGTGCCAGCAAGACCCTGCCCCAGCACTGCCAGCAGCCCAGGGGTCACCTCCCTTTCCTGCTGCTGAGCCACCACATGGACTGTGCCAGTATTTTTTTGATGGGGTGTAGGTGAGGATGAGCTGCAAGCTTGGTCTTCCTCCTGTGTTAGATACTTTCCCTCCTGCAGGCTAGCTTCAGCCCTGCTCAGGACTCTAACGCCACAGCCACATGCTGCCCTGAAATCCTTCTGTTGTTCTATTGGCAGATTAACAAGGGTCTAATTAATTCATTTATCTAATTAATGAATTAATGTGTCTAATTTCATTTTGAACTGATGATAGCACCTGCCTTTATAACCTGCCATGGCTACCTGGTATTTAGGTATTGATTAGTGGCTATAGAAATAAGTGTGTATATATATATATATATAAATATGTTGTAAGTTGGTTTTCTGACAGTTTCATCCTGTGCCCTGCTTCTAGCACAGTGAGAGTCCAACATTCAGCTTACCCACCGCCTCCATGAGCTGTAAGCTATGCTGCCTCAACCTCCTCTTCTCCAGAGCCTCCTTGCAGGTATCTGCTCATGCAGCAGCAGCTTTATCCTCTCTTCATTTCTATCCCTGCTCTCCAGACTTTCTCTGTCTTCCCCATGTCCTCCTTGACGCATAGAGACTGGGTTCTGGTCACCTTCTGTCCTGTTCTCTGTGCAGTCAGAGCTGCCCCAGGCTGGGGAATGTGTTGTGGAGGTCCCTGTAGTGTGCCAGCCTGCAGCACTTGGCAGGGCATGCAGGACTTGGGGTGGTTCATCTCCAAGCTCTCAGTACTTCCCGCATGAGCCCCGGTGCTAATAAGCCCCTGCCCTAACATACCACCAGGCTGTCCCCATGCAGTGTGGCCTAGGTGGCTGTTGCAGGCAGTGGCTGGCACCAGCGTACCCCAGTGATCTCTTCCACCTCCTGAACTTGTGCTAGACCCTACAATAATTGTGTTTGTCAGCTGGGACAGGGATGCTGGGTGGCTACTTTCCAATTCCAGCAGGACGCAGAACTGTAACCCCTGCTGCCAGCCCCAAGTTCCCCTCTGCCTGGTGCACTAGGCAGGGGCTTGAGATGCAGCGAGCGTGTCAGTGCTTTGTAGTGGAGCTGGGAGCACCCCAGGCTCATGGATGCCCTTGGAGCACACCCCTGAGCCAAGGCACACGTGGGGCAGGTCTGGCAGAGGGCATGCTGATGCGGACACAGCGCATGCATCTCTGCAGAGCAGAGCCCCGGATTCTTGGCAGGGCTGGCTTACACCTCCTACATGATTATAGCCTGCACTGCAAAACTGGAGCTGAAATTTCCACACATGGTACTTGTCGACTCGTTCCCCAGCAGCTTTGGGGAGCTGTCTCTGCCGCCTGTCACGTAACTGTTTGCTTGGAGGAATGTGCTGGTGTTTCTTTCAGGGGATTACTAGGTCTTTCCTGTCCTGTTTTTCCTTGGAAAAGCCCTTTCTGTCTGCAGGGCCCAGGCAGGATCTCTGGGCTATGTAAAGCTTCACACCACACGGCACACGCAGGGCTCTTGCCTGCTGCTTGTGTGTCTGTGTCAGCAGGGAGCAGCGCGTGGGGCTGAGCAGCTCTGCAGTGGAGAGGAGCAGGCAGCAGGCCATGGCTTGCAGTGCTGAAGCTGCCCGCTTTGTGTGAGCGAACTGCTGGGGGGGGGGGGGGGGGGGGGGGCGGTTCATCCAGAGGGACCCTCTGCCCAGAGCAGCAAGCAGGGTGCAGGTGTGTGGCAAGCCCCTGCGGAAGCACAGGGAGGCTGTTGTCCGTGCTTTGGGCTCCCCTTTGGTCCCGGGAGATGGGGCACTTGCCTACCGCGGTGCTGCGTGGGCAGGCAGCTCCTGGACTGCCTGTGCGCTCCCACTCGCAGTGAGGAGGAGCCCTTCCTTCCTCCTGGAACCCAGCGTCAAAAGCTGGTGGTTGAGCTGGACACCACCCATCCTGGGATGTCCTCACATCCAACGTACCTTGACATTCCAGTGGCGGGGCAGTACACCTGGCATGCAACAGTGGGATAACCTGGAAATTCAGACTCTGGCCATCATACAGTGGGTTTAGGCCTAATGTTTAAGCTCATCTAGAGAATTTCTTTTCTGAGGTAAGTAGCAGGAAGCATGTGACCCACTTTCTTATTTGGAACCAAGAGACATTTCCCATGGGTCCACCCAATCTGACTGTTGTTTCTGTGGGGCTCAGCTGTGCTGCATCGATGCGTCAGTCTCACAAGTCATTGAGCAGGAGGGGTCAGTAATTCAGAGCTCCCGTGAACTGCAGGCTGGAGAAGGAACTCTTTGAAGTTCATTGTTATGGAGCCCCAGGAGAGCTGGTGTGGGCCCAGGTGGCAGTGCCACCAGGAGAGGCCAGGTGGCCACCCTCAGAAGAAGGCAGAGCAGCACAGGGATGAACAGTTGATACCAGGGCTGTTCCATGTTCCTCAGGACAAGGCAGGCTTAGCCTCTGCTCAGGCTTTCCACTAGTCTTGGTGGCTCTCAGGATCAGTGGCATTTCAGACAGCAGCAGTCATCGGTTGTAAAGGCTCCAGTGCCACCAGTGGCGGTCCAGCCCCAGGTTGGAGACCCTCAGCCAGGCATCCTGCTAGAGAGCCTGCAAGCGTGCTGAGACCTTCTAGCCAGACCTGCAGGGCTGTAAGAAGCAGCTGTGCTGCCCAGTGAGGCCAGGCTCAGGACAGTGCAGCCTACCTGGAGGCATCTCCTGTGTCTGCTCCTAGCTGTCCAAGTGCTGCAACTCCTCTGACAAGCTGTACACTTCAGGCTTTTGGATTAATCCACAATGAGCTCCTATTTTCTTGTGGGCTTTTATATACTCATCTTCCTATGTGCTGACTGCTGAAAGTCACTCTTTCAAAGGATCTCTAGAAAAAAGTCTTTGTTTATGAGGCAGTTGTAAGTCAAGGTCAAAAAATATCTCATGATTTCTGTTTGCCTTATGAGTACAGAGATGAAGCCAGCACTAGCTTGCTTCTGGATCACGCCAGGTTTCATTGAAGCACAGACTCCCTGTTTGCAGCCCCAGAGATGGCGAGGAAGTGCCTTAGTCATTGCACCATTTTGAGGAAGACTGAATCATAGCTTTCCTAGGGAAAACTGTCACCCCTTGAGTCCATTCTGGGCTGCCCATTGCCTGTTTAGGAGTCAGCACTCTCCCTGGTCCTTCAGCCGATACACGAGATGCTTCTGAAGTGATTTGAAGATGTTGCTCAGGCTGGCCCATGGGCAGGACAGAGACTGGTCCCTCTGCTTTGCTTGCTTTGGGTATAGACCCACGGCAGGTGATATGCACTTGTGCTGTGTGCCTGGGAGAGAGCTGGAGACACAGGAGCATGCAAAAGTCTGCGTGTCACAGGCGCATTCTGGGGTGAATGAGAGCATGCACAGGGCTCAGGGTCTGCCTGGGACACTGCAAGGTGCTGCTGCAGACCAGGACTGAGAGACACGAGCATTCTCTGAAGCAGCATTTCCTCTCAACTGATTTCCTCAAGTCTCAAAGGGTGGCTTTTCCCAGAAGCAAATCCATTCATCTAACCTATCGCTGCTAAAAGGACTCTTAGGGTTGGCTGCTACCCTGCATCTGTCCGGGCTGCTCCCTACAGCACGCTTGTAAGTGGATCTGATCTCCGAGAGCAGTGCAGAGCTCCCGTCCCTGAGAAGCCCCTGCGTGCAGCCGCGGTCGGACAGGCTGCAGGACAGCGCAGTGCTGGCGAGAGCGAAGACTTTTGCTGAAGAGGTTAAAGAGTTACCTTGAGCTGGGATCTGTATTTTGTTAAATTATTTGAAAGAATAGCATTTCTGCTGTTTCCTTCTCCAACATGTAGAAGAAAAATGACTGTATTATGGTTGTGTCTAGCATAGTCTTTGGCACAAAGCCAGCGGGATTTACAATGGCAGGGTGAAAAGTCTAGAGGCAAGGCAGTTCATTTTGCTGTGGACAGTACTTACAGGGTCTGCAAGGACCAATCTTACAGTGGAGAAGGGGCCCGTTGAAGCGCCAAGAGGGAAATCTGCCAGCAGAAAGCTGCTGGAGAAGCCATTTGTTCTGTCCATGAAACATGAGGTCAGCAGGACCCTCCACCTCCTGCCAGGCGTGATAAGAGAGGGACAGCAACAGAGTAAGATGGGCTTTGTCAGTTCTGGATAAAAGATCAATTTTATTGCAGCTTTTTAGCATACATAATTTTCATGTTGTGCTTTTCTAGCTGGAAAAGCACATCTCTGATTCAGGACCATTTTCAGAAAGAAGCATCTGGCCTTAATCCTTGGAGGGGAGTAAGCAGCTGAATATTGATTTCTAATACTCTGCACTACATTCACATGCATTCCTGAATCAGATTTTACTCTAGATCAGGTATGGCTGCCAGGATGGGCAGGTCTCTGTTCTGCTCTGGTTCCCATCACAGCAGGTAGTGAGTCCTTTCCGGCTCTGCTTGAATGCTGTGTCCTGTTTTGTTTGCTCTCCTCTCCTCACCAAAGAAAGGAGCTCAGGCAATGAAGAGTCTTGCCCTGAGCAGAGCGTCATTTTGGAGTGTGGACGGGGGCTGTGGCACTGTGTGGACTTGTGTCTCAGCTGGGCACAAGGCATTTACTGGATGGAGGCTGCAGACTGTGCTCTGCAGGGATAAGACCTATTGCTGTCGCAGAGAGGGGATGCACAAAGCTGCAGGATGGGCTGTCCTGTGCTATGTAGAGCTGCAGGCAGTCCTGCAGCTTTGCTGCACCAAGCTGTGGCCTTGGGGGGTGAGGGCTGAAGCTTTGAAATTAATTGGCATGGTTATAAAGATAATGTGTGGCAGCTGGGACTGATGTCTCCCTGCAGGACCTCACCTCATGCTGCTGAAGGGGCACGCAACCTTATTTGATATAAACCAGTGACTCCCCCATGCTGAAGGCTCTGTGCCTTGAGACGGGGCATGGGAGAAGTTCAGCAAGGGTCGCCAGTTGTGGATGATGCTCTGAAAACTCAGGAACCCAATGGTGTTTCTAAACCACCACAAGGTGTGTGAACCTTTTCCAAAGCAGCCCTAGCTCTGCCTGTAAACCTCTCTGCCTGGCTCAGGATGAGTTAAAGTGGCTTTTCATTCCCCCCAGCACTGTGGTGGGTATGTTCATGTAGTACCCATCTGTCACGGGCATGGAAGCCCACCCCTTAGCAGTTCACTTTGTGATTGCAGGCAGTACTGGGTGGGACTGGAGAGATGGACTGTTTGCAGAGGAAACAAGGGATAGTCTGGAGGTGTAAAAGATAATTGATTTGCTTTATTGGTTTGCTCTGATCAGGTCTTACAGTGGGTGGAGCTGGAAGAAACCAGTATGTTCAGGTGGATTTCAGACCTTCAGGGACAGGCAAACCTTTTCTCCAAGGAAGGCACTGGCTTTTGGATCAGGACTGGCTCTGAGTGTTCATAGCCTTAGCTGGTGACCACAGGCAGAGACTGCAGGCACGGACACTGTTGCTCTTGAACTAAGCAAGCAGTAAGTCAGGCTTCACAGGCACCACCTGATGCAGCAAGGTGCCCTGTACCCTGAGCAGTGGTGCTGGACATCTGGATGTGGGTGGGATCCTGCCTTGGGCTGAGCACATCATCCCTTCAACGGAGTGAGCTATGGCTCTCCACTTCTCCAGCTGAACAGGCCAATCCATCACTGAGGTCCATTAAACTTCTGGCCAGAATCTTTCCCTCTGGTGTGGTAAGATCTCCAGCTGGATACATGGGTGACTGGGACACACTAGCCCTGTGTCCTAGCCACCAGGTGTCACATCCAGGAGGATCATTACAACCTGGGTTAGGCGTCCCTTCAGAAGGCACTGCGGGCTTGCTTTCTTGGAATGGACTGTAGCAGATCCGTACCTGACAGCGGCAGCAGACCCTTGTTTTCCTGTGATGAGTGGCTCAGCAGGCTGCGATGAGCAGGGACAAGCACTGATTTACTCAGCCATATCCTCAGATAGGTTTTCAGCAGTAGACAGGTGCTCTTTAAACTGCTTTACTGGTTAGCAATAAGATATATTTTAAAGACTGAAAGAGAAAATTATTCTGAGAACCTGCTCTGGGAAATGTGTAGTAAAGATGAATCCCCATGGACTGAGTAACACTGGGGATACAAGGCTGCTGCTCCCCCTTGTAGGCCAATGTCAGAAAAGTTGCTCTGAACCTACAGGCCAGTGACTGGCCTGCAGCCTGGCCCTTGGTCCCTATCCAACCTGGACACCTCAGGCTTTGTGTCAAGTCTCGGAAAGTGAGCTGAAGCCATCTCATTTTCCTTGCATCATCTTGGATTCTGGTAATGTCCTGGCTGGTGTGTGTGAACTTCACACCTATTGTGTAAATTGAAACACAATAAATTGGCATCTCTGACACCAGCTGTCCAGGACAACCTGCCACTGAACTGGCTGTTGACAACCTGAAAGTCAAGTGAGCCTCCATGCCCCAGCCAGCTGGGAAGGAGAGTTGTCTCCTAGTCACCATGGGCTCTTGGGCCAGGCTGGTGAACTTTGCCGGTCTATGGGGTCAGGGACACAGGTCCTGGCTCTGTGAAGATGTCCCCTGGCCCAGCAGAACCAGGCAGCTGTGTCTGTGAACCACTGTCCTACCTCTCACCAGGGAAGGGCAGGTTGGTGAGCTTTCCTTGTACCCGGGCTTCTAACATCATTGATGCTCCCCATCCCTGAGCACAGGTGGAGGGAATGGGTCAAAGCCAGCTCTGCTGGGGCTTAGGCGAGGGAAAGGGGAGCAGGCATCAGGGCTCAGCTCTGGTGGTGAGTGTCTGCCCGAGCATGCAACTGCCTAAATCCCAGAGATTACTCACAGCAACCTCAGCCCAAGAGTTACTGCTCAAGGAAAAACTTCAATGTCAAGAGCATGAGTAATAACCAAGCTGGCACTTAACGGTTCAAACAGAAGATAAGAGCTAAGGCTGGATTCTCAGAGAGCTCATTTTATCTCTTTTATATATGTCACAACTGAAGAAATGAAGAATATAAAAGTTATTTACTAGCGTTTCATTCTTGCAATACTTTAATCATGTCAAGTGTGCGCTGACCCCATGGTACCATGGAACTGGAGAAGGGATTAACAGATTAAGGGAATCCTCTGCCTCAGTAGGACCAGATTTGGGGTGATCTTCACCCTCTGACCCCTTCACAGCTCTTCCCCGTTCGCTGGTGAAGCTGCAGTGCTACTCCTGCTCAGCTCTGAGCCTTCCCCTCAGGGTGAAGAAGACATTGTGAGCAGGCAGGAGGCTGGAGGTGGTCTGGTGTGGGCAGCTGGCCCGGCCCACGGGTCAGCTCCTCTGGTTGTCGGAGAGGAGAGAGGAGACCATCACCAGGCTGTGCTTCCCTGCTCCCGCCGCACCTACCGGCGCACTCCGTGGTCCTGCCGAGTGGACATGCTGCAAGCACCAGCTGCAACGGTCTGGGACTAACAGCGGAGGCACAGAAAGGTGAGAGAGCTGGTGGGGGCTGGAGGCACGAAATTCAAAGAGGAAAATGTAAGAAACCATCTCTGTGAATGTACTGTGTGGGAAACAAAGGTAGGAAAGAAAATGGGAGAAAGGAGGGGGGAGGTGACAAACTTGAATTCAGTAAGTACAAAATACATCTCAGGCTTCCTTGATTCTCTGATATCGACCTTGGCAATGCTGCGTGTACTATCCTCAGCTGAAAAACGATCTTCCCTATAGTAACTTTGTCCTGGCTGTGAACGAGGTGGTTCTGAAGTGGTGACCCGTGTAGCTGCTGTAAGCGATGAGCGGAATAAGAGCGGCTGGGCAGAGCAGTGGCTGGTGCGGGCACTTGACAGCACCTGGGGCTGCGGGGCTGCAGGCGCTGCGACAGCCTGAATGCAGCCTGAAAACTGAATTGTATTCAAACAAGTTTATATTGGTGCAGAAATGCAAACCATTTAGCGGCGGTTTGAAACATGGCATGTCGAGCTGAGCTAAACAGCAATGAAAGGTGCGGCGTTCTCAGTCTACACAGACCATCAGGGTGTTTACGTGGTGCAGGCAGAAGGATTGCTCCAGGGGTTCAGGCGCAGAAAAGGTCAATAATTAATTATTGAACAGATGTGACAGTTTTGCCTGCATCTTCCTATAATTTGACTGTGAGCAGGTGGTGACTGTCTCAAATCTGTCTGTGATCGGCAATCAATCTCTGTCACTGAATGATTCTTGACCTTTGAAACATTTGCATGCTGGAAATGTAGCAGAAATTCAAGCCGGTGCCCTTTGATGGTGCCCCAGGTAGGTCCGTGCGCTTAGGTCTAGCCTCGCAGGTGGAGAGGGAAGCTAAATGTTTCTGGTCTTGGACAGGCTGTATGCGACGTACCCTTGAAGGGTGAATTTTAAATATGATAGTTCTGACCACCAGCTGCAGTGTGGGCTATTCAAGTGTTTAAACTCTAAGATCACCTTTCTTAATTATTCTTGTTGGTGGTGCTATGTGCTGGCTCATTTATGGAAACCAAGTAAGAAGCAGGTAGGAGTGGGGTACTGGGGTAGACTGCATCTGCCTGAACACCTCAGCGGGCACCAGGGGAGTGTTAGGAGAATCCTCGTGTGCCAAGAACTGTCCAAGTACTGTGATGCTCCTGGTCAAAGTCACATGCGCTTGTTATTCTGAGATCAGGACAAACGCCAGCTGGTAGATGGAAGGGTCTTCCAGGAAAGATGCATCATCACAGGATGGGCAAAGGGCTGGCAAATACAAGTCTGGGTGCAGGCCTGTCTTGGCTGATCTGGGCAGACCAAGAGTGCTCTCAATGGCACTTTAGAGAACGTGTGTTTTGACAGCTTTAATTCCTCTGATCTCATTTTACATAAAATGCCTGCGATTTTGGCATCAACATCACCCTTTACAAAATGATTGGTACCTCTGAAGTAAACCAAACCTCAGTTCAGGGCAATTAAAGCTTACATTTAATATTCAAGATTGAAGATGGGCTTGCTGGTAACGACAAGCAAGTGAGTAATAATCTTTGCAGCTCAAGTCACTCAACATCCCTCACCTCAGGAGTCTATCTTCATTTGTCAGTAAGTCTGATGAACACCCATGCCATGTATCTGCCTTGTGCTAGATTTGTTTGAAACATCGCAGTGAAATCAGTTAAGTTGTACCAGAGAATAAGGTTAGAGAAAAACAGTTGATTTTTGCCTATTTTCCAAAATTCTTCTGACTTTTATTTTGAGAAGCTCCAGCACATGCAGGCTGTGGAGCAGCATATGACATTTGGCAGAGATGGTGGTGCGTATGTCAAGATGTGCCTCTTGCTATCCTAGAGAAAAGATGCCCAAATTTGGGAACGTTAAAAGCATCTGAAAAGTCTCAGTTCACATATCCTCAATGGAAACTAGCTTGAGTTCACACCTAAAATCTTGCAGGAGTTTTTCTATGCTGCCCATGTTGCAGCCCTGTCCAGTGTGTTGTTTTCCACGAGTCCTGCTGAGGAGAGGCATGTGAGAGGAGCGGGCTCTGGACATGCCCGTCCTGAAAAGAAACACAGATCCTGGAGGGCAGAGGAAGAAAAGGTGAGAAGGATCCTGGGGTGGAGATGGACTCGGGAGCCCAGGTAGGAGCGCCGGAGAAACAGTATGGGGATCCAGGTGCGGAATGGGTAGGATGGGTACTGGCATGAAAGTCTCAGATGCCATGTCTCCACCGAGGCCTCAGCTGTCTCCCAGAGCAGCGCAGGCAGCAGCCAGGGAGACCTCCAGGCTGGGGCTTTGCCCTCCCTGCCATGGCAGCTTCACAGCTTTGGGGTCTCTGCCTGAGAAGGCAGTTTTGCCTCCTAGACTTGGAGTGATGTGAAGGAAGGACTGCCACCTGTGCATGGACAAAGAGAAAGCACTCCTGTCTGTGCAGATGACATGTTTCCAATAGTGAGACTGCACTGTCTCATGAGGATTGTTTTTTATTTCTCTGAGAAATGAAAGACCCACTTGTCCATATTCTCATCCCTCAAAAGGCACTAGTCCTTTTAGCAGCAGCATGACCGCTTCCACTTCCAGAATTGAGAGGAAGGCTTCGTGCAGCGGCTTTAGCGATAAGAATCTCCTTGAAGCCACAGAGCTATTGCTTCTGAGCCACTGTATCACTTGTGAAAGAGTCAGGAACCCTGCCAGGATGATGCTCTTGAAACACAAGCAGGCAGCAACTGTTCTGTGCTTGCAGCTCTGGATCATCTCTCTGCAGTGCAAAAATCCAGCAAGCCTCTTAGCTACCACGTGGCATTGTCTTTCCTAGGAAAGCCAGTACCAAATCTGCTGAGCAGTAGATTGCACTTGGAACATACCTGGCCATGCTGAGCTTTAGCTCTGCACACACCGTGGGGTCTGGAAGAGCTCAGCCTGGGGGAGAGCTTTCGGCACAGACAGGTTCCTCCCAGCAGCTGGCCCAGCTGCCTCTGCAGCTGCTGTAACTCAAGAACCTGTGTGATGCAGAGGGACCCGCTGCAGGCGTGGGAGCCCCTGCTATGGCAGGAGTGATGCAGGTGGGAGTGTGTGACACTCGCTGCTCTCGGGGCTGATCAGAAGAAGGAGGGAAGCATTAGGTCTGGAAAGCAGGAACATGCTGAATGCACCTGGTGACTGGATGAGTCTGTTACCTCCGGTCTCACCCTTGCCCTAAGCACAGTGTGATGCTCTGTTACAGTGCTGTGTGAACAGATGGGATAAAAGACAGGAGAGGACTGTGTGTCCCTTCCCTTCTGTGTGGCTGAGCTGGCCGCAAAGTTGTGCCATCAAAGCTCTCAGCCTGCCTGACCTGCACGCCAGGAGAAGGGCTGAGGTGTCAGCCAGCGTATGGCTGTATGGTTCCGTGATCTGTCAGGGCTCTAACTCTACACACCACTAACAGGAGAGGTGGGATGGGCAGGAGAGCTCCTGGATGACAAATAGCACAGAGACATGAGGGGCTGTGGCTTGGCTGCAAAAAGGTGGTTGTCCCCCTGGGTGAGGATAGGAAGAATTAGAAACCTTGCTGGGAAGAGAAGAACTCTTGAGCTTCCTGACATGGACAGGGCTCTCTTGTGGCATCAGCTGCCAACAAGGCAAGCTCTGGGGGTGCCGGGCCTGCCTGTGGCAGAGAGAGGAGTGGGACCTCGCTGCAGCACCCGCTCTGTCCCGATGCCTTGTGTCTGGGACAGCCTCAGTGAGGCTGACAAGCAAGCGCAGCCCAGGTCACACTCTGCTCAGACAAGCAGCATATTCCCAACTCTTACCAGCAGAGCTTCAGCACAAAGTTTAGATCTTTAGATCTTTGGTCCAGCTTTCAGCTTGTAGCTCACCCAGAAGCAGGTGGCATTCAGGTGACCTGCAAGAGGCTATTCTGTGTTCTCCAGACCCACAGCCAAATACCACTTCCCTGGTTCAGCTTCTAAAGGTGGTAGAAACTGTCAGCTGTTCTCATTCTTCCATTTAGAAATGGCTGAGCTGATTTTGCTGAGATTTTAGCAATTCTAGGAAAACTTAACC
The DNA here is from genome assembly GCF_023638135.1 of Falco biarmicus. Taxonomy (NCBI): domain Eukaryota; kingdom Metazoa; phylum Chordata; class Aves; order Falconiformes; family Falconidae; genus Falco; species Falco biarmicus. The sequence goes on along the minus strand of NC_079288.1, from coordinate 9,287,381 downwards.
TTGACATTTGATTTCCAGCTAAGTTGATAGCAGAGCTTGCTAAAAACAAAATATAAAATCTTATCTTTTGAATACTGAAACTGCATTAGTAGCAGATGTTTGTTTTCTGCTTCTGTTTATTTTCATAAAAATATTCTGCACAAAATCTTGTTAGGATTTTTTTTGGCATTTTAGCTAGCGATACTATTATTTCAGTGCTTACAAGTGAGGACTCTCACAGAAGGCATAGGGCAGCACTAATTAGGGACTCAGTATGCTTCTCTGCCTAGAGCAGTCATGCTTAATCTTTCCTTATATGTCAGTCTTCCCAGTGTCTCAACCTTTCCCACCAGTTCCACGCTCTCTGGTCTTTGCCTCAATGCAGTAGCCCTTCTCTGTGATACCTGTTGTGATGGAAATGCTGCAGCCCTGTCCCAAACCTTTATGCAATTTCTGTATCCCCACCCACTTGACACTCTTCTAATCTGTGTGCTTGGAGTCTACAGTCCCCAGCTACAGGGTCCATCTTTAGGTGGTGACTTTAGGTCCAAGAAGACAGCAGACACTCTTGATTTCTGTTATCCCCCAGGGATGGGTGAGTCCGCTGCACATCAGGCAATCACCAGCTTCCTGGAGCAGGAGCCTGGCTGTACCAGTCCATGCAGCCACTACGATGGGAGAGGATAAGAAACCCTTGCCTTCATAAAACCAACAGTTGCAGGACCCAAGAGCATCTCACTGTGCTCGGAGGTAGTCAGGGAACACTCCTGCCCTGATGCTTTGGGCAGGAGGTGGTACTGCAACAAGGCAGGATGGTCAGGGGTCCCAAGGAGATGCCTGAGACGTAGGTTCGCACCCACCTCAGATGTAGGGAAGCTCCCTGGGAAAGGTGGTCATCTCCCCCACTCCCGACAGCGCTTCTTCCTGGCTCAGTACAGGACGCCTCAGTCCCCTTCTGCAGTGGCCCACCTCATGCTGCTGAGGTTGAACCACCGGGTGAGACAACCCTCCGTGCCCTGTAGCAGCCACAGGAGCCGGGTTCTGGTGAGCAACAAAACTTGTGCCTAAGGATTTACCTCTGCTCTCCTACAGCATACAGGGGGCTGACATACACCATCCCTCCTGCTCAAAAGTTCAGCTGGTATCTCATCAATTCGCAAGCCTAGTTCAAGGTAAGGCTGCTGTCATCCCCACGTCCTGACCCCACGTGTGATGGTGTTATTCAACAGAAAGGGTACTAGACTAAACTATCCTGCTCATAAAGATAGTGCAACGCACGGTGTACGTGTGCAGTCGCTGTGCCAGCGCTCTGCAGGCAGGTTTGCTCTGCGAAGTGTGGTCTGACAGGGCGGGAGAGTTAGATTTACGCTACTGGGGTTGTGTCATTACAGGCTGGAAGACCAGGAAAAGGAATGGTGGGGGGGAATTTAGGGAAGGGAAAACCAACCCTGGAAAAGCTGCAGGCTTGGATTCTGGGAGCCTTTCACAGCTTTCAGCCCTCTGCAATCTGATGAGGGTGAGAAAAGTCATGGGAACAGCACCCGGACCTTGGGGCAGATGTATGGCAATATGGGACCACCATGGGCAGAGGTAGGTGCAGGGGAGCCTGTCCATCACCGTGGTCCCTCCCTCACCTCGTACACCCACTGGACCCTGCTTGATCTGTTCCCAGGAGAAGGTCTCTGCTTTCTTCAGGTAGGGTGCAATGTTGTCCATTGCAGTTGCTTCATGGTTAAAAAAGGTGCTGGGCTGGTAGCCCAAGGAAGGTCAAAGAAAGCAAGCCCTGTGATCGGTGCAGAGGGAAGGTTAGCACCAGGTGAAATGGCAGGGCTGAAGAATTCAGTGCTTTCTCTGCTTGGGTTGTTTCTGGAGTTATTAACTTCAGTGAAGTGATTAATGCAATCAACTAGCTACAAAGGGGGAGAAATGTGGATTGAATAAGAAAAGAATCAGTTTGAGAGTGCTTAAATGAGTGAAATCCACTTATTTTCACCTCAGCTGGGCCTACTGAAATTCTGTGGAATTTCTCTAGATCATTTAGGGAACTGAAGCCATCTCACAGCTCCTGGCAGCTTGTCCTGAGAACAAGGGCAGGGACCAGATTGTGTCTGTTCTCAGGTGGGGAGAAAAAGGATCCAGAGATGAGGGATAATCCACATTATGCCAATTCTACTGTGAAATACTGGAACAAATAATCATATGTGCGATTTGCAGACATCTAGACTAGGACACGCTGAGGTGTAGCAGCCAGCTGACAAGGGGTTATGTCAAGAAAAATATTGATGTTGAAATACCTCCTTTCCGTTGTGCTGACATATGTATTGCAGGCAGAGAGAAGCAATAGCTGTGACATAACTTAACGATGCAGAGAGTTTGCATGCTGTCAGGTGACACCCTTGTGTACAGGCAGACAGGAGGTGGTCTGGATGGAATTGGTAAACTTTGAGGTACCAAGCATCCTTAGTGGTTGTTATCGTCCGGTGTCCATCTGAAAGGCTGTGGTGAATGAGACAGCCAAGGTCTGTCCCCAGTAAGGTGCACCTGAAGACTTCCGTGAATTAGCAGGGTGATGGAGCAGAGGGTATTTACTACTTTGGTGGTCGATCATGAGCTGGGAAGAAAAGGAAGTTCACAGCAGGGGCAGCATTAGGATTCAGACTGGTTTAGAGCAACTGGAGAAGCAGCCTGAAAGCAGTGAGGTCCCATCCCTTAGAATGCATGTGGAGGACCACCAAGCATGCATCCAGCCCAGGCCTGGTGGGGGGCTCACCCAGGAGGTAGGAAGATCATACCTGTTTTCCAGGACCTGTAGTGGCTCTTTACCCCAGGGAACCAGCAGGATGGGGACCTCCTGCAGCCACCAGCAGTAAGGAAAACCAACCTCAGGTTGGTTTCTTCAGCCAGCTGCTGCCTCCTGCAGGACTGGCCAAGGGGAGGAGAGCTCTGGTGGAGTGTCCCTGCGGGGAGCTCCCAGGTCACTGCCCACAGTCAGACAGAGCCTCCAGGGCACATACAGCTCTGCTGACAGTCATAGTTTTTCCTTCAGAATAATTTTCCAATGGAAAAGTATCCTTCTTACACTAGCTCAGTAGATTTTATTTGGCAATCTGAAATGCCATCTGTCTGGCAGCTTCATGCCTGCCTGCAGGAAGAAAGCCCAGCTGGCAAGAGCCGGGGGCGGGGGGGCACCGAGCACCCCAGCTATCAGTGTGTCCCGCTCGGGAGCACTCGGGGAAGGACATGTGGGGAGCTGAGGACCTGAGGGCTTTGGATCCAGCAGCCCTTCTGGAGGAAACTGAAGTGGCAGGGGTCAGGGTCCCAGTGACCTCCTATTTTCTCCTCCTTCCACCTGCCCTTGGGAATGGGGGATCCCCAAGGGGGTTGAAAGAGGCAGCCAGTCTGAATTGGTTTCCTACATGGTTCCTCCATCATTGGAGGTGTTCAGGACTCAGCTATACACAGCTGTGGCATGTTTTCCTGCTGTCGTTAGTCCTACTTTGAGCAGAAGCTTGGCCTAGAGATCCCCAGAGGTTTCTTCCACCAACACACCTGTGACTGCACAAGAGTGAGGACAACTCTCCACTGCGGTAGCCCCTACCACATGTGAGCCCCCCCCCCCGCCTGGCAGGACCCACCTGTGCTGCATCTGACAACTGCACCTGCACCCTCTTGCTCACCAGCGTTTAAACCTCCTGGAGCCAAAGCGGACACAGCAGTTTCAGCACTGGTGGTCACAGGCACTGAAGTCAAGATAATCACAGCAGTTAAGGCGTTTTCCCCTCTGCCCTGGCCCACCGTGTGGTGGGAAGGTCGGACACTTTCATAGCCCTTCATCCAAGTGGGGCAGCCGTTCTCTTCCCTCTCCTTGCATGGCCCCACACCTCTTCTAAGCTGAGACACTTTTTGAAAATTAAGTAGAAGAAAGATGCCGATCTATTGTTTGATTGTAGGTTGGCTGGGAGAAAAAAGATGTGTCTGTGAAAAACAAAGATGCAGCTCTTGCCTTTGCCAGGGACAGTATTTTCTATGAGAGGGGGGAATTTTGGTGCTGTTGTGGCAGGTCCTGAAGAGAACTTACCTGGAAGGCGAACATAATTTGTCATTCACTTACAAAAAGAAAATAAAAGGCAAAAAAAAAGCTGAACTTGGATTGAATTAGGTGCAGGAACTTTTTCACAGGATGAGCAGGTGTCTGGTGATGCCTGTGTGCTTGCAGTGTGGGAGGAACAGCAACTCATCCTTAGAGAGGAGCAGTGCTTGCCTGGGTCAGCACCTTGTGTGGGGAGAGACCTGGGAAGGACAGGAGCTGGGAGTGGGTACCTCTCTATCTCAGCCCATGAGAAGATTTCCATGTCTTTCCATTCCTTGCCTGCCAGCAAGGACCTAACAAAATTCCTGGCAGAGGGTCTGGGCTCCCTGCTCCCACTGCCAGCTCAGGAGGTGGCAACGTGCTGTAGGTGTACTGCTGCTCCAGCACGTGCTTTACTTCACCCCAAATCCTTCTTCCACTGGGTACGTACAGCTAGGTGGACACCACAGATAGGCAGAAGCCACTTAACGTTACAGATGGAGAAGGGGACCTGACCTGTCTTCTCGCAAAGCAGTGCAGCCCACCGCTGGGTTTCAGTGGGATTTGGGGGTGTCTTCGTCTTCTCGCATGCATCCAGGCATCCTGATGTCTGCAAAGGGCCACGAGCAGGGAGGCAGAGCCTTTTGCTTCTGGTCCACAGGATGCTGTAAATCTTGGGGAGCTGCCGCTGTGAAGCCCTTCACAGCACCAAGCCTGCTGTCTATTGAGAAAAGCCAATACCCTTCTGTCTGTCAGATGGCACTTAACCACTGCTGTTATTCTAGATGAGTGAACACTTGTGTTATATTTTCCAATAGCAAAAACTGGGGTCAGCAGGGTGTCTGCTGTTTTAGCCAAATCCAGATGGGGTTTTCCTATAAACAAGTGCACACAGAATATTTATACAGGCGATGGCACCTGACGCCTTAACACTTAGGCCATCCTATTGAGTAGCCACTCATACTATAAGTCACTTCAGTGCATTAAGTAAATATTTTAATATAGCCATGTCACTGTTTATTATATAATGGCGGGGGCCCAAATCTTGCCTAATGCTTGGTTAAAAAGTCAGTTTACACCATCCTTTACAGTGAATCAAAGAATGCATAAACGGGGCTCTTTTGTTACTCAGAGCTCTGTTTACTTTACTTTTCTGTAAACCTTTCGAAACACTTGCTTATAAGAGCTGATAGAACCCAGATTTTCCCCCGGGGCTGAGGTGTTCATGATGTCAGGAAGGTACCGCATGGAGTAATCAATGGAGTTTCCACTGAGCAGCCCCAGGCTTGTCCCTCACTACCTGTCCCCTGCTCTGGTTTGACGCCGGCCCAGGGTGGCACAGAGGCTGCTTGTGTCGGAGAGAGACGCCTGGCGGACCCTGCTCCAGCACAGGTAGCTGCCTTGCACACGGACTTGGCGCTAGAAGCAGATGGCTCCTAGCATGGGGGCATCTTTGGGAGCAGAGGTGCAGTCTGCATTAGGAAAGAGTGTTTTCAGCTGCTTCTCCAGCGGAAGGACTGCATGATCTAGTGGCCACAAGGATAAAGTAATCTCTTTTCTTCACTGCCTTCTCGCTTCACCCCCCTAACGCAGCGCGAGCATCACTGCTTCTCCTAGTGCACGGTCTCTGCTTCGCTCTGCAGTGTGCAGCCGAGACCCTTCTGGTCAGGAGACGTGCAAGTCTTACTTAAGGTCAGTGATCAGATTACAGAAATCCATGATAACATGGACTTAGAGACTGGGGACTTCAAAGGTTTCTCACAGGTTCTGGCTCAGGAGGATTTGGGACGTTGCAGAGGAGCGTGTGGTGCTCTCAGCCCTGCACATGGGCACTTCAGTTCTCTGTGCTCAACAGTAGTTCCTCTTGCAGGGGAGAGACTTGCCCTGAGCAGGACATGCATGATTCTTGGGAGGTACTAACAGGACCGGTACTCAATAATGCAGGAGAGTCCCCCAGGGTAGTGTCCACCACTCCCAGCTTGCCCTCAGCTCTTCCTTATACTTTTCCCAAGGGGACAGGTCTCAGCTTAGCAGGCAAAGGCTCTGCAGACAGGAGATGGGGTGAGACTAGAACATGGGAATAACCTGTCTGTAACCAACGTGGCTTTGTCACAAAGTGACATGCAGATCTTCCTAGTGAGAGAAAAGTTTGGACAGGAAGATGCCAGGGACTTTGGGGAAGTGGTTGTGCCTCCTTGTGCCTAGCTCACCAGCTGCACATATGCTTAAAAGGGCTCTGGGGTACTCTGAGCTAATGCACAGCAGGCATGGAGTGGTTTGGGATGGTGGATTCTCCTGTAGAGGTTAAAATCAGCTGGTTAAGTGTGTTCAGCTGCACAGGGAGTGGGGTGAGCAATGTGCATGCACCTGGAGCTGGTGGCAGCAAAATAAAGTACATGGAGCTGCTTTGCAGGGCTTCCCCTTGCAAACAGAAAGAGCACGGTCTGCAAAATGATTGCACAGCCATCCTGCACATGATATGATGCTGGGGCTCAGCTTACCTGTGAAAAGCAGCTAACTGCTGCCAGGAAGGGGCCAAAATGGCCTGGGGGAGAAAATGGGTGGCATAGCATCTTACAAGTACTGAGTAAACCCTGGTGGCCTGTGTGTCCCCCTCCGAGCTTGTCCCCGGGCCCCCATGGCTGAGGAGCGTCACTTTTCCCTAAAAAGCTTCATCTGTGCAGGAGTTCATAGGAGCAAGAAATGCACTCGAGCCAGGGGAGGAAATGCCTGCGGAGCATCAGGGGGGATTCAAGATGTGCTCTGTCACTGGGTCAGCCCAAAGGGACCCTGAAAGAGTGGGGAGAGGACCAGGCCAGTCTCCTGGAGGTGGCAGGGCTCACAGTGGCCCAGGCTGGCTGGCTCTGAACGTGGCACAGTACTTTAGGTAGCAAGAAAATCCTTCCTTGTTCTGGTAGTTTCCGTGTGCTGGGCTGTGTGTACCCATGGGGAGTCCTTAGGCTTCTCGCTGCTTGCTCCATCCAGCATCTGCTTGCAGTTACTCTACCAAAACAACAAGCCTGTATGTAATTTTAAAGCATTGGTTCTGGATCTGATATGAATCAGAAAATTACCCCTCTGTGAGTTTCTAAGGTAACCAACATCCATCTCCTCCCTTGTGCTGTAAGTATTAATGGTTACAGTACTTAGCACCTCAGCTCCCTGGAAAGAGGAATAGGAGGTCTGGGGCTAACCAGACCCAGATGAGGAGGCCCCAGGTAGATCCTTGAGCCTTTTCAGATGGGCAAAAGGATGGCAGGTGTAGGAGGACTCTCAGCTCAGTGCATGGGCTTTGCTTCTCTCCCCAGGGCTCAGCCTGCCCTGTGCTGCTGCCACAGCATGGACACATCTTCACATACTCAGGGCATTCAGCCATCCCCAAGCAACCTTTGGGCTTTCAGCTCCCCGTTGAGAGAAGGATCTTTCTCCAATGCAAAATTTCCAGAACTTGTGGGTTCATTGTGATAGAGAGAAGAGACATTTCTGAGATTGTGAAGACCTTTGTGGGTGGGAATAAAGCTCCTGCTCAACTCCCGGGTTGAGCAGAGTGCTGTGGCTGATACCCAGGGTAAGAAGCACCTACCCTCCACCCCATGGGGGAACCACCTGTCTATCTGCTGAGATGGGCAGGCTGAGGAAGAGGAGGGCCCCTGCGCATGCAGGGAAGTGCAGAGGGGGAGGTATGGCTCCCTGGTGCAGAGCTGACTGACCGCAGGACAGGGCACAGCCCAGAGCCGTGCTACCGCAGCCGTGCTGCTGCCAGGCCTGATCCCTGGGGACCACCAGCTGTGAGCTGGTCCATGGGGCCACACCATATTGGAGCTGTGTTGGTGGGACCTCACGCCCCCTTGTCCAGAGCAGCACGGGTGATGGACAGCTGTGGGCCAGGGTGCTGTGCCACAGCTCTGTGCAGGGCTCTGGTGGCCACGGTGCTCCAAAATCTCAGTGTGAGTGCCTGTCCTGAGGGCTTTTTAACCCCAGCACTACCCCAGCAGCTTTGCCAAGCCTGGTAAAGCAGTAACATATTTTCATCTGAAAAATAGCTCCTGTCCTGAGACTGATGAGGATTTCGTGCAGCCCAGGAGTACTCTTCAACCTCTTTTTAAAGGTCTTCAACTGTTTTCCAGTAAAAGCTGTGCCGCTGGCAGGGTGGTCAGGCTCTGGGATGTCCATGACCTGTTCCTTTGCCTACAGCACGCTGGCCATCACATTCCCACTCCTCTCCTGTCCCAGCCAGCTCTGTTTCCCAGAAGCCGTGTTTGACACGGGGCATTGCATGCCAGAAAAGGGCTGCAGGATGAGGTCCCTGGCACAGTTTCTTCAACCACAGCATCAGGAGCAGCAGATGTTGCCACAGCTGGTAATCAGCTTTCTCACAGTCCCTGTGTTGTCTAGCCCTGTCTCTAGACCTTGGATCTTAGGGCTGAGGGATCACAGGATAGTCATGTGGAGACAAATGTCTGTAGCTCTCCTGGGCACACAGAAAAGCTGGAAAATGCTGGTCTGAGGGAACCCTTGAGCCTGGACAACACCTGGTCCATCAAGGGGAGCCCATGATTATTTTTCACTTAAGTCATGGCTTCTGTGAGGCCTAATGAGGTGTCTAGCGCTTGGGTTTGCAAAACCAGTGCTCCCGGGCATGTCTGCCTTGCTGAGGTGGGTCTTGGTGTCAGGGCTGGTCCATAACAGAGAAAGCTTTCCTGCCTGGGCTGTGCGTGAACAAGGGATCTCCTGCAGAAACAAATGCACATTTATCCACATGTGGGTGGCCTTTAAGGATCACTGTGAGAGCACAGGACACTTACAAGGTCAGAAAGTACCAACGTCAGAGAACAGAGTCTCCAGGAATATATACACTGGGTGACAGAAATCCTGCAGAGCTGCTGCAGTATGCACATCGTTTCCTGGGGAGCAGCTCAGCTCCATGCTCCCAGGGGATGCATGCATGTGCATCCTGGGTGTGGAGAGCATAGAAACCCATAGTTCTCTTGCAGACTTCCTCAGATTTTGTAGTTAAGCTACCTTTGGGTAGTGGAAGACTGTGAGCTACCATGTTTAAAGAGAAAACGCAAGTGATGCTGCGTTATTGAGGGCCAAAATACAGGCAAACACACATTGCTGAGAGCCATCGAGGGATGCTGCCCAGACAAAGCAGTCTGGGCATGAGTACTGCCTGTCCTCCCCCTGCTGCTGTAGAGGTACCTCACCCTGAACTCAAACCCATGCCTTCCTGCAGTCTGACTTCTGTGGGCAGCAAGATGAGCATGAGACCTAGGAGCAGCCCAGAGCATGTCTGTGCTGTGTGCTCGGTGCCACCAGCATCTGCCACAGCCCCGGCACCTTGCACCATTCTCTGAGACCGCCCTGCACTTGCAGCCGTGCTGCAGAGGACAGCGACGTTAGGGCTGGTACCTTGCAGCCAGTCAGTAGCCCTTAGCCCACCCCAGCTTTCTGGTCCACAGAAGCTGCAAAACCCTCGGTGTAAGCCCCCCTCACTGACCCTGGTGCTGCAGGTGGGACCCTGCCCAGCAGTGCACAGGCAAGGGAACACCAGGGAGAGTGGATGGGCTCTCACCCTGCTGCTTTCCTCCCCTACCATGTGTGGATTGTAGGAGTAGTGGAGTGTAAATTCTTAAATCTCCTGGGTCTCTGGCCCCTGTAATATATTGTTCTCCGTTTCCCCCAGGGCGGCCTTGTTCCATTGGGTAATTGGAAAATATTTATCTGTGTCATATTAAGAGCCATTTGGGATAATTGTAAAATTGGCAGCCCCAGCCCTCCTTTGTTTAGACCAGGGTATAATTTGGTTAATTTTAATGTTTTTTTTAACTTTGCCACAAGAAGGCGGAAATTTAGATTCCATTATTTAGCAAGTAGCTCTGAGGAATGTCCTTTGGCAGCAAGGGGATGTGGTGGGGCCATGGAGATCCTCATAGCCTTGGAGCATCTGCTATGCTGGGCGCAATGAGTCTCCCCCAGGCCTCAAGAACCCTCACCACAGATCTCCATCCTTGCCTGATCTATACATGCTTGTCCTCCCTGCCTGCACTCTGCCGTGCTACAAACCAGATCTGGTAGGCAGTCACTGCAGCATGTTCATTTGTGGAAGACAGAGTGTAAGAATGGCTTTATTGGTGGTCAAAAGACAGGTCAGGCTAGTTGAGTGTCTGGTCTCCAACCATGGGAACATGGCTAGAGGAGAACACTGATTGCCCAATGACCCTTCTCCCTGTGGGTCTGTTTTCTAACCATCTGTGCCTCAGTGGCTCCTCGAACCAGACCTAGCATCTCTGTGTCTAATATCTCATGATGGATTTCTCCTTCATGATTATTTTTCTTTTTTAACCCATCCAACTCTTTGGCATGCACAGCATCCTGCAGCAAAGAGCTTCTCAGTTTAACTATGAAGTGGAAGAGAAAATCCCTCCTTTTGTCTTTTTAAACCTGATGCTTGAACACTTTGTTGGTTCTCCCTAGCTCCTGCGGTGAACAATCATTTCCTATCGGTGCTGTTTGGGCCACTCTTGACTGGCCAGTCCTCCAGACTGAGGTCTCCTGAGTCAATCTTCTCCTTCCAAGCTAAGAGTCCAAGCCCCTTTCACCTCTGTTTTGGTCATCCTCGTTGCTCTTCTCTGTGGATTGTGTGGATTGCTTTCCTCACAGACATTACTTTGCATTTGCCTTTTTATCACTCAGACGCTCAGTATCAGGATATCCTTCTATAACTCTTGATATCAGGTTTCTTTTTCACGGCACTGAGTACTTGGTCATTATAAAGAAAATTTATCTGTCTCTTTGTCTAGATCTTTATGTTGACCAGCACAAGCCCTAGCACAATTTCCTGACTTTTGCCTTCCCTAAAACAAACCTGCCCTTTGCTCATTATTTCTAAACACTCATATTCTATAATACCTGTTCAACAGCTTTTGGAAATGTTCTGAAAAGCCAAGATCACTCAAGTCACCTTTATCCAGGTACCTTCAAATAGCTCTGGCAGACTTGAGGCATGAGGCACCACAAAAGCCACATAGGCGTGTCTCGCCTGTACCATATGCCTTTAATTCTTCGTTACTATTCCATACAGCCCCACTGCAGCCTGTGCTGTGTTATTAAAAGCTCTGACCGGGCAGCTCTGTTACTTCGTGCAGCAGCAGGGCCTTGCACGGGAAGCACACCGAGGCCCGGGTGATTCAGCAGGGGAGACCAGGCACAGCTGCCCTCCGTGCAGCAGACACACAGTGCTCCAGCTGTTCCGCTTGCCAACAGTTGCAGGCAAGAAAGACAGAGGTCTCGACAAACATGGCCCATAGTTTTGCTAGACGTTAAGCAAGGGGATAACAGTGCCTACAAAGATTGGCAGCTGCCTGGCCTTTGCTGGCTTCTTGCTCTCTGGGGTAGCTGAAGGCAGAGAGGCTTCAGGTCACCAAGCTGAAACGCAGCATTGGATGTGACCCCTGCCACCAAAGGTGTTCTTATTCAGTGTCGGGATGCACAGACACAGGGATGGAGAGGCAAGGCACAGGGCATCACCCACCTGACGCACAGGTCTGCTCTGTCGTCTGGCTCAGGTTAGTCCCTGCTGCAGTGGGAGCACACCCCCTGGGCATGAGTCCTCTGCCAGCAGTCTGGGACCTTTCCCAAAGCCCTGCTGGGCCAGTCTGTGGCCTTTCCCACCCACTGAAGGCTCCCTCTGCCAACTCAAGCTGGTGAGGCCCCCCGCGCCGGGCAGAAGGACGGTCCGAGGCCAGCAGGCTGGCTCTGCCTCCAGCTGCACTCCTGTTTGAGAACCGCCTTCATCACTTTATTAATAGTGTTTGTCATTGTGGGTTTTGTTTCTTCCCGTCCTTTTGGCATCTATTAAAGAGGCATGGGTCCAGTTTGCGCTCATTTTCCATTTCAAATCTCTGCCATGTTTTCTTTCTTTTAGAAAGATTTTGTTTATTACATTTCTAAAATGTAACAAAATAAGAGAGACAAAGATCAGACACAACCGCAAATGCCGCAAAATTAGGACACGGTTAAACGATGCAGCAATAATCAAAGACATTCAAATGACCTCCTACAAGAGAAGCCAATGCTTGCTTGCACAAATGTGGGGAGGCAGCTGCTGGAAGGGGTGCAAGTGTCGCCAGGAGAGCCTTTCGGGGGCAGCTGCTCACAGCTAGACCTGCCTGGTGGCTGCAGTGCCGCAGTCCGCATGCGGCATGGGAGTCCCATGACCTGGGAGCCGGGCTCCACTGGCCTTTGGCAGACGTGCTGGCGGGGGGGGGCAGCCCTGGGATGTGGGCACACTGCACAAACCCACTGCAAAGGGCAACCGCCCCGTGCAGCACCGGGTGAGCAGGGCAGGCGGGCCTGGGTCTGAGGCAGAAGCTGCCCTGCCCAGCACTGAGCGGTGCAACTCTGCGGGCTGAGGGATCTCAGCTGCTGTTTCATTTTGGTGCTGCAGCCCCCCCCCCCCCCCCCCCCCCACACACACGCACACCAGCCTTGCGAGAGACACAGCCACCTTTCTGGTGGAAGACTCCAGCTTGCCGAGTCCAGGACAGCTCTCCACGTTAGTAAGTTTTTTCCTAAATCCAATGCAATGCTATGAGAAAACTCAGCCTGGATTTTTTGCACACCTATGCCCACGAGCTCAGGAATCCGGGAGTAGGATGGTGAGCCTGCTGGAGGGCCTGGCCTCAGAAACCCTCCACCCTTCATTGCAATGAGAGACCTGCCCACTATGTAGCTGCCAGGGCTGTGACTTGGCAGTAGAAGCAGTGTCAGTGTTAACGGCAGCAGTGATGCTGGTAGTGTTAAGAACCAGGGGGCACTTCCAGAGACCAGAGATTCCCATTTCACTGGAAAAATTGAAAAACGTGAGTTTTGGTCAGGGCTTTATTCACACCAAATTCTGAAAACAATCCTGTTTCCTTTGCCTGGGAGCATGGTTTGTCTTTTGCAAGCAGTCCAGGCTGCACTGCCACTAGCAGAAGCAGCTCATGGATAAATGTTTATAAAGAAAACCAAATCAAATAATAGTTTAGAAATAAGTGTTACTTCTATCGAAAGCTTCATCCTGCCTGTGTCCTTAGCCCACCAAGGCTGCTGGGAACAGGGCTGTCCCCAGGCGTGCAGGGCCCTGCACCCAGTGTCTGGGCAGCAACTGGGATTCCAGCACCACCAGCCCCAGCACACAGGGCTCATGAGTCAGACCTGGACAATTCACAAGATTAGCCTAAAAGCAGTTTTGCAAACAGAACAAGCAGCAAGAATAAATCTGAGTTTGATAGCCATTTTTTGAGCCTTTTCAGCATATTTAGAACATTACCACTTATTCTAAGATTTTAAAGTTTATTTTAAGATTACTTTAAAAACTACAAGCATGGCCCAGATTCGTAAGGAGGTGTTTTATCTAACTCAGAACTATTTGTGTGTGTTGTCCAGTAAAGTTACAGTGGTACATTTAATGGACTGGTTTGCCAGGAAACAGCCCCAGACACATGAGCAGGGCTAAAAACTGGTGGAAAATGCCAGGTAGCGCATGAGCTGCAAGCCTTAAGTACTTGTAATCTCAAGCCAAATGCAGAAACCACGACCACAGCTGACAAAACTCGAAGTGCTTGGAGCAGAGGGCAGAACCACAGCCCGTGCACTGGGGGCTTGTAGCCCCTGCGCCCTGCCCAGTGCTAGCCCACGTCGGGGTAGGGGCTCTGGATGGCTGTGTAGGTTTGTGCTGGGGCTCAGCTCCCAGCCCAACTTCTCCACCATTGTACTGCATTTCTGGGGACTGTATGAGCAGGTTGTAGCTTTGGCCTTCTAGGTGTTTGCCTGTCCGAGCATGGAAAGAGATTGTGAACGGGAGAGCAGGCTGGCTTTAGTGGCAAGGGGCTTGCTCACAGGAGTCAGGGATCAGCACAGGGTCCTGGAGGAAAACTCTGGAGTCTCTGCAGGGGTTGTGCCATGTGGTGTTAGGCAGCATGGAGTCTGCAGGAAGGCCAAAGTACCAGCCCTGTGTCTGCCATCCATACCTCCAATGCTGTTGCTATGAGCAGACCTGAATAAGCTCTGTACAAGAACAGGAGCTGAGAGAACTGGAGTGCTCAGGCTGCCTCACACCAAGATGGAGACATGTCCTCTGTCTTTGATATTCAGAAGTGGAATTTTGCTCCTATGGCTCCTGCAGTCTCACTGTCCAGGCAGACTCTGCTCCTTTTTCCTAAACTTTCATTCTTTCACCCTATGTGGATAAGCCTGGTTTTCCCCCCTTTCCCTCTGGAGCATTTGCTCTGTGTGTCTGGAGCACAGTACAACGTCCCTGTGTTATCACAGCCATCCATCCCTTACACCGCCATCCATCACTCACACCCTTCCTGTGGATGGGTCCTGCTAGCAGTATGCTGGCTGCAGGGATGTCTTTCCCCAGACGGTGCCAGGAGCTGGGGCTGCCTCTGTGCCAACCCTCAGCCTGCGCGGAGGAGCAGTGGTGCCGCAAGAGGAGGCATCAAAACTTGAGGACAGTGCATGTAGAAGGGGTATCCCCTCCACCCCGTCCCAGCACCCAACTTAGCCACGCTGGTGGGCTCTCTGAAAAGATTCTCTCTTTTGACTACTAACACGGGGAGCACTGACAAACTGAGACATCTAAGTATGGTGCTGATCAGTCACAGAGCAAGTAATCTGTTTGCGCAAAGATTTTACAAAATTCCCAGCTCTCTTGGGCAACGTGATGTCCAAGTGCTCAGACTTTCACTCCTGGCCATGCCAGTGATGACCATGTGTCTTGCAGCGTGTGCTGTGAGGAGGGCTTCCTTGCCTGCCTGCCTGGCTGTAGCGCGTCCAGGGCTGAGTTAAATACGATTTGGAGCAAAGAAACAATTTCCTTTTCAAGCTGCTGTGAACAAAGAGACTCCAAGCAAAGCTGAGGCTATGGGTTAAACACCCTGGAGTAATCACTGGAAGCGGTACAGTGTGGCCACTCTCTCAGCTGATGCCAGACCTCTCCATTTGAGTCCATCGCACAGGGTCTTTTTACAGCCAGTGGCAAGAAATAGGAGCGTCAGGGGGCAGATCATCTCACCTGCTCTGCATCTCACAGACGGGCACTAGAAATTCCTGTTTCACCCTGGCGAACACAAAGGGAGCCGAGACCGCCTCGCTGCAGTGCCTGTGCTTGCACCGTGGTGTTTGGTCCGATGGGTGCCAACCCCAGAGATCTCGGAGAGCTGTGCCAGGTTGCCGACCTGAGACGCACTGTTCTCAAAGCCTTGGATGTTTACTGGAGACTGTTGGTGCTCTGGGTCTGATCAGACAGCTGGCAGTGGGCACAACTCTGGATTTTGCACAGATGTCAGCTAAGGGATTCTGTGTAGCACAGGCCTCCTCCCCGTTCCCCCAAGTAAGCTCACTGTTTAGCAAAGCTTTCAAGCTGTTACCTTTTGGAAGGTTAGCACTGACCCAGTGTTTCTCTAAAAACCGCAAGGTCTTGCAGAAGTAGCAGGTAGACATGGAACAGGAGAGGTGTTTTACCATTGCCTTTTCCATACGGTTCCTCACTCAGAATGTCCCGCTGGGCTCACCCCAGATCCCATCCATGCTGCAGGCTCTGCCAGGCATGCCCACACATGTCATGTTCATGTGCAATTTGCTAGCAAGGGAAGGAGATAACAGTAGCGCCAATTCTGCAAACAGGAGGTTGAAGAGGACTGACAGCTCTGGGGGATGTCCTGAAGGACAGTCAGAAGCCACCAGGTGGGTTGCCCTGCAGGGAGACACCTCCTGCCACAGTGTTAGACTCTAGCTACATCACTGTGCCAGCACATTGCCCTGGCAGCCTTACCGTCTTGTGATGGTCACCATGTGCCACCATATCAAACCATAGTCATTCAGCCTCATTTTTAAGGTTCTTCTCAATTCTGACATTTTCTGTGTTTGCCTTCCCTTGCTATCACACGATGACACCACCTGCAATGCTGTACACACTATGTACTCTCCAGATTAGCTTCTGGGTGCTACTAGAATATAATAAAATACATTACAGAGGTCACACCAGCCTGTCTGTGCTCACAGTGCAGCATGAGGGAGTCCTTGTCCTGGGAAGGGCCCTTGGTGAGAGCAGATGTGCCACGGACATAGGTGCACAAGCAGGGAATTGGTTCTTGAGGAATTTGCAAGAGGGAATTTGATCACTATGAGTCCACGTTAACTTTAAGATCAATCATTTCAGAAGCATACAATCTGCCAGTTGGATTTTGCTCCAGATATTTTCAGCCTGTCTAGAGGACTGATGGAGATGTGGATCTCGGGACGGTCTGGGGTAATAACCCATTCCTTCATCGCCACTTCCTCCACTATTTTTCACCACTTTAAAGCTTCATTCTATGAAAAATGAAGGAGAAATCACTCCTTTTCGAAATAGTTCAAGAGGGTGGGGCTGAGGCCGGAGCTGAGATACTACTCTGAGAACAGTCCCTGGCTCTCATCATCCTCCCAGGCTGAAGGCCATGAGCTGCCCTGGGTGAGGACAGCTGCCACCCTCCCATCACTGGGCTCACATGGCCTGTGGTCAGCTTGGAGCAGATAACATTGGAAATTTGGAGGCTGGGAAGGAGATACTATCCTAAAATCCCTGGGGGTATGAAGAGTTGGCAAACTTCACTGAGCGTGGGGCTCATGATGTGACCAAGCACTGGGCAAGTTTGCCTTGAGTGAAGATTTCACGGCATCATGTTTGCACAGCTCTTTTCACTGGGTCTTGGCACTGGCCCCACAGAGGGGTTGCACAAGAAGCTGCACAGAATAACTTGTCAGTGGGGGGGGGGGGGGGCGGGCAGTGGGGTGGGTATCCAAGGCTCGTGGCAGGTTTCCTCGGTTTGTTTTCCATTCACTGGGGAAGTCCCCTGGCCGCCTTTCCAGGCGCTCCTCCTGAGCTCCGCTCCCTGCGGGGAGGTTGCGGCGGTGAGTAGGTCACTTCTCCGGGGCAGGGAAGGAATGTGGTTATCTGTGGGAAAGATGCAGTGGCCTCCACGCCGTGCCGCTGCCCTCAGCGCCAGCACGGGATGGGGCTTTCTGTGTCCCTGAGGAGGCAGTGAAGGGAATCATCCAACGGGGACATCATCTGCAAGGAAAACAGTGAGATAATAGCAGCGGTGCATTCTCTGGCAGCCCCAGCTCCAGGCAGCAAAGGTCTCTTCTTGTTCTGGTTGCAGGGGCAAGTGCTCAGAGTTGTCTTCTGCCTTGCCAAACAAGACATGGCTCTAACAAGGACCAGGCAGGGTTCCTTCTGGAGCTTGTGTGTAGCAGGGCTTGATCAGCATTTGCAATAAGGCAGTGCAAATGTCCATGGGACATTTGCCCATGGAAATCCAGAGCTACTCTTGCTGTCTGAGCGCTGTAAACATCAGCTAAAACACACAAAAGTCCGTGTTTAGTGAGATGGTTTTATCAGCAACATGCCTGCAAGCAGAAGCCCAGGAACACAAACACACCACAACAAATACATGAAGAATTTGATAAGACTGAACTGCATCTCTGAACAACCCTCTCCTGGTTTTTCTCTTGGAGTATTTAAAGTTTTATGATGGGTCACGATTGCTTAAGAGGCACTGTACATGCATTAGAGCTAAATGTATTTACTTCCACTTCAACGTCCATTAAAGCAAACAGGAAAGCAGGGGAGGATTTAGACGAATCCGGTATCTGAGGAAGCGTAAGCTATGCTCATTCCCATCTTGGTGCATGTTGGAAGGTAGCACAGGGGAAAAGGTGAGAAGGTGGAAAGTGAGGATTAGCTGTGTGGGTCTGTGCTGGGCAGGGAATAACTGCAGACCATCAAAGCTGCATCACAGTAACCTAAGCAGGAGCCAGCCTTGTGGACGTGTCATTCATTAAAACATTTCCAAAGGTTAAAAGCAAAGCACTTTTGAGGGGTTGTGCCCAATTCTATGCAGGCTACAAGCAGGGCCCAGGTGCCTGTAGAGGTGCTCAGGACCAGCTGGCATAGGCTCTGCATCCTACCTGCCAGTCGAGCAGGGGTGTCTGAAATGGCGTTGGAAGCCCCTGCTCAGACACCGGGATCAAGCCTGGAGCCCTGCATGCTTCATGTGCCAGGGAGACTCTCCATCTCCTTTTTTTCTTTTCTTTTTGGGTTGCTAGGGTGTACTGGCAGGACAGCAGTGGCACTGAGCACAGGAAGAACTGTCTGTCCCTGTGTTAGATCCCAGAGCAGTGCTCAGGAAGGGTCTTGTTTTTCTCCAGTGAGTGGCGGATCCTATTTCTGCTGCCCACCTTGGCACGAAGCCCACTCCTGGAAAGCCAGAAGGAAGCTTCTTCCAGGCATTTGCTTGACACGTGGAGACCTGAGATGTGGAAGGGGATTGCTGAGACCTGGACAGTGAATTTTTGAATTTAAGTGTTCTTTAGCCAAACCATTTTTTGGTTGGAAGATGAGCTGCTGAAGCCAAAACTGTTTCTCAGGGAGATAAGGCTTCTCCTCACTTCTTAAAATAATTTTCAATTTCAATGGTTTAGTTCATTATTCCTAAGAAGAAATTAAAAATGTTAAAAATTAAAATATATTAGAATTATCCAATGAAAAAATTATGAGTGACCTGCTAGCCTTTCCCCTCCTTCTTAATTTTGCAATATCTTCCTATCTCAATTTGGGATCAGGGAAAATTATAAAAATTTATAAAAATGGTGGAAGCTTTGCTGTGTAGGAAAACAGCTTCCTCACAGCTGTGAGCAATTCAGAGCAGCCTGCAGAGCCCCAGGTGACATGCATGTGGGTGACGATGTGCTTGAGCTCTTCCTCCACTTAAGGCTGGGGGTTTTCACAACAGCACCTCTGCAAAGTCTGAGTAGCACCAAGTATTGAGAGGGATGGGGGCAGTGGTAGCACAGGGCGCAGCCCAGAGCTCAGCAGTGTTTGGTTGTGGCTCTGGCTCTGGTTCCTGGTGGTGGGCTGCCAGGTGGCAGAGGGACACAGCCAGGGCTCAGCAGAGATGGGAAGGAGAGACTGGAGGAAACAGGAGATGCAAAGCCCCTTGCTATGATGGATGGTGGGAACAGGGACCATGTTTTCCTCCAGACAGTCAGCTTTGAGGCAGAGCTGGTCTTGCCAAGCTGCCCCCCACCATGGGGCTATCTCCTTGGTGAGTTACCCCAGCAGCACAGTGAAGAACCCTGTCACCCAAAGGGAGGTCGTGGGGCGGTGTTCACCAGGGATGCGCCTGTGATGTACTTGCCTCAGTTTCTGGTTTCCAGACTTCTCCCTCCATGCAGAAGTGTTTATCCCCAGGGAGCAGGACTGCAGATCTGTGCGTGTCCTGGGGCTGCAGGCTGGCATGGTCCTCAGGCTACGTGTCCCCCAGCAGGACCCAAAAAAGTGTGGTGTCTGTGGCTGCCTGTATGATGGGGGAGCGGGGCAGCCTCTCTGGGTGTGCTGCTTCGTGACCTCCTCCCACAGTGGCAGGAATGGGCAGAAGGCAGCACCCAAGGGTGTTTGCCCAGACCAGTCAGTCTGCACGGCATGGCCGAATGCCATCTGCTAGTGTCATGGCCCCAGGCTCAGCAGCAGCAGGCGCTGGGGACACAACGGGTGACAGTGGAGCATGTGAGCGCCCTACTCTGCTGTGACTCAGAGTTGGGGAAGGGACTATGTGAGAGAGGGCTCTGGATAGCGTGACCTGGCTGTACCCAAAAGCTCAGGTACCTCACCTGCCCCAGTCGTTGCTCCAGAGGCGGTCAGGAGAAGAGTCCATCCAGCCTGGCCCGGGTCCCAGGGCTTTTCAGGACTTTTCCTGAAAAGTTGTACATGAGATGAAGTGTCTGGCCCTTGTGGATCTGCGCTGACTTAGCCTGGGAAATGCTCTGGCCGGGGAGGTTGTGGCTGTGATGCCCCTTTGCTGACCAGACTGACGAAGACTGCTCTCAAAAGACCCTCACATTTATATGTGAGCAAAAGTCCTTGGGAAAGAGACACAACCAAGCCCCATCTGGGCCTTTATGGGTGGGCAAGCATGGCCAGGGGGAGCGCATCTGATCCATGCTACGTTGCTTTCTAACAAGGGGGCTCATAAACCAAGTGTCTGCTCCGGAGGATCTCCGCGGTCTTACCCGTGCACTGCCATGGTAGTCCAGCTTTATGAATTTAATATTTATAGGCAGAGAGAGATGGGACATGGCCTGTACTGTGTATAGCCTTGCAATTTATGTGCTGGCAGCAGTGGTTGATGGGAGATGTTCTCTGAGGCTCAAAAGTGTGCTTAAGCTTTGTAAATACAATCAGTTGGGGCTGAAGCGAGTGAACAATGTGGAATGTTTTGAGGCCAAATTTGACTTCAGAAAAAAGCACCATTGAGCCAGTGGTACTTGAATGTGTTGTGAAAGCATGCGTCTCCGGGGTCGCAGCATAACCTCCTGGCTCAGACAGTAAGGACCCCAGTATGCTCACTGCAAATTAAAACGTTGCATATGCTCTGAGTGCAAAAAGTTTGTACACAGTGCCTGTAAGAAGCCTTCCTGAAAGAGCCTTGCCTCTGCTGGTGGTCCCACAGCTTCAGCACTGCATGTCTGGCTCACACTCTCTATTTTTCAAAAACATTAATAATCATAATCCATATAAAACTGTCATATTGGTTCAACATGTACGTCACCAAAGCCCTGACTAATTTATCAAAGATTTAGTGTTCAGTTGAACAAAGTCTCATTTTTGTAAGCAGATGCAGTTTGCTGGATTGTCCTGTCATCACCCGCTGTTTCCACTGGAAAGATGCATCATATCAGTAACTTCTAAAAGTTTAAAAAAATGTACATTTTAAAATAGTAATGTAAACACTTATTGCATGTTCCATGTTAGTCATGAATTAAATAGAGAGCTTAGGGGCTAACGCTGCTTGTGCCAAAGTAGGTCTGGAGCCCTGCAGCCCCCCCCGGAGCAGATGGGTTGCCTGTCACGGTGGGGATGGTGCACTGCGTAGCAGTTGCACCACCAGAAATAAGACCATGAGCTACTCAGGGGGCTAAAATGCTCAAGCAGAGGTGGGAGTTGAGGTTGTCAGTTTGAAGATGTGGCACGCAGCACAGGCCTGGCCTGGCCTGGTTGGCTGCTTGCAGGGCTGTCTGCGTGCACCGTGGCAGCGTGTCAGGCTCTGGCAGGAACAGCTGGGCACAGGAGGTAGGGAAAGGACCACAAAGGTGAGCGGAGAAGGCAGTGGTGGGAAGCACACAGCAAAAGGGAGGGTCTGGGGGTAAGAACTGAGTTAGGATCAAGAGTGGTTTTGCGTTTTGTTCCAGAGCCCAAACAGCAGGGCTGGGACTGGGACAGAGTCTGTCCCAGTTGATGCACATGGAGACAGTTTCATGTCCCACCTGAAAAGTGACAAAATGACAGAGGCACCTTTGGGACCCCCTCCCTGGCCAGCACATTCAGCCCATGGGCACCCTACAGGGAATCTCCCAGCAGCGGAACCGTGTAAAGCAGGACAGGCAGGCGCAGCATCTGACCTGTAGCCAGTGGGGGAATGGGCAGGGCAGGCAGGGGCAGACAGGGAGGCGGATGAGAGAGCAGATGGCAAAATCCCTTCTGGTGCAGGGTAGGAAGAGGGGTGTGAGACTGCCCTGGCACACGTAGCGTGGAGGAGATGGTGTTGTATACAATGCACTATTCTTACTTCCTTATACAGTAAATTGGTAACTTTTTTTGTATTAAATCAGATTTTATCACTGAATCAATCTTGCACTTTTCTATTCTTGTTCTCTACAAATGACCTTTTTTAGCTCTCCTCAGCTCTTTCCTGATGGGACTCATTAGGAGCTGGTGCTGATTCTTACAGGCATTCACTTTCACTTAGCATCTGGAGATTTATTTTTTTTAGGCAACGCTTTGTTGAAACGGTCCTTGCAGCTTTCTTCTGCTGTGCTTAGTATCAGCAGCTCCTCCTGGGTCACGTGCCTGTATCCCACAAATACATTTGGCATGAGCTGCATCCTTCCCCTCCCTGTTTCTGGTGAGATATGAGTGTCATCAAGGGAAGCTCCTCCTTGCCCAGATGTCTGTAGAAGCACAACCTGAATTTGTAGTATTTCCTGAGAGCTTTTGTGATGTATTTTGACCATATAAACCCCAAATTAAACCTCAGAGTAGAATGATGTGGTAAACAAACAAAACACAACACACACACACACACATCCCCATCCTTCAAGAACTCTCAGAACTTTTTACCTAATGTGGTGGAATTCTTCATAAAGGCTTTAACTCTACCATATGTGCTAATCGCAACTTTGGTGTAAAAAAATAGGTTTTGCATGTGTATTTTACTTTGCAGGGTGTTTGTACGCTTTCCTGGTGTAAAAGCTAGCTGGTGTTTGCTATCTGTATCATGTAACGAGCAGCCTTTTCTGTGCTGTGTGGAATTATTTCTGCCAGTCAGTGTTCTCAGCAAACCAGAGTCTTAAATAAAGGAAGAGTGTTCTCATTTGTAGATCTGTTCTGTATTTCTAACAGTTCAAGAGCTCTCTCATGTGGGTGCTCCATGACTATGTTTTTTCATAACAGCCCTGGCTTTCTGCAAATATTCTGTGCTTATGGGTGGAAATTCTTCCAGCCAAGGGTGCAGACCAAGTAGACAGGGAGAACAGAATCAAGCACACAATAGGGAATCCTGAAGTCTTCCCCCATGCTGTGGCTAATACAGGAGAACAGATGGAGTAACTAGTTGTCTGTGGTCTGAGTGTGTCACAAATGCCAGTCTCTGTTCACTGTTCCGTGGGCTGGTCAGGGACTTCGTCCTTACCTGCTCCTTTTCCTTTCCAGAGGTCACTTTGGTGTCTGCTTCTCTACCTGATCATCCAAAGTGGAGCAGCCAGAACCTGGGCCAGTCCCTTCAGGCATGGTGATGAATGGTGTGGTCAAACAGGATCGCTTGGACCACAAAAGTGCACCGAGTGGAAATGAAGAAGAGAAAGCCCCCAAAGAAAAGACTGCCAGTGAAGTGAGAGAAGGCACCAAGCTCCAGCCACCACCCTTTGCGGAGAGGAAGAACGGTAAGTTCCTCGCGCGGCGGTGTTGGGAGAGGGGAGGTGAGACTGAGTAAATGCTGGTTCAGCATCTCCTGCGAGTGCTGGGTTTGTGGCTCGCCGTTGGTTTTGTGTGTGGTGCTTTTGAGGGTGTTTCCGATAGCAACATTTTAAGGTTTAATGGAAGTGGCTCCTCAGCTCAGTATTTCTGAGTCAGCCCTAAACGCTGTTGTCAGACTTGAGGCAGTGATCGTGTTCCTTGCCAAATCAAAGTGTTTGGTATAATTTTGGCTGAAAAGTGGCATTTCAAGGTGTTAGGAAAAAAACTGGTGTTCTGACTGGGATCGGCTGGGAATCGGGGTGGTATGAAGTTGATTAGTGGAGAAGAAATGGAAAGAGTATTTTGTTTGCAAAGGCACTGCTAGACCTGTTCTGCTCTCGCAGAGCACTGGATGCTTCAGATAACCTTGTCTTCGGCAAAAGTGCCTCAGGTCAATGTAACAGCAGAATTTCACTCAGGCCTCTGCAAGGGTCATTTGTGTTTCCTTGGCCATGGGTCCAGCAACTAGTCTTCCTGGCAGGTATTGACCCAAGTTTCAGTGGAGATCTGTTGGTAGAAAGCTGATGGACAGAAAACCCTACAATCCAGCCTGTGTAAAGCATGCTTAGGCTGAGGAGTTGTTTGCCATTTCTTTCCGGCAACTGTATAATCTATGAAATGAAGAAAATTCCTTTTGTGCACTCTAAGGCTTTCAACATTAAGTCCTCAAACATCACACAATATGAAAGCACAGCTCAAAGGCACTATTTTTGCTTTGTGTCTTTGATTGTTTGCATTATTGTACAGGATCCAATTTTTCTCAATCATTATAAATCAGAAATAATCCAAATGTTGTCATCATGGCAGTGTACTGGTGTTGGACGAGGGTAACACAGCAGAGATCCAGACCCAGAGTCTGCCCATAGCCAGACTCAATCACATCAGTGAGGGCACATCTTTTCTAAAGTCCCAGATATCAAAGTATACCTAGGATAATATGATGGTAACAACAGGAAAGATGACATGGACTTGTAAAGGGGCAGACTGTTTGATAATGTAAAAAAAATCATATTTTCTCTGTAGCTTTCACATTTATTTTTTTTTTCTTTGCATCCTTTCCCCCCCGTGTTTTTTGTTGTGGGAATGCAAAGAAAAAAACACCTCCAGGTGCCCACAGGGCAAAGCTGCCTCCCAGCACAGCCAGCAGACATGCAGATACTGCACTAAGCCCTGCAGCACCATGAGCATCTGCCTTGCAGCTGGTCTTGTGGCAGGGATACGTGCCCTGCAGGGCTGTTGGCTTGATGGTCCACCGGGACACAGCTCCGCTCCTGCAGCTGGCCTATGCTGGGCTGTTTGCACAGTCTCTAGGCAAGAAGAGTCTCCCACAGTCTGGGCATCCCATCAGCCCTTCACTCTCCTCCTTTCGCTGCTTGTCCCTCTTTTGTACATTTATACAGCGCAGGGACTCGGCTCTTCCTGCCATCCCCATTTGGGAACAGCTGGCTGCCTTCATCTCACATCATCTCAGGAGCTGGCAGGCCCACCACATGTCACGCATGTCGTGTGGCACCCGGGCCAGCCTTTGATGTCATGCTTTCTGGTGTGACAGCTCCTGGTGGAGCAGCCTGATGAGCACCCAGCCAGGGAATGAAGAGGGAGGGGGGGCACCCTGTGGCTGCCCTCTGCAGCGGTACACAGTGGTCACCCCCCTTTGCCCTGTGGGACACTGCAGAGCCCTGAAGTAGATGTGTCCCCGCTGAAGGCAGAGCCTCCTTGTCCCACTCAGCACCATTGGCTGGGTTGTCACAGCAGGGACCTCTTACCCCATCACCCCACCACAGGATGGAGGGTCAGTAGTTGGGACTGCCACGGGGAAAAAGCAAGACGTCAGTGTCTTCTTGTATCCCACCCCCAGCAAGGCCACCTGCATGAGCGTGTACACCGCTCTCAACCTCGCCCCACAAGTACAGCGGGGAGAGCAGCAGGAGGGGGCAGGGACCTGTCATTCAAGCTATGCCACCAGAGGAGACAATGCCTGGGAATGAGTTGGGCAGAAGGGATGACACTCTCATCTGTTGTCTTTAGGGATGCCAGGCTGTGTAAGGAGAAGCAAGTGCAAGGTGTGTGACCCCTCCCTCCTCCTGCTGCCCTGTTGCATCCCACCTCCTGAGGGTACAGGGTGTGCACGCCCCAGCTGGGCAGGACCTGGCCCCTGTTCTGGGCTTTTTCCAGCTTCAGGCTGGTGATCTGTGGTGGTCTGGTTGGTGTTGGACAGACACCCGTCTGTCGAGGGCACAGCTTCTCAGAGCGGACTAGCTCCAGCCTGGGTCTGAACTTCCAAACTGCAATCTTTATTTGACTTAACTTTGATTTAATAAAAACGATCTATCTAGACTATTTTTAAATGCGAAAATAGTCTTTTTAACTCTAGTATTACTAAAAATGGCTGAGGGGATTTCATTTAAATTTGTAAAAATAAATCACCTTTGAGCAAGCAGAAAGCCCATTCGGCAGGACCTCCAAAAACCTGGGACTGGATGCACAGGTCCAGGAAAATGGAGACCGTTACCTCTACAACAGGCAGGAATCCTGACATGTGCCTGCCCAGCTGTACCCCCAGCCCCTGGTGCTCTCCTGGGTGGTACACAATCCCCCAGATCATGGTGTTTATATGCTCAGTGACATCTCCTCCTAAGTTTTGGTCCACACTGGCCTAAACTGGGTAGAACTGTGAACTGTATTTTCAGGAGACCCTAAGGCAAGTGTGGCTGTGGGTCTTCCTAATGTCATTAGTGATGCTGGGTTTAGAGATGAGGTCTGCCTAGACCCCCACCCTACCCGTTGTGCGTGCTGGGTACTGGATCCATGGGTTCTTGCACTTCTGTCTTGCCGGGGACAGGCATTTTGAGCTCAATATGGTGACTTCACCCTCTCAACCAATGCTCTACCAGCCCATTTCACTTCTCCATGTAGCAAGACTGTTGAGTCTCAAGGTCAACACATGACATCTCTTAGAGTGAGGATACACCATGTTCTGCCCATGCCTCTGTTCCTCCTAGAGTTGGTTTGGTTGCACACAAAGGCAGGTACAAAAAGCAGTAAGGTAACTCATGATGCAGTGGGCATGCGGGCCTCTGCAGGGCACTGGGGCCCCCAGCAGCCACCTCCCTGGGGTGCTGAAGCCTTCAGCCTGGGAATGATGATGGACAGTGTCCGCACTGCATGGTGTGAGCTGAAGTCCCATTGTGCAGGTGCCAAGGGTC
Source organism: Falco biarmicus (assembly GCF_023638135.1). Taxonomy (NCBI): domain Eukaryota; kingdom Metazoa; phylum Chordata; class Aves; order Falconiformes; family Falconidae; genus Falco; species Falco biarmicus. The sequence goes on along the minus strand of NC_079288.1, from coordinate 9,261,025 downwards.
ATCACGCCCTGATCCAGAAATGCTTAGTACATGTGTCCCTCACAGGCTCGGTCATGCACAGGTTCAGTGCTCTCTGACCCACAGTCTGAGCCAGAGAGGGCAACCCCCTCCCCATGGGGTCTAATTACTGGCCAAGGAAAACAAACATGATCTCTTTTACTTGTGTCTGAGTAATAAACTGAGTTGCCTGCTGGTTGGATAGCTGTTCCTGACAGCACATTAAGCGTACTTAGGATCCATAAGATGTTTTTCCCTCGCAGGTCCATCCTAAACCCTCTCAGATGTTGACATCAGGACCAGTGGTTAGTCTGAAGCATGAGTGCTTCCAGCATTATTTTCTTCAGCTAGTAACAGTTTCCATCTCACCCCATCCCATTGTGCTGCATGCCTGTACTTTACCTGTGGCAGCTGTGCCATGGGAAGAGCTGTACAACATTTTACTTGTCTTCTCTGGCTTGCATCAAGACTGCCTTTACCCTGCTCATTCCCTGGATAACTGAAGATAACGATTTCTCTGCATGCCTTCCTGGCAATGAGGAAGGCAGTGAGGGTGCAGGCTCTGTGGATAAGTTTGGCCATACATCTCTCCCAGTGTCAATTTGGCCTGGTGGGTTTCAGAAAGAATTTCATGATAACACTTACAGTGACGAGAAAAGGGGCCAGAGAACATGCAGGAGATACTTACTATGGAACAGGTCCTCCAGAACTGTGTCAGTAAGTGTACTTGATGTGTGAGGAGTCAGGCATCCTCTGGTACAGTCCAAAGTTAGCAAAGTCCATGGCTCAGAGCTACTGTCCCTTGTTCCCTGCACTGGGACTCTGAGAGTGAGATGCATTTTGCTTACGGAGCTATCGAAATGTGAGATGTCCTGTCTGATCTGATGAGGTTTCTCTGCCTCAGAAACCGTGCTCAGGATGGGCTCAGTCCCCTCTGGAGGGTCCCATTTCTCTCCAGTGACTATTGGAGTTTACATGACCAGCCCTGACCAAGACACCCCTTGGAGAAGAGATTTTCCCCACTTGTCTCTGCACACATGTCTCCCAGTCTGGGTGTCAGAGCTCCCGCTGCAGGTGGTGAATCTAATCCACAGGCGTGTGGCCAGGGGCCACTGGCTGGCTCCTGCAGTTGGGAGAGCTGAAGAGTTCCCCTTGTGCCTACTCTGGTTCAGCAGTGTGTTTGCTAACTGCTCATAATGTTTCCACATAGGTTTCCCATTGCTGATTTTGGAAAATAATGTAGTTAAACTCTTGTGTTTATTTGTGTAGTGAAATAGACCTTCTGACCACCGACTCCTTTAGCCCCCTGCAACAAAGGGGAGGATTTTCAAGTGCCCATCTGGTTTGTGTTTAATGTAATGTGCAGAAAGGTTGCACATTTTCAGGACCCGTGTTCATAAGTAGTAGATTGTACAACAGTTTATTACACAAATGGAGCTTTATATTGCTGGGCTTTGTTGAGCTGCCAGTTGGGATAAAAAACAAAAGTAACGTGCCTCATAGACCCTATCAAGGAAAATCAGAAAGCATTAAATTCTGCTCAAACTATCAGCCATTGGTGAGCTGGTAATCAAATCCAGAAAGGCTGGTGGGAGGTCAAGACTTTCTTGCTCTTGGTGTTTCTGAATCAATAACTACTACAAAATACATGTGAGTGAAACAACAACAACAACAAAACACAGACAGATGCCTGACCTAGAAATCGTCACAACATCACAGTGCATAGGCCAGAAGAGGCAAGATACTTACGGGTTTGGGGGAGAAAACCCACGTAGTCTCTGCTCAGCTCTTGTGGTAAGCATGTGTTTTAGTTTAAATCTATATTGGAATGGTTATTAAATTACTATCTAGTCCAGAAAAAAATCTATCCTTTGTTCCACATAGCCAGGTAAGAGGTGTATCTACAGGAAGATTTTCCAAATTACCTTTGGATCCAAATCAAATAAATATTGCAAACATTGTATTGAACCCAGGTGATATCTAATCCGCAATGAAATATCAGCCTGCAGCCTTGAACTGCACAGCCCAGCTTTAATGCCACTTAAATCAGAATGTAAGAACTAAAAGAATTCCAGGAATCCAATGATATAAACTGTATTTTTAGAGCTGTGAGTGGCTTGTGAGAGTGAAACATTGCAGTGACTAAAGATAGCACAAGCAAGGTTTTCCATGATTTATCGCAAGAACGCTCACAGTAAGTTAAAGTCATCGAATGTTGTGATAGCAGCACCTACATGTTGGCATGTTTTCAAGACAAGTCATTCATAACGTATTTGTCACAGAGCAAAATTTCCATAACAGAGCTCTGAGCTGCGTCTCACTTGCACAAGCACCACACACATCACTTTTCTATTAAGGCACTGAGAGGCTCATTTGTTTCCTAGGATCTATTTTTTTCTTTAAGACAGCCAGGGGGAACCCACTTGCCTGCATGTTTCAAACCTTTCACAAGCTCCCAGTCTGGCTGAGCCATCAAAGCGGCGGTGGACAAAGACCCTGCCTCGGACCCAGCCAGTCACAGTCCCACTCCGTTCCCTGCTGGCCTTCTGGCATTTAGTTATCGTTTTAATAGGAGTTTGAGTGACCCATCATTCCTCCTTGGGTGTTTGTGTCGCTCTGTGCACTGAGGGGCTGGGTAGGACCTTTCTTTGCTGAGCAAAATGTCTACAGAGGTTATTTTAAGGATAAAGTCATGGCAAACATTTCCTGACACCTCCTGATCAGCGTTGCTCTTGGCTCCTGGCCCTTGGCTAGCTGCAGTTTGCAGGGTAAAGGAACTGGTTTTTTGAGAGGGGGCTATGCTGCAGAACTGTTTTCTCCCGGTTTCTCGCGCGCTGGGCTGCAGTCAGAAGTGGGCCACCCTGCAGAGAACTCGTTGCACAGGCAGGTTGTCCTTTGCTCCTGCAGCCACCTGCCTGGCAGCCTGAGGGTCACCTCAAGTCTCCTTTTCTCATGTGTCAAGTCTCAAGTTTCCCCTCCAGCACGGGAACCCCCTGGAGGTGGGGGGCCCTGGCCATGCTCCCCGGGCAGGTGTCCCTTCTCTGCTGGATGGGGACATCACCTGCAGGGTGAGCATGGTGGCTGGGAGACTGGAGTCAGTTCCCCTCCCCCCTGTCCCTTGCCTAGCCCTGCTCTCGGTCCCACGGAGCACTTGGTATCCAGGCTCTGCCTGTTGTCCTTCCCTTGTAACCATGCCTGTAATTAAATAAACACAGTGTGCCAGTGATTATAAGCTTTCCTCTCCCTGCTGCACTGGGGAAAGAGCACTGATGTCTCCATGCACAGTTTGCATTTGTCTTTAATCTTGTTTACATTTGTGGTTATTTCTGTGTCACTTCCATGATTTGCACACCCTTGAGGCTGTTGTTTGGAGCACCTGCGGTCAGGTTGCACTTAGCATCTCACTCATTTGTAATTGATTTTGAGATCTAGCTAATAAATAGTAAGGTTCGATCCAGGAGGCATTTCTTGATTCATGATCAAGCCTGATAAATGGCATGTGAATGACATTGAGCATGTGAAACTTCTTTCTGCAACTGTGATCTGTGGTATAAAACCTGATAGCCCTCAAATCATAAAAGAAAATATCCTCTTGCAAGAATAACGCCGTGTTTGCTTCACGCATGTTTAACCTGCAGGACTCAGCAGCATGTTGAGCTGACTGACACCAAAAACTCAGAAGGATTCTGGAAAGGGTTAGGTATTTCTGGAGCTAATGAGAATATCCACAGCATCATAGCGAGCAAGCATGCACATACGCAAGGGGGGAATCTAAAGGGAATGGTAGGGGAAGACACCTACTGCAGTAACCCCCTAGGTAAGCTGGCTTAATAGAAAAATTGACTAACAAATGAGGCTTAAATATTTCTTCATGGCAATCTGTCTGTTAGGCCAGGGACTTATTGCAATTTCCAGCACTTCAAGTTTGTCAGCTGGGATGCATTGGCTCCTTCCAAAAGGTCTGTTCTTATGTAAAAGGAAGTTACAGATTTATGCAGAAACATCTAGGGAAGTTTCTCTGGCCCTTGCTTCATAGTCAGTTGCCTCAGTGCTCGCAGCTGGTGAGCAGCGAGACCAGAGGAGTCACAGGAGACACAAAGTACTATAGGTTTCATTGCACTTGGATGCAAAGACATCCTTGCTCCACGTCAGCAAGTTAGAACTGATGCCTCGCTGCTGACACTGATAGCCTTTAAACCTCTGTGTTTGTAGAGCTGGGAAGAGGTGATGATTTGTTATGGCTTTTAGTAGGAGATCACCAAGTTGTAAAGATCAGGTACTTTGCAGAGATGATCATAAATGGCGCGTTCTGTCCTTGATCAGCATGAATATATGAACATACAGGAACAAAAGATGTTTCCAGTTAATGCACCATCTGTGTTAGATCTGTCCATTCACAAAGAGGAAACATATTTTCACTCTGAACGACTTTTTAAATTAAGAGACAACAAGGAAAGCGAGTACGTAAGTTGTATCTGCGTGTCTGCGTGCGCAAGTGTTTGTGGGTGTGGACGTGCACGTGTGCATGTGTGAACCCCACTTCGCTCAGAGCTGCCTGACCTCTGCACAATGTACAGAGGAACGGCACAGAAACCGCACAGCACCACATAATCCTCATGACATTCTTCGCGGTGCAGCACAACCTCTTTTTTAAACTAACTTTATGGAAATTGTCATCAGTAGAGGCAGCGCAGGGTGAAACGCCTGGGAACCAGCCCTGCTGGGGGAAGGGCAGGTAGACTTCAACCAGGGGCTGCCCGTGTGGGTCCTGGCTGTGGGGCTTTCTTGGGCAGCTGGGCAGGCGCTGCTGCAGGGTGCCAGGCTCCTCATGGAGCCACCTCCACCTCAGTGGTAGGCCAGTATCTGGGGTGAACTGGGGCTTGCCTCCATCTTCCTATGCAGGGGATGGACCAGGGCTTTGTGTGCACCTCCACTGCAGCGGTTCACTCACTTGCAAAGCCCAGAGGAGAGGTCTGAGCAGTCAGGGCAGGGATGCTGGCTGCTCTGGTGCTGGGGGGAGACAGTGCAGACACCCCCACCTGGAAAGCATGATGCTTGGTCAGGGTTTGTGTGCTGACAGTGCAGCTGGAGCCACAGACCACGTGAAGAGCTGGAGAGCAGCAGAGAAATGCTGCCATGGCTAATGGGCAGCCGGCAAGGTCACTGTGGGAGACCTGCTCAGAGCTGGTTACATGGGGCTGGATAGGGCTAGTCCTTCCCTTCCTTTGACATTCCTGTCACAATAGCTCTGCCTGCCCTCGTGCTCCCTTGTGCACCCAGTTCCTCTGTTTGTGTGACAAGCAAAATCTCCCAGGGGGATGGACAGGCTGTGATCGCAGCCCTTGCCCTCCATTCCCACGTTTGTTGTAGTTCCTGTTTTCTCAGGGCTGGTTCTGAGCAGACTTGAAGGGGTGGCACTTCCAGGAATCCATCTCCAGACCCAGCGCTGCATCGTCTTCTGGTAACATCTGGCACATTTGCGCAGATGTTTAGTGCTGTGGCTGCTTCCCAGTAGTTCGCTGGGGTGGCGATTGGAGAACAGCTCTACAGATGGGAAAAGCTGCTTCATACTGGGGTTGGGCAAACCAGCTCATATATTTTAAAATGAAAAGAAAGGAAATTCACAGCTGTGTCTTTGTTACATGTACATTTAGGGCCAAATCAGGCCTGTTCTGGCTTGGACGTAGAGAACGCCGCAGGGAGAGGGCTGTTCCTTCTGAGGTTGCTGAGCAGCAGCAAAATCTCTTAATAGCTACTGCTGCAACTCTGGGTCTGCACACCCATTGTTTCTTCTGTGCTGCGTCTCTTAGAAGATATGGGAAATCTCTATGCTGCCTCCTCCTTGTTCCCCCATCCCCTAAATCCTGCTGTTCAGGGGCAGGCAGTGCTGGAGGCTATGAACTAAGGACACAAGATCAATGTGGGTACCAATTCACTGGCCTTTTCTGGACCCATGGGAATGGGGTATGACCTGTACTTTCCTTCCTATATCGCTGAGGTTTCTGCTTTACAAACCTTTCTTCCTGATACAGGCTCCCACGCTACCTCGCTGGGTTCTTCTGCAGGAGGGGAGAAACCTTCTGACCTCCAGAAGGTTTAACAAGTGCTTGGAAGCACCATAACCAGCAGCACCTATAGAGCTGGAGTCGTAATTGCAGATGGATTTTAGGGGTATGGCATCCATTGCTGTTAGCAATGGACATTAAATATTATGTCTGGGGCAATGAACTTCATTTTGTTCCTTTTATGGGTGCTTCTCCCAATACCACAGTCCTACAATGCTCATAACAGATGTGAAGTGCTCCCCTGGCCAGCCAGCAGCACGTGGGACAATAGACATTGTCCTCAGTGGTACGCAGTTTAGCCAAGGATCGCTGCACTGGTCAGGATGCAAAAGACTATTGGGAAATGTGACAGTAAAGATAGAGCAGCACTGTTCACAGTGAAGCGTAGCTTCCAGCTACCCAGTGAAGTTAGAGTAGAGGAAAAAGAAGGACCCAGGACATATAGACATCGTTAATTGATGACATCAGGAGGCTGGCCAAAGTTTTAGCATGCCCATAAACACCAAGCAGCAAGCCTCTGTGTTTGTGATGCGATGGGGAGCAAGAAATCCTAGAGATCCCAGCTGGAGGAGTGCTGCTGAAGCAGCAGGAGCACTAGCCTGCCAGAGCTGCTGTCGCCTGCAGCTATGAGCAGCCATGGTTTGCTGCATAGTGACAGGCATGGAGACCAAGGTGGCTGTGGATTTGTTACAGTAGTGTTGTCCAAATCAGTTACAGGAGAGACTAATGTGAAGCCAGCAGGAGAAGCACTGTATGTTCTGTGCTCAGGATTGTGTTTGCAAACTGCCAGAGCAGTGCTCGGAAGGAACATGGTTACTAGCAAAGATGTTAGTAAAACAAGAGGAATCGTAACATTAGCATAAACATGACAGATCCCTTCCTGATGGATGCATGTAGTCCATAAACATCATTGTCATATTGGAGATCTTGCCAGAGATTCCTGAAGGTGCTTTCAAGCATGCTGCAGTCTCGTCCTGTGGTTCTTGAGGTTTCAAAGTTATGGCCATCTGTTTGCAATTGAGGCCCATTTGGAGCAGAGGAGAGTGCTGCCAAGAGACTCCATTTGGGCTAAGAGTGCCTTTGGTCCTGCTGAGAACTTCCCACAGGCAGGTACTGCCAGAAGGGTTCTGCATCGTCCCAAGATGTGGCAGTCAAGCTCAGCTGAAATGCCTGTGATGGGTATGATGCCAGTCCAGTGCAAGGGTCTGTGAATGTGGTGATGGATAGAGGTTTCTCAGATTCAAGGCCCAGCCCTGCAAACATCTCCTGTCTGCTGTGCTGGCATAGGCAATGCTCAAAATAATAGCTTCCAAGGGTGAGCGTTAAGTTGGCTTCCAGAATGTGCAAATGTAGCCCGGCTATTTGAAGGCTTGGCAGCATATTTGAATTCTTGCTTTGCAATATCTGTTGGGCACAAAGGTCTGTGGGCATGATTCAAGAGGGCTGTGCAGGTCACCTCAGTTTTATCCAGACCCTGATGTGTGTCATGTAGGGATAATGTTCAGGCATCACTTTGAAAGTCCTCTGCCACCCTGGTGAGCTCTGCACAGACACCAAGGGGGGAAGGAAAACTTAGACCCTTTCCATCAGGGAAGGGGATAAAAAGGGAGAAGCAGTCCTGAGAAAGTGGGAGATTTTGCCAGCCCTTGGATGTTTCTGTTGAAATTGCAGAGGGGAAGACAGAGAATCTGTCAATCTACATTGTGTGGCTTGTCCAAGCGTGGGCTGCTGTCGTCCAGATGTGCACCTGGTAGCTTTAAACTATCCCACTGATAGGTGCCTGCTCCCCTTAGCTCTGTGCAACCTCAGGCTCTGTGGGAATGATCAGCGGCTTTGCTGTAAGCCCACAGGTCCCCTGAAGGAGGCTGTCTTTATTAGCACTGAACCAGGGTCTGAAGCGTGGGTTTAAATGTCAATCTGCCTTAAAAGCCTCAGGCAGCCCCTGACGTGTGTGTTGTGATCCTTTTCACTCAGTACAGATCTGCTCTACTGAAAATGAGCCTGAAAGTTGATAAGAGCCCCTCATTAGGCTTGAAATAGCCCTTTGCAATGTGGGACTGTCTGGAATAGGTATCATATGAAGAGGAACATTCACAGCACAGCAGAAAAGAAACTGAGGTCATGCTGGCACTTCGGTCCAGATGCAGGTGCACAGGGTGCTCAGGGGTGGTGCTCTGCTCATGCTGTATGTCACCTAGGACAGTGATGTTTTGGTGCTCCCTCTTGCTGAGATGCAATACCAAGGAAATATATAGAAAGATTGGAGATGCATTGGAGGGACAACTGTACTGGAAAAGATGCAGTGAGTGCAGTCTGGGAACTGAGTAAAGAGACAGGATTCCCACCTCTGTGGCAGCTGCAGAAAAAGGCCAGAGGTTTCTGTTCAGTTGCCTGTAGCTGGGTGAAATGTGGTGTTCCTGATACAACAGTGCCATGGCAGCGATGCATTCACTGCCTTCGGAGAGGGGGGAGTGACTCTCCTATACTTCCAGCCTCCCCTGGTACCGTGTGTGGGAAACACTGTTGACACTGTGGCAGCTGGGATTTCATTCTGTCAGAGTTTTGCTCTGTGCCAATGATAAAACTCTTCTCTCCTTGGTCCCTTTGTAGGGATGGAAAACACGCCTGAGCATTCAGGCACACTTTAAAGTCAGTCAAAACTGTCTGAAAGTATATTTTTCTGCTATAGAACATAAAAATATTATCCTTCTGGCATGCCTCCCTGAGAATATTAAAAATAGCTTACTGAGTTACTCTGTGAAAATCACCAATATAATAAGACTTTTGTGTCTTATTTCATTAATGAAGGAACTCTAATGCTGTGCTTTAATGTGATACTGCTGTAAATCAGTGAAGAATATTTTTGGAAAAACGCAATCCCATTATTCAAAGATATTTTTGTAGGGTGAAGTTAGAAAGAAACATTTATTGCCATGACTTTTGTCCAACTCAATAAGCTATTTGCATCTGAAAACTTTAGTGCTAGTTAAATAAAAGCATGCTTCTGCACAGGGGATGGCATTTGCTTTGCCGGTTTGTTTTACTGCTGTTTGTCCAGCACAGGGGAGAATCTGTTTGGCAGAGAAAGGCTTGGAACCGAATCCTGTCCTGACCCCTCACAGCGGAAACCTGTGGCTTGCTCAGGGAAGAGTCAGAGCAGGACAGGGCTTTTCCTGAACAGCATCCAGAAGGCAGCGAGTCTTGAGATGTAGCCTGACCCCGAGGCGCAGGACTGCTGTCCCGTTTCCAGCCTCCAATTGTTTGTTCATAAACCCCTGGGCCTGCGGCTGTGCTAGAGGAATGCCCCGAGAACGCAGCCCAGGAACACAGGGATGGTCCTGGCAGGGTCAGGGCAGAGGTCACTCTGGCTCACCCTCCCATCTGCATCCCTGTTAGCCAAAAGAAATGTGGAAGCCCAGGGCAAGCGCACAGCAGCAATTCTCCCACCCAGCAATCGGCGATGCAGGGCTTTCTTAACCAGGAGAAAGACTTGAGATTTAATGGCCTCAGTAGATATTTCTTCCACGGATTTGTCCAATTGCCTTTTGAACCCCTGTAAAACAGGTGATTTGCTGCTTTCGCTGTGGCCTACCAAGGGATGTAAATCACGGCTCTGCCACAATAACCAGGGAAAACAGGCAGCATCCCTCCCGCAGCCGCTTCCCCGGCTGCTGCGCCGCTGCCGCCGCTCTGCTCTCCAGAGAAGCAGAAAGTGCTCATATTTTTGGTGTTTACAAAGGCTCCTGTGATGGTCTGTGCTTTGAGAATAGAAACAGGATTCTTATAATGCCTGAGTCCCTGAGGTGCTTATTGCTTGAATTGCTTGCCTTTAAGCCTCTCTGCAAGGTGAGGAATGGCTTATGCAGCAGGAGCACAGATGAGCTGAGGGAAGAGTGTCCTCTTAGACAAGAGCCAGTGTTCAGCTGTTAAAGCTGAGAGCAAATGATATAAAACACCACAGTGTTGTCATGAGCCTGGAACTAAGCATTACACAAACCCTCTAAATCCGTACAACCAGATGGGCATGCTAGGTACATCTGGAGGAAACCTCTCCTGCCCAAAGCCAAGAGCAGCTTTCCCTCAGTCATTCCTGGCAGAAGTTTGTCCACCCTGTTCTTGAAAACAGGTCTTTTTCAGATTAAAAAAACTTATCAGCGTTCCCCTCAGCCCATTTTTCTCCAGACTGACCCTCGGGCTTTGTGTCTTCACTTGAATGCCTTATCTTCCAGACTTCTGGTGTCTCTTTCTGTCCTTTGGGCCCTCTTCTGTCATCTCTCATCTTTCATAATGTGATGCATAGCAGAACTTGGTGCTCGAGCCGAGTGCATGCCCATGCTGAACTGAGCGGGAGGTTTAAGTGATTTGTTTTGTAGCCTGTACTGTGCCAGCCCAGCACTCAGCCTTCTCACACTTGCACAGCATCACTGATGGTCCTGACCTGACTTGTGACCCAGGTCTGCTCCCACAGAAGCGTTTTGCTCTGTACATTGTGTATGTGCAATAGGCCATCCATGACTAATCCTCACTGGATTCATCTCTCTAATTGTCTTCACATCCTAAGTTCCTTTTAAAAATCATTTCTAGCTGGAATGCTGCTCTGCTGCATGTATGTGCCCCTTTACAACTTCGTCTCATTAAATAAATTTCTACTCCCCTTTGTAGACGGACACACAGAAGTCATGCGGACCCTGTGGCATTTAGTGACCCACTGAGGGCTCCTTTCTGAGCGTGCCTTTCTAAGCGTTCAGCACCACCTTGGACAGTTTCATGCAGACCATGTTTTCCCAATAAGCTTTTGAGAATGTCGTGTCAGACAGTGTCAACAGCCTTGTTAAATGGAAGATAGATGACATGAACTGCTTCTTGCCTATCCACAAGTGTCACAGAAGGATTAGATTTCACACATTCATACTGGCTGTTTTTTATTCCTTTTCCCCGATTTGTTTCAGTATTTGTTTGTTGGCTTGATTAGTCATCCCAGTACTTTCCTGGAAATGGAAGTTAAACTGATCCATAATTTCCCTTTTTCAAAAACAGATATTCTGTTCACCATTTCTGAAATCCATAAAGTGTTATACCTCTATTGCAGCCTTGTGTCTTTAATCTGTTTAAGTTGCCAGTACCTCTTAGAACATGACAACAGCTGTATATCTCCCAGTTATTGCATAGAAGGCAGAATTATGTTCATTTGTACATTGACTGATTATTTCCAAGACGTACTTCTTCCTGGGTGGTTGACCCTGTGGGCATGTGACAGCTGCTTAGAGATGCATTCTGCACAAAGGGGTATTACCCTAAAGTGAAAATACACTGATGAGAGACAGAGGACAGCTCTGAGAGTAGCTGCAGGGAGACTGGAAATTTTGTAATTCCATTTTAATAAGAAAATTAAAGTATTCCTACAGTGGAGGTGTCACTGGAAGGGTAGTATAAGAATCAACATTTTCAGTGTAGGGGAGTTTATAGAGCTGAGTCTTGTCCATTGCCAATCCTGCTGTTGCTGTGCATGACATGCATGCTGCTCTCAAAGAGATACAATAATGTTTTATCATAGAATCACGGAATCATTTAGGTTGGAAAAGACCTTGGAGATCATCAAGCCCAACTGTAAACTCAGCACTGCCAAGTCCATCACTAAACCATGTCCCTGAGCTCGTCTTTTAAACATCTCCAGGGATGGAGAATCTACCACCTCCCTGGGCAGCCTGTTCCAATGACCACCCTTTCAGTGTAGACATTTTTCCTACTATCCAGTCTAAACCTCCTCTGGTGCAGCTTGAGGCATTTTCCTCTTGTCCTGTCGCTTGTTACATGGGAGAAGAGACCCCCCCACACACACACCCTGCCTACAGCCCCTGTCAGGCAGCTGTAGAGAGTGACCAGGTCCTCCTGAGCCTCCTCCTCTCCAGGCTGAACATGCCCAGCTCCCCCAGCCGCCCCCCATCAGACTGGTGCCCCAGCCCCTTCCCCAGCCCCCTGCCCGTCCCTGGACACGCTCCAGCCCCCTGTGTCCCTCTTGGAGCGAGGGGCCCAGAGCTGAACCCGGGGTTCGAGGTGCAGCTGCACCAGTGCTGAGCACAGGGGGATGGTCACTGCCCTGGTCCTGCTGGCCACGCTGTCTCAGACACAAGCCAGGATGCTGTTGGCCACCTTGGCCACCTGGGCACACTGCTGGCTCATGTTCAGCTGGCAGTATGAAGAAGTCTTATCTTAAATGAGCTGTAAGCAAATGTACCTCATCAGGTGCATAAAGCCAGGAACATACTAATTAAAGACAGCAGTGGATATGTAAGTAGAGGCATCTTAAGCAGGAGGAAGAAAGGGTATGATTTCACATCCCCACGCTCTGCAGGGTCCCACTGTCCCCCTCACAGGAAACAAGGAGGTGAGGTACTCCAGGGTAAAAAGCAAGGCTGGGTGACAGTACCATGGGAAGAGAAAGAGCAGGTACCTGAAGCATCTCTAAGAAGACTGTGAGTATCACTGCCTGCCCAAGGAAATAAGGGAGTCCAGGAATGACATCTCTTTCTCAATCTGACTCAGAAATATGGTCCTGGTGCCTTCTCCTTCCCAGCTGGACATAATTTTCTTCTGTCTCTGATGTGGAGTTACATCTTGGGAAGCATCAAAATGCCCCTTTCACACCCTGTCCTGCACATACTACAGTCTTTGGGAAAGAGCAAGGCAGAGGATAATAGAGGCTGGCACTGCTCCTTCCTGGCTGCCAAGACCCTCTGGCAGCACCAGAACCAGCCTGGGCTCCTTTCAGGCTGCGAGCAGGAACACTGCAGGCACCCAGCACCCTTCTGCATGTGGTTTCCTTCACTCTCAGTGCTTGTCCTGCTGGAGGGAACAGCTCAAAGCCAGAAGATGTCACCTGCAGTGTCAGATGGAAAGCTTGCACCTGCACCACCTGGGGACACCCAGCACAAGGTGTAACCCCGTTCTGATCACATCAACAAGCCAGCCCTGATAAAACGGCACAGCACTATGGAAGCTGGGGATGCAGGTCAGTTTGTTAACCATATATAGCATAACCCACTACAGCTGACTGGGATCATTTTAATAACTGAGCTTTATTTCCATAAAAATAGAACAAATCTAAAGTTTAATCTTTAATTCACTCAGAAAAAAATACGGACTTGTTTTTTTGTGCCTTTCCAGCACTTCACAGTTCATCATTTCCAATGCATGCGAAACAAATTGGAATGTTACCTTGCTCCGACCAAATCTTGTTTTCAGGTCTTAATTTCTTTTTTTCTTTCTTTCTTTTGATAAGTTTCCCAAACTTCCCTCTCCCATAAATTCAGGAATGTTACCTTGGCAATGATCTCTCCTGCATCTCCTTCTCACAGATGCTGTTTAGCCACTTATGTCCTTTTGGTCCCCACTTTTCCTCCCCTCGCTACCTGTGAGGAGCTCACAGCTTCACAAACTTTTCCCCCCTTTCTCTTCATCCACCAGAAATCCAAACTCCAGCTCTGGTAAACCTGTGGTCAGCTTCACTTTTCCTGTGATGCCAGCTACAACCGTTTTAATTTCCCACATCTGCACAACAGTCTCTTTTCTGTGATTTTTAGAAGTCTGCCCTCCCCACCCTCTCTGGGTGGAAGCACCCAAAGCACAGAGGAGGGAGCCACCAGCAAGGGCAGAGCGATTCCAAGTGCGATAGCGTGATGATATCTGAGCGCAGCGTGGAGCTATGCCGCTCCAGCCCCGGAAGGGCGTTATCCCTGGGATGGACTCCCAGGGCAGATTTGGCCCTGGCTCGGATTCGCTCAGTTGCTGTCGGCGCAGGTGGGTGCTGCGTGTGCCATGTGTAAGCGCGGGTCTGGCTGACTGCAGGTCACAGACAGAAAAAGACAGAATGAGCAGAAGCCTCTCAAACTCTGAAATCTGGCAGTGAGGCGAACGGCCGTTATCTTAGTGATGCTGGCGGTCTACTGATTTTTGCTTTTCATAAGCAGGCTCCTTTCCTGCACTTTTCACCTTCTCCGCTTTGACTTCCACTTGCTCTGGGCTGCTGTGACTTTCTGTGCCATGTTTTATTTTCTGAATAAAATTCTCTGGTTTTGCTCTGCCAGCAAGCAGCAACATTAGATGGCCACCAGAGAAATGCAGCTGTATTTGTGATGACTCATGCTGGAGCTTCTCCCCTCCAGGTCCTTCAGCAGGAGAGGGAAGGGACCAGCGGACGTTCATCCTCGGGTGATCCTTGGCATAGTGTTGGCTGGAAGAACAGGGTTGAAAATATGAATTTCTTTATTGTCCCTTTTTGGATCAAGGAATTTCCCAAGCACCCAGTTGCTCACACAGCTGCAGTGAATGTTGTCCAGCTGTGACTGTGGAGGAGGATGCAGGAACAAGAAACCCTGTGAATAAGGACCCAGCTGAGTTCTTGAGCAGCCACTCAGCCCCATGGGAGCACATGCTGGCCTTGGGTGCCCCACGTCTGCTCTGTCCATGGGATTGCTGTCTCTCGCTGTCTCTCAGGATTACCCATCTCATAACCGTCCCTGTGACATCCCAGCACCCAGCTGTGGGCCAAGCAGCTGCAGTGCAGTGCTTAAATACCAGCTGCTCTGTGCCCTATCCCTCCTCCTCCCATCAAAAGGGCTCTGCATGTTTTATGAGTTGTGGAGGAAATGTTCTCATGAAGAAAGTACTCTTGTCTGCTCTCCAGAATGGCAGTGGTGTTTTCTCATGCATTTCCTCGGCATAGCATTACTTTTTTTGACTGATAAGTGACACATACTGGCAAAAGCTTGCACTGCTTTTTGGGGAGAGGGGTGTCCCCATACTTTGAGCAGGCACGAGAAAAGGATTTCTTGACCCAAAAGTGGAATGCCTCCATGGCAGCTCTCTGGGAGAACAGAGGGGAAGCCTCAACCAGCCCCACTAGTGACCAAAGGCTCCTGCTCCACAGCAGGGTTTTATAATCCAAGCTGGCAACGATTTTACTAAATCTGTGATACCTTCTGTTCATTTGCCATCCCCAATTGCTTGCACTTGGCATTGTCAGCTCCCTTTCTGCCCACAGACTTAGTGTCTGCTGCTTGCCACAGAGAAGACCCAGGTGTAGGGGGGGATTTCAGGCTTCCAGTGGTGCTTCAGCTACAGAGAGGGGCAGGGGAGGGGAGCAGGGCGCCTGATTTCTGCACGGGGACATGTTGGATGTTCTGCTTTGGTAAAACATTCCCAGCTGGGCTGCGGGGGAAGGGCTCTTGGTTGCCGCATCCGGCTCCCTGCCCTTGGGGCAAGTGAAGCCCTGGGGAGATGAGGGGGTGAGGGGAGTCCCTGCAGGACAGACAGAACACAGCCGGGTACTGGAGCAGAGAGAGGAAATCCCTGAGGAGCAGGGAGTAGACACAAGGGCAGTAGTAGAGTGATGGAAAGAAAGGGATTCCTCTCCAGACCCAGAGGTGACAGTGCAGAGCTTGCTGCCATAGAGGGAAGCCCTGAAGGTTGCTGGACATACTTAGGGTCAGAAGACACCGTGTCTGCACAGGCACTGTGAACAGTGCACTGGGGGGTTGTTTCAACCTTCTACATTCTCTTTGCTTTGGAGACCTAAGCATTTCTGCATCAAACGCATCTCAGCTGAAGTTCCTGAAGCTCCTTTCTAGGAAGGGGTGAGATTTGAGTGTTGTCCTTAAAAATCACAGACCAAACTGGACAGCAGCCACGGGGGGGTATAAAGGAAAGGGACAAGACCATGAGGATGGTGATCACATTATTGCCACGCCATGTGCAACAGGACCCTGGTAGGTGATCCTGCATGGATACAGCCACCTGGAAAGACCAACTGGCAAATCCTCAAGGGTTCTAGAAGCAGCAAGGCTCCAGCACACCATGAATGGGAGCAGCCTGAAAACTGCACCCCATACAAAGTCTTACCGAAGATGGTCTCTGCCAGTGCAAAACCCTGGTGTAGGACTCTCTCTGTTTGTGGCAGCGCAACACTGCAGAGATGTTGTCCTGCAGCACAAGGTCCTCTGCGCACATGGGGAAGGGCTGCCAAGAACCAGGAGCTTGAGGAGCTGGTGACAGAGTCATTCTGGATAACCTTTGCTCATGGATGGGCCATTCCAAGCTGACCTCGAGGTGGGGCAGTGAGCCAGGTGGTTGTGTCTGTGACTCACCATGGTCATGAATTCATGGTGTATGGAAGCAAAGCAGGAGGGATGGAGGCAGGCTGCAGTCAGGGCTGTTGCACCAGGCGGAAAGGTGCATCAGGGATCCTGCTCCAGAAAAGCTCTGAGACGTTGAAGATCGTTTGTCCAGAAGTGGGAAGTCTGTGCTAGGATACTTGAATTGTTGTCATTTTGGGAAAGAAAAAAAATACCTTCCATATTTCTGGAAAGAGACCAGACAGTTTGCCTTGCTTCCCAAAGAGAGGTAGAGGAAGCCCACAGTCCTCAGGCACCTGGTGGCCCCCAGGACTTTAGTGCATGGAGCCCAACACCCCCATCAGAGGCCTTTGCAGTGCTCAGGCTCCTGGGTTTGGAGCAGACCAGGGGACGCCGCTGTCCTGCAAGCAGACACACTGGAAGCCATGGGATACCCTGGCAGCCAACCAGTCACTAGTACTTCCAAATAACGTCTGAGTTTCCTTGTAAATTAAGAAAAAATGGTGCATTTCCATGAAATATTTTGATGTCTATGAATCAGCATTTCCCAATAAAATTGTTTCATCGAAAAATTCCCAGTGAGATCCAGCCTGATAAGGTCCAGAGCATTGGCTGCAGTCCAGACGACAAGCCTCAGCCATGGGGCAGTTGTGGAGAGTGATCTCTTCAGGCGATGACGATTATGCCTGACCTTTCCTGCAGTGTGACTGTGTGGCCTGGGCATCTGAAATGTTATTTATAGACAGGAGCAGCAAGTGCTGTGGAGACAGTCTCCAGCAGGCCTTCTAGGCAGCGAGCTGCAGCTGGACATGCAAGAGCTGCTGGCAAGGAGTTTGTCCAGTGGAAAAGCCACTTTACAGAAACACGAATAGAAACAAACTCCCTTTCAGAGATAAATCATTCCTGTTGGGGGCTTTGTTCTGTGCATGTTGTTCTATGTGGTGCAGGGACGCTGCTAGCTGTGTGAACTTACTAACGACAGTGGTTTGATCTCCTTCTGTCATTCCTGTCCCCACTCTGTGCCAGAGGGAGATCCATTACAGCGCAGGGAGGCTCAGTTTCGTTGGGTGTCTATAGCTCTGTGTATATGTACTTTCATAAATCTCAAACTATAAGAATTGCTGGGGAAAGTTTGCTGGTATGTGACTGTAAAGCCCATATCACGAAGAAATACGTTACTTTGGCTTCGCCTGGAGCATGAAACAATGAAATAAAATGACTGCCCCCCAGAGCCGTCTGTACAGGTGTTCCCTGAGTTTCCCAGAGCTTCTGAGCTCTCCAAAGGCAATTGCCTGTATTGGCCCAACATGCAGGAGCTGCCAGAAGGGTCCTGCAGGACTGGGGACAAAACAGACAGTGTCAGGACACTCAGTTGCTCCAGTTTGCTTCAGAAAAAAAAATAACCTAAACCCGTTCTTCCTAAATGAAATATTCAATTTTTCTTCCCATTAGGAAGTTAGGGCTGGTGTTTCCAGAGCTCCCACTAATTACCTGCTGCATACTGGAGGAGTAATTTTCTGCTTCTGGCCCTGCCTCTTCCCTGTAAAATGTGTTTGTTCCAATGTCCCTGCTGCTCCAAGTTCTTGACACTTGCCGATTAATTTCTCCCCTTGTGTACAATAAAACAAAGAAATCAAACCAAGATGTAGTTTCTGCTCAAGTCCCCTTCGGTCATCTGTTTGGAAGCCCCTGTCAGGGACTGGTGGGGTGACAGCCACACTTTACTGCAAGCTAACACCTTGTTTTCCCATAAGCTATAACCCAGCTGGTATGCTGCCGCTGTGAGTGATGAGGTGGTAATAAACCCTCAAAATATAAAGAAGAAGGGACTTTTCCAGAGTTTCTTACTTTATCTGAGCAAGCAACCCAAGAGGCTGAAAATGTCCCTCTGAAGAGAAGAAACACCTCAGAATATGGCACACTGCATCCTTGCTAGAGCCGTCCGAGTATCTGGCAGGACCTGCAATATGAGGCCATCAGAAAACAGAACTGCAGAAGCATCCTGTCTTGTCCAAAGCATGTGCAGGAGCTTCTCTCTCAACAAGGCTGCAGTGTAGATGTTGTTGGATCTGGTACACCCTGAGAAGCCGAGGATGTAAGATTTGCAAGGAGTCTTTTTTATTCAGTTGCCATCTGAGACCAAAAGAGAAGGGAGCAGAGGAAGGGAGTCAGAGGTGGCTGTGGGATCTTCTCTGGGACACAGGAATTGCAACAAAGGCTTGGGACAGAGTGTTTATAGCAACACTTAGGAAATGCCAGATTACAGTTTTAGGCTGAGGAAAGGACAGAACAGTATGAAAATCTGCTACTTCTGGCTGGATTACCTGCTTAGTACTATGGCTCTTGATAGCTATTCCATGCAGAAGATCACAGCCCTGTAGCAAGGGCTCCTAAAGATTTCAGTTCAATAGTGAAAGATGTTAATAGTCAGCTATTATCTAGAAACAGATCAGAAATCTGCCTGGGAAATGGACTAGCTGATGTTTTTTGAAATAAGAGCTTCCTGGTGCTTTTAATGGGTGGTCAAAAGTCTCTGAGTATCTTCACTTTCTTTTCACTTCTCCTGGCACACTGAAAAGCAGCTCTGGGCAGTTCACAGGTCCAGGTATGCAATGTATGGACTTGGGGGAACTTTGGGGTCCATAAGTTACCATATTCTTATGCAAAGTTGCATTTTAGCTTTCATCAGGACACAGAAGTCAAACACCACCACATTAAGACTGCATAATTGCATCTCAGAAAATAATAGATGGGTTTATATGTCCTTGAAAGAAAATTCTGCTTATTAACAAACAAAACCAAATCCTTTATTCCAACTGTCAAGTGACAGTTCAGAGACAGATTTATAACTATGGTTTGATGTAGTGCTATGGCAACATGTATAGTAATGGATTTACTTTGGAGAGACATTTGTTTGCATACATGGTAAAGAGAAATATTTATTCTGACAGCATATATTGTGTCTCCATGTTGGACTGATTCAGGTTTTCATTCAGTGATGGAGAGTTGTGAACCAATTATTAGTTTAAAAGGTACAAATAGACTTTCATTTTTTAATTTGTACTTCTCAGGTAAATCAGCAGTAAGACCAGTTACAATTCTTTCAATTTAACAATATTTTTGTTGGTATCTGGAAACCACTTTGAAATACACTGCCATTGCAGCAGTGCCTTCTGTCAGCCATCTTCAAAAAACTCAAGAATGAAGTGGTGGAAGGAGGCTGAAACCCCTGCCATATTCCTCAGGTGTATACTCCAAGCACTGAGCAAAACCTTCCAAGCGAGCAAGTGTACACTGAAGAGAAACGGCTGCTTCTTGCACCTCCTTGCCCCTGCCTGTTCATACTGTTAAGCATCCATGGCCTTTGGGAGCCTCCCCAGCAGCCCTGCTCTTGCACCCCTTGAGAAACACAGCACAGAGCAGACCCACCCATCTTTCCTGTCCCCTGTTGCACCTGGCAGGAAGCCCCTGCTCTGAAGTGTCCCCCCTGCCCTTGAAAGGTGCTGCTGACGTACAGCCTGCAAATGTGCAGGCTGACTGAGATCAGCCTGCAGGGTCAGCAGCAGATCCAAGCCCCTGAGCACCTCGGCGAGTGCAGGGACCAGGGACCAGCAGCCACCTGCAATGGGGGGCTGAGAGGCTGCCTTTGGGCAGGGCTGGGGGGCAGCGAGGGGCTGGCTGTCACGGGCACGGGGGCACGGCTGCACACGCAGCGCCATTCAAGCATTTTTGTGATTGCTTTTCTCGGCATGAAAAAACAGCTCCTTCAGCCTTCCCTTAATGACAGTGATGCAGTGGAACTGCAGACTGCTTCTGGTGCAAGTTATACCATAATAATTTATGTGATGGTTAATAGCACTTAGTGCTTGTGAAGGAGAGGGTTGGTTACAGCTAAGCTGACATGGCCAACGCATACTAACTCCCTGTGTGCACCTTCCCTTGACAGAGAGCCAAAAACTCCTGTATCCAATGACACAGGGAAAGGAGGTTGTGGAAAACATTTTTCTACCGATAGTGGAACCGCCAGCTTCCATTAACTCTTGTTCATCTTTAAGAGCTGTGCAATGACTCTTTGGCTTTTTTATTATCCCTGATATCTCTGCTGCTGTTTCTCACTCCCCTCCTTCTTCCCAGCATTTGTTCCTTAAAAAAAAAAGAAACAACTTCCTCATATTCAAGTTCATAGGGTCCATAATTTCAGAAATGTCACCCTTCTGCAGGGCTCTCTCCCTACCCCACTGGAGCCAGTGGTGGGTCCTAGCTATCTGATTGTAGCAAAAGAAAACAAATATGCTGGCCCAATGATCCGCTGACCATATATAGGCTTAAATAGCCTTTTTGGAAGATATGGTTGATATCTGTGATCAGTACAGGGCGATTAGAAGCCGTTCTGAAACAACCATCTTACCAGTAATTTATCAGGCAGCCTCCAACTGTTTCCTCTGGGCATGGTTGCCTTCAAGACCACCTCCTGCTCAGGAGATGCAATGGATTAATTTTTATGGAGGATCTGACAGGGAGGATGCAGAGCTCAGAGCAATAGTTGCACGAACTTGAGCGCACAGTTGCATCTCAGAAATGCAAAGTCCCAAAGGAAAGGAGAAAGGAGAGATGTAGCGTTTGTTCTCTTTGAAGCTGCTTTCTGACAGTACTTTGAGAGAGTGATCTTTACCTTTCAATGGCCTCACGATAACCACTTTTCTGTTGCGTGATGAACAAGCAGCACTTTTCCCCACTGTGCAATGGCAAGAAGGGACTGCAGCTCCCTGGGGAGCCGTGCACCGTGGCTGCAGGGAGCTCACCGCCAGGCTCCTGCTGCCTTTGCTCAGGGAAGCTGCCTGGCCAAAGCACAGCCGCAGGGGACGCTGAGCAGACCCAGTGTACTCAGCAGTGGTACTACGATACGTGCTGTTGCACATCACCCTTTGCACCTACAAGTCTGTTCCGTTGGATTTATCAAGATCTTGCTGAGGCACTTAACTTTGCCACGGGTGTAGTAGAAAGAGGCTGAAAGGGAATATCCAGGCCCAAAGAAGCTGTGTTTGAAGGTCTCATCATCATTTTTTAGTAACTTATGTAAAGCACAGAGCAAAGCGGGCAGCTGACAAGGGCTGCCAGGGTGGGAAGGGGCTGGAGGAGCAGCCAGAGATCAGGCGCGGCAGGAGTGGTGCAGGCGATAAAAACAAAGGCTGAACTGCAGACCTGCCTTTTGTTTGGAAATTCATTTGTTGCTAAGAATAACCTGCCTGGACAATGTCCTACAGCATACTCCAACCTAAAGGGCATTTTGGTCTGACAAATGAAAACTAATAGAGTGAAGTTATTACCATATGAACATGGGGATTGAAAACATGTGTTGAGTGATTAAAGGCGAAGGCTTGATGACAGGCCCATACCAGAGATGGTGCATCTCAGGGAGGAGACTTGCTGTTTGGGAAATGCCATATTTTACCATTGAGTTCATTAGTATTTGCCATAAGGAAAACAACAAAGCTTGACTCCAGCAAAAAACTCCAGCTCAGATCCTATCACTGCCTACAAGATGTTTGCTTTGGAAACACCTCGCCGGGGTTTCTGTCAGTGTTGCTCTGCGTATTCCGTCTCATGGACAGTTTAGGATTTCACCCTGCCTGTGTTTGGACTGTGTCCCAGGAGTGTGCTTGGTGTCAGGAATCCAAGCTAGGAAAAGTGTGCATTCTGGAAGGTTAGCCCCTGAAGGCTGTCCCTGCAGTGCCTGTGTGCTGGGCAGGTCAGCACTCACCAGGGCCCGGAGCACCGCAGCCAGCCATGCACCACGGGGCAACCCGGCCAGCCAGCACTATTGCATCTGTCAGCCAGGACGCAGGTAGAGACAGCAGGGAGCTGGGCCCAAGTTTGGGTTCAGTTTGTTTGTTATAAATCACTTTCTGCCTGTCTGTTTACGATACTCTGTCTTTCCTTAATGTTTTTAAGGTAATAGCATACCCTATATTTTAACGTGACAATGGTGTTTTTAGGTGAAAAAATAATTACGCATCCTTGAAGTAGATGTTAACCACAACTATAGGCCCAAACGTCTCACCCCAAACGTTGCAAGCTGAAGAACAAGAACAAATCAGTCACAGTGCAGAAACTTTGCTAGATTTTGTGACAATAACCAGTATCTCTGTGATCAGGTGTGATGCACCTGCCCCAGATTAACGTTTGACAGTCCTTAACAGTCACAGGCCTTGATTGTCCTTGATTGAAGACCTTGTTGATCTTCCATCAACATATTGCATTAAGAGCTGGTACTTAAAACCTGACTGAATTAAATATTTAGGTCCCTGAAAACACATCAGTATGCAGGCAGGGAGCCCACAGCAGAGGGGCCCTCAGTGCCACCGTATTTACAGCACAGTCCTAAGCCACAGAATTCACATCAGAAGAGCCCGCAGAAGCACTCATGCCAGCCAGCTCTCAGGAAGTTTTACGGAGATGAAGCAGCCTGCAGAAAAACTGTTAGCCGGTATAAATTCTTACTCCATCACAGATTTTGCCAAATGCCACGTTGCTGTCGTAATTGTGCCACTGCTGTGTTTGGACTGGGTTTATGCTAGGTGTATCCTCGTCATGCTTGCGTCACAAGAAATTGTAAATGATGGCTAAGAAGGGCTCATTCAGGTGTGTGCCAGGGCCTATTAATTGCAGCTTGTGCAGTGTATTAATTGCTATTAATTGCTGTGGAGTGGGATATCCTGCCTCTGTAGTCTGTTACTCGTTATCCCAGTCCACTCAGAAATGTTTCTCTTTAGTGAAATGCAATTGTTCAAAGTTTTGTAAGTCCAGAGACTAATGAATGATGACGGACAGAATTCATTTTCAGGCTTGAAGGAAATCATGTTATCATGTCTATCTGGCCTGTGTTGTTATACAGATTTAGAGTTTGCAATAAACAAAAAAACCTTTCTTTTTTTTTAACCTACACCATTTCCCTGACCTCTGTTTTGCCACCTAAGTGGTTGTGCCAGTGAAAGGGAAAGGCAGGTGTAGGGACTGAAACTGACTGTTGGCAATGGCTGTGATGGAAGAACAAGATCAAATTTTGTTTTACTTATTTCTGGCAAAGTCAGCTTACAGTCGTTGGAAATCCAGAGAATCGAGAAACCTTTCGGCTTTTGTCTTCACTGCTTTTAAGTCCGTTTCTGGTAAAACAGCCTATTTAGCTCGATTTGTTCATGAAACCCCTCTGGTTTCCTCTCCCCATCCTGAGAGCCTGGAGGGCATAGCGCAGTGCGGACATTTTGGATATCTTTGGATGGCTATCGGTTTTTTTCAAAGTCCCAATGATCTTTTGAGGTTTCAAGTGTGTTTCTAGCCGTTCCTCCCTGGGAGACTCCAGAGTGGTGTGGGCTGGGCAGACACAGGAGTCCCACAGAGGCAGGAGGAGGATGTGCCACAGAGGCAGGGTGGAGGCAGGAGGAGATGCGCATCCATGCCATGGTGCCCCGGGTGCCTGGGGCAGGGGCAGGTCCTGCAGCACCCATTGGAGGGTGACTCTCTCCGTGTTGGAAGCAGGACGTCTGTGTGCCAAGGTTTCATTCAGCACATTGCAAATTCCAGTCTGGTATTGCCCGTGACGTGTAGGAATGTAGTGGTAGAAACACAGAAAGCTGAGACATTTATTGGGCTTGTTGGTTTGATAAGGACTCTGCGTGCTCTGCACAGCACTCTGCAGTAGGGAAAATAAAAATGGGAAGATGTTTGTTGTAGCTCATGTACCTCCTCTGTTCTTCTCTCTCCCAAGATCTAGATAAAAAGCAGTCCACAAAAAAACTGCACGTAGATGGCAGCTGGAGGCTCTGGAGCTCCAGGGAATGGTGGGAATGGGGTCAGAGACAGTGAAGGGACAGCCAAAATAATAGTGAGGTCTCTGCTGCCAAACTTCCCCTGCCCTTTGGGAAAGGGCACAGGCCACAGGGGTGGCTGCAGGGAAGCGGGCTGTCCTGGAGGATGCCAGCATGCCTGCCACAGGAGGGGAACCGCTGCGTGCCCCCGTCCCAGTGAGCAGGCACGCCTGGGCACGAAGCAGGTGGCAGCTCCAGGAGGGTGGTTAGACTGAGCGTGCAGGCAGGGAACGAGAGAGCATCTGCCAGCCAGGCGGAGCTGCCTGTTGCAAAAGGTGACGATGCTCCCACAAGCTCCCAGGAAGAGGACATTTGCTGCAGGGGGATCTCCAAAGCAGACCTGTTTGCTTCAAGTGGCTGCATCCAGAAGAGCGGCGTGGTGCCTGGGCTGACGGGGTGCACTGAGCTGTCACCCCTGGACAGCCCGCAGAGTTTGCATGGACCGGTACAGGAGTTTGCAGTGTGGCAACAGCATCTGTCCTGCTGCACGCATCCAGCACTCCTGGGGCAGAATCACTCTGATGAGCTGCTCAGAAGCAGCAACGCGCCTGCTGCAGCACTGTCCCCTTCCCCTCTGCTGGACCTGCAGCAGGCTGGCAGACTCCCCCCGGCACACGGAGGCAGGCAGGCTCCTTCATCCTGGCAGGGCAGAGCTGCCTCCAGCAGCTGCTTCACATGCACCCGCCCGTGGCTTCAACATGTGCAGCTCTTTCTGCCCATCTGTGTTGGAATACATAAAACTGGTTTCTGTCTCATGGTATTAATAATCCCTTGGATGTCTTTGTTTAAAGTATTGCAGTGGGAAGTGCTATTTTAAGGCTCCATTGAGTCAGGCGGAATGTGAAACCTCCTCCCGCCGGACACTTCACACTTGGTGCTTATCTGCGTGCACGCTGGTATTTTGTCTAATACAATGTGGAGATTAGGTCTCCTTGCAATTTCACTTTCACAATTTACATTTCGTGTGTTTGCAGCAGCCACAACAGTCTGCATGAGATCGTGTCCATATGTTCCTGGTGCACAGTATACCTGGCAGCATAGCTCTTCAGTGGTAGGGCTGCACCCCGGGAGGCACGGAGGGTCAGGTCCTGCGAGGTGCTTGCTGGGCAGACCCTGGAGCTGGCAAGCTGGTCCTGGAGTCATCGAGAAAGTTCAGCTTGCTAACAATTCATCAGGCAGCTACCAACAATGTTTGGCTCTTCAGCTGGAGATAACACTCAGCTGACTTGCTGCATATTCAGTACGTATTTTTGTTTTTGAAGTGCCTCTCAGTTAAACTCCCTGTCCCTGCTGGCTAAATGGCTGCAGGAGAGGACCTGGTGTGCGCATCCCAGGTGGGACGGGATCCACTGTGTGGGAGCCAGCACATCAGGTCCGGACACTCCGCCTCGACCAGCACAAGAAGTGCTTTTCTTTACTTTTTTAAACTTGTTCTGTTTTATTGTGATCGTGGACTGAAAGTCCCTTCCGAAACTCATGGAAGGGAATCCCTTTAGCTAAAAAAAGGCATAAAAGCCATTGCCGAAAAGAAAATATTTTTATTAAGTTTGCAAGAGAAAACTGGAATAAAAAACCTGTCCAAAGAACAGTCCAGGGTGTAATTTTTGTTTAGTAAGTCTTCATGAGATGAAACAACAAGGGAAGGAGAGGTGGACTATCAGATTAAATGCTGTTGTAACTGTAAATTTTTTTGCATAATATGAATATAAAGAAAAAGCCTGTGTGCTATTAATAAGAAGAAAGGGGAGGGAAATGAAAGTGCTGGACAAAAACCTCAGAAATCTGTGATGATAGAAATATCACAAATGTTTTAATTTCTTGTTCTGGCTTTGCAGGACGTGTAGCAATGGTGTAGCAATGGTGCAGCATGGCCAGTTCAGGCTTTTCACGGTTGCAGCCATGGCCAAGACTGGCAAGGGCAGGGGCAGTTGCAGCACTGCTGAATCCTGGGGGAAGCTTCTCCCAGCCCAGCTCTCGGGAGCTGCCCCATGTGCCCCCCTGCTAGGGCAGAGCCAGGGCAGCAGCCAGGGCTGAGGAGCGAATCAAGGCTACACGGAGGCAGGCAGGTTCCTCTCCCTTTCTGTCTGTCCTCTGTCTCGGCCGCTTGACGCTCTTCTTGTAGGGGGAGATGGAAAGGAATTGTCATCAGCTCCTGCTCCTTCAGTCAAGATCTGGGACGATCCCTTTTCTCTTCTTGAAATACCAGGGCTCCTGTGGGATCCCGGCAGCAGGATGAGGGCTCTCTGCCTAACTGTGCAGGGTGAGGGGGGCAGCCCGGTGGGAGCTCCCCTCCACAAAGGAAAACCAGCCAGTTTTGGAGAGGCGAGGTTTGCTGAGCACAGGCTTCCAGGGCTCCCCAGCGCATGTTACTGCTGGATGTCAACAAAACATGTTACT